>NC_054825.1:170533169-171158169 GCF_018345385.1 Vulpes lagopus | reverse complement strand
TTATTTTATTATTTAATTATGATAGACATAGAGAGAGAGAGAGAGAGAGAGAGAGAGAGAGGCAGAGGCACAGGAGGAGGGAGAAGCAGGTTCCGTGCCGGGACCCTGACGCGGGACTCGATCCTGGGACTCCAGGATCATGCCCTGGTCCAAAGGCAGGCGCTAAACTGCTGAGCCACCCAGGAATCCCTTATTTCACTTTTTAAAAAAAAGATTTTATTTATTTATTCATGACACACACACACACACACACACACACACACACAGAGGCAGAGACACAGGCAGAGGAAGAAGCAGGCTCCATGCAGGGATCCCGATGTGGGACTCGATCACGGGTCTCCAGGATCAGGCCCTGGGCTGAAGGCGGCGCTAAACCGCTGAGCCCCCAGGCTGCCCCTTATTTCACTTTTTAAGCATGGTGGCCTTGGCCCCCCAAAATGACTTCATTTCCATTTGATGGGTGGTGACCTCTAGCCCTACCTGGGCTGGGGTTTCTCAAAGCATGGCCCATGTCAGTGCCTCCTGGGGGTGGGTCATGGTCCGGATTCCCTGCTCACCTCACTCCAGAGCCGCTGAATCATGCTCTTGGTGTTGGGTCGGAAACTAAGGCAGCAAGGCAGCTGCATGTGTAACCAGGCCACCTCCGCTCATTGTGTGGCCGGAGGAAGTTAGAGAATCTTGGTATAGTGATTAGGCCTCCAAGTCTCTGGTTTATATCCTGGTTTGTCATTTACTTGCTTCCTAGTGATTTTAATTTTTCTCTCCGAGCCTCAGTTTCTGAATCTGCAAAATGGGCGCAAATATAGATACCCTAAGGATGCAAGGGATCCATGCAAAAGCTCTCTGGGCTCACTTCCTCCTGCTTTCTCGCTCCTGCTGCCATAGCCTCCTGTGACCCTTGCTCTTCCTCCGCACCCGTGGCTCCCTCCGGCCACAGGCCTCTGCACAGGCTGGCCTGACTTCCAAAACATTCGTCCTGCAGAACAGGCCTGATTCCCTTCTTGTTATTTGGATGAGGCTCAAATGTCACCTCCTTGGAGAGGTTGCCACTTCACGCCCTCACTGATGTCACCCCTGCCCCCAAAGCCACTCTCTTATATCAGCTTGGGTTATTTTTTCATAGCACGGATTGCTGACATGAAAATTGTGAATCTGTTCGCTTGTTTGTTGCATGTCCCCCACGAGGATATCAGCTCCACGAGGACAGGGGCTTTGTCTGCTCTATTTGCTGCTCTGCCTCCAGTGTGTAGATCAGGGCCTGGCAAACGCTGATTCAATAATTGTCTGAATGAATGTAAAGCCCTGAGCATAAGGCCTAGCAGACACTAAGTGACACATGCAAGCTGTCCATGCCTAGGAACACACAAGTGCCCAGGGTGCACCAGGGTGTCGAGGTTGGAGGTTTCAGGGCAGAGCAGTTGTGGAGGCCTCCTGCCCCACAGATCAAACCTCTCCTTCCTCCCTGGCTGAGCAGCAGATTGAGGGCCGCCTGTGTGCTCTGGGGGCTGGAATGCGACAGATAGAAGGGCTGGAGGCTGTGTGACCTCAGGCGGGACACTGAACTTCCCTGAGCCTGTTTTCTCAGCTGTGAAAGGAGATAACCACTGCCTGACTCAGTGGTGAAGAGCTGGGGTCTCTATCATTTTTGACTGATGTCAAAATGTTGGGCATTCCCCTATGAACTTTTATATTAGTTAGAATTGTAGACATGGGCTACTTGACTAACATACGGTCTAGTGTCCTAAGAGTGTGGCATATAGATCAAATCCCAGCTAGGTCATATGACAGCTGTGTGACCCCAGGCAAGTTACTTGATCTCTCTGGGTCTCAGTTTCCAGGGGTTCACATCACAGAACTCATCTTAGAGGATTCAGTAACGAGTTCATACGTGTTAAGTTCTTGAAATGGGACTCAGCACATAGAAAAGACTTTTTTACCTAAAACTTTAGCGTCTCATCTTGACATCATTTCCAGCCTAGAGCGAAACTGCAAGGTTACTTTGAAGAACTCCCACGTGGCCTTAAGTCATTTTCCCCACGTGTGAAGATTTGGCACATCTGCCAAACATTTATCCTTTTCTCTCCCCATTCCTCTCTCTGGTCACATTTTCCTCCTAAACTGTTTGAGGATGAGTTGTGGCCAAGATACTCAAGACCTAAAATACTACAGTAGCTGTTTCCAAAGAAACAAGGGTTTCTTACCAAACTGCAGTATAGTTACCAATGTCAGGAAATGTAGTGTGGCTCTGATGCCATTATCTGTCACCGTCCTGCTTGGCTCTCACCAGCGGTCACCAGGAGTGCCTTGTTGCATGTCCCCTTCCACCCAGGATGCAGTCTGGGCTCTGGCATTGCAGTCACGTGTCATTAGCGAGCACTCCTTGGGGGCACCTGGGTGGCTCAGCCGGCTAGGCATCTGCCTTCTGCTCAGGTCATGATCCCGGGGCCCTGAGATCAAGCCCCGTATGGGGCTCCCTGCTCAGCTTCTCCCTCTACCCCTCCCCAGCTTGTGCTCTTTCTTTCTTTCTCAAATAAAATAAAATCTTAAAAAATAATAAATAAAAAGCACTCCTCGCAGCACCTGAGTGGCTCAGTCAATTAAGCATCTGACTCTTGATCTCAGCTCAGGTCTTGATCTCAGGGTCATGAGTTCAAGCCCTGCATTGGGCTCCATTGCTAGGCATGGAGCCAACTTAAATAAAAATTAAAAAAAAAAAAAAAAAAAAAAAAGGGACGCCTAGGTGGCTCAGTGGTTGAGTGTCTGCCTTCGGCTCAGGGTGTGATCCCGGAGTCTCAGGATCGAGTCCCACATGGGGCTCCTGCATGGAGCCTGCTTCTCGCTCTGCCTGTGTCTCTACTTCTCTCTGTGTCTCTCATGAGTAAATTTAAATAAATAAATAAATTTTAAAAAAGAGAAAGAGAGAGAAAGCATTGCTTAATGGATAGCTGTTACTGAAACAATACACAAAAGAGCAACTAAAGAAGGCTGAGCTTAAAAGCCATTGAACTTGGAGTGCTTATAGTTTCCACCTCCAGTGGCTCACCTTGCGGACCCCACTGGAGCCAGCAGGATGGGGGTTCAAATCCCAGCTCCTCCCCTTATCAGCTGTGCAGTCTTCGACAATCTGTGCCCCCTCCTTGTGTCTCAGTTTCCCCATTTTAACATGGGGATGACACTGGCTTCTAGCTCACGGGACATTAGAAGCATGTGGAGCCCTCAGCGCGGGCCCCCATGTGACAAACTGCGAGGTGGGTTTTATCAGGCGCCGTCTCTTTGGCGAGGAGAAGGGTGGCGTGGTGGTCCGCAGTGTCTGCGGGAGCCCTGACCCCACAGTCTGCTCGCAGGATGATGAAGTGGTCCTGCAGTGCAGCGCCACGGTTCTCAAGGAGCAGCTCAAGCTCTGTCTGGCCGCCGAGGGCTTCGGCAACCGCCTCTGCTTCCTGGAGCCCACCAGCAATGCCCAGGTCTGCATGGGAGCCGGGGGGGGGGGGGGCAGGGTCCAAAGAGGAGAAGGTCTGGGTCTGAAGAGGGGGTTCCGAGGGGAGAGAAAGGGCTAGGAGGGAAAGGGGGCCAGAGGTCTGGGGCAGGTAGGGGTGGAGGTCTGCGGAGGGAGGGGCAGGGGCTCGGGACTCTCAGGAGGCAGGTGTCTAAAGGGGGCAGGGGGCTGGGATCCAAAATTAAAGGGCCTGGAGGGATGTTGTTGGGGGTGGGGTGCTGACTGGGGACGGAGTTAGAAGCTGGGAGTGCAGGGAGCCCAGGTCTGAGGGTGAGGTGGACTCAGGGTCAGAGAGTGGAAGAGAGTGGAGGTGACCGCGGGGGGGATGGGCAGGGGGTTGGGAAACAGGGGCTGTGGAGTCAGATGGCGGAGGAGGCTGAGGCTCTGAGGGGGTCAGAGAGCCTTGGGTCCAAGAGGGAGGGTGCTCAGGAGTCTGAGGTGGCTGGGTAGGAGACCCAGGAGGTAGGCACAAGGTTGGCCCCTCCTGTGATTTGGAGGAGTGTTCACCTGTGTCTGAGGGAGGAGGCAGGAATGGGGACAATCTGATGGTGACGGCAGGGGTGGGGCTTCCTTGGGGATCGCAGGGGAAGGCCGGCGGAGTCTGGCTGTGTGCTAGCAGGTGCCCCGTGTCTGAGAGAGGGCCGCGGCTCCCTTTGAGATTAGGTGGGGTGTGGGGTACTCAGGCAGGGAGGTGGTGTGGAAGCTTCTGTGAGCTTCGGGTGGAGTTCGGTGTTTGAGGGAAGAGGCATATTTTCTGTGATGTTGGTGTGGATTTGGGGGGTCTGGAAGGGTAGCAGAGGGCAGGGGCTTCTTGGGGTGCTGGGGTCAGGTCTGAGTCTCCAAGGGGTTGGGTATGTAGACCAGCACTCAGGAGCCCTCAGGCCCCCCACTCATATCTGCCCACCCCCAGAATGTGCCCCCCGATCTGGCCATCTGTTGCTTCGTCCTGGAGCAGTCCCTGTCCGTCCGAGCCCTGCAGGAGATGCTGGCCAACACGGTGGAGGCTGGCGTGGAGGTGAGGCCCCCAGTCCGGGCGGGCCAGGTGGCGGCCGGGGGCGGGGTGGCACGGGGAGGGGGGCGTCTGGGCTTCCTCACCATCTGCTCTTCTTCCTCTCTCTGCCCCGCCCCTCACAGGCCCTCAATTTGGATAAGTGGGTAGGTCTGGCCTTGGGTGTCACCTGTCCTTCCACCTCTCCTGACCCCAGGGCCCGCCTCTTGGGCCCACATCCTGCACACCGGGGCTGGGGTTCTCCCCACTCCAGTTGTCAGGGGCTGTGGAGCCCAGACAGGCCAGGCAGGCAGGAAGGAAGCAAAGGGGTGGGGGCTTCTGAGCCCCTGTTCCCCACCCGCTCCTTTCTCCTCTCGCCCATCCTTTCCTCCAACCCCGATCCCAGCTCTTCTCTGCATGGGACTCCCCCCTCACCTCCCCCTGCCCCAAGTGTGGGTCCCCTCCGCTCCCAGGATGGGTCTGCCATGTGATCATGGGCCCCATCACATGGCCCCCTCAGAGCATGGGCATGTGACAGCCAACACAGGAGGCATGATGCCATCGAGAGACCGGGTGTCACCCCTGTTCCCTCCTAGGAGGGGCCGAGTCTCCTTGTGCTTGGGGGTGCGTGTGTGTGGCAGCACAGGGCAGGTCCCTACGGGGATGTTCAAATATTCAACAATTGGTAGGACTACACTGGTGTGTACCGGCTGCCGCTCAGCTGTGTTATGACAGGTTACAGCAAAAGCAGCCAAGGTCCCCGGTTTATGAGGTCCTGGGGCTTCCCCGAGAGTCCCCAGGCAACTGGAACAAGGGTTCAGCCTCCCTGAGTGACTTTGGGACTTGGTTAACCAGATAAAGGAGGCAGGGAGGACAGAGTGGGCTTTGGGGAATATAAAACACCCTATCCACGGGCTTCTCCAAGACACAGCCCCTACTTTGTGAATGGGGAAACTGAGGCAAAGAATCTGTTAAGGGTCCGAGCTAAGGCTTCCTTGTGTCCAGGCCTGAGCATGGGATTTTATAGGGGAGCATCCTGCCATCTGGGATAGGCCAGATGCCTTTGGGGGTCCTGTCCTCATTCTGTGCCCCCTCTCCCCCCGCAGTCGTCCCAGGGCGGGGGCCACAGGACACTCCTGTATGGCCATGCCATCCTGCTCCGGCATACACACAGCGGCATGGTGAGTGCCAGCATGGGGGCGGGGGGGGCAGGGGCAGGGGCAGGGGACGCAGGGCCTGCCAGGAGGAGGCTGACTGCCCTCCCCACCCCTAGTACTTGAGCTGCCTTACTACCTCCCGCTCCATGACTGACAAGCTGGCCTTCGACGTGGGACTGCAGGAGGATGCCACAGGTGCGGGGCTGGAGCGGGAGGGCGGCAATGGGGAGACCGCAGGCAGGGATCGGGGTGCAGGAGGTGCAGGCGTGGCGGGGCGCAGCAGCCACAGCAACGCTCTGGGGACAGGGGCGCAGGCGACAAGGGGGTCAGCGTGGGGAACCCCAGGCCGAGGGGCTGAGGGCAGGAATGGAGGCCACGAGGCCAGGAGCAGGTGGGGGTAATGGGAGAATTTGGGGCAGAGGGCTGGGGAGGCTCGCGGGCTGGGGATCCCTTGGGGAAGGGCATCGTGGTAGCCCTCGTGCTGACGGCACTCCCCGCCCCGCAGGAGAGGCCTGCTGGTGGACGGCGCACCCGGCCTCCAAGCAGAGGTCCGAAGGAGAGAAGGTCCGCGTCGGGGATGACCTCATCCTCGTTAGTGTCTCCTCAGAGCGCTACCTGGTGAGCAATCCCACCCCCAGCACAGCTACTGCTGCCCCAGGGCTGGGGGCACACGGGACCACCCACCTCCTCATCCCCGGTCCCCACTCTCTGGCCCCAACATCCTGATCCCGAGTCCTGGTCCCCTGACCTCTGACATCCGTTTCTGGTCCTCGGTGCCCCATTTCCCAGTTTGATCTTGCTTTCCTGACCTGTGATCTCTGATTTTCTGTCTCCTGTCTGCCGCTTTCACGGCTTCCACCTGTGGCTCCTGGCCTCTGACTCTGGATCTATTGCTTACCCCACCGTCGTCTCTGACTGCCACATCCTGGCTGCCCCCAGCACCTGTCCACGGCCAGTGGGGAGCTCCAGGTTGACGCCTCCTTCATGCAGACACTATGGAACATGAACCCCATCTGCTCTGGCTGCGAAGAGGGTGAGGGGCCCAGGCCTCCTGCCCCTAAGCTGAGACGCCTCAAAACAGACCTCCCGCATTGCCCCTCAAACATGTCCATACTGAGCACTGGAGCCTCAGACCCCAAACCTAGCTCTCCAAATTATGACCCTCATACTTAGATATCCAACATACCCCATATCCAGAACCCTGGAGCTCAGACCCCTAACTCCAAACTCGGTATTGGACACCCAAATCCAGACCCCAAAGCGCTCACGCCAAACTCAAGTCCTGGAGGTCAGACCCTTAAATCCAAAGCTGAACATATCACATCTGGAGCTGATCCCTGAGATCCTGAGGCCTCAGATGACAAGCACAGATGGAGACTTCAGATTCCCACACCCAGACCCCCAAATTCAAACTCAGATACCCAAACCAAGATCCCTAATTCAGACCCCAAACCTCAGCCAACGGACCTCAGACCTCCAAGCTTTAACCTCGAATATCTAAAGTTTTCCAAATTCAGGCCCTCATGCTAGGATCCCATAGCATGACCCCAAAACTTTGACCCCAGTTCTAACACCCATAGCTCACACTCAAACTGAGACTCAAACCACAGATCCTGGAACTCAGGCCTTAATCTCAAACCCAGCAGCTTCTAACCCTGAAGCTCAGATCTCTCTGACTTCAGACCCCAAACCTCAGATACCACCCTCAGACCTCCAAAATCAACACTCAAAGTTCAGACCCTAGCCCCAGACTTCCAACCCCAGACCCCTGGAACTCAGAGGCCAATATCTGGGAACATTAGACTCAAACCTCTGACCCAACCTCAAAATCCAAACTCAAACCCACAAACTCCCCCAACCTCAGCCCTGTACACTCAGACCCACAAACTTAGATTCCCTATCTCAGACCCTAAAGCTTATATCTTCACTTTCAGGCCTCAAACTTAGCCCAAATCTCAGACTGCCACTTCGGATCCTGAAACTCAGATCTCCAACTGCAGACCCCCAGACCCGGCCCCAGCCTCCCACAGGAGAGAAGCAGGACCCCTGGCCTCCACTTTGGCTCCCGGGCCTCCCCAGGGCGCCAGCCCCACAGTGACCACTTTCCCTTGTTCCTCTCCAGGCTACGTGACCGGGGGCCACGTCCTCCGCCTCTTTCATGGACACATGGACGAGTGTCTGACCATCTCCCCCGCTGACAGTGAGGACCAGCGCAGGTCTGGGATGGGGACCAGGGGCCCTGGATGTCAGGCAGGGGGAGGGGTAGAAATAGGCAGGGGGGATAGCATCTCATGGGTGGGGCTGGGGATCCCATCCTGGGAGTCCTGGGAGGCTGGTGACTGAACCTCTGACTTCATTTTCTCTCCTGCCCGTAGACTTGTCCACTATGAGGGGGGATCTGTGTGCACCCATGCCCGTTCCCTCTGGAGATTGGAGCCACTGAGAATCAGGTGGGGGGTTTGGGGCTAAGAGCTCCTGGGGGGCCTGGGAGGGGAGAGACAGTGCTGAAAGAAGATCTGAGAAAGATACTAAAGAGTTGTGAGGGAAAATCTGGGGAGCCCAGGACCCTGAGGAGGGTCTTCAGGGTCTTAGAATCCCAGAGGAGAAGGTCTTAGGGGAGGGTGGGCATTCCTGAGGGAGAGATTGAGGGTCCCCAGTAAAAATGTGGGGAGTAGCCCCGCCCTGGAAGAAGGCTGGGGGCTCAGGGCACCTGGATGGCTCAGTAGTTAAGCATTTGCCTTCGGCTTGGGTTGTGATCCCGGGGTCCTGGGATCAAATCTTGCATCTGTTTCCCGGCGGGGAGCCTCCTTCTCCCTCTGCCTGTGTCTCTGCCTCTCTCTCTGCATCGTTTATGAATAAATAAATAAAATCTCTAAAAAAATTTTTTTTAATTAAAAAAAAAAAAAAGAAGGCAGGGGCTTGATGAGGTTTGGACCAAGCCTGTGGTGTCCAAGGGAGGACTGGTGGGCGGTCCTCTGACCCTCCACGCCCTCCCCCTCTGCAGCTGGAGTGGGAGCCACCTGCGCTGGGGCCAGCCGCTTCGTATCAGGCATGTCACCACTGGGAGGTACCTGGCGCTCACCGAGGACCAGGGCCTGGTGGTGGTTGATGCCAGCAAGGCCCACACCAAGGCCACCTCCTTCTGCTTCCGCATCTCCAAGGTCAGTGGGGTCAGGGTGCCCTCCCTCACTTGGAACCCCAAATCCAGCCCCAGTCCCCCACTCTGCAGGTTCTCAGGGGAGCTCCCCAATTAAATGCACAGGCCGAGGAGGCTGACCTCTATCCCCTGCCTCTGCAGGAGAAGCTGGATATGGCCCCGAAGCGGGATGTGGATGGCATGGGTCCCCCTGAGATCAAGTACGGGGAGTCACTGTGCTTCGTGCAGCATGTGGCCTCGGGCCTGTGGCTCACCTATGCCGCCCCGGACCCCAAGGCTCTGCGGCTTGGTGTGCTCAAGAAGAAGGTGGGTGTCCGGCAAGGGGAAGGGGTGGGGGTGCCAGCAGGGGACTGGGAGGTGGTCGTGCTTGAGCCTTCAGGAGTTTGAGGGCAGGACTGAGAGAGAAACTGAGATTGAAAGAAACTGGTAAAAAGAAAGAGGGATAGGTAGGGGGAGAGAGAGGCAGAGAGGGAGAGAGAAACAGAGAGAGAGAGAAAGGCAGAGACAAGAAGCTTATATCCTCACTTTCAGGCCTCAAACTTAGCCCAAATCTCAGACTGCCACTTCGGATCCTGAAACTCAGATCTCCAACTGCAGACCCCCAGACGTGGAAACAGAAAAACAGAGAAAGACAAAGCAGAGTAGGAGAGATGGAAAAGACAGAGAGACAGAGACAGTGGCAAACTGACCAAGAATAACATTTGGCAAATTATTGAGTACCCCAGTTATTCTAGATGTGTGTGTGGGAAAGTAGGCGAGCTATACAGATCTGTCTCCTGCCCTCCCAATTCTGAGATGTGGTCAATGAACTGCCTTTAATGCAGTACATAGCCACTCTGGACAGAGGGCACAGCATGTGCAAAGGCCCTGAGGTTGGAATGAGATTGGCTAATGTTGCAAGACCAGAAAGGAGACCCAGTTTGGCTGGAGCACAGTGATTGAGGGATGAGTCTTAGAAGATAAGGACAGAGAGGAGATGTGAGCAGATCATGTGGGGCCCTGTGGGCCAAGGGGAGGGTCCCAGCTTTTCCTTTAGTGAGATAGAGCCCCAAGAGAGTTTTGAGCAGGCCAGGGAGGTGACCTGACTCAGGATCATGGGGTTCCTTAGCTGCTTGTGGGGAGAGATGGGGCGGGGGTGGGGAGCAGAGCTGGAGTAGGGAGCCCAGGGAGGTGACTGCTGCCCTGATTGGGTGGGGAAAAAACAGTGGACAGGACCAGGGTTGGGACTGTGGAGTGGGGAAGGTGGCCGATTCTGGCTGTATTTTGAGAGTGAAGCCGACAGAACCTCCTGATAGACTGGATTTCGAGGTGAGAGGGTCAGGGGTTGAAGATGATGCCATGATTTTTGTCCTGGCATTTCCCACCTGGGAAATGTCAGCTCAGGATGACAGGGATCCAGGGACTAGAACAGGGCCCCTCAATATAGAGTGAATGAGTCGGAAGAGTAAGGAAAAATGAGGCTTGGGGTTGGATACCTGATCCGAGGATGTAGGGACGGGCCTGGCCCGAGGGGAGATGTGGGAGTTGTGAACAGTGGGTGGTATTTACAGCCACAGGACTGGATGAGGCCCTGGGAGGGTCAGCCCAGGCGAAAGCTGGAAGCCCCGATGGTCTCATCTTACAGAAATGTGGTCAGGCACTCAGTCTGAGACATGTTAAGTTAGGGGTGCCATTAGAGCTCTCCAGTGGGGGGATGTTAAGTCAGTAGTGGGTACCAGGTGGAGAGGGTCTGGCCTGGAGATAAATAAGACAGCGTCAGAGATGAAGAGAGGCAAACACAAAGGGGGGTAGGGACAGAGGCAGAGAGAGATGGAGATAGAGACAGAGAGGGAAAGGGAGAAAGAGACAGGCATGGGGAGAGATGTGAGAGAGCTAGGGCGGGAGACAGAGACAAAAAGGGGGACAGAGAGTGGACACAGAGATTGGGGAAAGAGAATGGAGTCAGGTGAAGAGGGATAGAAGGGGGTGTCTGGCAGAGAGACTCAGTGGAGGACAGGGGGCAGCTTTGGGGCTGGAGTTTGGATAGAGGTCTGGGGGTGTCGCCCTTGGTGGCCCGGCCCACCCCTGCCCTCTCTGTTCTCCCGCTGCCAGGCCATGCTGCACCAGGAAGGCCACATGGACGACGCATTGTCGCTGACCCGCTGCCAGCAGGAGGAGTCCCAGGCTGCCCGCATGATTTACAGCACTGCTGGCCTGTACAACCAGTTCATCAAGTGAGCCACCTGCCCACTCTGCACCCCCCCCACCCCGGTGCCAGGCCACACCTTGACCCCCAAGCTCCTGGTGGTCACACACCTGACCCCCTTAATCACCTCTAACTTCCACACCGTGTCTAACATACACGGGATCCCTAACCTCTAAACCTCTGAGCTCTAAACACTTGACCCCTGATCTGACCTTGATGACCATGATTTTGACCTCACGTCCCCGATCACCCCTGACACCCAGACCCTTGATCCTGGACCTCCCCAGCCGGACACCTGCTTCCACACCCTCCTGTGCTTACACAGGCGTGAGTCCCAGTCCTAGCTCTGTCCTTGGCCGCTGTGCGACGTCGGGCCAATGTCCGTGTCTCTCCGAGTCTCAGTCTCCCCGAGTCCTTTCGGGGGCCAGGGGGCAGAGACTCGCGAGCCCCCCACGGGACTCAGCTCTGGGGCTCACTGCTGACGCGTGCGCCTCCCTCAGGGGCCTGGACAGCTTCAGCGGGAAGCCGCGGGGCTCGGGGCCGCCAGCCGGCACGGCGCTGCCCATCGAGGGCGTCATCCTGAGCCTGCAGGACCTCATCGGCTACTTCGAGCCGCCCTCCGAGGAGCTGCAGCACGAGGAGAAGCAGAGCAAGCTGCGCAGCCTGCGCAACCGCCAGAGCCTCTTCCAGGAGGAGGTGAGGCCGCGGCGCGGGAGGGGGCGGGGCCTGGGGCGCGGGGCGGGGCCGCGGCGCGGGGCGAGGCGGAGCCTGAGGGACCGGGGAGGTACGTAGTGGCCGGAGAGCGGGCGGGGCCGCAGGCTGCGGGGCACAGAAAAGGGGCGGGGCCTCGCGGAGGCGGGGCGTTTGGGCTGGGGGCGGAGCCTCGAGGGGCGGGGCCTTGACGGAGGGGCGGAGCACTGGGCAGAGCAGGGGCGGTGCCTGTGAGCGCCGGACGCCTCCAGCTGCAAGGGGGTACGGCGTGCCTCGTTCCTTCACCCCCGGAAGGAGGCGGGCCCGAGAAAAGGCCGGTGCGGCTGCTAGGGCTGTGGAGGCTGTCAGGCCTGGGAACAAGTCAGGGGAGGCTGCGGGACTCACGAGGCCGTGTCTGTGGGGGCTTGGCCTGCAGTTGGGAGGACCGAAGTAGAGGGGGGCACGGGGATGGGGGCAGGGCCGGAGGTGACTGAGCATCAAGGGTGCAGTGCAGGGACGGCCCTCAGTTGGAGTCAAGGGCTGGGGGTCAGTGCGTTTGAGATGTGGGGGGGCCTCCGCTTAGCACCGGGACTAAGGGACTGAGCCGGACGTGAGGAGCGGACTGGACAAAGGTCTGGAGATCTGAGGTCTCCACATCCCCCGGGGCACGGGGATGGGGGGGTATGTTCATTTAAAGGCTAACGGCCTGGGACGCCTCAGTGGTGAGCATCTATCTGCCTTCAGCTCAGGGCGTGATCCCGGGGTCCTGGGATCGAGTTCTGCATCAGGGTCCCCGCAGGGAGGCTGCCTCTTCCTTGGCCTCTCTATGTGTCTCATGAATAAATAAACAAAATCTTAAAAAAAGAAAAAAAAAAGCTAACAGCCTGGCCCTCCTCCTCTCCAGGGACCCCCCATCTGATTCAGAAATGATAACAGAACAACAACAAAGCTTACTTATGGAGGGAATTAGCATATGCCAGCCCAGTGCCAGCGCATAGCAGATGCTGTGTAAGTGTTAGTGGTTATTATTACCTTGAATGAAGAGAGGTAGCCTAACTGTTACTCAGCCATTAGAAACGACAAATACCCACCATTTGCTTCAACATGGATAGAACTGGAGGGTATTTTGCTAGTGAAGTAAGTCAATTAGAGGACAAACATTATATGGTCTCATTATTCGGGGAATATAAAAAATAGTGAAAGGGATTAAAGGGGAAAGGAGAGAAAATGAGTGGGAAATATCAGAGAGGGTGACAGAACATGAGACACTCCTCTAACTCTGGGAAATGAACAAGGGGTAGTGGAAGGGAGGTGGGTGGGGGGATGGGGTGACTGGGTGACGGGCACTGAGGGGAGCACTTGACAGGATGAGCACTGGGTGTTATGCTATATGTTGGCAAATCGAACTCCAATAAAAAATATACAAAAAGAGAGAGAGAGAGAGGCAGCCACATGCCCCCTGGGGGAGGGGCAGAGAGGAGATAGAGGGGAGAGCAGGTGCATAGGGAGTGGGCTTGGTGGGTTCCAGAACCATAAGGAGGCCAGGCCACAGCTGTGCTCACCTGGAGCAGGGTAAGCCAGGCGCAGAGTGGGAGGAGACGAGGGCAGAGAGGTGACAAGGGTCAAACTATAGCGAGGACTTTCACTTTGGGAGCCACAGGAGGGTTAGGTCTCCTAAGGGCACAACTAGTTGGTGGCAGAGCCACTCTGTGTGACTCTCACCGGGTTGTGCTCTCCACCACGATGTCCTGCCTCTCTTACTAGTGGTATGGTCCCCACGGTATAGATACAGCAATTGTCACAGCAGCGCTATATATGATGTCCAAGAGCTAGAACAGTCCAAATGTCCAGCAGCCCCAGAATGAATCCACAATGTTGCACACCCACACAACGGTGACAACGGGTGTGGATACTACTCAGCAAGGGAAATGAGCTACAGCCACATGAAACAATGTTCTTGACTCTTTTTTTAAAGATTGTATTTATTCGCGAGAGACACACAGAGAGAGGCAGAGACATAGGCAGAGGGAGAAGCAGGGTCCCTGTGGTGAGCCCGATGGGGGACTCGATCTTGGACCCCGGGATCATGACCGGAGCCAAAGGCAGATGCTCAACCACCGAGCCACCCAGGCGTTCCTTAAAAATTTTTTTTTAAGAAATGAATTAGCAAATCCAAGAAAGGCAAGGAAGAGAGGGCCTGGGACTCCTGTGGTGAATCACCCTGTTTTCCCCAGGGGATGCTCTCCCTGGTCCTGAACTGTATTGACCGCCTAAATGTCTACACAACTGCTGCCCACTTTGCGGAATTTGCAGGAGAGGAGGCAGCCGAGTCCTGGAAAGAGATTGTGAACCTGCTCTATGAACTCCTGGGTAAGGCGCCCCATCCTGACTTCCCTAGGGCCCCCAGAATCTCAGTTCCATTGGGTCTGACCCCCTCTTTCCACCCTCAGCCTCCCTGATCCGTGGCAATCGTAGCAATTGTGCCCTCTTCTCCACCAACCTGGACTGGCTGGTCAGCAAGCTGGATAGGCTGGAGGCCTCGTCTGGTAGGAGAACCCCAGGGGAGGGGATGGGGACTGGGGCGGGGGGGGCCACATTCCCCTCACCTGTCACTCTGCCATCTGCACAGGGATCCTGGAGGTGCTGTACTGTGTCCTGATTGAGAGTCCTGAGGTGCTGAACATCATCCAAGAGAACCACATCAAGTCCATCATCTCCCTCCTGGACAAGCATGGGAGGAACCACAAGGTTGGCCCCCACACCCCGACCTCTCATCCCCTGAACTCTGAACCCTGACTTTTCCACATACCCTGGAATGCTCCACTTTGCTCCCCAATCTTATCTCTTACCTGGACTCCTCTCCACACGCTTCCATCTCAACACGAGATGTAAGTTTAAGACTTACAGTTCTTAATGGATTCTGGGCCACAGCTGTGCTTCATTAGATCTCTGAAATATTTTTTTAAATTTCTAATTTTGTAGCATTGAGGTGGGCTGTGTCTATACTCTCCAGTTTGCCACAGGGTCCTACCCGTCCCCAGTGCATGATTTCTGACCCCCTCACACATGTCCCACTTGTCCCCCTGCTGACCCAAAATCTTCTCTTGACCCCCATGCTCTCCCTAACCAACCCTTTCTCTCCTCCCTCTGGCCCTCGCCTCCTCCTCCAGTCTCTCCTTTTTTACACTGCTGGTGCCTTATCTCAGCTCCTGTGACCTCTAGCCTGACCTTTCCTTTTGACCCTTGACCTTCCTCCGTGAGCCTTGACCTCCCACTTTCACCACCTCCTCACAGTCAAAAATCTCCATCTCCCATCCTGGCAAGTTATCCTTAACTTCTGGTTTCCCACGGTAGACCAGCCATAAACTCCCTGCCCTGGTGCTCTCGCAACCTGACCTCTGACCTTGACTTCCAGGTGCTGGACGTGCTGTGTTCCCTGTGTGTGTGCAATGGTGTGGCCGTGCGCTCCAACCAAGATCTCATTACTGAGAACTTGCTCCCTGGCCGTGAGCTTCTGCTGCAAACAAACCTCATCAACTATGTCACCAGGTCTGACCCCTAAACTCTGACCCCAGCCCGGCCTCACCCTGACCACAGATCTCAGAACCTCTCAACTCTTTCCCAGACTCAGAGACTCCACATTCAGGTGGATGTCCCTTCCAATGTCTGCCACCCTAGGACTCAACATTCGGTCCTCACAGATGTCCACTCTTGCCCGAGCTCACCCCTGGCTCCCACTCCTCTTGTCTTCTCTCCCTGCTCCATTTCTGCCTCTGTCTGTTCCTCTATCTCTCTTTTTGTCTGTCTCTGTTTCTGTCTGTGTCTGTCTCTATTTCTTCTCCATTTCTTTTTTCTATCTCTCATTCATCTGTCTCGTTTCTGTTTTTTTGTTTTGTTTTGGGGTTTTTTTAGAGACAGAGAGTGGCAGGGGGAGATGGAGAGAGAGAGAAAGAATCTTAAGCAGGCTCCATCCATGCCCAGTGCAGAATCCAACACGGGACTCAATCTCACAACCTTGAGATCATGACTTGAACCGAAATGAAGAGTCAGACACTCAACAAATTGAGCTACTCAGATGCTCCTCTGTTCTTTTTTTTTTTTTTTTTTTAAGATTTTATTTCTAGGGGCATCTGGGTGGCTCAGTCGCTTAAACATCTGCCTTCAGCTCAGGTCATGATCTTCGGGTCATGGGATTGAGCCCCGCATCAGGCTCCCTATTGAGCAGGGAGTTTGTTTCTCCCTCTCCCTGGACCTCTCCTTCTGCTCATGCTCTCTCTTAAATAAATAAATAAACAAAATCTTTTTTAAAAAAGATTTTATTTCTAAGTAATCTCTACATCTCATGTGGGGCTTAAACTCAAAACCCTGTGATTAAGAGTCACAAGCTCTACTGACTGAGCCAGCCAGCCACCCCTCATCTCTCTCTCTTTTTTTTTTGTCTTTTTCTGTCTTTGTCTCTGCTTTCTCTCTGTCTCCATGTCTCTGCCTTCTGTTTTTCCTGTGTATATCTCTCCTCCTCTTTCTCTCTTTCCCATCTTCACCCCTGTGACAACCTGGCTCTGTTCCCACCTCTCCCTCACTTGCTCTCCTGTCCTGTCTCTCCTGCAGCATCCGCCCCAACATCTTTGTGGGCCGAGCAGAGGGCTCCACGCAATACGGCAAATGGTACTTTGAGGTGATGGTGGACGAGGTGGCTCCATTCCTGACAGCTCAGGCCACCCACCTGCGGGTGGGCTGGGCCCTCACTGAGGGCTACAGCCCCTACCCAGGGGGCGGCGAGGGCTGGGGCGGCAATGGGGTCGGCGACGACCTCTATTCCTACGGCTTTGATGGGCTGCATCTCTGGACAGGTACCTGGACCCTTCCGGGGGCTTTCATCCTTGACTATTGTCCCCAGAGTTTTCAAGACTCTCACCATGTATCTTGGGGTTGTTGGGATCCTGATCCCCAGAATAGGCCAACTTTTGACCCTTTACTCCTAATTTCCCAAGATTCGAACCCTAAAGCTTCCAGAATCTTGGCCTTAACCCATTTCCTCATAGGCTGCTGAACTCTGACCCCAGGAGATGTACGATTTCTGGCCCTAGATATCCTAGAAAACTTCCCAGATTTTTATGACTTCTGATCTTTGACTTCTGACCCCAAAGGTTCTAACTCCAGAATAACTTTAATCTCTGACCTCACAGCTCTCAAGAGCCTTGGGGGAAATTTGACCTTCTCACTAATCTCAGAGCTTCAGGGTCCTCCATAGGAACATTTGACCTTAGGGTTGCTAGGATCTAGATCCCATAGGATCTTCTAATATCTGCCTCTTGTCTCTTGAGACCATTGGTCTCTGACCAATGAGGTCTTGAGACCTCTGACTTCTGACCCCTCCCTGATGACCCCAATGCAGGACACGTGGCACGCCTGGTGACTTCCCCAGGACAGCACCTCCTGGCCCCTGAGGACGTGGTCAGCTGCTGCCTGGACCTCAGTGTACCGTCCATCTCCTTCCGCATCAATGGCTGTCCTGTGCAGGGTGTCTTTGAGGCCTTCAACCTGGATGGGCTCTTCTTCCCTGTTGTCAGCTTCTCAGCTGGTGTCAAGTGAGGACTTGCCCTTGCCCCATTGCCAGGCCCCTGACCTGCAACTGTTCCAAGACAGCTTCCCTAGTCACAACATGACCTCCTGTAAGGCCAGGATCTATAGCCTGCCCTCAAGACTGACTGGTCAGATCCATATGTGAAGGTCCCAGTGACCTTTATGTGGTCTCAGACACTTTAGTGTCCTCCCAATGACCCGAACCCTTCTAGTGACCTCAGCTTCTTCCCAACCCCATATCCTTTCAGTGACCTTCAAGTGTCCCCCATGTTGCACAATGACCTCAGAGCCCCAGACTCTCCCATTTAATTCCCAAATGACTCTTCAATGACTACGCCATTCCAGTGACTGCCAAATGACTCCAGAAGTGACAGCTGTCTTCCAGTAACCCTAGACCCTCCCAATGACCCCCGGATAATTTTGGACTCTCCCAGTGACTTCAAGCTCTTAACAACTTCTCATGACTCCAGCAACTCCCAGTAATCTTCCAATTGCTCTATAATCCCCCAGTGACCACAATCCCTCACTGAACCCAATTATTTCAAAGACCTTTCAATAGCTCAGTCTTTTCCTAATGATCCCAAGCTCTATGAAGGGCTCCCCAGTGGCCATTCAGTGGTGATTAGGGTTATTTCATAGTTACATCGGATTCTCAGTCATTTCCAAATGACCTTCTGGTCTCCCAGAAATCTTCTGATATCCCCCAAATACTCTGTTGAGCCAGGGTCTCTTCCAGTGGACCTTCCCATGACCTTGCATTAACTGCTCAATAACCCCACACTTTCTTATTTTGATCCTCAGTGATTCTCATTGACCTCAGACATTCTCTTTGACATTATACTTTCCTTTTTGACCCTAAATGACTTCCATGACTCTATGACTGCCCAGTGATTTTTCCCAGAACTTCCCATTGATTCCAGGGTAGCTCCCTTACCCCCACGGAACATAGATTCTCCCTGTAATGTGTCCCACCAGTGACCCCACTCTCCCACTTAGGGTGCGGTTCCTCCTTGGTGGCCGCCATGGTGAATTCAAGTTCCTCCCTCCACCTGGCTATGCCCCATGTCATGAGGCTGTGCTCCCTCGAGAACGACTTCATCTGGAGCCTATCAAGGAGTATCGGCGGGAGGGGCCTCGGGGGCCCCACCTGGTGGGCCCCAGCCGCTGCCTCTCGCACACCGACTTTGTGCCCTGCCCTGTGGACACTGTCCAGGTAGTGCCTGCTCTACAAGGGTTTCCTGGTGAGGCAGACCCCCTTAGGAGCCAGGGAGACTGGGAACTTAGCTGGAAGTTGGGAACCTTGTTGTTTAACAGATGGGGAAACTGAGGCAGGGTGGAAGCAAAGAACTCTTAAGGCAGAATCCCGGTTTCCAAGAGCCCTCAGTATAGCCCCCTAAAGAGAAGACGATTATTGTCCCAATTTACAGTTGAGGAAAGTGAAGCCCAGAGAAGTAACCAACCTGTGCTAGCCACAGTCGCTGATTCCAAAGCTGGAGATCTTTTCCACTAGTTTCTTGGCATCTCTTCCATCTGGGCCTTCCCATGCCTCTTGTCCCAACCTGAGCTCCCCACCATCCCACTCAGACATGTCCCTATCAGAGACCACAGAAGTCATGTTCAAGAGCCTGACCTTGAAAGTCTGATTTTGAGTGTGTTATAGTAGGCATGTGGCCTCACTCTTCTGGGCCTCAGTTTGGTCATTTGTGAGGAAAGGAGGATAATACACCTGGATAGAGCCTACCTGGGAGCGCGGTCCCAAAGGTTAGATGAATTAATATCTGTGGAGTGCTCAGCCCAGTCCCAAGTAAGTAGTAAGTACTCAGTACAGTTCCTATTATCGGGAGCATTAGTGATATTATTTCACAGTGAATTACCACCCCCTTGTAGCCAAGCCAGAGCCTGGGCCTCCTTCTGGATGTCTCCTTCCCACTGTTCCCAGCTTGTCAGCCTCATGGGCTGTCCACCTGGCCTATTGGACATGCTCCCCTGCCTCCTCTCCTCCCCATGGCCCACCCTGATCCAAACTATCATTATCTCTTCTCTGAAGAACCCTAACGATGTAAATATTTATTAGGCACCTACTGTGTGCCAGGCATTTATATAAACTATGTAAGATTTAGGAGTTTATCTAGGTTATATCACTGAATCCTTATGAGGTAAGTATTGTTTGGATCCTCACTGTACAAAGAAGGAAAGACTCATCCATTCATTCAGCAACCACTTCCCGAGCATCCCCTCCAGGCCTGGCTCTGGACTGGGATGGGCAAGGCTGGGAAAGTGAGGCAGCCTTAGGCCCTGGCCTCATGGAGCAACCAGTCCACAGGGAAATATAGTCCCACTCCCAGATAATTCCTTAATTCTGTGATTCTAAAACCTTACTCAGCAGGGTGTCAACTCTGCAGTCAGGGTGAGGTGATGAGGAGCAGGGCTCAGAATAGGAGGAAAGGTCTGGGGGAACTGTCTAGGGCTCATACATGTTCTTTGAAAGAAGGGTCACAGGCTGGAAGGAATGCAGGGACCTCACGAACGTTCCTTACCCTCAGATTGTCCTGCCTCCCCATCTGGAGCGCATCCGGGAGAAGCTGGCAGAGAACATCCATGAACTCTGGGCGCTGACTCGCATTGAGCAGGGCTGGACCTACGGCCCGGTGAGGGGCTGCCTGCAGCGTGAAGGCGTTAGGCTAGACCTGCTGTTGGTGGAATGAGCAGGGAGGAGCCAGTGGTTGGGGGAAGGGACTTTAGGGCACCAGGGTGTCCTTGGGTTTCCTGTGGCAGAACTAAGGGCAGGAGGTCAGGGGTCATAGCCTAGGAGTGTTGGGGGAAGGACGGGGACCCTGAGGGGTTGACACTGGGTTTCTCCAGGTTCGGGATGACAATAAGAGGCTGCACCCATGTCTTGTGGACTTCCACAGCCTGCCGGAGCCCGAGAGGAATTACAACCTGCAGATGTCGGGGGAGACACTCAAGTGAGGAGGGTACCGGGGAACAGGGGCCAGGGCCTGACTCCTGGTGAGGAGGAGGGCAAGGAGAGGCAGGGATCGTGAGGCAGAGACTGGCAGAGGACGAGAGAGAGGCATAAAGAGGGCTGGTCAGTAAGAGAGAGAAAGATGTGGAATCAGGGAAAGATGGACACAGTCAAAGAGATATAGAGACAAAGAAGCAGGGAGAGACAGGAGTCAGAGAGACAGAGACCAAGACAGAGAGATGGGGACAGACCCCCAGAAAGCTAGAGCAAGAGACATGGAGGGCCAAAAGGGGCCAGGGTAGGAGGGGGGCCGGGCTCGGGGAGAGGAGGCCAATGGCTGGGAGGCCGTGTGGGGTGACCCTGTCCCCCCCACCCCAGGACTCTGCTGGCGCTGGGTTGCCATGTGGGCATGGCGGATGAGAAGGCAGAGGACAACCTGAAGAAGACCAAACTCCCCAAGACGTGAGTGTGGGTGGCCCCACTCCCCTCTGGGGAGTAGAGTAGTGGCTGGGGATGAAATGGTGAGGGCTGGGCAGTTGAGGGAGTCTTGTAGGGAGGCTGAGGTCAGAGATAAACGGGCCACAGGGTGAAGGTCATAGGACCAGGGTGTCAGGGCTCTGAAGTCAGTGGGGAGTGTCCTGGAGAGGTGTCAAGATTGCAGAGGTGGGAGTTCCAGAGGGACGATGGGTATGAGTTGGGACCCAAGGCCAGGGTCAGCCATGGGATCAGGGAAAATGAGGGAACAGAGGTAATATCTCCAAGTCAGAGGCAGAGGGTCAATGGAAAGAGATGATAGGTTGTTGGGAGTCCTAAGTAAGGGACCTTAAAATTATAGGTGAGCGATCAGAGGTCCTGGGGATAGGGGCCAGGGTTCAGAGCTCAAGGACTCCAAAGCCAAGAGGTTGAAGGGATAGGGTCCTGAGGTCAGAGGTAAGAAACCTCAAAGCTAGAAGTGAGAGGTCAGAGTTCCAGGGTTGAATTTGAGTCTACCGAAGTCACAATGCAGGGGTCAGAGAGGCCAGAGGTCAGTGAAGCAAAAGGCCTTGCTGGGGTCACAGGATTCTGCGTTAAGAGGCCAAGTATCTCAAAGCTTCTTCAGGGGAGTCATGGAACCCCGATGTCAGAGGTCAAAGGTCAGAAATTCCAAAACTCGGAGCTGAGGGTCACAGGACCCTGGGAGCAAGGATCAGAAGTCAGGGATCCCATTGTGCAGAGCCCAGCGGTAGGGGTGAGGGTCTCCCCTCACCAAGCTCTGCCATGCCCACAGGTACATGATGAGCAATGGGTACAAGCCGGCACCGCTAGACCTGAGCCACGTGCGGCTGACGCCGGCGCAGATGACGCTGGTGGACCGGCTGGCAGAGAACGGGCACAACGTGTGGGCACGAGACCGCGTGGCCCAGGGCTGGAGCTACAGCGCCGTGCAGGACATCCCAGCACGCCGAAACCCTCGCCTTGTGCCCTACCGCCTGCTGGACGAGGCCACCAAGCGCAGCAACCGGGACAGTCTCTGCCAGGCCGTGCGCACGCTGCTGGGCTACGGCTACAACATTGAGCCGCCTGACCAGGAGCCCAGTGAGCACTAGCCCTGATCCCCTGCTCGGCTTCCGGACCCCCAGCTGTGACCCCTATGCCCTAACCTCTGGATTATAGCGACAGACAACACGGAGCCACCCACCGACCAAGCACTCAGGGGGCCTCCACCCCTACCCATAACCTCACCCCTGACCTGTCTCTGACTCCCAAGCCCAGTCTCCATTGGCCACCCTCCCCCTGGTCCCCAGCCTTCAGTTTCTCTGCCGCTGGCCCCAACCCCGATTTCCGTCCTCTACCTGAGTCTGACTCTGCCACTCTCTCCCAGGTTCTGCTCTCAACCCTTGAATCTAAACATTGACCCTAATCTTGACCCTTAACCCTAGACCATAACGGTGACTGAGCTGCTTTTCTGTCTGTGTTAGCATCTCTTCTCTGAGGCTCTGCCTGCTAAGGAGACGGTGTGGTGGTCGGGGGTGGGCAGGGAGGGGAGTCTCTCTTCGTAGGTTCTCCCCACCTCGCTGACTAGTCTGAGATTCCCCAGCTCATCTCCTGTGACACCAGGAAATCATCCCTCTTCCCCCAGCACCCTCCCCGCCCAGGTCCCAACCTCTCAGTACTCCCCATCCAGCCCCTGACCCTGCCTGGCCCCCATTTGTAGGTCAGGTGGAGAGCCAGTCTCGCTGGGACCGGGTGCGCATCTTCCGGGCGGAGAAGTCCTACACGGTGCAGAGCGGCCGCTGGTACTTTGAGTTTGAAGCAGTCACCACGGGGGAGATGCGAGTGGGCTGGGCGAGGCCCGAGCTGCGGCCCGACGTGGAGCTGGGAGCTGATGAGCTGGCCTATGTCTTCAATGGGCACCGCGTGGGTACCTCCCTGGGCTCCATTCTGCGAGGCCCTGGGGTCCCTCACACAGCTTGCACACTGTCTGTGCCCCACTGTCCACTCATTGCGGAGTCTGCCCTACTACTCATTCATCCATCATCCATCCATCTATCCACCCATCCCACCCTCCCTCCCTCTCTCCCTGCCAATGCATATATCTTTTTTAAAATTTTTATTTATTTATGATAGTCACACAGAGAGAGAGAGAGAGAGAGGCAGAGACACAGGCAGAGGGAGAAGCAGGCTCCATGTACCGGGAGCCCGATGTGGGATTTGATCCCGGGTCTCCAGGATCGCGCCCTGGGCCAAAGGCAGGCACCCAAACCACTGCGCCACCCAGGGATCCCCCCCCCTTTTTTTTTAAATAAAGATGTATTTAGTTATTTGAGAGAGAGAGAGAAAAAGAGAGAGAGAGCACAAACAGGGCGAGGGGCAGAGGGAGAGGGACAAGCAGACTCCCTGCTAAGCAGGAAGCCCAACATAGGGCCCCGTCCCAGGACCCTGAGATCATGACCTGAGCCAAAGTCAGATGCTTAATCAGCGGAGCCACCTAGACACCCTTGTCCATGCATGTATCTATCCATCATCCATCTCTCTATCCAGCCATCCTTCTGTTCATCCATTCATCTACCCACAGATCCAACTATCCCTCCATCCATCTACTCATCTGCCAGATAATCACTTAACCATCCACATTTCCATCTGTTTGTTCATTTATTTGTTAGTTCAGCCTTTCACTTATTTGTAATTTCATTTATTTATTGAATCATTTAATGCATGAATCCATCAATTCATTCATTTACCCACCCACCCACCTGTCCGTTCACCCACCTGCCCTCTTATCCATCCATCATTCTGTCTATCCTTTCTTCCTTCCCTGTATCAACCCATGTAGACTCAATTTCCATCCATTCCATTTTTCCATCCAGCCATACACCCTGCTTCCCATCCATCCATCTCATTACCCGTTTATCTATTCTGGGGGCATATGGGTATATATGAGTCTGTAGAGGCAACACTGGCAGGTTCATTTTTCCTTTCCAGCCCTCCCGTCCCGCCCCCAACTCCCCACTACCATTTTGGTGGTCTGTATAACCCCAGCCCCAGCCATGGAAACAGTACAGAACTCAGGCAGAAGAGATGGGATACAGAGATCATTGGGAAGGGAAAGCATGAGAGCCTATCCCTTATATTCCAAGGATCATCGATACAGATGTGGAAAAAGATGGGGACCTTGTGGGAGTGACCCCTCTTCTGACCCCCACGCCCTGAACCCGATGCCTTGTATATGTATCTTTACATGTCTCTCCTTGCTTCTGTATATCTCTGTCTCTCTATGTGTCTCTGCCATGTCACATCTTCCCCTCGCCTCTTCACAGGGCCAGCGCTGGCACTTGGGCAGTGAACCATTTGGGCGTCCATGGCAGTCAGGTGATGTCGTGGGCTGCATGATCGACCTCACAGAGAACACCATTATCTTCACCCTCAATGGCGAGGTCCTCATGTCCGATTCAGGCTCTGAGACAGCCTTCCGGGAAATCGAGGTTGGGGATGGTGAGGACTGGCCTCATGGCCCATTTCTGGTTTTCTTTCATCTCACCTGACCTTACACTACATCCCTAGCCTTGTGCTTTTCCATCCCTTCCTTCCATGGTACCTCCTCCCCTCCAGCCCCTGCCCTGCCCACCTGTCTTCACCTCTGCCCATCCATCCCCTCCCACCAGGCTTCCTGCCTGTCTGCAGCTTGGGACCCGGCCAGGTGGGTCATCTGAACCTGGGCCAGGACGTGAGCTCCCTGCGGTTCTTTGCCATCTGTGGCCTCCAGGAAGGTTTTGAGCCTTTCGCCATCAACATGCAGCGCCCAGTCACCACCTGGTTCAGCAAAAGCCTTCCACAATTTGAGGCCGTGCCCCTTGAGCACCCCCACTATGAGGTGAGGACTGACCCCACTCAGTACCTACTTATCTGCTTCCAAACCTCATTCTTCCCACAGTTCTCTTCCCCAAATTTCTCCTTTCCTTCTGTGTTAGCCCGCGAACAGTGTAGAAGGGCATATCAGGACAGTAGTTCCCAGGGCTGCCTTGTAGGGTGTAATGTCAGCAAACCACAACCTATCTGACCTCCAGGTTGCCTTGCTTATTAAGTGGGGAAGGGAAAAAAGAGGAGCTGGGTTACGTGACCCCAGTGGAAATTTCCAGTCCTTAGCACTAGCTCATCTTACAGCAAGGTTTAAAGACATATAAAGCTCTTGGTACGTTTTGGCACCATCCTTACTAATTGCTATCCGCATACACATATTTTTTTTTAGTTTATTTGTTTTTAGCAGCTCTTCATTAATTTCAGTATTCTAACTCTTAGGCTCTAATGTCTTTTCTTTTTTTAAAAAAATATTTTATTTATTTATTCTTGAGAGACAGAGAGAGAGAGAGATTGAGAGAGAGAGAGAGGCAGAGACACAGGCAGAGGGAGGAGCAGGCTCCAGGCAGGGAGCCCAACGTGGGACTTGGGACTTGATCCCCAGGCTCCAGGATCATGCCCTGGGCCGAAGGCGGCGCTAAACCGCTGAGCCACCTGGACTGCCCTCTAGTGTCTTTTCTTTACCAGGGTTAAACTTAGCATCAGATGCTGACCATAAAAAAGACCAAAGTTATAGTCCTTTTCTCAACCTGGAAAGAACCTGAATCCTACATGGTTGAGCTTCAGCGGGTTCTTCAGAAGCAGCTAGACCTGGGTTGGCCTCTTATCTGCTCTGTGGCCTTGGTCATGTGACTATTTCCTCCTCAGCCTGTGTTCCCATCCATGGCATTGTTCACATCTCCTCACATAATCCTTCTTCCTCTCTCTCTCTTATGAATCATTTGGCTAAGTTGGAGACATCATGCCTGTTTTTTAATCTGTGTAATCTAACACGGGGTTCAAACTCATGACCCTGAGATCGACAATCACATACTCTACCGACTGAGCCAGCCAGGTGCCCCCATCATGCTTCTTTATCCCTTAACATTTCAATGTGCATTTCCTCAGAACAGGCTATACTTTTAAAGAACTACAGTCATGAAAATCAGGAAATTTAACACTAATACATACTATTACCTAATTCATAATCCATATTCAAATTTTATTAGTTGTGGTGATCATGTGAATTTTATTTTTCTGGTCCAGGATCCAATCCAGGATTACATGTTGCATTTAGTTGTTGTGTCTCTTTCTTCTTCTTCTTCGTCTTCTTTTTTTTTTTTTTTTTAAAGATTTTACTTATTTACTTATTTGAGAAAGAGAGAGATGAGCATGAGCAAGTTGGGCAGGCGCAGAGGGGGAAGGAGAGAGACAAGCAGACTCCACACTGAGCATGGAGCTCTATCTCACGACTCTGAGATCACAACCTGAGCAAAAACCGAGAGTCAGATGCTTAACCGAGGCGCCCCATGTCTCTTTATTCTTTATTTTTTTCTTTATTCTTTAATGTAGAATGTTCCGAGTCTGTCTTTGTCTTTCATGCCATTACCATTTTTGAAGAGTACAGACCAGTTATTTTGCAGAATATCTCTCATTTTGGTTTGTCAAGTGTCTCCTCAGGATTAGGTACAGGTCACATGTATTTGGCAGAAATACCAGGAGGTTGTGTCCTGCTTGATGCAGGATATCAGAAGGCACATAATGTTGCTATGTCTTATTACCAACTATGTTAATTTTGACTGGCTAAGATGAAGTCTACCAATTTTCCCTACTGTAAATTATTCGTTTTCTCTTTGTAATTAATCAATAATTTGTGGGGAGGCATTTCAAGACTAGGTGAGACTGGATGGGTTTTAAGCAGGGGAATGTCTGATTTAGATCTGAGTTTTGGAAGGTCCCCATTGAGAGTGGATTATAGGGGGTGACAACAGAGGCCTCATGGCCCATTTCTGGTTGGCCAGAGAGGTGCCAGGGGCCGGAGAGGCTGGTGAAACAGAGGCGAACCTCCTAATTCCTGCTACTGCCAGATGTGTTCTCAACCCAAAGAACAGAATACTAGACAGTGGTGAGAATGAATAGACTGACCTGCGCACAACTACGTGGGTGAATCTCACAGACATAATGCGGAGTGAAAGGAGCCAGAGAGAAAAGAGCCCATCCTGTGATTTCGTATTCATAGAAAGTTCAAGAACAGGCACAGCTAATCTGTCATGTGTTCAATCACATGGTGGCTCCGTGGGTACTGGGTTTAGGACCAATGGCCTGGCCTGCCTGCCTGGCTCAGCTTTCCTGCTCCCCCTTAGGTGGCCCGCGTAGACGGCACCGTGGATACCCCGCCTTGCCTGCGCCTGAGCCACCGTACCTGGGGCTCCCAGAACAGTCTCGTGGAGATGCTCTTTCTCCGGCTCAGCCTTCCAGTCCAGTTCCACCAGCACTTCCGGTGCACTGCAGGAGCCACCCCCCTGGCTTCTCCTGGCCTGCAGCCCCCAGCTGAGGATGAGGCCAGGGCAGCAGAACCCGACCCCGACTATGAAAACCTGCGGCGTTCAGCGGGGCGCTGGGGCGAGGCTGAGGGGGGCAAAGAAGGAAATGCCAAGGAGGGGGCACCCGGGGGCAATGCCCAGGCTGGGGTGGAGGCCCAGCCTGTCAGGGTGGAGAATGAGAAGGATGCTACCACAGAGAAGAACAAGAAGAGAGGGTGAGTCAAGGATGGGGCCAGGGTGGGTTTAGGGAACCCCAATAATGTAAAAAACCTGATTGTGTCCCACAGGGCCCCCATATATGTTTAGCAGAGTCAGAATGCTAAGGGAGCCTATTATGCCTCAAGTGAATCCCATTATCTCCCGGGATGCTCTCATTTCCCTGAGA
This sequence comes from Vulpes lagopus, assembly GCF_018345385.1. Classification (NCBI taxonomy): domain Eukaryota; kingdom Metazoa; phylum Chordata; class Mammalia; order Carnivora; family Canidae; genus Vulpes; species Vulpes lagopus. The sequence goes on along the minus strand of NC_054825.1, from coordinate 171,130,706 downwards.
ATGTAAAATTGGGGTACACCACTATATCTATGGAGGACTCTACTATCCTTGGGGTACCTAGTAGGCCCCAAAGCATTCACCCAATGGACTTTGTTGTCTATAGACACTAAAGTGGACATTGAAGTGTCTTGAGAGAGTTGACTGTACCCCAAGGCATCCCAGTGAACACCACTGATCTTCTAAATTGGAATCATTTCTGTGTCTCAAATGTGCACCCCAAAAGCTAATTTCAAAGGAGACCCTCAAAAAGGCATTAAACCTGACTTGAAACTAAAAGTGCTTACCCCCTACTAGGGCAGTGGTTTTCAGTGGGATATAGTTCTGTGGCTCTTGGCGGATGTTTGGAAATGATGGATGATTTGGGTTATCACAGTTTGTTGGGGAGGTGCTGCTGCTACTGAGGGAGTCCAGGGATTCTAAAGGCTTTCAGTGTATAAGACAGCACCACATGATGAAGGATTATCCTCTCCTAAATGCCTTTAGCACCCATATGAGAAATGCAGCTGTGGGGGACCATGTGCCCCCAAAGGAGCCTCCATGTCCCCAGAAGCACCTTTAAATTTGGGCATCTGCAAGCACAGAGCACAGCATCCCCAGGAGGGATTATGCTGATGCAGTTGGGAATTTTATCCCTCTAGAGGCAAGGGCTTGGGTATTAGAAATGAGATGTATTTAGGATGGATGTGGGAATCATGGATGTTGTGGTGGACAGGGCTGGGGGGCTGGGCTTGACAGCTGGTTCTCACAGTAGCCTCTCCTCCCCATCACCAGGTTCTTATTCAAGGCCAAGAAGGCCGCCATGATGACGCAGCCACCTGCCACTCCCACTCTGCCCCGCCTCCCTCGAGAGGTGGTGCCCGCAGACAACCGTGATGACCCTGAGATCATCCTCAACACCACCACGGTGTGAACCTGGGACCCTCAACCGAGACCCCTCAGATTTCCAAATTTCATGCTGCAGTCCCTCATAATTGCCCTTACCTGGGGACACCCCAATATACACTGAAGACCACAAAACAGAGCATATACTGATTTAGTCCTTTGAAACCCTAAGTTCATAGAGCTAGGGGACCTAAAAATTGCAGGAACACAATGAAGTACAAGGCACACTGATAAAACTCCTAGGGATCCCAGAATCCAGAGGATATACCAATGTAGACTTGGGACCTTCATATTTGGGTTTACCCATATAAACTCAAATTAATAGCCCAAATTTAATAGCTTTCTGGTATATTCTTGGGAACCAACATTTAACAATTATCGCAGTAGAGTTTGGGATTTCCCAAATCTGGAATGTTTTCTGAGACAGAGAGCCTCATGGTTAGGATTATGGGCCACCTGGATGCTAAGTGGGTAAGTCACTTCACTGCTCTATGCCTTCTCCTTTATGGAAGTCTTATGGTTTTCCCGTCTGTAAAATGGGGATACAAATTGTACCCTCTTGATGGTGATTATAAATTAATTTGTGAATTATTTGTTAGCTATTATTTATTGATAACTTTATAATTTGGAGAGGGATCCAAATTTGGGTGCATCACAAATAGTCCCGGAGCATTCCCGAGTCTGAATATATAGTAGACACAGAAATAGAGACACATAGACCTGGGGTGTGTATGTCTCAAATCCAGTAATTTTTTGTTGAAGTTCAAGGGGACTCTGTGAATCTAGAGAGACCAACTTAAGAGTCCCAAGGAAGCCCTGTGTCCCCCACCTTCTGGGCTGACCATTGGTCCCCCTCTGCCTCTCCAGTACTATTACTCTGTGAGGATCTTCGCTGGCCAGGAGCCCAGCTGCGTGTGGGTGGGCTGGGTCACCCCTGACTACCATCAGCACGACATGAACTTCGACCTCAGCAAGGTCCGGGCAGTGACGGTGACCATGGGAGACGAACAAGGCAACGTCCACAGCAGGTGCCAGGGAAGGGTGGGAACCACGGGAGGTGAGAGGTCAGCGCTGGGCCCCCGGCTCAACAGCTTCTCTCCCCCTCTACTTCTCTCCTCTCCCTGTTTACTTTCCTCCTCTGGGTTTTTCCTCCTCTTCGGTTTCTGTTTGGTCTTTTCCATTTTGTCTTCCTTCTTCCTCTCACGCTGCCCTTTCTACGTTACCTCCTGTCTTTGCTCTCTCTTCCTGCTCCCCTTCCCTCTCTTCCTCCCAGAACCCCAGCCAACTTCTAAGAACTCTCACTCTGAGGGGCTTAGGGTGTTGGCACTTGGGTGTGCAGGTGATGGGGGGCTTGGGGATGGAGCTCTGAAGTCACAGTATTCTGGGAGTTTGGGCAAGGGAGCATCCAGTGTCCAGAGCACCTTGGCTAAGGCGCCATGCACTGACCGCCCCTGTTTCCTCCAGCCTCAAGTGCAGCAACTGCTACATGGTGTGGGGCGGGGACTTCGTGAGCTCCGGACAGCAGGGCCGGATCAGCCACACAGACCTTGTCATTGGCTGCCTGGTGGACTTGGCCACTGGTCTGATGACCTTTACTGCCAATGGCAAGGAGAGCAACACCTTTTTCCAGGTGAGTCCAGCCCTCAGCAACTTAGCAATAGTGTCCTCATGTCCCAGGATGCTGGGAAGACCCTTCCCAACCCCCCACTGAGGACAGACCCCAGAGAGACAGGACAAAACAGCTCCTAGCCTGTCCTCAGGGAAGTCCCTGGGAGACCACTTAGTTAACTGTCCACTGAACTGACACCCAGAAAGGAGGAGACGGAGCACTGTCTTGACCTTGGAGAAGGATCCACAGTCCCTCTTGGTCCAGGTGATACCTACTGCCAACTTTTCACCAATCAGGGAACACCCTACGATGAAACCTAGGGTGGGCTTTTCTTTCTTGATATTTTATTATGAAAGGTTTCAAACATACAACAAAAATAAATCCTTTTTAAAGAATATTTTATTTATTTATTCATGAGAGACACAGAGAGAGGCAGAGACATAGGCAGAGGGAGAAGCAGGCTCCCTATGGGGAGCCCAATGCAGGACTTGATCCCAGAACCCCAGGATCATGCCCTAAGCCAAAGGCAGCTGCTCAACCACTGAGCCACCCAGGCGTCCCAACATAAAACAAAATTAAAGAAATTGTACAGTGAACGCCCATATACCCACTGGCTTCATCACAAGAACCTACCACTCACACTGGCTTTATCACCTATTTATCCACTTATCCATCCATTAATGCGTCTAACTTGGAATTTATAAAACTTTATTTTAAATGGAGAATTTAAAAATATGCAAAAATAGTGTCTTAGACCTCTATGTCCCCACGCTCTAGCTTCTACTATTACAGCTGATCCTACTTCATATTTACCCTCCATGCCCACTGGATGATTTTGAAGGAGACCCCAGATATCATATGTTTTCATCTCTTTTCAATTTGTATCTCTACAAAAATAAGGATTATTTTAAAAAGCATAACCAGGGGTGCCTGGGTGGCTCAGTGGTTGAGTGTCTGCCTTGGGCTCAGATCATGATCCCAAGGTCCTGAGATCGAGTCCTGCATCAGGCTCCTCACAGGGAGCCTGCTTCTCCCTCTGCCTATGTCTCTGCCTCTTTGTGTCTCTCATGAATAAGTAAAATATTTTTAAAAATGATAATAAACACAAAATAAAAACATAACCAACTATACCATTTGTATCTTTAAAAAAAACCCAATAATTCCTAATTAATTAATCAAATATTTAGTCCATGTTCACTTCTCTGGTTGTTTCAAAAAATGTCTTTTTCCCATTTGTTCATTTGCATTGGAATCCATTAAGGTCATGTATTTTAGTTGGTTGCTATGCCCCTTGAGTCTCTCCTATGTAGATTTCCCTTCTCTCTCTTCTCTGAAATGTGTTTGCTGAAACCAGGCTGCCTGTCCTGAAAAGTTTGCTTCTCAAAGTCCTGGACCAGCAGGATCTGCATCACCTGGGGGGTTGTTAGAAATGAGGAATCTCAGGCTTCCCCCTAGACCTGCCCAATGCGAATCCAAAACTTAATCCTGGGGAATTCGTGTGTCTTCTCAACCTGCATCTGGTTGACGCATCCCCCATGGTGTTGTTTTAACGTTTTCCTCTGTCCCCTGTATTTCCTATCAACTGGCAGCCAGAGGTGAGGTTAGGTTCAGGTTCGGCAAGATGGCTTCACAGATGATGGTGTTTGTGGTGATAGAGGCTGGGTGGGTCCACTGCGGAGATCAGAGGGGCTGGAGGGACAGTGCAGTCAGAAGACCTTCCTGAGTTTTGAAGAATGAGTGGCATTGCCACTTGAACACAAGTGGCATTCCAGGTGGAAGGCATGATTTGCACAATGACCTGGAAGATACGTTGCCACCGAGGGAGCTGGAGGAAGTTGGTGTATCTGGATCAGAGGTGGTGCAGCCCACGAGCAACCTCGGTGCCTGACTTTGGATCGACCCCAGAGTTCAGGAGCCAGAGTCATCATCACCTCCAGTTCACCCTCTTCCTCACCCTGGCCTCTTCTCCCTTGCCAGGTGGAGCCCAACACCAAGCTGTTTCCTGCTGTCTTCGTCCTGCCCACCCACCAGAATGTCATCCAGTTTGAGTTGGGGAAGCAGAAGGTAGGAGTACAGTGATGGGGCAGGCTGAGGCAGTAGGCGTGGGAGGTCAGGCTGGGAGAATGGCTGAAAAGTGGGGCAATCCGGGAGGTCTCCCTGGAAGCAGAGTGGCAGGACAGAGAGGGCTGGGAATCCTGACCTGTGCACACCTCCGTGTCCCCAGAACATCATGCCACTGTCAGCTGCCATGTTTCTGAGTGAGCGCAAGAACCCGGCCCCACAGTGCCCGCCTCGGCTGGAGGTGCAGATGCTGATGCCCGTCTCCTGGAGCCGTATGCCCAACCACTTCCTGCAGGTGGAGACACGACGTGCGGGCGAGCGGCTCGGCTGGGCCGTGCAGTGCCAGGAGCCGCTGACCATGATGGCTTTGCACATCCCTGAGGAGAACCGGTCAGGGCCAGCCCGGGCTCATGGGGGTGGGATGGGTGTTGCAAGTCTTCTGGGGTCCGGAACCCATTCAGTGCCCCCCTCCATCAGTACCCCAGGGCTCCAGACAGCACCCCAGTGGGCCCCAGACCTACCTCAGGGAACCCTGACTCAGCTCGGGCATCCCCAGATAAGACTCCAGGGGACTCCAGACCCACCCAGAAGGCCTTGGGTCCATCTTTGGGACCTCCAGGGACCCCAGACCTACCCTACAGGGCTCCAAGCCCATCTCAAGGAGCCCAGATCCACACTGAGAAGCCACACAGACTCCAGGAGCCTCAACTACACCTCAGAAGGACACAAACATTACTCAGAGAGGCCTGAATGCACCCCAGGGTGTCTTGGGCACACCCCGGGAGACTGAATGTATCCCTTGGGGATCTCAAACCTCGTCCAGGGGACCCAGACACAATCAGGGTACAGATGGGTTCATGTGTATGGCATGAATGCTCTTAGGTACCCTGAACAGACTCCAATCCCAGACAAACCAGGAGGCTCTGATATGCTTCATCTGTCCTTTATTCATTCATTTAACAGATAGCTCTGAGCTCTTCCTGTGTGACCAGCAGCATTCCATTTTTTTTTAAGATTCTAATTTATTTATTCATGAGATCCAGAGAGGCAGAGACACAGGCAGAGAGAGAAGCAGTCTCCCTGCAAGGAGCCTCATGTGGGACTCAATCCTGGATCCCAGGATCATACCCTGATCAAAAGGCAGACGCTCAACCGCTAAGTCACCCAAGCGTCCCAACCAGCAGCATTCTAGGCGGGAAACACCAAACCCTTGTGAACGGACATTCTAGCGATGCCCACATATAACTCAGGGGCTCAGACTTGTCCAAGAGGACTCAGACCCATCCCTGGGGAATCCCAGATACACTCACTCACTCATTCTATCTATCTATCTATCTATCTATCTATCTATCTATCTACCTATCATCTGTCTAGTATTTATTGAGCACTTACTATGCTAAGTCCTGTTTAGGTGATGGGGATATAGCAAAAAACGAAACAAAACCCCAAAAGGCAGAAATGTCCTACCCTGGTGGGATTACATTCTAGTCCTATTCAAACATAGCCAGGTTACTCAGGCCTGCCAGAGGGAGGTTCAGTCCCAATCTGGGGATCCCAGACATATCTTCTGGTCACCAGATCTCCTCCACGGGCTCTCAGATACCCCAGGGTATCAGACCATCCCAAGGATCCCAGATATATCCCAAGTAGCTCCCAGACCACTTAGGGACTTCCAGAACTATTAAAAGATTCCTAGACCCAGCTGCGCAGACCTCACAGAACCTTGCCCAGCAGCACACTGGGATTCCCTGCTGGGGCGGCCGACGCTCACCTTAGCGTTTCTTTGCCTGTCTGTGGTCTGTGCCCGTCTCCCTCCTCCTCTGTGGGCTCTGTGCCTGTCCGTGGCCCACCTCCGCCGCAGGTGCATGGACATCCTGGAGCTGTCGGAGCGCCTGGACCTGCAGCGGTTCCACTCTCACACCCTCTGCCTCTACCGCGCCGTGTGCGCGCTGGGCAACAACCGCGTGGCGCATGCTCTGTGCAGCCACGTGGACCAGGCGCAGCTGCTGCACGCGCTGGAGGACGCGCACCTGCCGGGCCCGCTGCGCGCGGGCTACTACGACCTCCTCATCAGCATCCACCTCGAAAGTGCCTGCCGCAGCCGCCGCTCCATGCTCTCCGAGTACATCGTGCCCCTCACGCAGGAGACCCGCGCCATCACTCTCTTCCCACCTGGGAAAAGCGCGGAAAACGGCCCCCGCCGCCACGGCCTGCCTGGCGTCGGCGTCACCACCTCGCTGCGGCCCCCACACCACTTCTCGCCGCCCTGTTTCGTGGCTGCCCTGCCCGCTGCTGGGGTGATGGAAGCGCCGGCCCGCCTCAGCCCCAGCATCCCTCTGGAGGCCCTGCGGGATAAAGCACTGAGGATGCTGGGGGAGGCCGTGCGAGATGGGGGGCAGCACGCACGCGACCCTGTCGGGGGCTCTGTGGAGTTCCAGTTTGTGCCCGTGCTCAAGCTTGTGTCCACCCTGCTGGTAATGGTTTCCTCCTGCTTCCCTCTGTCCCATTCTTCTTCCGCATTCCAAATCCTCTATCCATCTGTCCCCCTCTCATTTGTGTATCTAACCACCCATCTGTCTCTCCATCCTCCACCTTTCAATTTATCCTTCTATCCTCTACTCATCCTTCATTCACTTTTCCTCCCATCCATTCATCTGTCTTCTATTAATCGGTTTATTAATCTTTTCTCCCTCCTTTATATTCATCTAGACAACCAACCATCATTCGTTTATCAATCCATCCATCCTCCACCCACCTTCCCCTCCATCCATCTATTCATTCAGATACCCCCATCTTCCCATCCACAAGTCCACCCATTTACTTATATTTCCATTCTCTGCCCATGTATCTCTCCATCCATCCATGTATCCATGTATCCAATTTTTCTTTTCTTTAGATTTTATTTATTTATTTATATAAATATTTTATTTACTCATTCATGAGAAACAGAGAGAGAGAGAGAGAGAGAGAGAGAGGCAGAGACATAGGCAGAGAGAGAGGCAAGTTCCATGCAGGGAACCCGATGTGGGACTTGATCCTGGGACCCCAGGACCACGCCCTGGCTGAAGGCAGGCGCTCAACCACTGAGTCACCCAGGTGTCCCAGATTTTATTTATTTATTCACGGGAGACACACAGAGAGAGGCAGAGACACAGGCAGAGGGAGAAGCAGGCTCCCTAAGGGGAGCAGGCCTTGACCCCAGGACCCCGGGATTTCGACCCGAGCCAAAGGCAAATGCTCAGCCACTGAGCCACCCAGGTTTCCCCCTCCATCTATCCAATTTTCAATCTAGTTGTCCATTCATCCTTCCATTTACTCATACACGAGCACATCCCTGTTCCATCTATTCATTTATCCACCTATTCATTTATTTATTAAGCTATCTCTCCTTTCATACATCCAGTTATCATCCTCCTTGCACCTGTGCATTCATTCATCCACACATCCATCCACCCACCCATCTACAGATTCATCTGTTCCTTCATCTTCCGCCTATGTGTCCACCAATGCATTTCTCAGTTCATATATATATACATTCATCCACCTACCCAAAAATCTATCCAACCATCTACACCCGTTCATCCACCCACCATCCACTCATTCTTCATCCTTTACTGCATGTACCCTTTATTCACATACTCATCTAATGACTCACCCACATATCCATCCATCCAAATTTTTATGCACAAACCTACCCACCCATCCATCATCCAACCATCCCGCCCTCCCCCCTACTTCTTTGCCTATTTATCTATTTACCCATTCATTCATTTACATACTCATGCACTTATCAAATCATCCATCAACCTACCCACCTATTCATACATTGTATATCCTGTCATCTATCTACCCATCTCTCCCTCAGCCTTTACCTTCACCTCTCTATCTACCATCTGACCATCAATTTCTCTCCCCTTCAAGCCTCTACTATTCCTTCTATTGATTCAGCCACCCAGTGCTCCCTCCACTTATCCATCTTTCTTTCCTCATTGTTTTTCCCTTTCATCTATCTGCTTTCCCTCCACCTGTCAGCATCTTCATTATGTTTATTGAGTGCTAGCATATACTGGGAGCTATGAGGGCATCTATCAGAGTAAGGGGTGTCCTGCTCCAGAGTCACATATGCTCAAGCTTAGGAGAAAGGACATTTACTAGTCAAGGGAAAGATGCTAATGTTTGGCTACACGGTCTGGGCCAGGTTAGGTGGGACACAGGTATGGACCTGAGGGGATGTTAAGGAAAATGGGTGGCAGGGCAAGGGGGTGCCATTTCTTTGTGTAGGAGGAATCATATCTAGCCCATGCAGGAGTGAATCTGACATGTGCAGGAGAAGCAGGTCTGGGGAGTGAGGCTGGGACTTGATTTGGGGGTCTCAAGGGCCACAGTGAAGGACCCAGGTTTTGTCCTGTAGGTGATGGGCATCTTTGCTGATGAGGATGTGAAACAGATCTTGAAGATGATTGAGCCTGAAGTATTCACTGAGGAAGAAGAGGAAGAGGAAGAGGAGGAGGAAGAGGAGGAGGATGAGGAGGAGAAGGAGGAGGATGAGGAGGAAGAAGCACAGGAGAAAGAAGATGAGGAAAAAGAGGAAGAGGAGACAGCAGAAGGGGAAAAAGAAGAAGACTTAGAGGAAGGGCTGCTCCAGATGAAGTTGCCAGAATCTGTGAAGTTACAGGTGGGCTCATTCTTCCTGTTCTCCAGCCACCATCTATCTGGGCTGAGAGACAGGATCTGGTGCAGCATGAGTCTGGACTTTGTTCCAAGGAAGTGGGGAGCTGTGGAAGTGCCACAGATGATTGGAGTGCTGCTGGCTTCAAATGATCTCTCTGGTTGCCATGTAGCAGGTGGATTGGAGGGATGAGACCATTGAGAAGGCGGGCATAAGGATCCAGGCAGGAAATGATGGTGGCAGATAGGGCAGGGCCATGAAGAGGAGGGAGGAAGCAAGAAAAGTTTCAAGGATGGTCTCAGCACCATCATTCTTACTGCATGGTTGTCCTCCCATAGATGTGCCACCTGCTGGAGTATTTCTGTGACCAAGAGTTGCAGCACCGTGTGGAATCCCTAGCAGCCTTTGCGGAGCGCTATGTGGACAAGCTCCAGGCCAACCAGCGGGACCGCTATGGCCTCCTCATGAAAGCCTTCACCATGTCTGCTGCTGAGACTGCCCGACGTACTCGCGAGTTCCGCTCCCCACCCCAGGAGCAGGTACTCTGACCCCTGACCCCAGCTAGCATTACTGTCTAAATCCCAACTTTAACCTCTCCCCCTACACTGATCACTGATGGTGTTAAATCTCTAAACTCATGCTTGACATCTGACCCTATTGAAATACTTATCTCTTACTCTTCTACTTATCTCCGAACCAATTTGTCCTCTTAGTCACCTCAGACTGACACTGACTCCATTCAAAACTCTAGTCTTCAGACGGTCTGCATCAACTCATGACCTTAGACAGGGTCTCACAATTGAATCTTTTTTTTTTTTTTTTTTTTTTTTTACAATTGAATCTTTGATCCTTGACCTCAGAGTTTCTGCCTTGGGTCTCTGACCCTCATTCTAATAACTTTTGACCTTCCTCTAGATAAACATGCTATTGCACTTCAAAGATGGTGAAGATGAGGAAGATTGTCCTCTCCCTGAAGAGGTTCGACAGGATTTGCTCGAATTTCATCAAGACTTGCTGGCACACTGTGGTAAGAGATCAGAGAACCCATCTCCCAAATTTTCTCTTGAGACCTCTCCTGAAGTTTCCCTAAGATTTCCTGATCTTAAATATTTACAGTATTGGTGCAATGTAATTTTTGGTTGAATGAATGAACAAACATATTAGTGAACAGATAAAAAATGAGTGGAGGGATATTTGTACTGGCATTTGAGTATATTATACATGGATGGATGTCTATAGGCAAGTGAATGGTGAGTGTAAATTGGTAGATAGAGAGATGAATGAATAAAGAAATGGATGAGTAGATGGCTGGGTGGATGGATGGATAAAGAGAAGGATGATGGTTGGATGGGTAGATGGAGAATTGAAAATTGGATGGAGAGATGGTTGGGTGGCTGGAGGGATGAATGGATAACCTCCATTGTTTCTGATAATAAGGCAGCTAATAATCTTTTTTAAAAGATTTTATTTATTTGTTCATAAGAGACACAGAGAGAGACAGAGACATAGGCAGAGGGAAAAGCAGGCTCCCTGCGGGGAGCCTGATAAGGGACTTGATCCCAGGACCCCAGGATCAGGACCTAAGCCAAAGGCAGATGCTCAATTACTGAGCCACCCAGGTGCCCTAGGCAGCTAATAATCTTACTGAGATTCTTTTATATGTGACGAGTGGTTTTTCTCTGGCTGCCTTTCAAGTTTTCTGTTTGCCTTTGCTTTGAAACAGTTGGGTATAATGTATCTAGGTGTGGCACTCTTTGATTTTATCCTACTTGAAGTTTATTAAATTTCTTAATGTGTAGATTAATATTTTGCATCAAATTTGGGACTTTGGGGCTATTATTTCTCTAAATATTTTTCTGCCATTTCTCATCACTCTTTCTGGGACTCCCATTATGCATATATTGATATACTTGATGATGTCCCACAGGCTCTGAGGCTCTGTTAGCTTTTCTTCATTCTTTTTTTTCTTCATTCTTTTTTACTCTTCAAACCGATAACCTCTATTGTCCAACCCTCAAGTTCACTGATTCTTTCTCCCACCAGCTCAAATATGCTGTTACCTCTCTAGTGATTTTTAAATTTCAGTTATTGTACTTTTCAGCCCCAGAATTTCTATATGGTTATCTTTTATGTGGTCTACCTCATTATTAATATTCTCTATTTGAGGAGTCATTGGCATCATACTTATCTTTAATACTTTCTACATGGCTTCCTTTAGTTCTTTGAACCTACTTATAATAGCTTATTTTAAAAAATATTTTATTTATTTATTAATGAGAGACAGAGAGAGACCGAGGCAGAGACATAGGCAGAGGGAGAAGCAGGCTCCCTGCAAGGAGCCCAATGTGGGACTTGATCCCAGACACCAGGATCACACCCTGAGCTAAAGGCAGACACTCAACCACTGAGCCACCCAGGCGTCCCTATAATAGTTTAAAAGACATTTAACATGCTTCAAAGAATGAATAAATGAATAAATATGTGAATATATGGAGAAATAAATGAAAAAACCCAAGAATGTACACAAGAATGAGGAATGAATGAACCAGTGAATGAGTTAAGAAGTGAATGACTAGAGCACCTGAGTTGCTTAGTTGGTTAAGTGTCTGCCTTTGGCTCAGGTCATTATCCCAGGGTCCTGGAATCAAGTCCCATATTGGGACTGCTTGCTTCTCTCTCTCCCTCTGCCCCTTCCTCCCATCCTTACTCGTGCTCAATTGCTCACTCTCTTGTGTTCTCTCTCTCAAATAAGTGAATAAAATAGTTTTTAAAAAAGAAGTGAATGACTGAATAGATGAAGAAGCACACAGATGAATAACACCCTCTCCCTTCTTGACCAACTCCAGGAATTCAGCTGGAGGGGGAGGAGGAGGAACCAGAGGAAGAGGCCACCTTGGGCAGCCGCCTGATGAGCCTGTTGGAGAAAGTCCGGCTGGTGAAGAAGAAGGAGGAGAAACCTGAGGAGGAATCCCCTGCTGAAGAGAGCAAACCCCGTGAGGACTCGGGTCTTTAGGGAGGGGACAGGGATGGGGCAGGCAGCCGTGTGCTTGAGGAGCCAGTAGGTCCCAGATAGGCCAGGCCATGAGGAGTAAGCAAGGGAGGGGTATATTGATGAGAGAGGAGGAGTAGGGGGTGCGGTAAGAGAAGAGGTATGTTGGAAGTGTGGCCCAAATATGGCAGCTCTACAGTATGTGTGTTGGACCAGCATGCTGTATGGCCTGCCAGCACAGAGATATACATCCCACCTTGGGGTGGTGGCAGCTCCTGTACCACCACCACGGCTTCCGTGTCCTCATGGCTTTTCTTTGTTTTTCTCTTCTTTTTTTGGTGAAATGATTACTATGATGAGGGATTAGAAAAACAGTTATGATAAATGTTGGTCCAATGGGCCATTATGCAAAATATATTTAATCTCCAACCAACAAAGACAGGTCCCTGAAGTTGGTATAGAGTTTATTCTACAACATTCAAGAAACTGTTATTGGGCCAGCTCTGAGCCAGGAACTGTTGGCAGGGCTGGAGAATGCTGTGGGGAGAAGGAGTAAAAATCTCTACCCTCCAAGAGTTTAGAATATTATAACAGATGCACATATACATATACCATAATGTCAGGTGGCCATGGCTGGCTAAGGAAAAAAATCAAGCTGAGTAATAGGAGACAGAGGGATAAAGATGGAGGGGTCAGAGTAGGGGAGTGAGGTGTGCAAAGATCTGGGGAAGATGATTGTTACAAAGGGAATAGCCAGTGCAAAGGCCCTGAGGCAGGAACATGCATGGGGTATTTAGAGGCCAGTGTAGCTGGAGCAGAGTGAGCAAGGGGAGGGGGGCAGGAGATGAGGTCAGAAGTGACAGGGCCAGATTGCATAGCGCTAGAAGGTCATGAATTGACACCATCGTTTAGTGCCAGTGCATGGAGGTTTCTCCTAACCTGAGAACATGAGACATCTCTTTTCTCCCAAAATCCTGGGAATGAAAAGGGTTGGGAGAGAAAGAGAGACACAGAGAGAAATGGATGCTGGATGTAGGAGAGATGAGTCCCAGGGAGATGGCCAGGGAAAATAAAACAGTTAATTTTGACATCATTTTCAAATGATGCCAAAGTCCACCAGGTATTCTCGGTGTCTGTTGTCTCTCTTGATGAAAAATCAACAGTGTTTTTATAGAACAAGTGGAATTGTGACTTGTGCTTTCAAAGGTACATTATATATTTCAAAGGTGCTTATAATGTACTCTGGTATTTTGAAGTGATACAAGTTCTTTTTACCTCTTGAAACCTTTAGGGAGCCCTGACTGTCTGGGTGTTAGGGTCAAGAGAACAGGGGAGCTCTTAAGGCAATAAAACGAAATCTTCCAGAATCTGCCTACTCCTGGCAGGTGGAGGGTCAGGGCAGTTAGTAACTGAGAAGCCCTCTGGGAAGAGGGGCCCTTTCTGCATTGTTTTGGCTCCAGGCCTCAACCTGGGAGTGTTCTGACACGCATGTCCCCTTCCCAGAGTCATTGCAGGAGCTGGTGTCCCACACAGTGGTGCGGTGGGCTCAAGAGGACTTCGTGCAGAGCCCTGAGCTCGTTCGGGCCATGTTCAGCCTCCTCCACCGGCAGTACGATGGGCTCGGGGAGCTGCTGCGTGCCCTGCCCCGGGCATACACCATCTCACCGTCATCCATGGAGGACACCATGAGCTTGCTTGAGTGCCTGGGCCAGATCCGATCGCTGCTTATTGTGCAAATGGGTCCCCAGGAGGAAAACCTCATGATCCAGAGCATTGGGTGAGGCCCTGCCCCCTCTCCTGACTTTGCACATCCCCCCCGGGAAGGAGGGGAGCCCCCACAAGCTCCAGCTTGTCCCCCGGGCTCATGTCCCGTGGATGCAAGAATGCCTCCTTCCTCCACTTCTGCTTCATCCTTGTGGTGATATATACTTCTCCCAATAGCTAGCCCATCTCCCTGGCTAATGGCCCCTCCTCTCACCTCTCCATCCAGACCCTGGGATAACAGCTCTTACTCACCTCTTGGCACAATAGTTACCTTCTTTGAGCTTCAGTGTTCATCTCTAAACAGGAAGAGCCATGCCTACCTCATACAGTCATGGCAAGGCTTCCAAGGGCTTTTGCACATCGTAATGATACTGGTAATGGTAACGATAGTACTAAACACTCACTCAGTGTCAAGAGTGTCTCATTCATTCACCCAGCAAGCATTTATTGAGCACCTAGTTTGTGCCAGGCCCTTTCTAGACACTTGGGGATACCACATGCAGCATGGTAAGGATCTCCACCCTAGGGGATCCATGCCTCAGTTTCTTTTTTCTGTAAAATAGGGATAACTATAGTTCTTGGCTTCTAGAGTGGAGATAAAGATTGAATAAATTCAGATCTGTTAAGGGGCATGGTGCCAGGCATGAAGGAAGAACTCAGTAAATGTTGACTCTTATTACAGTGGTGGTGACAGCTCTCCCAAGGGCCTGGGGCTGTCCCTGAACTGGGGCTCCACCGGGCCCCTGGCGACCTCACGTTCTTTACCTGTTCACAGGAACATCATGAACAACAAAGTCTTCTACCAGCACCCGAACCTGATGCGGGCACTGGGTATGCATGAGACAGTCATGGAGGTCATGGTGAATGTCCTCGGGGGTGGCGAATCCAAGGTAAGGGGTCTGTGTGGGCTAGGGAGCTCAGGGCAGGGGGCCATGGAGGGGCAGGCATTGACCACAGGCCCACTCTGCCTCCCCAGGAGATCCGCTTCCCCAAAATGGTGACAAGCTGCTGCCGCTTCCTCTGCTACTTCTGTCGTATCAGCCGGCAGAACCAGCGCTCCATGTTTGACCATCTGAGCTACCTGCTGGAGAACAGTGGCATTGGCCTGGGTGAGAACCCCTGAGCCCGGGGTGGCGGCCTGCCCCTCACGACCCACTCTTGGCGGTCCATCCAGGCATCCATCTCTACTCCTTCAGTCATTCAACAAACACTTATTCTCAACCCACCCTGGCTGTAGCCCTGTGATGAGCAGTCCTGGGGATACCCAGACAGCCCTGGCCCTGGCCCTCACAGAACTCACGGTGCAGCATGACAGATAGACCGTGACAGCCCAGAGTGGTCAGGCCTTGGATGGGCAAGCACAGATCAGAGGACGCACTTGACCTAGGCTGTAAAAGGGGGTGGTCAAGGAGGGCTTCTGAGAGGAGGTGAGATGAGCAGCAGTGAGACTGTCAACTACATACCTCTGAAGAGCATTCTCACTGCCTCTCGCCCTCACAGGCATGCAGGGCTCCACGCCTCTGGATGTGGCAGCTGCCTCCGTCATTGACAACAACGAGCTGGCCTTGGCATTGCAGGAACAGGACCTGGAGAAGGTGGGGAAGGAGGAGGCCTGGCCCCTACCTGGTCCCTTGGGGCCCCTGCTGATTTGGGACGCACTCTATGGGATGGTCCAGGATTGAATCAGAAGGGAAATAATTTGCAGGGGAAAGAACAGGAGCCAGTCACATGGGGCCGAGTGCAAATAATCCATACCTCACCCTCCTGCAGCTGCATGTCCTTGGCACATTTCTTGACCCTCTGTGCCCCCCTCCCTCCTCTGCTTCTGTACTAGTGTCAAAGGGCATGGGCTCTGGAGTTCAGCAACTTAGGCTGAACCTAAGTGAGATGGTGCTCTCTTGTTGTGTAGCCTTGGACAAGTGACTTAAATTCTCCAGGCCTGTCTCCTCACCTGCAGAATGAATATAATAATAGAATAGGGTTATTCTCAAGATGAAATGACTTAATCCATGAAAGCATTTGTAATACAGCAAGCACTCAATAAGCGTTATCTGCTACTATAGTATTACTCATTCAACAAATATTTATCGAGCACCTACTATGCGCCAGGACCTTGTCCAAGACAATAGGGGTGTGACAGTGACTGAGACAATCAGAAAATCCTTGTCCACATGAAGCTGACATGTGGTTGGGAAGATGGATAATAAACAAGATGAATAAGTAAAATACATAGTGTATTAGCTAGTGACAAGTGTTACGGATGAAAAAAGTGAACAGGGGAGAGAAATATCAAGAGCCAGGAGGGTGTCCAAGTTTAGATACGTGTGATCAGAGAATGCCTCACTGAGAAAGTGACATTCGGGAAAGCTCTGAAGGAAGGGAGGGACCATATGGACATCAGGAGGAAGAGCATTCCAGGCAGGGGAACAGCCAATGCAAAGGCCCTGAGACAGAAGTGAACCTCATGAGTTTGAGGAACAGCGAAGAGACCAGTATGGTTGGAGCAGAGGGAGTGAGAAGTTAGCGCTGGGAAGTGAGGTCAGGAGGTGGCAGGGAAGATTGTGCAGAGGGTCTTAGTGGACCACTGTGAGGGCTCTGGGTCCACCCTAAGTGAGATGGTGCCGCAGGAAGGTTCCAAGCAGGGAAGGGATGCTTCTGTGTAGGAGGAATAGACCGAAGGAGCAGGGAGCCCAGGAAGGAAGCCCCTGGCATGGTCCAGGTGGGAGAGGAGGGTGGAGGATGACGATTATTGTTTGCTGAGAGATCCAGAAATGAATCAGATTGCAGAGCTCCAGGGATGGGCAGGGACATGAGCCTTGGGGAGGAGGTGGTGCGGGTCTACCTCTGGCTGAGCCCCCTCCGCCCCCAGGTGGTGTCCTACCTGGCGGGTTGTGGCCTTCAGAGCTGCCCCATGCTCCTGGCCAAAGGGTACCCAGACATCGGCTGGAACCCGTGTGGCGGCGAGCGCTACCTGGACTTCTTGCGCTTCGCTGTCTTTGTCAACGGTGAGTCAGGAGCTGGTGGTGGCAGGACAGGGGGCTGGGGCCACTGACCAAAGCCTCCCTCGGGGTGTGGGCCACACCTTGAGCCACTGGCTTAGCCCGGGATTCCTCCTGGTGGGCTGGGGCAGCACGCAGAAGCCAGTGGGGGCCTGGCCTTAACCCTTGGGGCGGGGTCCCTGGGCCGTGGCTCATGAGGCCTCCTGACCGCCGGAGCCGCCAGGTGAGAGCGTGGAGGAGAACGCCAACGTGGTGGTGCGGCTGCTCATCCGCAAGCCCGAGTGCTTCGGGCCTGCCCTGCGGGGTGAGGGCGGCTCGGGGCTGCTGGCTGCCATCGAAGAGGCCATTCGCATCTCTGAGGACCCGGCACGTGATGGCCCAGGCGTCCGCAGGGACCGGCGGCGTGAGCAGTGAGTCTCCCACCATCTCGGCAGAACCGGCCCCCCTTCCCGGTGCCTCTGGCTGCCTCCCCCACGCCGCCCACTTTCCTCTGCAGCTTCGGTGAGGAGCCCCCGGAGGAGAACCGGGTGCACCTGGGACACGCCATCATGTCCTTCTATGCCGCCTTGATTGACCTGCTAGGACGCTGTGCACCAGAGATGCATGTGAGACCCAGAAGTCCAGGGATGGGGAGGGGCACACAGGGCCACCCTTGAGCCTCCTCAGTCAGGCACTGGACAGCACTGATAGCTCTCACTCTGCGGGTGGTCTTAGGAGAGGCAGTTCTGAGGACAGACACACTGGTGACCAAGACAGCCCCAGGCCCAGCTCTCACGGAGCTCCCGGACCAGTGGGGGAGACCAAGCAAGGTGGGCCAGGGGTGGCCAGGGCTGCAGTGGAGAAGCACAGGCCGAGGAGTCAGGGCTGGGGATTCTAGAGTTTGCCCTGCGAGGAGTCCTGGTCTACCTGCCAGTAGGCCAGGAAAGGATGGATGGGGTATTGAGCAACTGGGGCACAACGTGCCTGATGATGTGGCCCACACTTCCTTCTTCCAGCTAATCCAAGCTGGCAAGGGAGAGGCACTGCGGATCCGCGCCATCCTGCGCTCCCTCGTGCCCCTGGATGACCTTGTGGGCATCATCAGCCTCCCACTGCAGATCCCCACCCTGGGCAAAGGTGCGGAGGGGGCCGGACTCAGCAAGGCAGGGAGGCTGAGGAGGGAGCGGATGGGTCCGAAGGGCATCCCTGACCCCCTGCCCTCCTGGCCCACAGATGGGGCTCTGGTACAGCCAAAGATGTCGGCATCTTTCGTGCCGGACCACAAGGCATCCATGGTGCTCTTCCTGGACCGAGTGTACGGCATTGAGAACCAAGACTTCTTGCTGCATGTGCTGGACGTGGGGTTCCTGCCTGACATGCGGGCGGCCGCTTCGCTGGACACGGTGAGCAGCCCGCCCCGCCTAGCCACCCTCCCTGCCTCCAGAGAGGATGCGAGATGGGGCGTGGGCATAGCAGCCGGGCTTCTGTTTGTTCTGGGCTTGTGTACGTATCATAATCCTCCCTCCCCACCCCCCTCACCCCTGTCAAGATAGAAAACAAAACCAAGATAAACTCTGAGTTCTGGGAGAGGGTGGGTGGAAATCTCCAACATCTCCTCATTCTTATTTAAGAAATAATTCTCAATGATGGCTCGGCACCAAGGAGACAGACCTGCGCACGACAGCAGCAATAATGCTTATATAGATATATAATAGCTACACAGTTAGATTGCCGTAGGGGACAAAGTCAAGTAAGATGAGGACAGAACTGACCGCTGGTGTGGCCACATGGAGGCCACTGGTGACTTGCTAAGCACTTTCAGTGAAGTGGTGGGGGAAGAGCCATACCGGAGGGGGTTACGAGGGTCTGGCAGGTGAGGTATTGGAGTGTCAACAAGTCTTTACACAAGTTGGTGACAGAGGAGGCAGAGGAATGATGGATATGCTGGACAGGTGACCTTGTCCGGGAAAAGACTCTTCTCGAGATGAGAGAAAGAACTGTTGGCTACTTGCACACTTGAACTTGCTAGTACTTGCTACTTGAACATGGCAACTTGATTCTGTAAATACCAGTTTATCAGAAATACTGAGGGCAGGGGCGCCTGGCTGGCCCAGTTGGTGGGGAGTGCGACTTTTGATCTTGGGATTGCGAGTTCGAACCCAGTGCTGGGTGTAGAGGTTATGTAAAAATTTAAAAATCTGGGAATCCCTGGGTGGCGCAGCGGTTTAGCGCCTGCCTTTGGCCCAGGGTGCGATCCTGGAGACCCAGGATTGAATCCCACATCGGGCTCCCTGCTTGGAGCCTGCTTCTCCCTCTGCCTATGTCTCTGTCTCTCTCTCTCTCTCTGTGTGTGTGTGTGACTATCATGAATAAATAAATAAAATCTTAAAAAATTTTAAAAAATCTTAAGAAGAGAGAGAGAAAGAAAGACAGACTGAAGGCAGAAGAACAAGTTCAAGGACACCACCAGGACCAAAATAAAAATGTAGGCAACTCCACTGGATAAGTTGATCCAGTTTTTTTTTTTTTAAGATTTTATTTATTTATGAAAGACAGAGAGAGAGAGAGAGGGAGGCAGAGACACAGGCAGAGGGAGAGGGAGAGGCAGGCTCCATGCCGGGAGCCCGACGCAGGACTCGATCCCGGGGCTCCAGGATCGTGCCCTGGGCCAAAGGCAGGCGCCACACCACTGAGCCACCCAGGGATCCCCTGATTCAGTTTTTCCAGCAAATAAATAGCATTTAAAAGAATAGGAAAGGAGACCATTACAGAGGAAAGGACCTGAGATCCAGCAGCCAGATACAAATGGTTTGGGGGCCTTCCTGGTGCCCTGATCCAAACAATCCCAGCTAAATGTACAGCAATTTTTGAGACAACTGGAGAAAGCTGATCATGAATTTTACGCACTTGTTAATTCTGTTGGGTGTGAAAGTGGCGGCCCGGGATGTTGAACAGAAGCATTAGTCCGAGTGGAGATACATATTCAAATTTCCATGGGTAGAGCCGTCTAGGGCTGGGGTTGCATAAAAATATTACAGGAAAAAAGGGGAGCTTGGAGAGGAAATAAGCAGCACAAGGGTATCTACAGGAGACTCTACTCTGGGTAACGAGGGCTCCTTCTTTGGTTCCTCGACTTCTGTAAGTTTGAAATTTTGCACAGTTCACAGCGGTGACAGAGGCGGGGCGGGGGACAGTGTTGGCGGGAGGTGCGACCACGGCCACCCCGGGAGCCCGAAGCGGGCCTGATGCCCCCGCTCTGCGCCCCAGGCCACGTTCAGCACCACGGAGATGGCGCTGGCGCTGAACCGCTACCTGTGCCTGGCGGTGCTGCCGCTCATCACCAAGTGCGCGCCGCTCTTCGCGGGGACCGAGCACCGCGCCATCATGGTGGACTCCATGCTCCACACGGTGTACCGCCTGTCCCGCGGCCGCTCGCTCACCAAGGCGCAGCGCGACGTCATCGAGGACTGTCTCATGGCGCTCTGCAGGTGCGGCGCGGGCGGGGGCTCTGCAGGTGCGGCGCGGGCGGGGGCTCTGCAGGTGCGGCGCGGGCGGGGGCTCTGCAGGTGCGGCGCGGGCGGGGGGCTCTGCAGGTGCGGCGCGGGCGGGGGCTCTGCAGGTGCGGCGCGGGCGGGGGCTCTGCAGGTGCGGCGCGGGCGGGGGCGCCGGGGCGGGGGGCTCTGCAGGTGCGGCGCGGGCGGGGGCTCTGCAGGTGCGGCGCGGGCGGGGGCTCTGCAGGTGCGGCGCGGGCGGGGGGCTCTGCAGGTGCGGCGCGGGCGAGGGGCTCTGCAGGTGCGGCGCGGGCGGGGGGCTCTGCAGGTGCGGCGCGGGCGGGGGCGCCGGGGCGGGGGCTCTGCAGGTGCGGCGCGGGCGGGGGCTCTGCAGGTGCGGCGCGGGCGGGGGCTCTGCAGGTGCGGCGCGGGCGGGGGCGCCAGGGCGGGGGGGGGGCTCTGCAGGTGCGGTGGGGACGGGGGGCGCAGGGGCGGGGGTCGGGGCGCTCTGCAGGTGCGGTGGGGACGGGGGCGCCGGGGCGGGGGTCGGGGCGCTCTGCAGGTGCGGCGCGGGCGGGGGCGCCGTGGCGGGGGCGCGGGGGGCGGCCGGCCTCCGGCTGAGCCCGCGCGGCGCGGTGCGCGTCTCCGCAGGTACATCCGCCCTTCCATGCTGCAGCACCTGCTGCGGCGGCTGGTGTTCGACGTGCCCATCCTGAACGAGTTCGCCAAGATGCCGCTCAAGGTGAGGGCGAGCCCCCTCCGGCGCGCGGCGACCCCGGGCCCCGGGGCTCTTCGGTACCGCCCCGCCCAGTTAGCCTGCAAACCCGAGGGCGGCGTCCCCATGGAAACCTCTCTGGCCTTCTCATGGGCACACTGGGATTTCCAGGACGGTCGCTGGGCGGCATTGGTACCTCTGACACTCCCTCATCAGTGCCTGATTTGCCTAACAGAGAGCCAGGCCTCACCTGAATTAGCACATATTTGCATGGAGTACACTGCTTTTCCTAATTAGCATGCTTACTGTCTGCCCAGACCACCAGCCTTACTCTTTGCAAATGAGTGCATTTATTTCAATAAATAGCACCACAGCTATTCTGCATATTTGCACAGCGTCTCCTATAATTTTTTTATTTGCCTGCTGGTTTGCATAAGGAGATACCTCCAACTCAGATATCGACTGTTTTACATGATACATCTAAATCAGCCCCTGTTTCAAATTTGTGTAGTGGATATGGAGGCCCACTTCCCAATTACCATATATTTGCATGGGGTTCTGCTTATATTTGTGTGCCATGGTCATTCATGGGAGCGCAGACTACTCCGTCCATATGGCCATTCGCACTTTGCACACAGTCCTACTCATGGATTAATATTAGCACACTTATTTGTGTAAAGCGACACCAGACAAATCCAGCTCCAGTTGAATACCCATCCTGACTCTAAATTGGAATGCTAAATTTGCATAGTAAATGGGCCCAGACCACTCTCCAATAAGCATACCATTTTCTTTCATTAGCATCATTTGCAAAATCTGCATCGCCTTCGTAATATAAAAGCCCTGGCACCCCTGGCCTCCTTGGCTTTTCTTTTGCCCGCCACCTACTATGTGCCTCTCATTTATGTGTCCCCCTCCTTCTCCCACCCAGCTCCTCACCAATCACTATGAGCGCTGCTGGAAGTACTACTGCCTCCCCACGGGCTGGGCTAACTTCGGAGTCACCTCAGAGGAAGAGCTGCACCTCACTCGTAAACTCTTCTGGGGCATCTTTGACTCGCTGGCCCATAAGGTCTGGGCACGTGGTGGACGAGGGGCTGAAAGGAACCTGATTGGAGGGTTTGGGGCCCAAATTTGGGGAATGCACAATGAAATTCCCAAATTTGGGGGTTCAGAGAGGGAGCCAGATGTACAGCTTTAGAACCAGTAGAATCTATGAGTTTGGTCTCTGGTTTGGTTGTAGTGCAAGAGGGGATGGGCCTCTAGTTTGGGGGTTTAGGGAGGGGTGATAGAGGGTGGTTTTGAGGGTCCAGGTGGGCTGAGGTTTGGGTTTCAAGAAGAGAGACGATAATTGATGTCTGGGGACCAAGGGAGGAGGGTTAATTATTGGAGGGGTGAGTTTGAAGTCCTAGGGCTCCAAGATTTGAAGGCGCAGCCAGGCCTGCAGTGACCCCCACCCCTGGCGTCCCCAGAAGTATGATGCAGAGCTGTACCGCATGGCTATGCCTTGTCTGTGCGCCATCGCAGGGGCCCTGCCCCCTGACTACGTGGACGCCTCATACTCATCCAAAGCTGAGAAAAAGGCCACGGTGGACGCTGAAGGCAACTTTGATCCTCGGCCTGTGGAGACCCTCAAGTGAGGCCTGGGGGCAGGAGTGGGGTGGGGATGGGGGCTAGGAGAAGGAGAAGAAGGTTTCAGACATGGAAGGAGGGGCCAGCCCCAACATCTGCCCACCCTATCCCCCTAATAGTGTGATCATCCCAGAGAAGCTGGATTCCTTCATTAACAAGTTTGCTGAGTACACACATGAGAAGTGGGCCTTCGACAAGGTTGGTGCCAGGGTCCCCCCTCCCCAGCGACCCCCATTCCTGCTGGCCTTTCTCAAGAGCCCAGCTTTTCCCTGTGGCCCTGGATTTCCCTGAGACCCCCAACTGTTCCTGGGACCTAAAGTCTCCCCTGGAACCCTCAGCCCCTCCAGGGTTTCCCTTGTGTGTGCTCCAGACTGCTGTCTACCCCTCATGCTGCCCCCTGCTCTCAGCTCCATAGTGGCACTGCCCTTACCAGTCCCCTCTCCACCTCCAGATCCAGAACAACTGGTCATATGGGGAGAACATAGATGAGGAACTGAAAACCCATCCCATGCTGAGGCCCTATAAGACTTTTTCAGAGAAGGTGAGCAAGTCTTGGGGCCCAGTGCTAGGGTTCCAATATGTAACCTCCAAATTTGGGCATTCAAGGAGGAGGGAGGCCGCTTCATCAGCTTGGATCTAGCTGGGACTGCAGGCTAGGGCTCCTCATCCATGGACTTTGCCTTCTCTCAAAACATAGTTGCCTCCCCTACACCCTGAACTCCCTAGGTTCCTTCTTAGAGTCACAGATACGGGGTTTTATTCCTTGAGCCTACAACTTAACTCCTCTGAGTCTCATGTGTAAAGTGGGATATCGGAATGAGTTTGTTTGGGAGGCCCTGTTACAAAGCAAGTTAAGAGACCTGGGTTCGAATCCAAGCTGGAACACTTCCTCCTAGCCCTGTGGTCGAGGCTTTCCCCTTCTTAGGACACTGGAGGCCAGGCAGTAAGGCTCCTACCTCCGCCTCCCTCCCATCTCATCCCATCCCACCAACTCCCCGGCTTCCTGTCCACCCCAGGACAAAGAGATTTACCGCTGGCCCATCAAGGAATCTTTGAAGGCCATGATTGCCTGGGAATGGACGATAGAGAAGGCCAGGGAGGGCGAGGAGGAGAAGACGGAGAAGAAGAAAACGCGGAAGATATCCCAAAGTGCCCAGGTCAGGGGAGGGGCCTGGGCAGAGGGCGGGGTCACAGGGTAGTGAGCCGCTAGCGAAGGGGGCGTGGCCAGTAGGGGGCGTGGCCAGACCAAAGGTGGGGTTTGAGAGAGGAGCCGCGCACAGGGAAGAAGGTGGGGTCAGCGGAATGGGGGGGGCGGGGAGCGGGGTGCTGGACCAGGCTGAGCGACCTGGGAAGGCGGGGCGACTGGGTCTGCAGAACCGCAAAGGGCAGAGGAGGGCGCGGCTTAGAGACAAGGCCTTAGGGAGAGGGCGCAGAGCGGGGCCCAGGGCCAGGTGGAGGGGGTGAGCTGTGTTGGGGCCCGGGCTTCCTGCCAGCCCATCAAGCCCTCCCGTCCCTCCCTCGTCCTCCCAGACCTACGATCCGCGAGAAGGCTACAACCCCCAGCCGCCCGACCTCAGCGGAGTTACCCTGTCCCGGGAGCTGCAGGTGAGCCCCCTGACCCTTCATCTAGGAGGTATGCCTCCTAGGCATGGAGGTGTTTGTTGGGGTTGGGGAGGACATCCCCTGACTCTCTCACCCACTCCCAGGCCATGGCGGAACAACTGGCAGAAAATTACCACAACACGTGGGGGCGGAAGAAGAAGCAGGAGCTCGAGGCCAAGGGTGAGGGCGCCCATCGCATCCCCGCACAGACCCCTCTTCACCAAAGTCCTCTAGGCACAGGCTCCAGAGTCATAGGGGTCTAGATTAGAGTTGTGTCACTTTGAACAATTGCTTCCACCCCGCCCCCCCCCCCAATAACAACACCATCGACTACCCTAGGGTTTTGCTGAGACTATGAAGATCATCCAAAAGCCATGTTTCGGTTATTCTTATCTCTGTTTTTGTTACTATAATTATGCATGCCAGCAGCTGCAGGAGCCACCAACATGAGTGTGGCCTGGGTCTCCCCAGTCCTCTGATTTTTGGTCTTTGCTGCTCCAGGTGGTGGGACCCACCCCCTGCTGGTCCCCTACGACACACTCACAGCCAAGGAGAAGGCGCGAGATCGAGAGAAGGCCCAGGAGCTGCTAAAGTTCCTGCAGATGAACGGCTACGCTGTCACCAGGCACGTGGGCTGCGAGTCTGGCCGGGAGGGGCGGGGAATGTGGGAGGAACCAGGGAGGCAGAAGCCCGGAGAAGCTGGGCTGGGGCGAAGCTGGGCCCGAGAAGGGAGGAGCCTGCGAGGGCGGGGCCTGGAGGGTGAGGGCGGGGCCAGAGAGGAGAGGAAGCCCAGAGGGGTGGGGCCTGAGGGGGCGGGGCGCGGCCAGGGGGAGGGGCTAAAGGGGCGGGGCCGTAGGAGCCGGGTGTCTGAGGCTAAGGGGTGTGGTCAAATGGGCGGGGCCTGGGGAGGGGAGAAGGCCACGAGGGGTGGAGCTTGGGGCCAGAGAGGGGAGGGCTCAAGAAGCGGGGCCAAAGGAGGAAGGGGCCGGGGTGGGGAGGAGCTAGGAGGGGTGTCTGGAGTGGGGGCGGAGTCAAGGAACAGACAGGAACTTGAGGGGGTCTTGGGGTGGGGCCGAAGCCTGTGGAGGCTGGGCCTAGGGGAGCAAAAGGGGAGCTGGAGAGGATTGGGAAACAGGGTGGCCGTCCCTCCGGGCTGACCCCCTCTGCCTGTCCACGCAGAGGCCTTAAGGACATGGAGCTGGACACGTCTTCCATTGAGAAGCGATTCGCCTTTGGCTTCCTGCAGCAGTTGCTGCGCTGGATGGACATTTCCCAGGAGTTTATCGCCCACCTGGGTACGGAGGAGTCCCTCCGTCAGCCGGCTGTACCCGCGGTTTCACCTCAGGCCCCAGTTCATGCATTTGTCCTTCCCTCCCCGTATCTCATTATTGTGCCAGACACTGGGCCAAAGGTGTTGAGAACATAGCAGCGAATGAGACCAAAGTCCCTGTCCTCCTGCATTGACATTCCTGTGGTGCATTCAGACAATTAACATCGGATAACTTAGGTTTTTAGAAGACAGTGTTTTGAGAACAAGAATACACTAGAGTCAGCTAAGGAAAATAGGAGTGGGATGAAAGTGGAACTGGTTAAAAAATTTTTTTAAAGATTTTATTTATTAAAAAAAAAAGATTTTATTTATTCATGAGAGTCATAGAGGCAGAGGCATCAGCAGTGGGAGAAGCAGGCTCCCTGCAAGGGAGTTAATGCGAGAGAGACTCGCGATCCCAGGCCTCCAGGTGTTGGAGGCAGATCACATAGAGCTCTGCAGGCATGGGGAGTGCCCTGAGGGGAATGGCACCACAGCAGGGTTCTGAGCCAGAGAGGGCCCTGACCTGCCTCAGGTGTTCACAGACTCCCCTTGGCTGCACTGGGGATGGCATCTGGACGTAGGGGCCAAGAGGGTGAGGACTGGGCAGATTCTGGAACTCTTTTGAGGCTGTTGGTATTCCCCGCACATGTCTCTTACATCCTATAAGAATCACAGTTGGCCCTCGTATCCCTCCCAGCTTCCCCCAGAGATCCCAGCGTGTCCCTGAGAGCCACCCACGGAGCCCCTCAGATGAGTGGCACAGCAGGACTCACTCAAACATCTCGCCTTGGGTCCCACGTGCTGACTCTGTGCTGAGCACCTCGCCTCTCTGTGCCTCAGTTTCCCCATCTGTCCATCATAACTGGCCACAGTTCTGTCCCTTTCTTGTTGGGTGACCCAGGCTGAGTTATTTCACCTCAGTTCTCTCATCTGTAAAATGAAGAGGGACCCACTATACAGACCTCCAAGTTGGGAAGAGATTGTGCAAGCACATTTCTCACATTTGGCAGGGACGTTGCAAATGTTTGACAATGGGAGCCAGCATTACTATTTTAGTTGTATTTACTAGTAGTAATTATTACGGTCACTGTTATTATTTTCTGAAATTGATTTCCACTCTAAAAGCAATTCTAATCTGTCTGCAGTGACTTCTTGTTTTATTCATTCGTTTATTCATTCCAAACTGATTCAGTGTCAAGTATCAAAGTTCAGGAAGAAAAGGGCTTGTGAGGAAGGGGATGTCTCATGGCCTTACCCTATCTGAGTTTATCCTCTTCCCCATTTTCAGCCTCAGGAAGGGTTTGATCAAGGAGTTAGGGGATTAGATGAAAGATGGGGGAGAGAGGTTCACCTCAAAGCCAACAGAGGGGACTTTATACTAATCGCTCATCTTTTCCTACCTTTACCCTGGTGTCCCCTCTCTCCAATGGAACACCCTGAGTTCCCCAGCCTTGAACCCACCATGACCCCTGTTTTCCCTCCCCCACCAGAGGCTGTGGTCAGCAGTGGACGAGTGGAAAAGTCTCCACACGAACAGGAGATTAAATTCTTTGCTAAGGTGAGAGGTGGGCTCAGAAAGCTGGAGGGGGCTGGGGACCGGGTGGC
This sequence comes from Vulpes lagopus, assembly GCF_018345385.1. Taxonomy (NCBI): domain Eukaryota; kingdom Metazoa; phylum Chordata; class Mammalia; order Carnivora; family Canidae; genus Vulpes; species Vulpes lagopus. The sequence continues at coordinate 171,103,397 of NC_054825.1, read as the reverse complement.
CTCCCCCACCCTTCACCCAGTCCCCCTCATCTCTTCCTCTCCCCACCCCCCAGATCCTGCTCCCTTTGATCAACCAGTACTTCACCAACCACTGCCTCTATTTCCTGTCCACACCGGCCAAAGTGCTGGGCAGTGGTGGCCATGCCTCCAACAAGGAGAAGGAAATGATCACCAGGTGGGCTCTGCTTTGACCTCTGACCCAGCCCCCTGACCTCACAGGATTGTGATCCTGGACCCTTGCTGCCCAACTCTGGACCTTAGGGGCTCTGTCCTGGGTGTTGGGCACCAACCACTCCCCCTGCAGAGGGAACTGAAGGCTGAGGGTGACCAATTGTCCTGTTGTGCCCGGGCCCAAGGGTTTTCCCAGGTCATGGGAATTTCATGGATGGACTGGCTGCCTGGTCAGAAAGACAGACCAGTCTCCCCAGCCCCAGCCTCCCCGGTTCTGGTTTCTGCCCCTGACTCTCAAACCTGCTCATCTCCCCGGCCCCTCCTCACCCTTCCTCTCTTTCGTTTTCTTCCCAACCACTTGACACCCTCCTGGCTCTGCTTCCTGTCCCTCTGTCCCTCTAATTGCACCACTGCTGTCCTGGTCCCTTGGTGTCCTCACTCTTTCCTCTGTCCTCCTGTCCCTCTTTCTTCAGCCTCTTCTGCAAGCTTGCCGCTCTTGTCCGCCACCGAGTGTCTCTCTTTGGTAAGTAGCTCTGTTCCCCGAGCTCTTCTCCCTGTCTTTCCTCTTTCCCTGCACTCACCCACCAAGCTCACCCTAAAGCGTTCCCGGTTCCTGGTTCCTGCCTCGATTGGCACAACCCTCACTGTGTTCTTCTTCCACACCTGGGCGCACCTGGGTGCACCTGGGCATGGGCTGGGTCATCCTGGGGACAGGGCTGGGACTGGGACAGCGGCGGGCCCTGACCTCACAGAGACCCTAGGCTGGGCAATGATGGCCCAAGGGGTCAGGGCTTGGAAGGGGGAGGCACAGCGGGTTTGGGGAAGGACAGGGGCCTATGGGGTCCAGGTGGAGGTGGGGTTCGGGACGAGATAGATGTAGAGGAAGGCACTGCCCTCCAGCCCTTCCTTTACCCTGGCCTGTCCTCCTTCCCCAGGGACAGATGCTCCAGCTGTGGTCAACTGTCTTCACATCCTGGCCCGCTCCCTGGATGCCAGGTACGGGGCACGGCGCCCACTCCCACCCCTGTTCCCCTCGCTTTTCTGAAATCTAGAACCTCAGATTCTAGAACGGGCGCACCCCGGCTTCCCTCCTAGGACGGTGATGAAGTCAGGCCCCGAGATCGTGAAGGCCGGCCTCCGCTCCTTCTTCGAGAGCGCGTCGGAGGACATCGAGAAGATGGTGGAGAACCTGCGCCTCGGCAAGGTGTCCCAGGCGCGCACGCAGGTGAAGGGTGTGGGCCAGAACCTCACCTACACCACCGTGGCCCTGCTGCCCGTCCTCACCACGCTCTTCCAGCACATCGCCCAGCACCAGTTTGGAGACGATGTCATCCGTAAGGACCCCTGGCCCCAAGGGCGGGGGGTCGGGGGCCAATTGGGCCAATGCCAGCTGTCCTCGCGTGCCTAACCGCAGGTGTTTGCGAGTGTGGATTCAGGGCTCGAAGCCAAGTGTGCACTCAGTGAGTTGGAAGTAACAGAATGAGTTAATGAGGATAGGAGTTCAGCTGCTGCTCTAACGGAAAGACCCTAAACCACTGCAGCTTAAGCAAGAAGAACGTATATTTCTTTCTCATGTTACGTCTAGTTATAAGTGACTCATTATAAGTGGCTCATAATGTCAGAAGCCCAGGTGCCCCCCACCTTGCTACCCTGCCATCTCGGAAAGACTGCCTCTATCCGTGGGGTCCAGGATGGCACGTCATTGCATCCTCAGTCTAGCCTGGAGGAGAAGAGAAGCAGCAAAGAGGAGAGCATTGCAGTTCTTCTGAAGGAACGACCCAGAAGCCATCTGCATCACTCCTGCTTACCTCCGTCTCATTGGCTCAATTTAGCATGTGGCCACGTGTCACTGCAAGGGAGGCTGGGAAAGTGGCCTTTATTCTGGGAGGTCGTGTGTCCAGCTAAATATCGGAGGTCTGTTAGTAGGAAGAAGAAAAGAGCAGAAAAACGTTAAGAGCAGGTACTGGGGGATCCCTGGGTGGCGCAGCGGTTTGGCGCCTGTCTTTGGCCCGGGGCGCGATCCTGGAGACCCGGGATCGAGTCCCACGTCGGGCTCCCGGTGCATGGAGCCTGCTTCTCCCTCTGCCTATGTCTCTGCTTCTCTCTCTCTCACTGTGTGCCTATCATAAATAAATAAAATTTAAAAAAAAAAAAATTAAAAAAAAAAAAAAAAAAAAAAAAAAAGAGCAGGTACTGGGAGTCCGTTAGCAGCGTGTACCCTGTTTATGCTACCAAACGGCACGTATGGTGCGAGACCCAGCCCCTGGGGTCTTGGGACACATGGCACACAGGGTGCAACATACCTTTGCTAATGAGACACAGATAAGGTGTTACACCCGGGGTGGTGTCGGGTACTCAGAACAAAGAGGCTTATGAGACGTGGGCTGGACTATGGTGGAGCAGGGGGGAAGGACAGGAGGAGGTGGGAGAGATGCTCAGGAGGCCGAAGGGGTGGGCTGTGGAGGGGAGGCAGGCAGAGTGGGGCCCACGGCCCTGGCCCGGGCCCCGTGGACAGTGGGGCTGCCAGGGGACAGGGGGTGGAAGAAGTAACCAGTTTTGGGGAGATGCTGAGGTCAGTTCGAGACTTGGTGGTTGCGAGGGACCCAGGGAATACCCTGGAAAGTGTCCAGGATGGGCTGGAGGCTCCATGGGCAGTGGGAACTGGCAGAGAGTGGGGCCATGTGTCAGCTCACGGTTTATTTGAAACTAGAACCTCTTGATAAAAGTAAGAAAAGTTGTGCTTGGGTCGGGTACTTCCCCCACCCCTACATTTTATTTAGAAATTCTTATTTATTTTTCTTAAAGATTTTAGTTATTTGAGAGAGAGAGAGAGAAAGAGAGAGAAAAAACAGAGGAAGAGTAGAGGGAGAATCAGACTCCTCACTGACCAGGGAGCCCAACCTGGGGCTCCATCCCAGGACCCTGGGATCATGACCTGAGCCAAAGGCAGACGCTCAATCACTGAACCACCCAGGTGCCCCTATTTAGAACATTTTATTTTATTTATTTTAAAAAAATTAAAAAAAAAAAGATTTTATTTTGGGCAGCCCAGGTGGCTCAGCGGTTTAGCGCCGCCTTGGGCCCAAGGCCTGATCCTGGAGACTCAGGATCAAGTCCCATGTCAGGCTTCTGCATGAAGCTTGCTTCTCCCTCTGCCTGTGTCTCTGCTCCGGTCCCCCCCCCCCCCCCCCCCCGCCGTGTGTGTGTCTCATGGATAAATAATAAAATCTTTTTTAAAAACTTAAAAAAAGATTTTATTTATTTGTTCATAAGAGACACACAGAGAGAGGCAGAGACACAGGCAGAGGGAGAAGCGGGCTCCCCGTGGGGAGCTCAATGCAGGACTGGATCCCAGGACCCCAGGATCATGACCTGAGCCAAAGGCAGACGCTCAATCACTGAGCCACCCCAGTGCCCCTCTTTAGAAAATTTTAATGTATCCAGGAAAGCCAAAGACAGAGAATTGTTAATAATTTGCCCAATATGCTTAGCCTTTCGCTTTCTGGGTGAAAGTGTTTATAAACCATTTTCTCAAACTTTTGAACATGAGTTGCACACACGGTGACACCTCATCCCTAAGTACTGAGTTTGCATCTTCTGGAATGAGCACCTTTTCTCATTTAATTGCAATATCATTATCATTATCACCACGTAGCCTGACTACTTCAATTTCCCCCATTACCCTCAAAATGCCTTTGCTTTTCCTTTTTTTTTTTTTTTTATTATTTATTTATGAGAGTCATAGAGAGAGAGAGAGAGAGAGGCAGAGACATAGGTAGAGGGAGAAGCAGGCTCCATGCACCGGGAGCCCGACGTGGGATTCGATCCCGGGTCTCCAGGATCGCGCCCTGGGCCAAAGGCAGGCGCCAAACCGCTGCGCCACCCAGGGATCCCTTTTTTTTTTTTTTTTTTTTTTTTTTTAAATCAGAATCCAGTCAAGTTTCTCTCATTGCGGGGGCAGTTATGTCCACATAGTCTCTTCAATCTAGAACCTGCCCCTTATCCTCTTTTTGCCTCATGACATTTGTGAAGTTGTTGAGGTTCGTAACCTAGTCTTCCCGCAGCGGGGCGGGTGGAGCACGACAGTGGATGACCTAAAGTTATAGTCAGGATTGGATGTTTGCTTGCATTTTTCCAGAAAGAGTGCCCATCACGTCATTAAAGAGATCCATGACTCCTCTCTCAGGAAGGAACAACTAGCTTTTGTTGAGTGCCTGCTCTGTGCCATGTTCCAGTTGATTTCCAACCATTAACTCTTTTTAAAAAAATATTTTATTTATTCATGAGGGACAGAGAGAGGCAGAGACACAGGCAGAAGGAGAAGCAGGCTCCATGCAGGGAGCCTGACGTGGGACTCTATGACCGGTCTCCAGGACCAGACCCTGGGTTGAAGGTGGCGCTAACCGCTGGGCCACCCGGCCGCCCGCATTAACTCTTTTGATTCTCACAACCACCCCACGAGGAAGATACTATAATTATGCCCATTTTACAGACAGGGAAACTGAGGCCAAGAAAGTGTTAGTACTTGCTCAAATGACAGAGTGGTAAACAGCAGGCCGGCTTAGAGCCCTGCCCTTACCCAGTATCCGGAGACTGGGAGGAGGGCGGGGAGAACTGGGATCGCGGCTGCATCCCCCACCCTCACTCTTCCTCTCTCCCTCAGTGGACGACGTCCAGGTCTCTTGCTACCGAACGCTGTGCAGTATCTACTCCCTGGGAACCACCAAAAACCCTTACGTGGAAAAGTAAGGAGACAGAGCCAGATCTGGGGCTGCGGTGGGTACCGTGGGGGCTCAGGGACAGGGGGGAGCAGGAGACGATGGGGGGAGTTCAAAGTCCACAGACCTGCTTGGCGGCAGCTGCAGTTCACGGAGGCGGCCACGTGAGGGCGCTCAGGGGAAGGCCAGCGAAGGAAGTGGCGGCCTCGGCTCGGAGGCCGGATGGGCACCAGGCCCGCGGGATGCCAGGTTGTGCCTCCCTGGGGGCGGAGCTTGCCCTGGCAGGGGGCGCACAGGAATGGGGGTGGCACGTGGGAGCCACAGCAAGCTCGGGGCACCGGGGAGGGCTCTCCTGGGCTGGGATCACCGGTTGGAGCAAGAGGGCACTTAAGCCCAGGGTCGGGCGCCGGGGTGGCTCAGCGGCTGAGCGTCGGCCTTCGGCTCAGGCGTGATCCCGGGATCGAGTCCCGCATCGGGCTCCCTGCGTGGAGCCTGCCTCTCCCTCTGCCTGCGTCCCTGCCTCTCTCTCTCTCTCTCTCTGTGCCTTTCATGGAGAAAAAAAAAAAAAACAGGGACAAGGCCACACCTGTGCCCTCGGTGGACCGCAGCTCTGCTCCCAAGAGTTCTGGGGAGACGCACTTCCGTGGGGACAGAGGCTGGGACCCAGGACCAGGCAGCAGGCAGGGGCGGTGATGGGAGCTAAGTCGCCCCCTCTTCCAGGCTGCGCCCAGCCCTCGGGGAATGCCTGGCCCGCCTGGCAGCGGCCATGCCCGTGGCCTTCCTGGAGCCCCAGCTGAACGAGTACAACGCCTGCTCGGTGTACACTACCAAGTCTCCCCGGGAGCGGGCCAGTAAGTTGTGCGCGGCGGGGGACTCCAGAGCTTGTGGGGGGCCCTGGGATGGGGTTGTGGACACTGAGGTCTGGGGGTGATGGGTCGGGGTGCCTGACTCCTCCCCGCACCCCAGTCCTGGGGCTCCCCAACAGTGTGGAGGAGATGTGTCCTGACATCCCGGTGCTGGAGCGGCTCATGGCAGACATCGGGGGGCTGGCTGAGTCGGGGGCCCGCTATACAGAGATGCCACACGTCATCGAGATCACGCTGCCCATGCTGTGCAGCTACCTGCCCCGCTGGTGGGAGCGCGGGCCCGAGGCCCCCCCGCCTGCCCTGCCCGCTGGGGCCCCCCCACCCTGCACAGCTGTCACCTCCGACCACCTCAACTCCCTGCTGGGTAACATCCTGCGAATCATCGTCAACAACCTGGGCATTGACGAGGCCTCGTGGATGAAGCGCCTCGCAGGTGGGTCTGGGGGCACCAGGCCCCTGAGGACTGGGCACTAGGGTCCTGGGGCTCGGGCCCTTGATCTGATGATCCGAGGAGGAGATTCCAGGGTCCATGGTTTCGTGGGAGTTGGGGGGAGTCTAGGTTTTCTCAGGGTCAGAAGGCCAGGGGTCATCACAAGGGGTCAGAATCTCAGGCTCATAGGTGGATGGATGGGCCCTGGGGGTCCTCCAGGCTGGATTCTGAATATCTGGAGCCTTGGAGAGGTGAGGAGCTGTGTCAGAGACAGGCTCCTTACACAAAGGGTCAGAGAACCAGGTCAAGCATCAGGGTCCCTGCTATGGAGGGGGCTGTAGGTCAGAGGTCAAGAAATGAGTCTTTAAAGGACTGGGATTCCTGGCTCAGAAGTTCTGTGTCAGGCGTTGGCTCAAGATAGAGATTGGGGGCCGGGGCCAGACGTCAGGGCCAGAGGTCAGAGGCTGGAGTAAGAAACCAGGGGTCACAGAATGAGGTAGGGGTCTAGGTATGGGCTAGGTCAGAGGTTAAAGACTAGGGTGAGAGGTCATGGGCTAGGGTAGGTATTAGGTTATGATTCAGTTGTTGGGGTCAGAGGTCAGGGGCGGCTCTGAGGCCGACATCACAGGTTCAGCTCAAGGGATATGGTTGGGCCCAAGGCTCAGGGGCTGGATCAGAGGTCAGGGCCTGAGATTAGGAATGGGATCAGAGGTAGAAGCTGAGGTCAGAAGGCAGGGTCAGGCTGGGGTCAGTGATCACTGCTGGGTCACAGGTCCAGGTCAGGCAGAACGGAGGTCAGGAGTGGGATCAAGGGTCACAGGTCAGAGGCCAGCTAGCAGCAAGTCCCCGGCCACCCGTTGTGCCCCTGCAGTGTTCGCCCAGCCCATTGTGAGCCGGGCCCGGCCTGAGCTCCTGCACTCACACTTCATCCCCACCATCGGGCGGCTGCGCAAGCGGGCGGGGAAGGTGGTGGCCGAGGAAGAGCAGCTGCGTCTGGAGGCCAAGGCCGAAGCAGAGGAGGGCGAGCTCCTGGTGCGGGACGAGTTCTCGGTGCTCTGCCGGGACCTGTACGCCCTCTACCCACTGCTCATCCGCTACGTGGACAACAACAGGTCAGCATGTCCCCAGGCGTCCCCATCTGCAGTCAGCCTGACCTCCCGATTCCCTGAACACCACCTGGCCCCCCCACCTTTTGAGTTACTATTAACTTTTTTGACCTCTCACCTGATCTCACCCAACCTTCTGACCACATCCCCTACTGACCACTGCTTCTGGCCCCACAAAACCCAGCCCGCTGGTGTCTGCCCCTCTCTGCTCCTTTATATCTCCTTAGTCGAAGCCAGTGTGAGGCTACCGTGTTGGCTATAAGGAGCCCCGCTTTCCCCTCCAGCACTGTCTCCAGGCTCGGGTGGATGGGGGGTCTGATCTTCGCGGTGAAGCCCAAAGGTCAGGCCTTCTTCCATCACCAAGAGGTCTGGCCAGCCTGCTTCTCCTCAGAAACGGGTCTTTAATAAAAGCCGGAGGAGCTATCAGCCAACTGTTAACACCCCCCTTAAATCAGAAGCACCATTTAGAGAATTATTAACTCCTAGGGGCAGCCTAATCCAGGGATCATGAATAAATTTCAACTCCAGGTTCCATCCTGGTTGAAAGATTTTCTTTTTAATTTATTTTTTTAAAAGATTTTATTTATTTATTCATGAGAGACACACACACACAGAGAGGCAGAGACACAGGCAGAGGGAGGAACAGGCTCCACGTCCAGGCCTGACGTAGGACTCAATCCCGGGTCTCCAGGATCAGGCCCTGGGCTGAAGGCGGCGCTAACCACTGAGCAACCCGGGCTGCCCGGTTGAAAGGTTTTAAGGTTGCATCAATCAGGGCTGTGTAAGAAAGGGGGCTCGGATTGGTAGCTATGTCTGTCGGAGCAGACATGGGAAGCCGTGGTACGAGTGCTGCGGACATCCGGGCCCACCCGTCCTCCACCCACCCGAACTGACCCCTTCACCCAACCAGCCTGCCCTGTCCCAGTCACAGTCCCTGCAACTGTCATAGTGCCCCCTCTCCCTCCTCTTGCCGCCCACCCACCCGGGCCCACCCATCCTGTGCTGATGAGCGGGTATTGCCATAGGGCAGGTTCCCAGGAGTCAGAGCCCTGGGTCAAAGAGTTGGGGTCAAGTAAACTGGGGTGCCTTCACACAGTGGAATACTACATGGCGACAAAAATGAGCCAACCCTGGCAACACACAGCAACATGGGTGAATCTTGAAAGAAGGCCGGAAAATTAAAAATGGAATACAGGGCAGCCCCGGTGGCGCAGCGGTTTAGCGCCGCCTGCAGCCCGGGGTGTGATCCTGGGGACCCGGGATCGAGTCCCATGTTGGGCTCCCTGCATGGAGCCTGCTTCTCCCTCTGACTGTGTCTCTGCCTCTCTCTTGCTCTCTCTGAATGAGTAAATAAATAAATCTTTTAAATGGAATACATATTCCACCATCTATTTCTGTAACATTCGAGAACAGATAAAAATAACGCACGTACAGGATGAGGGTCACCTGAGAGAGAATTATTAACTCCTAGGGGCAGCCTAATCCAGGGATCGTGAATAAATTTCAACTCCAGGTTCCATCCTGGTTGAAAGATTTTCTTTTTAATTTATTTTTTTAAAAGATTTTATTTATTTATTCATGAGAGACACACACACAGAGAGAGGCAGAGACACAGGCAGAGGGAGGAACAGGCTCCACGTCCAGGCCTGACGTGGGACTCAATCCCGGGTCTCCAGGATCAGGCCCTGGGCTGAAGGCGGCGCTAAACCACTGAGCCACCCGGGCTGCCCGGTTGAAAGGTTTTAAGGTTGCATCAATCAGGGCTGTGTAAGAAAGGGGGCTCGGATTGGTAGCTATGTCTGTCGGAGCAGACATGGGAAGCCGTGGTACGAGTGCTGCGGACATCCGGGCCCACCCGTCCTCCACCCACCCGAACTGACCCCTTCACCCAACCAGCCTGCCCTGTCCCAGTCACAGTCCCTGCAACTGTCATAGTGCCCCCTCTCCCTCCTCTTGCCGCCCACCCACCCGGGCCCACCCATCCTGTGCTGATGAGCGGGTATTGCCATAGGGCAGGTTCCCAGGAGTCAGAGCCCTGGGTCAAAGAGTTGGGGTCAAGTAAACTGGGGTGCCTTCACACAGTGGAATACTACATGGCGACAAAAATGAGCCAACCCTGGCAACACACAGCAACATGGGTGAATCTTGAAAGAAGGCCGGAAAATTAAAAATGGAATACAGGGCAGCCCCGGTGGCGCAGCGGTTTAGCGCCGCCTGCAGCCCGGGGTGTGATCCTGGGGACCCGGGATCGAGTCCCATGTTGGGCTCCCTGCATGGAGCCTGCTTCTCCCTCTGACTGTGTCTCTGCCTCTCTCTTGCTCTCTCTGAATGAGTAAATAAATAAATCTTTTAAATGGAATACATATTCCACCATCTATTTCTGTAACATTCGAGAACAGATAAAAATAACGCACGTACAGGATGAGGGTCACCTGAGAGGAGGGAAAGAAGAATGGCTGGGAGGGGCGGCAAAGATACCTCTGGGTTCTAGAAGTGTTCTATTTCTTTCTTTTTTTTAATCTTTTTTTTTTTTTTAAAGATTGTATATATTTATTCATGAGAGACACAGAGAGAGAGAGAGAGAGAGGTAGAGACACAGGCAGAGAGAAGCAGGCTCCAGGCAGGGAGCCCGATGTGGGACTCGATCCCGAGTCTCCAGGATCACACCCTGGGCCGAAGGCAGGCGTCAAACCGCTGAGTCACCCAGGGATCTCCGAAGTGTTCTATTTCTTGACTTGGGTGGCGGTTGCACAAGTGTGTGCATTTTGTGCTTGTTCGCCAAGTTGACACTTTGTTACCCTTCAAGGAAAAGGGTAGAGATAGAAAAAAGGATCCCTTATTTTATATTTATGATAGTCACACACACACACACACACACACAGAGAGAGAGAGAGAGAGAGAGAGAGAGAGAGAGAGAGGCAGAGGGAGAAGCAGGCTCCATGCGCCGGGGAGCCCGACGTGGGATTCGATCCCGGGTCTCCAGGATCACGCCCTGGGCCAAAGGCAGGCGCCAAACCGCTGCGCCACCCAGGGATCCCCGGATCCCTTATTTTAAAGGAATGGTTAAGATTTTCAGATCACCTGAATGGCCAGATTGTCCCAGAAAACTCCCCCCGCCCCGACTGGGCGGTCCCCTCCTCTGGGAGCTCCCTGTGCGGGTCCCTGCCCCCAGGGCTCACCGGCCCCCTCCGTGCCCACCCAGGGCGCACTGGCTGACGGAGCCCAATCCCAGCGCCGAGGAGCTGTTCAGGATGGTGGGCGAGATCTTCATCTACTGGTCCAAGTCCCACGTGAGTTCCTGTCCACTCCGCCCCTCCTTGCTGTGACCCTCGCCACCCGGTCTGATCCCGACACTGCCTCCCCCACCAGAACTTTAAGCGAGAGGAGCAGAACTTCGTGGTCCAGAATGAGATCAACAACATGTCATTTCTGACTGCCTGACAACAAGAGCAAAATGGCCAAGGTGGGTGCTTTGCTCTGAGAGGACTTGGCGGGGAGGGGGGAGCACCCTCCAGGACTTCCTACCTGACCCCTTCACCCAACCAGCCTGCCCTGTCCCAGTCACATTCCCTGCAGCTGTCATAATGCCCCTTCTCCCTCCTCCTGCCTCCCCATCTCCCTCCTCCTCCTTTTCCTTCCATTTCCCCCTTCTGCCTCCATCTCCTCCGTCCTCCCCATATACCTTCTTGTCCCCATCACCCTCTTTCCAGGTCCCTCCTCTCTCCTCGTTCCTCCCCATCTCCTTCCTCTCCCTCCTCCCCATCTCCTTCCTCTTCCTCCTCCCCATCTCCTTCCTCCCCATCTCCTTCCTCTCCCTCCTCTGCATCTCCTCCTCCTCTCCCTCCTCCCCATCTTCCTCTTCCCTGAGATCTCCTCCTCATTTCCCTCTTTTCCCTCCTTTCCCCTCCTCCATTTCCCTCTTCCACCCCGATGTCCTCCTCTACCCATATCTTTCCTCGTATCCCCACAGCTCCTCTCCCCTTATGCTTCTCAGAACTGCCCTCTTCAGGGTCCTAAAGAACAACTCCCCCACCCCTCCCTGTCCTGAGTCGGGGTCTGGAGTGCCCAGCTAGGGGATGTGTGTCAGGCTGGGGCAAGGGAGCTGGGGTAGGACCCACTTGGAGTCGGGCCTGGGGTTCTCTGAGGGACGAGGGTAACCCTTCTTGTCTCTGTCTGCAACCTGATGAAGCAGGCGGGAGATGTACAGGTCAGCCCCACGTCTGGGACCTCCGCATGCCTCTTGGCTTAATACCCTGTCCTCCCCCTCAGCCCAGCTTCTGCGTCCCCTCCGGAACACCCTGCCCCCATTCCCCAACCCCCATCCTTGGCTCCCAGCCCCCAGCCTATTTCTCTCCCTGATCCCTGCCCTCAACCATCCATGCCCTCCCAACACTCAGCTTTTGGCAATTTACCTTTTTTTTTTTTTTTTTTAACTTTTGTTTAAAAAAAAAAAAAAAAAAAAACAACCATCCCTGAGCTTTCCTCAAAGCATCAAAGCGTTGTGGTCTGAGGTCATAGGGAATGGGGATGGGGTGGGAAAGGCACGCGCATGGTTGGGTTTAAGGCTTGGGCTCTGGAACCAGATAGACTTGGGTTCGGATCCTGACTCTTGGCAGTTGGCTGCGCGATCTTAGTCAGGCGTCTTATTTTTTTGAGCCTCGGACGGCAGCTGGGTGGCGGCCCCAGGCCCTGAGGCCCCGCGAGGACCCAGTGGGATGCTGCATGTGTGGCCTCGGCGGTGTCTGGCACATACGTGGGCCATGCTCCACGCCCTGAGCTGGAGTGGATGTGGCTCTGGCCAAAGCTTGTCACTGGGGCTTCTCTTTGGCATGACTGGGGTGGCCTTGGCCATGGGTCTGCACCCAAGGCTCCAGAACACGGCTGTGGGGCTCTGTGCCCCGTGTTTCTGCTTCCGGATCTTTCTGGATCTCTCTTCCATCCTCTGTCTTCCTGTCTCCTCATCTGTCTCAATCTCTCGGTGTCTCTCTTTTTCTTCCAACTTCTTTTGTGTCTTGAGACTCTTTATGGCTCTGCATCTTTATTTCATTCTTGGGAACTCACTCTTGGGATGTAAAGTATAGGGTTGTGCATAGTGTAGGGGAAGGGAGGTGTTGGACTAAAGTCATTAGGGGTTCCAGGGAGAAGACTACCAGAGAAAAGCCTGGAATTTGGGGAAATCTGGGAGGGTTTGGGGTAGAGGTTGGGAATTTGAGATAGAGGCTGGGTTCTGGGAGGATCTAGGGTGAGGGCCAGGGGCCTGAGGTCAGATCAGCAAGGTCCAGGGTGGAAACTGATGCAGGCTCTGAGATCGGGAAGGGATGCCTGGCACCCAGGTGTTGGGCTGGAGTGTGGACAACAGCGGAGGTTGGGGCTGGGTCCTGGGGCTGGGTTGGGAGTTGGGCTGGTGCTGAGCCCCCTGTCCCCACAGTCAGGTGGGTCGGACCAGGAACGCAGCAAGAAGAAGCGCCGAGGGGACCGGTACTCTGTGCAGACATCCCTGATTGTGGCCACGCTCAAGAAGATGCTTCCCATTGGCCTGAACATGTGTGCACCCACGGACCAGGAACTCATCACGCAGGCCAAGAACCGCTATGCCCTGGTGCCTGCACAGCCCCCATTGTGGGAACCAGCACCCACCAGCCCCTGAGACCCTCCTGAACCCCCAGGACCCCACTGGCAGCCCTCTCTTAGGACCCTAATGAATCTTTCTCCAGGACCCTGAGGACTCCAGGGGACCCTAGGATGTCCTGAGCACTCCCCACCCCAGGATTCTGAGGACTGCCCTCAGGATACTCCCAGAACCCTGGGACCTAAGGACTCTAACTGGAACCCAACTGAAACCCAGGAATACCATTAAGATCCCTGGGACCCGCGGACCATATTGAGCCTTCAAGGACCCTACTGAACACCGCCCCTCTCCCTCAGGACCATGCCTAACTTATTAGGACCCTGAGGGCCCCGCCAAGACACCATGTCCCTCCCAAGACTCCTCTGAGTCCTCCACCAGGACCTCCTCAAAATCCTTGGGACCCATCAAGTCCCCCATGATCCCACTGGCTCTCCCCTGAACCCTGGAGGTCCCCTGAGCCCTCCAACTCACCACCTCTTTCCCCCAGGGCCCTGCTGGCCCCACCCTCCTGACTGTTAAGACCCAACAGAGGCCCCAAAGACTCTCAGGGTGCCAGTGAGTGCTCTGTGATCCTATGTAGCCCCCCAGGATCCTAATGGTCCCTTTCCCAGAACAACACCCAAGCCTCTGATGCATCAAGATTCCTAAGACCAACTGATCCCACCACCCCCAACCCTCTTAAGTCCCCTGAGACTCCACTCCAAGGAGGCCTCCCAGGATCCCACTTACCTTTTTTTTTTTTTTTTTAGATTTTATTTATTTATTTATGAGAGACACAGAGAGAATGAGAGGCAGAGACACAGGCAGAGGGAGAAGCAGGCTCCATGCAAGGAGCCTGACATGGGACTCGATCCCAGGTTTCCAGGATCATGCCCTGGGCCGAAGGTGGTGCTAAACCACTGAGCCACCCGGGCTGCCCCCACTTACCTTTTAAGGGATAAAAATCCCCATCCTTGTCAGCCATAGATCCCCATAGAGGGATCCTAAGAATCCCTCCCCACCCAGGACCTGCTAAGCTCCTTGACAACCTATTAACTCTTCTGGGGCCTTGACGACCACTGGTTCCCCCTGGTATCACAAACACTCCCTTTCCTGGAACCCTAAAGACACTTTCCCTCAAAACCCCAAGCTCCTCCCAGGACCTGTTGAGTCTTGCCAAGAACCCAAAGAGCCCTCCAGGCCCCCTCTGACCCCTCAGCTTGGTTTTTGAGGGTCCCAGTCTCCTGGGACTCTTCTAAGAAATCTCCCCTACTGATCTCCTTTGGCCTCCATAGAAATCCCACCAGTGACTTGAGCTGCCCAATCCCTCATGACCTGTTGATCTGGCCTCTCCCTTATAACCCCCTCACCTCCTCTGATCTTCAAAAACTCCCTGCCCCTAGCCCTTTTTCTCCTCTGACTCCAATCACCCATCGGTGGCCTTACTTGACCTTCGAGAATATTCTCTCATCATCCCCTACCTCTTCTCACACCCCAAGGCCCCTCTAATCCTCACTGTCCCTTCAGGGTGTGACTGTGGCCTCCAGAACTCCCTTCTGACCATTCCTGGCCTTTGGAACCTTTCTGTTTCTCCCAGAATCCACCCCACGCCGCCCTCCGCCAGCTGCTGGGGTGATAGCCTGGAAGGGAAAGGGGTGAGGGTTAAGGAGGACGCTGGGACATCACAGTGACCCAGCCTGGCCATGTCTCCCCAGAAAGACACAGACGAAGAGGTCCGGGAATATCTGCAAAACAACCTTCACCTTCAGGGAAAGGTAACTTCCTTAACCGGCAAACGGAAGGGGCATGTTAGGACCAGAGCGACAATGCCAGCCAAGGGCACTTACTGTGTACCAGGCATCCTGAGGGACCTTAACTTGTGCTCACCCACTGAATCGTCACAGCACCGAAAGGGGGGCGGGGGGCAGCCACAGAAGCCCACCCGCGGCAGAGGGGCCCTCAGACGAGCCCGGCTGGGGAGCGGGGAACCGGTCGGAGAGGGGCCCTCACGTCTGCCACCTGTCCTTCCTCCCTCAGGTCGAAGGCTCCCCTTCTTTGCGCTGGCAGATGGCCTTGTACCGGGGCCTCCCGGGCCGCGAGGAGGACGCCGACGACCCCGAGAAAATCGTGCGCAGAGTCCAGGAAGTGTCCGCGGTGCTCTACCACCTGGAGCAGGTGGCTGGGGCTGCAGGGGTCTGACCGGGAGCCCGCGAAGCTTGGGTCTCGGGGCGGGCAAGGGGCGGGGCAGGGGCGGGCCTTGAGGCTGTGGGCGGGGCCTGAGCTGAACCGCAGGCCTCTGGGCGGGGCAGGGGGCGGGCCTTGAGGCTGTGGGCGGGGCCTGAGCTGAACCGCAGGCCTCTGGGCGGGGCAGGGGGCGGGCCTGAGGCTGAACCGCAGGCCTCTGGGCGGGGCAGGGGGCGGGCCTTAAGGCTGTGGGCGGGGCCTGAGCTGAACCGCAGGCCTCTGGGCGGGGCAGGGGCCGGGCCTTGAGGCTGTGGGCGGGGTCTGCGGGTGAACCTTCGGTGGCCTGGGTGGAGCCTGGAATTGAACTGGAGGCTTGGAATGGAAACTTGGATCTGGGGCAGGACCTGGTGCTTAAATCTTGGACCTAGGGGTGTGGCCAGGACAGAATTGAGGGGTCTAGGGTGGGGCCTGGTGAAGACACCTTGACTCTGGCCAGGGCCTTGGGTGGGTCTTGGGATTGGGGGTGGGGGCGGGCCTGGATTATGACCCTGGACCCGTGGACGCGGCCTAGAAGAGACAGTTTGGTCTGGAAGGAAAGCCCAGGTCAGAACGTTGACTCTGTTGGCGCAGAGTCTGGATGTAGACCGACAGTTTCGCCCCGGGACTGGGAGTGGGAATCAGGTCAGGGGCAGGGTTTGGGGACATGACAGATTGCCCCCTCCCCCAGATCGAGCACCCTTACAAATCCAAGAAAGCCGTGTGGCACAAGCTCTTGTCCAAGCAGCGCCGGAGGGCGGTCGTGGCCTGCTTCCGCATGACCCCCCTGTACAACCTGCCCACGTGAGCCCCCCCGGGGAACAGGGAGGCTTGAGGGCCGGTGGAGAAGGGGCGGCTGAGGAAGGGGAGGAGGGCGTGCCAACACGACGGGGTCTGGGGGATGGCTGGGGAAGGTAGAGGTGTGGGAGCACGGGGAGGCCTGGAGCGGGAAAGCTCTCGGTGACGCCACGCACCGCTCCCCCGCAGGCACCGGGCGTGTAACATGTTCCTGGAGAGCTATAAGGCCGCGTGGATCCTGACTGAAGACCACAGTTTTGAAGATCGCATGATAGATGACCTTTCAGTGAGCTGGGGCCTGGTCTGCGAGTGTAGGGGGCGGGGCTGGATAGGGGTGGGGAGTTGGGCGGGCTGCCTTGGCTGCTGGTTGCACTTCCAGGGGTCACCTTTCACATTGAGGGGTAAGGGGAGGTGCAACATGTGAGGGCTGATGAAAAAAAATCTAGCCCATCAGGGCTATGGGCGAGGGGACTCTAGAAATCCCTTTCCAAAGCCCCACACCTCCCCCAGAAAGCTGGGGAGCAGGAAGAGGAGGAGGAAGAAGTGGAGGAGAAGAAGCCAGACCCCCTGCACCAGCTGGTCCTGCACTTCAGCCGCACGGCTCTAACTGAAAAGAGGTAAGGACCCTTCCTATGTCCTGGGGAAGGAATCTGCATCCTCCCAGCCCCACAGCTGATCCTTCAGTGTCACTTTCCCCAAACAGGCAAGGCCACCGGGGATGATTTTGCAGGCTGAGCACTCGGCAAGGCTCGCTCTTCTGTAGGGTTCGCATCATAGGCAATATTGATTGAAGCTATTCTGGATGAAAGGGTCTTGCTTGAACAAATCAGTAGACCACGAGAAAAAACTCAACATGTTATAACAAATTTCCAATAGATGGAAGAAAGGAGGGGGCTTTTCTGAATGTAATCAAAGGTTTCCTGTAGGCTAATAACAGGCTTGGGAATGAATAGAAAGAAGGATACTGCTGGGAAGGATAACAGGCAACATTTATCAAGTGCTTATTCTGTGTCCGGCACCGTGCTAGGCACTGGACATATCTGTTCTCTCACTTAATCTTCTTCACACTACGAGATAGATACTAATATCAACTCCTTTTTGTGGATGAGGATATGGAAGCCTAGGGACTTATGATCCTCACACATGTGTCAGGAGATAGAAAGTCCAGGGCACAGTGACGGACGGGGCCCCCGGGCTCACTCGGGCTTTCTGCCCTGACATTCTGAGCTTTTGTCTTGTGGTCCTAAGATGGACTGTGGAACTTCCAGACAGGACCACAGGCCGGGCAGAAAGAAGGAGAAAGACTTTTTTCACCCCCCTATCTAATCAAGATCAAGATCTTTTTTATCCAAGAAGGGCAACTCTCCTTGCCAGGCCTCTGCACAGAGCTCATTGGCTAGAATCCTGACATCTGGCCACCATGAACTACAAGGGAGACTGGGATGCAGTGTCCTGTTTTCTATCCTTTGGAAATCAAGGACTCTGGTGTTAGATTATGCAGGGTTTTTTTTTAAGATTTATTTATTTATTCATGAGAGACACACACACACACACACACACACACACAGAGGGAGAGAGAGAGGCAGAGACACAGGCAGAGGGAGAAGTAGCCTCCTGCATGGAGCCTGATGTGGGACTCGATCCTGGAATCATGCCCTGAGCCAAAGGCAGACACTCAACTGCTGAGCCACCCAGGCGTCCCAGATTATGCAGGTTCCAATCACAGTACAAGCTGTGTGGCTTGGCCAAGAAGATCTCTGTGCTTCAGTTTACTTATCTGTAAAATGAGGCTAACTATCTAATCTACCTATGTGATCCTATTAAGGATTACAAATCCTTAATTTGTTAAGACATATAAAGCACTTACAATAGTGACTATCTTAGTCTAATCTATTATTACTTAGACTAATCTATTACTTAGGTTACTATTATTACTAATTAGACTAATCTATTACTTAGATTACTATTATTACTAATCTATTACTTACTATTACTATTATTACTTAGACTAATCTATTACTTAGACTAATCTAATCTATTATTACTTAGACTAATCTTAGACTAATCTATTATTACACTTACACTTAATTTGTTAAGACATATAAAGCACTTACAATAGTGACTAACTAATCTACCTATGTGATCCTATTAAGGATTACAAATCCTTAATTTGTTAAGACATATAAAGCACTTACAATAGTGACTAATCAACAGTAGGCATTGGCCACTACTTCTGTTATTATCATTATCATTATCATTATTGCTACTAAGGACACCCAAGAAAGTGGTTGATCAAAGGTGTCAAATGAGCCAACACGTGACAAGATGGCCCTGGAAGCTCCAGGCGTCCATCACACTATTTTAGCAACCCCCGTGGAAAGGAAGCACCTCTACCAATAGCTCCAGCAAAACTCCCAGAATGAATTCCAGGGGACCAGCATGAAGCCCATGACCATCTCGTACCTATTGCTGTGGCCAAGCAGATTGAAAGTAGTGATTGGCTCAGCCTCTATCACCCGCCCACTCTGGCAGTGGACAGTCTACCCCACCTGAACCACACAGCCTGAGCGTGGGGAGGGGTGGCTCTCCAAAGGAATACCGGAAGCGGTTATAGGATGGGGGTCCTCTCCCCTGGGCCCTGACTATCTCCCCCCTTATTTCTTCAGCAAACTGGACGAGGATTACCTGTATATGGCGTATGCTGATATCATGGCAAAGGTGAGACCCTGCCCCCATCCAGGGCAGGTTCTCTTCTTCCCAGCAATGCCTGGCCACTGCAAGGGCTGGGGGTGGACTGGGGTATCTCCTCTGTGCACTGACCTCATCCCTAACTGATGTCGCATCCCCAGAGCTGCCACCTGGAGGAAGGAGGGGAAAATGGTGAAGCCCAAGAGGAGGAAGTTGAGGTTTCCTTTGAGGTAGGTGGGGTCAGGAGGTCCCTGAGGAATGGGATTAGGGACCCTGGCTTCCATCTTGCCCTATTTATTCATTGTGTGTCCACAGAGTAGTGCTCTGGGCCCAGTCCTGTGCTGGGTGATGCTGGGGACACAGCAGTGGCTGTCAGTCTATTGGGGAGACAGATACACCAGCCAGACAACAGCAGAGTATTCACGATGGTGATAAGGAGAGCCCAGACAAAGTGGGCAGGGCAGGATGGGGGGGAGGCATGGGCAGAGGGGTCAGGGCTGGGGAACACAGAGCAGCTCAGGGGGACATGAGGGGGGAGTTCAGGGGGCTCTAGAAGCCCAAGCAAGGTCCCTCCCCCCCTGGGGAGGGGGAAGGGTGTCAGGGGGATTTCTCGGAGGAGGGGATGTCTGAGCAGGAGGATAGACGGAGTGTGCTGGATGAAGAAAAGGAGAAAGGTGTTCCAGGTTGGGGGGGCGGGGGGACAACGTATGCAAAGGCCAGGCAGTGAGAAAGAGCTGGTAAGCCATAGTTAACCCATCCATTCCTGGTTAACAGTAATACCTGCCCTTCTTTATCCATCCATCAAATGACACAATCTCACAGTGGACCCAGTAGCTACAGTATTTGATGAGTAGTAATGATGAACATAAGCAATATTTCAAGATGGCTGCAAAAATAATGTGATATGGAAACATCTGTGGTTCTAACTGGTGACCCACCACGGGTTCTGCTAATATTGCTATGATTTATGTCCTCGTCCACGATGGAAGGAAATGCTACGTTGCAGTCGGAGGGCGATAAACATAAACATGTTATTCCCCCCCCCACCTAAGTTCACAGACCTCTGACCTCCTAGATTTTATCTTCTGACCCCTTGGAGGTCCATGGGCCCAGGTTAAGATTGCTCCATGCCTGGCCCTGCACTGAGCACAAGAGACAAACCATGGACTTCAGTGCCAGGGAATAGAGGGAGCCCACAATTAAAGGAATGAGCCAGTGGGCGTGGTTGGGGAGGGGAAGGGAGGGGAGAGATGAGGAGGGGTGAGGGATGAGGCTGTGAGGGGAAAAGGCCGGGCTGGTGAGCCAGGACTCACTGGGCCCTGCGGGCCTGGCTCTGCTGCAGGAGAAAGAGATGGAGAAGCAGAGGCTCCTGTACCAGCAGTCACGGCTGCACAACCGAGGAGCCGCGGAGATGGTGCTCCAGATGATCAGTGCCTGCAAAGGTGCCTTCACACAGGCACTCCTCCCGAGCACACGCGCCCTGTCCCCACTGCCCCTAGGCCACCATCTCCTGTGGACCTCGTGGCGCACGCTCCCACCCTGCACACCTGTGCTTCTCACGCTAGCCCTCGCACGTTCCACTTGCCTTGCAATTTCCCACTCTTCCTTCCCCCTGGTGCTACGTCACTCCCTTCTCCCCACACCCTGGGGCCGCTGTCTTCTGGGGGGTGGAAAACACAGCCCCCAAACTGAGGGGGCCATCTTTTGCCCCCCACCCCTCCAGGAGAGACGGGCGCCATGGTGTCCTCCACCCTGAAGCTGGGCATCTCCATCCTCAATGGAGGCAATGCAGATGTGCAACAGGTGACAGATGGGACTTGGGAGTTGGGCTAAGAGGGGTGGGAGGCTCCCATGTGACTCCCAGTTCCCCCTCCCCTCCCGCCCCCTCTGTAGAAAATGCTGGATTATCTGAAGGACAAGAAGGAAGTGGGCTTCTTCCAGAGTATCCAGGCGCTGATGCAAACGTGCAGGTGGGTCTAGTGGACATGTCACAGTTAAGCCACTTGGTGTGGCTGTGGCCTCGTCCCCGTACGACTTCCAGGAACAGAGACCTCCTCAAACGAGCTCAAGAGCTCAAATACCGGGGAGGTGATTATAACAATAATAAGGGGCTTTAAAAATGGGCAGCTGGACCCAGAAGGTGGTAGAGAATTCAAGGGGCTCTCAGGCAGCAGGGAACTGGGGCTCTGATGACCCGGCTCATGTGACCACTACCGTCCGCCTTTCTTCTCTTCTGCCAACAGACTTTCTCTCCCCCTCTGGCTTTTGCTGATCGAGGGTTTCTGTTTCCTCCTGATTCCAGCTTGTGCATATTTCATCCCAGCCCCATGTCACTTGACAGCTGCCACCACGTGGCTTCTCCCAATTCTGTTTCCACTTCCTCTTGATTTCAGCTCATGCATGGTTTACTGTGGCGCTCTTCCTGATGGGGGGGGGGGGGGTCCTGAAGGTTCTGGAAGAGCAGGCCAGAGGTCTTAGCCCATCTTCCCTATCTTTCCTTTCTTTCTCCCAGCGTCCTGGATCTCAACGCCTTCGAGAGACAGAACAAGGCAGAGGGGCTGGGCATGGTGAACGAGGATGGAACTGGTGAGGCCCTCTCTTGGGCTTCTCTCCTGGGACGTCCTCTTCCTTCCGGATGGCCCCCTCGCCCACACTGCCCAGAGCTCCCTTCCTCCCAGACACCCCCTCCCACGACCATCCCCAAGGTCCCCCCTGTGTGGTGGTCCCCAATCCTGCCTGCACATTCCTCCAGAGCCTCCCTCCTCAGGGTCCCCACCCCCGGCTGTCCCTCCGTCCTGTGTTCTCCAACCCCACCCTGCGCCCCCATCACCACACGGACCCTGCCCTCCACATGCCCCGCGTCTCCCACCCTGGTTGCTGTTCTCATTAATGTCCCTAATCCGGGTTAATTGAGTCTCCTCTTTGCCGTGTTGTGACGTGTCTAACTTTTCTGCCCCGACCCCGCCTCCTGCCTCTCCACCTCTACCTGCCCATCTTTCTCTCCCCTCTTCTTTCTCTCCCTCCGCTTTGATCCCCATTTCCTACTCTTCCTCGGTTCCGTCCGTCTCCTCATCGCTCTGATTCTCTGTGATTGTTCTCTCCGTGTTGATGTCTTCGTCCCTGACTGTGTCACTGTTTTTCCGTGTCTCTCTCTGTCTCCTTCCTGTCTCTCTTTTTCCCTCTTTTCTCCTGCTTCCTCCTCCCATCCTGTTGGCTGCCCCAGTCATCAACCGCCAGAACGGTAATTCCCCCAGCCCATTCCCTCTTGCTGTGCTACCGCGCCCCCCTCCCTTCTAACCCCCAAGCACCCCCTCCACCTGGGGGCTGAGGATCTGGGACATCCAGGGTGGCAGGGCCCCTTCCGTGAGGCGCCAGGCCCGCGCAAGGTCTTGAGCCGGAGCCCGAGATTCGGGTCCCAGGTGAGCCACTAACAACGTGGGAGACTACGCGCAAGTCTCTTACCTTCTATAAATAAGCCTGTTTCTCACTGTGTAAAAAAGAAGCTAGAGGAGCTGGCAAAGATCCCTTTCCGGCTACCTGCTCTCAGACTTCCAGACCCAGATTCGCAGTCCCGGGGTGGGGTCGTCCCCACGCGCCACCCCCCCCCCCCCCCCCCGCCTGCTCTCTGTGCCCGCGACCCCAGATTGGTCAAGGCTGCGGTTCCATCCGCCAACCGGATTGGCTGCCCCACTCCGGAGCACCCACTCCGATTGGTGCGCGTGCCCCCCCCCCCCCCCCCGCGCCTGCTCTGACTGGCCCGTCCCCGCCTCGCGGCCCTCCCTCTCTTCCCGCCCTAGAGCCCGCGGTGACTGGCTGCTTTCAGATGCCCATTCGGATTGGCCCAAGTTTGCACGCCTTCCCCTCGCATCCCCCGGATTGGCTGCTTTCAAGGCATCTGAGCCAATTGGCTGGCTGCGACCCCACGCCCTGCCCAATCCCCTCCCGCTCCGAGCCTTTGCGTGAAAGTGACTCCGATCCCCTTAATCCATTAACCCCCACTCCCACCCACCCCCCAGGCCCTGGATGGGGGCTAAGGGAGACCCCAGCAGCCTGAACCTCTGCGGGGTGGGCAGACATGCCCTGACAGCTCACAAGTGGTGACGTCAGTGGGACCCTGATGTTTAGAAAGACGCTTGAGGCCCCACCTTCATGACTCAGGGCCCTCGGGTCTTCATCTCCCGATGACTCTGAAGCCGGGACTCCCTGGTGTCGTGGATGCGCGGGGCCCTCACAGCGTCTTTGAAGTGGCGGCTGCTCCTCCCTGCGCTTTGTGCATGCGTGTGCAGTGTGCAAGGGCCCTGTGCATGCGTGTGCTCTGTCCTGGCGCGTCTGACCCCTTCTGCGCGCTGTCCCCCTCCTCCCCACCAGGAGAGAAGGTCATGGCAGATGATGAATTCACCCAAGACCTGTTTCGATTCCTGCAACTGCTCTGTGAGGGGCACAATAATGGTGAGGAAGAAGGAGTGGGGGGGAGGGGGGAGAGGAGGCCGGGGTTGCCTGAGTTCATCTCCAGGCCCTGCACCCCTTATCAGTAGTGGCCTCACCACCCACGCTTGGCCCGACTGTCCTTCATCCTTCCTTTTCAGCCATTATCAAGCCCTGTCCACCCTCCTTCCTAAATGCTTTTCTAATTTCTGCAATCTAGCCACTTTGCTACACTTGCACCTCTTCTGGCCAGGCCAAATCCCCCAAAGGCAATCCGCCCGAAACCAGTTTGCCCCCCACCCCCTGCCTCCAATCAATTTGAACAGATGAGCACTTAGCCACGTGCCTTTTTTTTTTCCACCACAGGCATTTTGTAGCAGCAGACCAAAAAGTTAAGTAGATGTGGTAGATTTCCATACTTTGGTTCTGCAAAGGGGGCAAAAACCGCATGGCATTTTAAAATGAATTTATCAGAATCACTTCTTAATTTTGCTTATAAAATACTTTGCCAAGAGGAAGGCCTTAGAGATTCTTTCCCAACCTAAACAAGAGTTTCCCCAACTTTCCTTCTGGCGCAGGCAGAGGATGTGCCAAGGATGACACAGAAAGCTAAGGAAACACATCACTGATGAGAAAATATAACCACCCGTGTTGCACACACAGCTCACACCATTAAATAATGCACAACAAACATTCTACCCAAGGCTGTTTCCTATAACAAATATGCACAGTCTCAAGGTTGAGGTTATGACACATAGCAGATGATTGTGAAACCACAGACTGCCCAGAAACTAACCTTTAGCACTAGAATGGAAGTAATTGTAAATCTAACTTCCACAGAGCTTGCACCTCGTTTGGCTGGTGTTCATTAGGTGAACTCATTTGTAAATTCCTTTCATCTTCACCCTCCTCTGTTCCACAAGGGGTACAGCGTGATCCATTGCTTTGCACTCTCAAAAGCTCTTATGTCCACAGCTGGTTTTCCTTCAAGGTTTATGAAATACCTTTGTGCCACAGGACTAGGATTTTCTCTCTTTAATTTTTAACTGAGGTAGAATCAGTCTTTGGGGCTTTGAAGGAATTTTATTCCCTGGATCTCTGATTTCTTGGAATGTTCTAATGGTTTAATTCCTCTCCCCTACCAAATTTGCAATCCCGTCCTCTGCATAAATGCGTGGGTTCATTTACTAGCCCAATCAAAGAACTATTTGAAACGGCTTTCAAATCTCAGATGCTTTGCATGTCTTGAGTATTTGGTACCATTCAAAGTAGACAAAAGGTTTGTTTCTTGTACTTGTCTATGTCCATGTTCTCAGTTGACAGTTCTCAGTTCTCTCTCTTTACAGGAGAGGGGAGCTGTGTATGTACCCATTTAGGCATGCGGGCCAATCTGAATTAACACAAAGGAGTTAGAAATGAGAGTTGAGAAGAATTGTGTACATTTGCTTATAAAATTTGAGTGTAATCTTCATCTGTAATGTACAACCAGGCAAAATGGGCATTCAGCATGAGGCAGTGATTGTGACATAGAAATTAGATGGACAGTAAAACTTTGGGAGGGGGGAACCTTTCTAGGACGGGTAAAGCCATCCTTTGCAACATGACATTGCCATAAACATTAAAAGGACTTAGCAGAAGCCTGTTTTTGTTGCCTTGATAATTTGATGATTCAGTCATTTGCCAAAGCGTGCCTCAGAATCACTTGGAGGCCTTGTTAAAATACAGACTTCTGGGCCCCATCCCTAGGATTCTGATTTAGTAGTTCTGGGGTAGAGTCCAGGAATTTGTATTTTTGAAAGGTTTCCAGGAGATGCTGCCGCTGCTGGTCCGGGGCCCACACTTTGAGAATCACTGCTCCAAAGTGCAGCTCAACCCACTCTTTAAGACCCTTTAAGAACAGCTAACGTTTATTGAACACTACATACCAGATGGCTGTCCTAAATTCGTATGCATGCCAAGGCATTAAGAACTTCCAAGAGCTCCATAAAGTAGGGTCTCTTGTGACCACCAAATTACATATGGGGGAACTGAGGCACAGTCTGTGCCACACAAAGATTTAACAACTTGTCCAAGGTCACACAGCTGGGAATCCATACAGCCCAACCCTGCTTACCTTTCCTGTCTCAGTTCAGAGGTCCCCTCCTCCAGGGAGCTTTCCCTGGCTACCTCAGTTGGGTCAGGCATCTCCTCCTCTGGGCAACTCCAGCCCCCTGGGTGTCCCACCTCACAAACCTGATCATTCTGCCCAGTATTCTTCACCACCACCCCTACCAAACAGTGGGGTTTTAAAAATTATTATTATTATGAACTTCTCAGCCACACACCAAAATAGAAAGGATGATCTCATAAGTCTCCATGTACCCATCACTCAGCTGTAACAGTTATCGGCTTTTTGCCATAGAACATTTTTAAACTAGTGGGAACCCATTCACCAATGGCCCATGAATCAGTGAATTGCAGAGGCTCACATCTTAATTCCACTGATATGTCCACGGAGCATATTTTTAAAATATTCTAAAGCCCAGGGTTCAAGCTCAGAGATTCTAATTTAATTGGCGTGGGGTGAGGCTTGAGCCTGGGGATTTTTAAAAAGTCTCCAGGTGATTTTAATCTTCAGCCAAGGTTGAGAAGTTGAGGACTACAACTGTAGTGGGTTGAAATCAGAATTCTTTTGTAGCTAACTAGACTAGCACAGGACAGAAAGTACCAGAAGATGCGGTACATATGTGGGCATGTGAAACTTGTTTCAGGTATATGTGGATATAATTTCAGGTTAAACAGGGGCACTAGGTCTCAATGTAAAATGGATTCCTTGCTGTAATTTGATGTTAGAAAAGATTGAGAAGTTACTACTCAAGAATATAAACCTCCCTAACGCAGGGACTTTATTTTCTTTTCCTGCTGTATTCCCGGGGCAGAACAGTGCCTGGCACATAGTGAATGCTCAATAAATTTGTAGTACCAAAGAGTAAGTGTACAATCTTCATCTCACATTAGCATATAGTATATGCTCAGTAAATAAATATTGAACAAATGAACAAAAGAAATGACAGATGCTTATTTCTTCTGGCTTTGGGCAGGTGCTCAATAAGTATTTGTTGGGTAAATGAATGAATGAATAACCAATCTTCAGTCTTCCCCAGCACATAATAGACATTCAATAAAAAGTTTTGGAAACAAATGGAAGACTGAATCTCCATTTTCCCGTGCTATACTGTAGGTACTCAAGAGACATATTTGGGGGGAAGAGAATGAATAAATGACTGGCCCTCCACCATATCCAGCATGTATTAGGCCCTCGATAAATTGTTACTATATAAATGAATAAATGATCCTCACCTTCCTCGGACACACAGTAGGTACTGGATAAAGACTAAATAAATAACGATGATGATGATATGCCTTTGGCATACAACAGGCACTCAATAAACACTCATCGCATGAATGAATAAATGACCCGCTGTCCACCTCCCCTAACACCACTGTAGACTCTCGATGAACGAATGACTTTTCATCTCCCCAGATTTCCAAAACTACCTACGGACACAAACAGGGAACACGACCACTATTAACATCATCATCTGCACGGTAGACTACCTCCTGCGGCTGCAGGTGAGGATGTGAGCCGTCCAGGTGTGACCTGGTGGGGGCCTGTGGGGCCCTGGTCGGCCCCAGCGCCCCTTCACCCCCTGTCGCCCCACCCCGCACCCCAGGAGTCCATCAGCGACTTCTACTGGTACTACTCCGGCAAGGATGTCATTGAGGAGCAGGGCAAGAGGAACTTTTCCAAGGCCATGTCGGTCGCTAAGCAGGTGTTCAACAGCCTCACTGAGTACATCCAGGTACGGTCCGCCGGCTGGGGCGGGCAAGGCGGCCCCCCCGCACCCCGCAGCCCACCTGGCTCTCACCGAAGCCCTCTGTCCCCCCCGCCCCAGGGCCCCTGCACCGGGAACCAGCAGAGCCTGGCGCACAGCCGCCTCTGGGACGCCGTGGTGGGATTCCTGCACGTGTTTGCGCACATGATGATGAAGCTCGCTCAGGTGCGGGCCCCTCCGCTCTCCCTCCAGCCGTTTCGGGGCATCCCCCAAGTGGCCCGTTCCCAACTCACTTTCGCACCCAAGTCCTCGCGGCATGTTCCAGACCAGTTCCCTCGCGGTGGCCAAATCCATCTTTCCCTCTGGATTGGCTCTGCATGGCCCCGCCTCCTCCTCTGCCACCACCAATCGGCTGGCTTCCCGTCCACACTTCCATTGGTCCGATGTGTAGGCCCCGCCCCCTCCGACCCGGAGCCCCTCTATGATTGGTTGGTGTTCCTAATCCGACGCCCCGGGGATAGAAAGCGGGCAGCTTTCTAGATCAGGGGCTGGGGCTTGAAGGAATGTTCTGTTTCTTGATTCGGCCCGCGGCAGATGACGCCCATCTCGGGCATCCATGATGTAAGGTCCCTGTCGAGTCCTCCCACTTCTAGAATCCTGTGCTCCCCCCCCCCCCCCCCCGACCCCTGTGCAGCCTGGTCGGTGTCTCGCCTTGTCCGTTTGCTCTGCTTCTGTCTGGTCTACACATCCAAGGCTGCACCGTCCACATCCTGAACGTCGTAGGTGCCGCAGCTCCCCAGCAGATGGCGCTACCCTGCATGCTGAACTCTAATTGCCCAGCAGGAAGCGTCTGGAGGAAGGAGGGAGCCTCTTTCTAGCTACTCAGAGCTGCCACCGGGGCTGGAGGAATCCTGTCCGGTGTCCTCTGGAGTGCAACTTGGAATGCCACTCCGCAGTGTCAGTGCATTCGAAGTTGTGTCGGTGGTGTGACCTTAAAAGTCTAGAGAATATTGGTATTTTAGTGTAGAGCTTCCAATCCTGCAGTGTTAATTCGTTAGCCAAGGACTAGGGCTGGGGTGCGTGGGCGAAATCCAATGCAAAGTGGTGGCTTGAGGTGGGGGCGGGAGGGGAAGAATTTATCAGTTCACAGCAGAGATCCAGGGGCCCTAGAATGATGTCAGCACAAACGCCTGTCCTCTCTCTGGCTTCATTCTCAAGCAGGCTCTCATACTGGCTGGAAAAATGGTGCCCCACGGGTCTGTGCACCCCACTAACAAATCCAGAGGGCAGGGAACCCCTCTTTTATGAGACTTCGGACCTGCGATTCTCAGAGTGGACTGTTGGGGTCACATGCTCACCCCTGAGCCAATCGGCGTGGCCAGGGGAAAGAGCTCTGATTGGCCAGATCTGGTCATCTACCCCCTCCACCCCCAAACCAGGAAAGTGGGGTTAGCCGTGCATGTGTGATTGTCACGCGAAGCAGGGTGCTGGCTCAGGCATCACCTGCAGACACACACCACAGGCACCCACCCAGATTAGGATCTTGAGATTCTGGTATATTGGGATCTTAGAGTCAGAATGCCGAGTTTGGAACTGTGTAAGAATTAGAATCAGCACCCCCAGAAGGAGCATCACTGGGGTAGAGGAGCTTTACATGCCCTTTGTCTGGTATCCTTCCCCCTTCTCCATTATATTAGGTAGAACCAGATGAAATGACCACTCGGTGGTCAAAAATGCTTGCATATTGACAAGTTTTACGTAGATCAACCTAATACAAATAGGGAACGTGAGGCAGGTCTCTTACCATGTAGGAAGCTTCTGTAGGCCCTACATGAAGCACTGTGACAGGGGAGGCAGTGAGCCCCCACCTTCTCCCCAGGTTGTTTACTGAAAGCCACCTGGCCAAGTCCTCCAGTCTTTCTTCTGAACCCAGCATCCAGCTTTTTCCATTGCACATTCATTCAACAAACATGTGTCAAGCACCCACCACCCACGCTTCTGCTTTCCCAGCCCCCTCATCTGCCAGCTCTTGCTCCCACATATCACTTGTTGAGCCCGCTTCCCCAAAGTGCCAACCCCACCCCCACAATCTTGTCTCTCTGCCCCTTCCCCTGCTTCCGAGGAACATGTCTGGACTCGGGTCCCCTCGGAGGTAAGAGGAGAGTAAGAAGGGGTCTCAGGCCCTGAAGGTGGCTGGGGAGGGGTAGAAACAGATGGAGGTGGGGGAGGCATCTCTACAGAGACCAGTCATCACATAACCGGGGTGTGGGGTCTCTAGGACTCCAGCCAGATCGAGCTGCTGAAGGAGCTGCTGGATCTACAGAAGGACATGGTGGTGATGCTGCTGTCACTACTAGAAGGTAAACACCCAGCAGGTGGGAGGCAGGGTAAAGACAGGGAATGGCCCTCAGACCCAGAGACCCTAACTTCAACTTCATCTGACATCGTGTCAGAGTCAAATGGGTTGGTGAAGGGGTCACAGTAACAAGCTCAGCAAATATGTATTGAGCACTTACTATATACCAGGCCCTGCCTGTACGTACCTTAGTTTATTGAATCCCAAGAGAGGGATCCCTGGGCGGCGCAGCTGTTTAGCGCCTGCCTTTGGCCCAGGGTGCAATCCTGGAGCCCCGGGATCGAATCCCACGTCTGGCTCCCGGTGCATGGAGCCTGCTTCTCCCTCTGCCTGTGTCTCTGCCTCTCTCTCTCTCTCTCTGTGACTATCATAAATAAGTAGAAATTTTAAAAAAATCCCAAGAGAAATCCTAATAAGGTGGGTGGCCCCGATGCTTTTTAAAGTTTATATACCTAATAGTTATTGATGTATTTATTTGTTCAGTGGGTCAGTTTTTGCTGCCTAATGAGTGTCTCAAAGCTTAGTGATCTAAGTGATTTAAAACAGCCATAAGTTATTGCTAATTAATAAGACAATTTGGGGCACCTGAGTGGGTCAGTCGGTTAAGCATCCAGCTCTTGATTTCAGCTCAGGTCATGATTTCAGGGTTGTGGGATAGAACCCGGTGTGGGGCTCCACGCTCAGCGGGGAGTCTCCTGGAGAGTCTCTCTCTCTCTCTCTCTCTCTCTCTCTCTCTCTCTCTCTCTCCCTCTCTCTCTCCCCCTCTCCCCCAAAATATATAAAGAAATATTTTTAAAAATAAAAATCTATATAAATATATAAAATTGAAGGGTACAAAAAGAAGCTGGAGCCAGTTTGCTGTAGACTGGGGTGGGATCCCACTTTACCACAGTCTCCACTTCTCCCTGCTGTCTTTACTTTGGCCCTACCTGGCTCACCTCTGGACCTGCTTGGCCTCAGAGGACTAGCAGAAGGCTTGAGCATGTGAGATCTGAGGTCATGCATCTCTGGC
Organism: Vulpes lagopus; assembly: GCF_018345385.1. Lineage (NCBI taxonomy): Eukaryota > Metazoa > Chordata > Mammalia > Carnivora > Canidae > Vulpes > Vulpes lagopus. The sequence continues at coordinate 171,073,184 of NC_054825.1, read as the reverse complement.
TTCAAATCCTCCTCATCCCCTTGCTGGCTCAGTAACCCTGAGCGTGTGACCTTCTCTGAGTCACTGCCTCTTCATCTGCACACAAGGACAGTAACAGCCCTCCCCTGCTAGGGTGAGGGCACAGCCCTGGGCACGGCCTCCGGGACCTGCTGGTACCTTCTGGCAGTGTTATCTTTATTGATGCCCCCCCCCCCCCGCTCTCAGGGAGGTGGACCAGGTGGACCAGCCAGGTCCACACCTGATGCTGATGCAGGTCAGGAAACGAGCCGTGTCCTTGGAGGGGAGGCGTGGGAGCTGGCCAGGGAAGCTTCCACCAGCACAGTGGATCCTGGGGGCTCCCGAGCCGGAGAAGGAGGCAAATGAGGTGGGGCTCCAGAAAGGAGGCTTTGCCAGGCCACACTGACCAGGCCCCTGCCCACAGGGAACGTGGTGAACGGCATGATTGCCCGGCAGATGGTGGACATGCTCGTGGAATCCTCGTCCAATGTGGAGATGATCCTCAAGTTCTTCGACATGTTCCTAAAACTCAAGGACATCGTGGGCTCTGAGGCCTTCCAGGACTACGTCACTGATCCCCGTGGCCTCATCTCCAAGAAGGACTTCCAGAAGGTGAGTGCTGGAAGGCAAGGTGGGGTGCAAGCGGCAGTCCTGCCCTGCCTGGCTGCCTGCCTTGGGCAAGACTTCTCTGTGAGCCTCAGCCTCTTTACCTGTAAAATGGGGATAACACCATCTTTGGGGTTATCTTGAAGGTGAAATGCATCAACACAGGTGAGAACCTTTATTTCTATTATCATTATTCATAGTCATAGTATTATCATCGTTACAGATAACAGTTATTCAGCTGATAAACATTTCCTGGATTTCTCCTCTCTGCTGAGCCCTCTGCTGGTACCAGGGACATGGCAATGACCGAGACAGGCACAGTCCTGACTTCATGGGGCTTATAGTCTAACGGGAGAGGCAGCTACTGATGACCATTATAGGTCAAATAATGAGGCTTTTAGGAGGGAAGTGCAGGAACCGGCTTTATGCAGGAGCCCCCTCATCTGCCTCTGTCAATCCTCCCAGCCCAGCTCTGCCCTCAGTCCCTACAGCACCCAGGGTGAGTCACTCGTCTGCTCTGTGCCTCAGTTTATCCCTCCGAGAAGTGGGACTAGGATAGTAACATTAACTGTCTCCCAGGACTGCTGTGAGGCGGACAGTGTGTGGACAGTGCCTGGGACACAGGAGCACTCAAGACATGCTCCCTACTATCATTCCTGCCGGATCGCCCCCCTTACCACTTTGTTAACTGGTTTTTCTTTTTTAAGATAACTCATGGCCTATAGAGAAGCTGCGAGAACAATACATAGACTCTCTGATCACCTTTTCACCCAGATGGCCCAGAAGTGCACTTTTTCCCACATTTGCTCTACCATGATTCTCCCTTTCTTCTTCAGTGTGTTTCTCCCGAGAACAAGTTCATTCCCTCCCGTAACCACAGGACAACTGTGCAAGTCAAGAGCTGAGCATCAGTATGACTCTGCTCTCTCCAGATCTTAATTGAGTTTCCACTTAGGGAAGACATTGTTTTCCCTGCTAAGGAACCCGATCCAGGGTCAGGGACCACCTTTAGACACTATGTCTCTTTAGCCTCCTTCAATCCCGAACCTTTCCTCGATCTGTCCTCATCTTTCATGACTTTGACATTTTTGAAGAATAGAGGCCAGTTTTCTCGAAGAGGTTTCAGACTGTGGGTTTGCCTGAGTTTTCCCCATGGCTCCATTCAGGTTGTACGTCTTTGGCAGGAGTATCACGGAAGTGATGTGTCCTCAGTGCGTCCTATCAGGTGGCATGCCGCGTTGGGTCTTCCATCGCTGTTGGCTTTAGCTTGGCTCACTTGGTTCAGGTGGTGTTTTGCAGGGTCTCCGCTGCAGAGGTGCCATCATTCCCTTTAATATCCTGTAGGATGTGCTTTGAGACAATGTAAATATTCTGCTCCCCTTCTCGGGCATTGCCATGTCCCTGGTACCTGGGTGGCGTCCACTGGTGATTCTTCCTGAAACAATGAATACTGTGGTAGTTGACAGATGGTGGTATTCTTATTTTTTTCCCTTTTTTATTCTTTTCTAACTTTTTAAAAGATTTTATTTATTTATTTGAGAGAGAGAGCACAGGAGCGGGGAGGGGGGCAGAGGGAGAACTAGACTCCCTGCTGAGCAGGGAGCCTGGCATGGGGCTCAATCCCAGGACCCTGGCATCATGACCCGAGCTGAAGGCAGATACTCAACTGACTGAGCCACCCAGGTATCCCTCTTTTTAACATTTTTTAGGGATTTTATTTATTTATTCATGAGAGACAGAGACAGAGAGAGAGAGGCAGAGGGAGAAGCAGGCTCCATGCAGGGAGCCTGACATGGAACTTGATCCTGGGACTCCAGTATCACGCCCTGAGCCAAAAGCAGATGCTCAACCACTGAGCGACCCAGTGCTTCAGATGCCTCAAAAGAGGCATCCCTCTTTTTTAATTTTTTAAACTTTTTTTTTCTTTTTTTAGAGAGAAAAGGAGGGGAGAAGGGTAGGGGGGAGAGAGAGAATCCTAAACAGACTCCATGTCCAGTACAGAGCCCAACATGGGGCTCCATCCCATGACCCTGAGATCATGACCTGAGCCAAAAACAAGAGTGTAATGAATGCTTAACTGACTGAGCCACCCAGGTGCCCCAACAGGTGGTGGTTTCCTAACTTCACCATACCCTTTACCTTTATTAGGTACCATTTTGCTATATTTGTCCATCCATTTATTTTTATGTATGAATATAGACTCATGCCTTCTTATTTTTTTAAGCCTTCTTATTTTAATCTAGGAGTTGCAACTGCTGCTGCCCATTTAAGAAGTCATTTAAATAAGTTCAGGGTCTCCTCAGTTAAAAATAAGGTGTCCCCAACCTTCCAGGTGTCCCAAGAGCCTCCCTGTGTCTCTCCCTCTTCTCAACCATGCCTCCTGAGGGCTGAGTACCTCTGCTCACTCCTTTCTCACCTCCCACCCTGTCCCTGACTCAGAGCTTGCTGGCTTAGAGTCTCTGTCACTCTCCTAAAACTACCCTGACCAAAGAGGTCAGTGACCTCTTCACCCCTGAACCCTCTCCTCTGTTGTCTTAATATCATTTGCCACTGTCTGTCATTTCCTCCCCTCTGCAATGTCTGCTTCCCTGGGTGTCTGTGTCATGCCCTCATGGGACCCCCCCTCCACCTTCCCTGCCAGCCTCTCCTGGTCTCTTCATTGTTGCTCCTCCTGAGCCCTCCACCTACCAGAAGAAGAGCTGATCTTGATCATGTTCTCACTCTGTGCCAGGTCCCATGTGCAAATAAATTAGGTCATGTTGTCCTTAACAGCAACCCTAAGTGGTAAGAACTATTTTTTATTCTCATTTACAGAAGTGGAAACTGAGGCACAGGGAGGTGAAGTGACATGCTCAGGGTCACGCAGCTAATAAGTGACAAAGCTGGGATTAGAACTTGGACAGTAGGGGATCCCTGGGTGGCTCAGGGGTTTGGTGCCTGCCTTTAGCCCAGGGCGTAATCCTGGAGTCCCGGGATCAGTCCTACATCGGGCTCCCTGCATGGAGCCTGCTTCTCCTCTGCCTGTGTCTCTGCCTCTCTCTCTCTCTCTCTCTCTCTCTCTCTCTGTCTCTCATGAATAAATAAACTCTTAAAAAAAAAAAAAGAACTTGGACAGCCTGGCTCCAGATTCAACCATTGACCTAGTCCAATAAATTGTCGGTGAACATTACCTGGGTCCCAGGCCCTGGCTGAAAGTCCCAGCCCTACTCTCGAGAGTGGCAGGTTTAGGGAGAGAATCTCAGTGAGCTGGGGAGCCGAAAAGCAACACACAGGAACTAAAAGACACATCATTCATAATTTTTCAATGATTCTTCCCAGAAAGGGAAACTATCAACAAAATGAAAAGGCAATTTATGGAATGGGAGAAAATATTTGCAAACCACAGCTATGATAAGGGGCTAATATCTGGAACATGCAAGGAATACACAATAGCAAAAAAACCCCAATAACCTAACTTTTATTTTTTTAAGATTTTATTTATTTATTCATGAGAGACACACAGAGACATAGGCAGAGGCAGGGAAGCTCCCCAAGGGGAGGCTGATGTGGGACTCGATCCCAGGACCCAGGATCACAACCTGAGCCAAAGGGAGACACTCAACCATTGAGCCACCCACGTGCCCATAATCTAACTTTTATTTTTTTAAAAAAATTTATTTATGATAGTCACACACACAGAGAGAGAGAGAGAGAGGTAGAGACACAGGCAGAGGGAGAAGCAGGCTCCATGCACCGGGAGCCCGACGTGGGATTCGATCCCGGGCCAAAGGCAGGCACCAAACCGCTGCACCACCCAGGGATCCCCCATAATCTAACTTTTAAATGAACAGAGGACCTGAATAGATATTTTTCAGGAGATGTACAAATGGTCAACAGGTACATGAAGAGGTGCTTGAGCGGCACAGTCGGTTAAGTGTCTGACTGTTGATATCAGATCAGGTCTCAAACTTAGGGCTGTGAGTTCGAGCCCCACATTGGGCTCCACACTGGGCATGGAGCCTTCTTAAAAAATAAATAAATAGGGGCACCTGGGTGGCTCAGTCGATGCCTTCAGCTCAGGGTGTGATCCTGGAGTCCTGGGATCGAGTCCCACATCAGGCTCCCTGCAGGGAGCCTGCTTCTCCCTCTGCCTGTGTCTCTGCCTCTCTCTGTGTATCTCTCATGAATAAATAAATAAAATCTTTTTTAAAAAATAAATAAATAAAGGGTGCCTCGACATCATTCATCATCAGGGAGATGCAAATCACACCCACAATGAGATACTACTGCACACCTGTCCTCACAGAGATAGACAAGAGATAACAAGTGTGGGCGAAGATCTAGAGAGAAAGGAACCCTTGTGCACCCTGGTGAGAATGTAAATTGGTGCAGCCACTAAGGAGAACAGTATGGAAGGATCCTCAAGAAATTAAAAATAGAACTGACATAGGATCCAGTGGTGCCACTTCGAGGTATATATCCAGAGGTAATAAAACCATTATCTCAAAGAGATGTCTGTGCTCCCATATCATTACAGCATTATTGACCGGAGCCGGGGTATGGAAATAACCTATGAATGTGATATATAATAGAATATCATTCTGCCTTTAAAAAGACGGAAATCTTGTCTCTTGCAACAACACGGATGAACCAGGAGGGCATTATGCTAAGTGAAATAAGCCAGAAACAGAAAGACAAATACCGCACACCATCACTTACATGTGGAATCTTAAAAAAAAAAAAAAAAAAAAAAGTCGAACTGGTAGAAACAGAGAATAGAAAAGTGAGTGGTGTGAAGGGCTCGGGGGTGGAGGAGATAGGGTAAGGTTGGTAAATGCTGAGTTATAAGATGAATTGAAAAAATGAAATGGGTAGAGATCCCTCCCGACTGTTCAGAGCTTCACACATAACAAGATTTGATGTCACATGCACAACGGTTTGTAGCTCAATATCTCTGTTTCACAAAGTTACAATCTGTAACTTGAAAAAGTGCTGTTTTATTTTGCAATAAATAATACAACCACATGATTTAAAAAGCAAAATGTAACAAGGTATGAAGTGCAGAGTCTCACTCCCACTGCTTTCTCAGCCTACTCCCCCTCCCTCCCCACTGCTGTGAGTAGCATTAATTTCCTTCATATCCTTGCATCGTTTTGGGTTTTTTTTTTTTCTTCCAGATTTTATTTTCCTCCTCTCTTGCATAACAGGCAGTGAACTACATACACTGGTCTATATCAATTAATATATTCTGGAGAGGGACAACTGGGTGGCTCAGTGGTTGAGTATCTGCCTTTGACTCAGGTCATGATCCCGGAGTCCTGGGATCGAGTCCCACATCGGGCTCCCTGCATGGAGCCTGCTTCTCCCTCTGCCTATGTCTCTGTCTCTCTGTGTCTCTCATGAATAAATAAATAAAATCTTTTAAAAATAATAATATATTCTGGAGATCAGGGAGTGATCTCATTCTTTTTGTACAGGTGCCCAGCTTTCCATTTTCAGTATATTTTGATGATTCTTTTCTGACAGACACTTGCTTCATTCCTAGTCTTTTGGTTTTACAACTCATGGATAGTTGTGCAAGTTGTGCATTGTACAGAGGTACAGTTTTTAGCACAGATATTGTAACTTTGTGCTGCAGATTTCCAGCAGGTGGGACTAAGTGTGCTGAGGAAGGCTCCATTTGGACCACTAGCAATGCTGGCTACAACAAATACTCTTACACATATATCATTCTTTATGTGCAGTTTTATCTAAGAAGACACTTCCAAAAGCGGGATTTCTGGGTTAAAGAGCAAATGCATTTGTCGTTTGGAAAAATTCTGCCCTCTGTTTTTCCCTCTCATTAGCAGCATGTGAGAGTACCTGTTTCCCCACAGCCTCGCCACCAGACCGCACTGTCAAATATTTGGACCTTTGCCAATCTGATAGGTGAAAAACAATATTGCTGTGCAGCTTAAATTCACATTCCTCCTGGTATGGGCGCAGTGAAGCATCTTTTTATGGTATTTCTTTCATATTACCTGTTCAGTGAACTGACCATGTCCTTGGCTTCTTTTTCTATTGGGCTGTTGATATTTTTCTTCTTGATTTTTAAGAGCTCTTTATGTATCCGGATGATTATAACTTTGTTAGTGATAGGAGTTGCACCTAGGTTTCCTAGTTCATTTTTTGTCTTTTGACTTTGTTTATGGTGTTATAATATATTTTTGACTATGTGGAATACTTTGATTTTCATGTAGAAAGTCATTTAAAATATTTAATTTATTTTTAATGAAATAGGTAATACAAGGGTACATTCTTCTTGTAAAGAAACTCAGAACTTATCACTATGGTTGAGGTCACTTTTGGCCCCCACCCCCAACCCTGTTCTCATCCCACCTTTCCAAAGACTGCCACTGTCATCCACTTTGGTGTACATCTCTCCAGATGTTTATTTCTTTTCTTTTTTAAAAATATGTTATTTAGGGGATCCCTGGGTGGCTCAGTGGTTTAGCGCCTGCCTTTGGCCTGGGGCACGATCCTGGAGTCCTGGGATTGAGTCCGGCATTGGGCTCCCGGCATGGAGCCTGCTTCTCCCTCCTCCTGTGTCTCTGCCTCTCTCTCTCTCTCTCTCTCTCTCTGTCTATCTAAATAAATAAATAAATAAATAAATAAATAAATAAATAAATCTTTTTAAAAAAAAGATGTTATTTATTCATGAGAGACACACAGAGAGAGGCAGAGACACAGGCAGAGGGAGAAGCAGGGTCCCTCGGGGAGCCCAATGTGAGACTGGATCCCAGGACCCCGGGATCATGATCTGAGCTGAAGGCGGATGCTCAACCACTGAGTCACCCAGATGTCCCTCCAGGTGTTTATTTCTGCATTTCTGTCCATAGATAGATCTGCATTTTGAAAATATAGCATTGTTTGGGGCACCTGGGTGGGGGTGATATATATATATAGCATATAAACCATAAAAACAATGCTATATATATTTTTAAGCAATGATATATATATATCACCTATATTATATATATGTATCGCCTGTATATGTCACCTATATATATATGTATATATATAGCATTGTTTTATGGTTTCCCCAAGTCCGTCATGGTAGACAGAGTTTACACTTTGCAGAGCATATCTTCATTAAAAAGTACTTTGCAGATCCTAAAATATCTACTACAGTTTAGAAGCCCTCTTTGGTGGCTGAAGACACATTTCAGGCTATTCACTTATTCTTGGTCAGTACTGTTTTGAGGATCCCCCCTCTTTTTTTTCAGACTGCAAATATTTTTGTATGTATCTTGAAAGGCCATCCATCTAAAATGTATAATTCAGTGGCAGGTTTTTTAGGCATATCCACAGAATTGTGCAACTATAACTACAATCTAACTTTAGAACATTTTAATCACCCCAAAAAAGAAACCCTGTGCCCTTCAGCAGTCACTTCCCATTTCCCCCATCCAGGCCCCTGGCAACTGCTAATCTACTTTCTGCCTCTATAGATTTGCCTATTCTGGACACTTTGTATAAATGGAATTGTCTAGTAGATGATCTTCAAAAGGCTTTTCTTTTATAAGGAAAATTACTTTTCCTTTTGTAATAACAAATCACAATGTCATTATCACTCCTAACCAAAAAGGGAATAAAAACAAAACTGAAAGTATCCACAAATTCTTTGAATCACCAAATATTTAGTCAATGTTCACATTTCCAAACCTCAGAAATTTCGCTTATAATTTAAAAAAATATTTTCTCAGGGCATCTGGGTGGCTCAGTTGGTTGAGAGTCTACTCTTGGTTTCAGCTCAGGTCATGGTCTCAGGGTAGTGAGATCGAGCCCTGAGCCAGACTCTGCCATGGGAATGGAGCCTGCTTAAGGTTCTCTCTCCCTCTCCCTCTTCCTCCCTGTTCCCTCCAACCCTACTCTCCAATAAATAGGGGCACCTGGGTGGCTCAGTCTGTTAAGCAGTCAACTCTTGATTTCGGTTCAGGTCATGATCTCAGGGTCCTGGGATGGAGCCCAGTGTGAGTCTCCACACTCCATACTCCATGGACTATGCTTGTTCCTCTCTCTCTGCTCCTCCTCTGGCTCTCACTCTCTCTCAAGTAAATAAATGAATAAATATCTTTTTAAAAATAAATAAATCTTAAAAAATAAAAAATGTTTTCCAAACCAAGATCCAAACAGGGTCCACCCATTGCAATTGGCTGATATTTCTTTAAACCTCCTTGTATCAACTGCTTCCCATCTAGCACTTTTCCTTTACCTTGTAGTTGATCTGCTGGAGACCCAGGTTTTTGGCTCCTATAGAGGAGCACTCTCTGATAGAAATACAATGTGAGCAGGGCGCCTGGAGGGCTCAGTTGGTAGAACCTATAGCCCTCCATCTCAGGATTCTGAGTTTCAGCCCCACCTTGGGGATAGAATTTACTTTTAAAAAACTAGAAATGCAGGGGAACCTGGGTGGCTCAGTGGTTGAGCATCTGTCTTCGTGATCCCAGGGTCCTGGGATTGAGTCCCTCATCGGGCTCCTAGCATGGAGCCTGCTTCTCCCTCTGCCTGTGTCTCTGCCTCTGTGTGTGTGTCTCTCATGAATAAATAAAATCTTTTTTAAAAAATAAATTAATTAAAAAACCTATTCAACATCTTACATTCTTTTTTTCATGCTAAGTCTTTGAAATCCAGTATGCAAATCTCAATTTGCTCCAGCCTCAATTCAAGGACTTAGCAGCTCAAGTGGCCCTTGGCTCTCATTGGAAAGTGCCTGTCCTGTTTGTAGAGTTTCCCACAGTTTCTATCTGGTCTAGATAAACTTGTAGTGTCACTTAACGTGCTCCTTCTTCCCCTGTTTCCTGTAAACTGAGACTTAGAAGCCCATCAGATGCAGGTATGGGTTGGTTGGTTTGTTTTGTTGGCACATCCTCTGTGGAGATGCATACATTCAACAGGAGGCAAATCTTTTCCTGTTATTTCGCCTTTGGTTTGGTCAGCAGCTACCCATGTTCAATACCCAGACACATTAATGTACTAGAGATCACAAAATGACAATATTCTCTCCCTCTCTCTTTTTTATTTTTATTTTTTAATCTTTTTTTAAGACTTTATTTATTCGTGAGAAATGGAGAGAGAGAGAAGAGGCAGAGACACAGGCAGAGGGAGAAGCAGGCTCCATGCAGGGAAGAGCAGAGACACAGGCAGAGGGAGAAGCAGGCTCCATGCAGGGAGCCTGATACGGGACTCTGGGTCTTCAGGATCACGCCCTGGACCAAAGGCGGTGCTACACCGCTGAGCCACCCAGGCTATCCCTCCCTCTCTCTTTTTAAAAAGATATTCTCATTTCTAAGTGTTTGACCGTTTACCAAGCATTGCATGGTTTTGTAAACACAAAGCTTCATAGGATGCCCAAATGCTTTACAAATATGTGTTTCACAACATGCTTTTTGGTTTCTTTATGGTTTATTTTTTTTAAAGACTTTATTTATTCATGAGACACACACACAGAGAGAGAGAGAGAGAGAGAGAGAGAGAGGCAGAGACACAGGAAGAGGGAGAAGCAGGCTCCATGAAGAGAGCCCAATGTGGGACTCGATCCTGGGACTCGAGGATCACTCCCTGAGCCAAAGGCAGACACTCAACTGCTGAGCCACCCAGGTGACCCATCTTTATGGTTTAAAAGGCAAGTTCAGGATTTAAATTTTTTTTTTAAGATTTTATTTATTTATTCGTGAGAGAGACAGAGACATAGGGAGAGGGAGAAGAAGGTTCCCCACAGGGAGCCCGATGCAGGACTCAATCTCCGGACCTGGGATCAGGCCCTGAGCTGAAGGCAGATGCTCAAACCACTGAGCCACCCAAGTGCCTCAAGTTCAGGATTAAAAGGACTTTTTAATTTTCAAAAATTATAATAAAGGGACAGACTCTTCTCTGATTTCAAGATACTTAATTCACTTGATAAGTGTGTCCTGAGCATCTACTGTGTGTAACAGCAAGTAAAACAGAGTCCCCACCATCAGAGCAGACAGCCCAGTCGGGGGTGAAAATAACTAAAGAGGGCCTCCTGGCTGGCTCAGTGGGTTAAGCATCCAACTCTTGATTTCAGCTTGGCCCATGATCAGGGTTGTGAGGTCCAGCCCCGCAGCTCTGGGCATGGAACCTGCTTAAGATTCTCTCTCTGCCCCTCCCCCTCCCTCTCTTTAAAAAATAAAAGAACTGAACAAAATAATTTCAGTTCTGAAAGGAATTTGCAGTCTGAAGGAAATAAGCAGGGTGGCATGTGAGAGAGCATGGGTAGAATAAGCCCAGTAAACTGGGTGGTTGGTGAAGGCCTTTGAGAAAAGGACATTGAAGCTGAGAGCTGAAATGTGCCACGTGGAGGTGGGGGAGGGTGTGGCATCCCAGACAAAGGGACAGCAAGTCTAAATGCTGAAAGGTGGGAACCAGAGGGACGGCAAGAGGGCCAGCATGACTGGAGAGGGCTGTTGATGGGGACAATGGGAGAGGTAAAGTGCAAGAGGGGAGGGAGGCAGCAGGCGTGCAGTGCCAGGTTGACTGCGTGGAACACTGAAATTTTTAACCTGAATGAGATGGAGCCAAGGGACGATTCTGAGCAGGGAGGGGTATGTCCTTAGATGTTTATAGGGTCCCCCTGGCCCTGTGTGGGGGAACAGACTGGGGGGCAGAGGGGGACCAGGGACAACAGGGAAGAGGTTGCTGTGAGAGTCCAGTGGGAAACAGCATGGGACAAAATCAGGGTGGGGCCAGAGAGGGGGCAGATATGTGTGGGTTCTTGATCTGTGAAAGCAGAGCTGACAGATTTGCTGATGAATCAGGTGTGGGCGGTGAGATTAAAAAAGAGGAATCAAGGATGACTCAAAGGTTTTAGCTTAAGCAGCTGGGTGGGTAGCAATGCTATTCCTGAGATGGGTAAGACAGTGGGAGGAGAGGTTTTGAAATCAAAAGTTCAGTTTGAACCATTTCCAGTTTGGGGTATAGATCCACAAAAAAAAAAAAAAAAAAAAAGTTGGGTAGGGGCTTCAGCTGTTAAGTGTCTTTATTTTGGGATTTTGGGGAGAAGTTAGGGTGAGGTGTAAACTGGACAATCATTGGTGTGGGATAGTGTCCATAGAGCCTTGGGCCTCAATGATATCTCCATGGAGAGTGTATGTCTCAAGAAAGGGGTGCAGATTCCAGGCGTGGTGCACCCAACCATTAAAATTCTGGAATAAAGGAGGACTCCAGCATAGGAAACTGATAGCAGGCAGAGAACGAGGGGGAGTGGGCATACGGACGATGACAAAGAGGGAGCTGCAAATCACAAGAGCAGAGTCCAAGACTGAATGGAGGGGATGGAGTCCCAGGCTTCCCCCTAGGGAGAGGGTCTTTTAAGAAGGGGCAGTGTCACACTGCATCATAAGGGGAGGAGGCAGGTCGGTGCACTGAGGGTAGATGGTGAGGAGTTCCTGTGTGATTATGTCTCCACATTCTGTGGTTTCTAGAGCCCTTCATGATTTGCAAAGCATGTTACTCATTTAGAAAGCATTTTGCAAAGTTCTTGGCTACAAAGCACTTTTTAGAGCCAGAAGATTTCGCTTCTGTTCATACCTCAGAGCAGCATTTCTCAAACTGCATGCTGCCATTCATCTGTGGGCCACAAAATTAATTAAGTCATGACCGGCATCCTTAAAAATAAAATAGACTAGAACACTGCAGAATGTGTTGCATAGTGAAAGTCAGAATTGTCTCATGAATCCCCTTCTTTTGAGTCACACCGTAAAATGCATTCTTACTGTGAGCGCAGTCAAAACATCTGAAAAATTGCTCAAGGGAACTTCTTGTAAAAAGTACATGGGAGAGCAATACAAGACTGTTCAATGAAAGTGTTGTCTGTAAAACAAAACAAAACAAATAAAACAACAACAAAAAGAACCCCACACAAAACCAAAAACTGGAAACAACCTAAATGTCCAGTATCAGAAGGATATATATAGTGTTAGATCTATAAAAAATACTATACAGCAGTTAAAATGAATTCATTTGATATATTTATCAACATCGATAGATATTGAAAACCTACAATCAAATGAAAAAAGCAAGTTTCAAATTATATGATTATGATAGCAATTCTTTAAAAAAAATGCACAGGATACTATGTATTTTTTTGACAAAAATGCCAGGATTTAGGTAGTAGAAGTACTGACACAGGTTTGGAAGGATATTATCAACTCCAGGATCGTGGTTACTTTGGGAGAGGGTGGGGGTGGCCAGGAGGGGAACGGACCAAAAATACACAGAAGGCTCCAATCATACCTGCAATGTTTTAGCTCTTAAATATATAGCATTAAAAAAATGTATCAGCATGAGCATTTAAATCTGGGGTGATGAGCATGATGAGCATATGGCTATTTGCAGTTGAAATTCAGAGCTCTCCCTGGTGTCAAGTGTCAATTATGTACTTGCTGGAAGGGGGTGGGGGTAGCACAAAAGGGCTTCGGGGAAGGTTTGGGGTGGGAAGTGACGTGTGTATCAGTCAGGGCCCTAGCCTCAAGGGCCTGGCCTGCAGAAGAGAGGAGTTACCTAACTTGGAGATAGAAGCAGCTGTGCGGGCAGGGCTGCAGGACTGACTTTGAGGGAGACACAGGACCAGCTCAGGGAGGAAGCGAGGGAGAGAAATGCCACAGCTCCATCCTCTTCCTGTTCCCTGACCCCAACTGGATAGACCCTGCCTACACTCTCAGCGTCCCAGAGAGCCTGTGGGGCAGCCCATAGGTGCCATCAAGCAGGGAGGGTAGACAGCAGGCCTGCAGGGCACATGGAGAGCCTAGGGGCAGCATTTCTTTTTAAATTTTATTTATTTATTTATTTATTTATTTATTTATTTATTTATTTATTTATTTATTTATGGCACACAGAGAGAGAGGCAAAGACATAGGCAGAGGGAGAAGCAGGCTCCATGCAGGGAGCCCGATGTGGGACTCAATCCCAGGACCCAGGATGGCGACCTGAGCCAAAGCCAACCACTGTGAAGCCCCCCTTTTGGGGATCCTTCACACAAAACCTCTCCCAGGAAACTGAATCCAGGACAGTCATATAGCTTGACTCCTGGGCTCTGCGCTGCCCTTTGGATATTCAAGTGATCACTAAGGTCATCTCTCAGACCACACACTCAGGCGTCCCCCGGGGGGGGGGGGGGGGGCAGCATTTCTTTACCAATTACTACACAAGTGCTGAGTCTCCTCAGTTCACATCTTGCCATCTCTGAAAAAGGAATGTGTCTTACAGGAGACGGTGACTCAGCTTTGTGGAAATACAGCCTCCTGGTATTTTATTTTATTTTATTTTATTTTATTTTATTTTATTTTAGCCTCCTGGTATTTTAATAGCTGGGACAGCCCCATCTGTGCCAACCTGCCGGGTGTCGGCCTTGGGTGCTGCTTATGATTCTGGAATTTTCTGTCGTTATGAAAAGTCCACAACTGGGGCAGCCCCGGTGGCTCGGCGGTTTAGCGCCGCCTGCAGCCCAGGGCGTGATCCTGGAGACCCTGGATCGAGTCCCACGTCGGCCTCTCTGGGTGGAGCCTGCTTCTCCCTCTGCCTGTGTCTCTATGAGTAAATAAATAAAATCTTTAAAAAGAAAAAGTCCACAACTGTTTCGAGAAGAGCACTGAGGCTCCCGGGGCCACCCCGGTGACCTCTCCCGCTCACCCCGCCCGCCCCAGGCTATGGACAGCCAGAAGCAGTTCACAGGCCCAGAGATCCAGTTCCTGCTTTCCTGCTCCGAGGCCGATGAGAACGAGATGATCAACTGCGAGGAGTTCGCCAACCGCTTCCAGGAGCCGGCCCGCGACATCGGCTTCAACGTGGCGGTGCTGCTGACCAACCTGTCGGAGCACGTGCCGCACGACCCGCGCCTGCGCAACTTCCTGGAGCTGGCCGAGAGCATCCTGGAGTACTTCCGGCCCTACCTGGGCCGCATCGAGATCATGGGCGCCTCGCGCCGCATCGAGCGGATCTACTTCGAGATCTCGGAGACCAACCGCACCCAGTGGGAGATGCCCCAGGTGGGCGGGCCTGCACGTGCATGCTCGCCTCCCCCGCTTCGGCGCACGCTCCTCGCACGCCTGGGCCCCGCGTCGTGGGTGCCCGCTTTGTGCACCCGCTGTGCGGGCCCTGGGGCCCTCGCTCCGCCCATGCAAGCCCAGGCCCGCCCCTTGCACACATGTTATGGGCCCTACTGTGCCCTTGCACGTCCCCGGGTCTCCCCACCTCTTGCAGATTTACCCCTCGCACATGCAGCAGCATCGCTGTGCCCTCACTGGCTGCTTGAACGCCATGCCTGCCACTCGCACACCCACTCCGGGAGCTCTAGCGTGTCCTTATAGTTCTGTTGCAACCACACCCACACGGTCACATACTGGAGCACATTGGTTATACATGGTTATACACCCCTTGCTCATCTGCGCTGCAGCTCCCCGTGTGCCCTCTCTTGGCTGTGGCCTACCCATGCCCTCTCTTCTGTACACTCACCTTGGGGGCTCCGGGGTGCCTTGCTATGCTGGCCTGCCCCTCACCAGTCAGCACATGGGGCTGCAAATGCTCTCTAAGGTCCTGGCACACGACGCCCACTTCTTTGGGGTTCACTCGTGGGTGTACATCCCTTGTACACTCACCCTGAAGATACAGTCCTGGCACACCACATGGTTGTCCACCCCTCACTGATTGACTCCTCCCCCACATGCCCTCTCTGGCATGCCCATGATCACCTGTGCACACTTGGACCACCCTCCTGTTCACCCACAAGAGCACCTGAGTATCGTTGGCGGCCAGGCCTACTCCTCGGCCTGATATGCGCTAACTCAGCCCGTCTCATGCCCGCCCACTAATGTCTGAATGCCTCTTACACACTCGCCCCAAGAGTGTGCTCATGTAGCCGTGACAGGCCCCCAGCCCACCTCACACTTGGCTTGCTCATAGCTCCTATTCCCTTTTCTCTGGGACTCTCAGGTGCCCCTCACACATTCAGCCTCTAGCCCTGACTCTGTTGCCCTGGTGGCCCTCCTGCTCACACACACTGCATGCCCCTTACACACACACTTCCCGTTTGTTCCTCACCTGCACATTCCTCCACATGCTCTTGCACACTGCTTCCCATCTCACACTTGTAGCCCATGAGGCTTGCACTCCCATCACCTCTTCAACAACTGGGCTGCTCATGTCTCCTTGGTGACACCTGGTTCAAGCACACTCGGGCTTACGTACTACACTGAACCCTGTCCTCATATTCTGGGTCTTACTGCACTGGCTCCCGAGTCCCCGTTGCACACTCATGCTTGCCTCACATGCACTGATGCTAGGAATCGTAGGCCCCTCCCACACTAACACTACCCTCTGGTTTGGGCCCCAGCCCCCCTGCATAGCTGCCCTGTGTGCCCATGTCCACCGTGTACACTTAAGCCCCACATGGCCACATATTGTCCAGATCCTTCTCTATTGCCACCCAATTCCTCCCTTAGTCCCTGGTGCCCTCTCACAAGGCTCTTGCACGTCAGCCCCCTCACATACTCCCAGGATCCCTCCAGACTTTGCACATTCTCCTGTGCCCCCGGGGCCCGATTGCATACTCCCCACCATCACCATCCTGGTACTCAGGATGTCTCCCACGTCCCTTCATCTACAGGAAGCCCGGGCTCACCACCCGCCCTTCACCCTCTGGCACCTGCCGTGGGAGCTCCACCCACCTCCTCCCGGTCCCCACCTCTCACGTGCTCCCCACATGCATCCTCTTTCTCTTAGTGTCCTTCCTCCAGACACCCGCCGCTGCCTGCTTGCCCCCTCCTGTTCCCACTTTCTCCTTCTGGTCAAGTCCACGCATGCGGAGTGCACCGCCCCGCTCTGCAGCCACGGAACAGCGGGCACTGTGTGGCGTTTATTAGGCACCGGGCGCTGTTGTAATCCCTGGGCATCTATGAACCCATTGAATCCGCACACCAACCCTATAACTGAGGTCCCGCTATTATCCCCCAGTTGTGGAGGGGGAAACGGAGGCCCCGGGGGTTACGTCTGAATCGCCCAGCGACTCCGCGGCAGCGGGGTTGGAGCCCAGACGGGCGGGCTGGCTGCAGGGCCTTTGCCCTCCACGCTCCATCTCTCGAAGGAGCGACCAGCATCGATTCCGGAGCAGCTTGCGGGGAATTCGAACCCCCCGTCCGCCACCCCTGGGCCTCGGCCCCCCGGGGACGTGACTTGCGAAGGCCCGAAGGCCCCGTCCCCCCGGCTGCGAGGTGGGGATCCGAGCCCGGCGCCCAGGAATGCTCGTGCCCGCGCGCTCACCCCGCGCCCCCCGCCCCGCGCGCAGGTCAAGGAGTCCAAGCGCCAGTTCATCTTCGACGTGGTGAACGAGGGCGGCGAGTCCGAGAAGATGGAGCTGTTCGTGAGCTTCTGCGAGGACACCATCTTCGAGATGCAGATCGCCGCGCAGATCTCCGAGCCCGAGGGCGAGCCCGAGGCGGACGACGACGACGGCGCGGCCGAGGCGGGCGTCGAGGGCGCCGAGGAGGGCGCGGCGGGGCCCGAGGGCGCGGCGGGGCCGGCGGCGGCGGGCGTGACGGCGCGCGCGGCGGCCGCGGCGGCGCGGGCCCTGCGCGGCCTCAGCTACCGGAGCCTGCGGCGGCGCGTGCGGCGGCTGCGGCGGCTGACGGCGCGCGAGGCGGCCGCGGCGGTGGCGGCGCTGCTCTGGGCGGCGGTGGCGCGCGCGGCGGGCGCGGGCGCGGGGGCGGCGGCGGGCGCGCTGCGCCTGCTCTGGGGCTCGCTCTTCGGCGGCGGCCTGGTGGAGGGCGCCAAGAAGGTGACGGTGACCGAGCTCCTGGCCGGCATGCCCGACCCCACGGGCGACGAGGTGCACGGCGAGCAGCCGGCGGGGCCCGGCGGCGACGCGGACGGCGAGGGCGCGGGCGAGGGCGCGGACGGCGAGGCCGGGGGCGCGGGCGACGAGGAGGCGGCGGCGCACGAGGCCGGCCCCGGAGGCCCCGACGGGGCGGTGGCGGTGGCCGAGGGCGGCCCGTTCCGGCCCGAGGGGGCGGGCGGCCTCGGGGACATGGGCGACACGACGCCGGCGGAGCCGCCCACGCCCGAGGGCTCCCCCATCATCAAGAGGAAGCTGGGGGTGAGCGGGCCGCGGGGGGGCGGGGGGCCCGGGGCTGGGAGACAGGGGGCGTAGGAGGGAGGACGGGGCACCGCCGGGGAGGGAGCCCCAGACCGAGAGCCTGAGACATAGGCCGGCAGGGACGACCCAGAGACAGACAGGGGCCGGCGGCGGGGACCCGCGGAGCGGGCACCCCGAGATGGAGCCCCGCCAGCCGCGGCGAAACAGGGAGTACTGCTGGGAGAGGTGAAGAGGGAGGAGGGACCCCGAAACCAAACCAGACGGGAAACGGGGCCAGCGCCGAGAGCAGCCCGGGGTGGAGTCAGGGAGCTGGGGGAGCCCCCCTCACAGAGGCTCATGTTGTGAGGAATCAGTAGCCCACCTGCTCAGGCCCTCCGTGCCCCTGGGGGTGCCCCTGGGGGTGCCCCGGGGAACAAGAGCTGCACTGGAGTCCGCCTGCCCCTGCACACGGCTTTGGCAAGGCGCTCCACCTCTCCGAGCCTCAGTTTCCCCTCTGTGAAGCGAGTCTCATAATCCCTCTTCTGATGGGAGGAGAGGAAAACGCAGGGGGAAATGACCAGGAAGGGACCCCGAGAGAGAGAGAGAGAGAGAGAGAGACAGGCAGATCAGCTCTGAGAGGCGCTGGGAGTGGGGGCTCCTCCCTGACGCTTGCCCTGCCGCCAGGTGGAGGGAGAGGAAGAGGAGCTGCCCCCGGAGCCGGAGCCTGAGCCCGAGCCCGAGCCCGAGAAAGCCGAGTGAGTAGCCTTGGAGTCCAAGGGGCCCGGCCCCTCTCATTGCCTCCCTCCTGGACTGGGAGCCTCCTGAGGTCACCTGTGCCCTCAGCGTCACCCAGACGGGGACGGGGCCCAGAGGATGGGCTCTGTCAAAGGGAGAGGAGAAATGAAGGCTCCTCTCTTACCCCCAAGCCCTCCTGGGGGCTGTTCCTCTGCCCGGAATGCTTTCTCCCATGTTCATCTCAGTCTTTCTCTTTCCTGTTTTGGCTCACCTGTCTCCTTCTCCAGGAAGCTTACCTTCACACACACACACGCACACACACGCACACGCACACCAGCCACCAAGTCGAAGAGGTGTTTCTGGGCCCTCACACACCCCTGAGCTTCCCTCATCCCAGCCCGGACCTCTCTGGGCTGTGCTGCCTGGTGACCATTGGACTGAGCCCCATGAAGGCAGTGACTCCTCACCATGTCCCCGACACCATCTAGACCTGGGCCAAGGATGGGGTAGGCCCCCAGCACATGGCTCTGAGTGATTGAAGGGATTGCCCCGGGCACCTCCTCACTTTCCATGTCTTGCCCTGCAGTGCTGAGAATGGGGAGAAGGAAGAAGTCCCCGAGCCCCCACCAGAGCCCCCCAAGAAGACAGCACCTCCTCCACCCCCTCCAAAGAAGGAGGAGGCTGGAGGCGCAGGCTTGGAATTCTGGGGAGAACTGGAAGTGCAGAGGGTGAAGTTCTTGGTGAGGACCAAGCAAGGGCTTGCTGACACTTCCTCTTCCAGGGAGACCCCTCGGGGCACTCACACCACCTCTTCTCTGCACCCCACCTGTGAGCTCACCCATGCCAGGCTGATCTCTCAGAAGAAGCCAGACTGGCCTGAGGGCAGAGATGTCCCCAGACGGAGTCAGGACCTGGTCACAGGGCAGCATTTTGGGTAGTCCCCCGCTTGGCTCCTCAGCCTCTCCTGCTCAAGACCCTTATTCCAGCCTCCATACCTTTGCTCACTCGGGGCCACCTGCCCAAGCCTCCCACCCCCATCCACTCTCCAGAGCTAAACCCAGCCGAGGCCTGTCTCTTGGCTCTCAGCCTTTGGGTCAGAGCCACCACACCAGTCCCAGCCCCTCCTGTTCGAGCTTGAGGGGAGAACTCCTCTCCTCATCCAAGCCAGAAAGAAGGGAGGGAGTTTAGGGTTCAGGGCTCCACCTGTCCTGCCTCCTGTCCAGGCCCAGCCTGATATGAGGGGCTGAAGGAAACACGTTGGGAGGAAGGTGGTCCAGCGAGGACGCATGGGAAGAACGAGGGGCAGGGAGAGCGCTGGAGAGAGACAGAGAGGGAGCGAGAGATGGAAGTAGGTGTCCTCTGCCTGGGGTACCGCAGACGGGGCAGCCTCACACAGGAAGCAGCATAGCAGGGTGGTCGGGAGCGCGGACTCTGGAGGTTGAGTGCCTGGCCTCAAACCTCTGGTCTCCCACTTCTTGGCTGTGTGGCCTTGAGCAAGGCCTCTCACCTCCCTGAGCCGCGGTGTTCTCATCTGTAAAATGAGCATATGGACCGTGCCCGCTTCATAGGGATGCGGTGAGAGCCACACAAGTTCGTAGATCTTGGTATACAGTAAGCACTCAATAACCATGAGGTTGTGGGACCAGATTGTGGACTGTCGGGTGGACGATGGGGTGAATTCCCCAGGGAAGAAGGTGGACTGTGAGCTCTTTCTGTTTCTCTCCTCATCTTAGAACTACCTCTCCCGGAACTTCTACACCCTGCGATTCCTTGCCCTCTTCTTGGCATTTGCCATCAACTTCATCCTGCTGTTCTATAAGGTGCTGGTCACCAGGGGCCAGGAGGATCCGGCGCTTATCCGGGCTGGGGGAGGGGCAGCTCACCCCCTACCAGGTTCTCCGGGGCCCTTGCAGTGAAGGGACAGGGCGTTGGATTAGGGGGTCCTAGGGAGGATACTGGCTGGACACCTGGATCTTGGGGCCCCCAAAGGAGTCTGTTTGGGTATCTGGGTGCATCTGGGGCGGATGCCTGGGTGGGTGCAGGAGTTACAGCAGGGAACCAGTTCAGGCTTCCATGCCCAGCTCTGCCACTCGCCAGCCCCATGTCCCTGGGTGTGGGCCTTCGCCCCCCGCCCCGCAACACACACTGAGTCAATTAAGCATATTTGCTTTCGCATAAGCTAACATTTGTAGGGAGGAGGAAAACGGGCAGCTCATGGAATGGAAGGAAAGGGCTAAGAACCAGGCCTCCTGAAAGACACAGCGCCCCATGGGGTCTTGCCAGAGATCTAGATACCAGGACAGAGAAGCAGTTCAGCTGGCTTCTGTGGGGTCGAATCCTGGCTCTACCACCCACTGGCTGCATGATGTTAGGCAAGGGACTTAACCTCACCAGGCCTCAATTTCCTCATCTGCAAAATGGGACAATGACAGTGTCTACCCCGGAGAGCTGTAGGGATTAAAAGAGGAGCAGCATGTGTAAAGCACTTAGGACAGTACTTGGCATATGGAAAGTGCTGTGGAAGTGTTAGCTGTGACGAATTTTAGGATTCACGTTAAGTGGTGGTCAGTCTCTTTAAGGCTCCAGTGTCCAGTTGAATCAGCTGGAACTTAGTAGTCCCACCAGTTCAATAGTCAAATTCCCAGGTCAGAGCCTGATTGGCTAGCTAGGGTTCCAGGCCCACCCTTCATCTTGATTGACAGTCTCATTGAGATTGTATCTGACAGGGGCCCCCAGACCAGCCTCAGGTGTGGAGGCTGTTAATTTTGATCGTGGGTTCTGGGTGAGACAGACCAGGGGCCAGGACGCCAGGGTCCCTGCCCTGACCCACCTCTGCCCCCCTGCAGGTCTCAGACTCTCCACCAGGGGAGGACGACATGGAGGGCTCAGCAGCTGGGGACCTGTCAGGTGCAGGGTCTGGTGGCGGCTCGGGCTGGGGCTCGGGGGCCGGCGAGGAAGCAGAGGGCGACGAGGATGAGAACATGGTCTACTACTTCCTGGAGGAGAGCACGGGCTACATGGAGCCTGCCCTGCGTTGCTTGAGTCTCCTCCATACCCTGGTGGCCTTTCTCTGCATCATCGGCTACAACTGCCTCAAGGTGGGTCATGACCGTGGTTCTGGGGCAGGGGCTGGGTGGGTGGGGTCTCCTCTGGTGGTTGGGACAGGGGACCTGGAGCCAGAGTCAGGGCCAGGGATCTGGGTACAGGACTGGGGTCTTCGGCAAGGACAGCGTTCAAACTGGGAACGAATGGGGGTCACAGCGGAGGAGCCAGGTCTTGTGACTATGGTAATTTGTGGATCAATTTGTGGCCAAATCTGTCATTGCAAATATTACTTTCTGTACACTGATCAGTTGGTGAATGGAGGCCCGTGGGTGTCTGTGGGGTCTCAGATATAACATGGGTGCTAACAGGGGGAAAGTGGATTCTGACACAACGATGCCTGAGGTTTGTGATGCCCCCGAGAGCTTCAGTTTGGGGTCCACGGGGTCTATTTCAGCAAATCTTTTTTTTTTTTTTTTTAAGATTTTACTCATTTATTTGATAGAGAGATACCACAAGCAGGGGGAGGAGCAGAGGGAGAGGGAGAAGCAGGCTCCCCGCTGAGCAGGGATTCCGATATGGGGCTCAATCCCAGAACCCTGAGGTCAGGACCTGAGCCAAAAGCAGACACTTAACTGTCTGAACCACCGAGGTGTCCCTAAATTTCAGCAAATCTTGATACTTTGCTATGGGATGAATAGAGTTCTTTTGACTTAGGACTTTTGCATCTGCTGTTCCCTCTGCCCGGAATGCTTTGCCTTGCTTCCAGATCCTTTTACCTGGCTCTGTTTTATACATCCCCCTCCCTTGGGAAGCCCCAGAGTGCATCAGACACCACTTCTGGGCTCTCCTGACTTTCTCCCACCCCAGCCCTGATCCATCGGCCTACCTTTCCCCATTGCCACCCTGATTGCTTTGGGGAAGCTCCTCTGACCTGGGGTCTCACACTCGCTCCGGCAAGATCTCATGGTTCCCACTGAGGCTTTGGTCTCCTCAGGTGCCTGACGCCCACCTCTGTACCTCCCTGCACAATCCAGGTGCCCCTGGTGATCTTTAAACGGGAAAAGGAGCTGGCCCGAAAGCTGGAGTTTGACGGCCTCTACATCACGGAACAGCCTGAGGATGATGACGTGAAGGGGCAATGGGACCGACTGGTGCTCAACACACCGTAAGGACCGGCCCCCCACCTTGGGGCGGGTGGGGGCACAGAACTGGGGTTCTACTCCAGGCCAGGCCTAGTCGTCAGAAGACTGAGGTTCCCTATCACTGGAGGCCCTGACTCAATCTCCCCAAGCCTCAGTCTTCCTCTCCATAATGCAGACAAACTTCTAGTGTGTTAAAGTACCTGTGGGGGTGCTGGTGACACACGGGGATCCCTGGGGCCCAGATCCTGGAGATTCTGGTTCAGTGAGTCTGGGGTGGGGCCCAGGAACCTACATTTAAACTCCACCCCTGGGGATCCCTGGGTGGCTCAGCGGTTTAGCGCCTGCCTTTGGTCGGGGGTGTGATCCTGGAGTCCCTGGATCAAGTCCTACATCGGGCTCCCTGCATGGAGCCTGCTCCTCCCTCTGCCTGTGTCTCTGCCTCTCTCTCTCTGTGTGTCTCTCATTGATAAATGGATAAAATCTTTAAAAAATAATAATAAACCCCACCCCTACGTGTGATTCCTACCCAGCTCCCATGAGTAAGCAATAGGAAATCATTGGGTTTTTAAATTGACCCCAGAGAGGGAACAAGGGGTATGTAAGAGCAATGGGGTGGGATTCTGGACTCCCAAACTGCTCTCCCAGCCCACTCTGTCCCCGCCCCCGCCCCGCCCCATCAAGTCCCATTTCATGTGTTCATACAGTGGGGCCTCCTCATTTCTGGAATAAGAACACCAGATCAGGTTCAAAGCCTGGTAATTCTTGGTCAAGTCACAGCCTCTCGGTGCCTCAGTTTCCTAATCTGTGACAGTAATAGCACCAAGGATCTTTTTTTTATTATTCATGAGAGACACAGAGAGAGGCAGAAACATAGGCAGAGGGAGAAGCAGGCTCCCCGATGCGGGACTCAATCCCTAGACTGGGATCAAGCCCGGAGCCCAAGGCAGAGATGCTCAACCTCTGAGCCACCCAGGCGACCCGAGCACCAAGGCTCTTGTAACAATGAAATGAGCTCATGTAGTTTCTGGGCCACAGTGAGTCCTAAATGAGCATTGGAAGTTATTTTATGATGCGGTCGTGCCCAGGAGAAGTGGTGTGAGGAGGGACAGAGGCCACACCAAGGACATCCTGTGCTCTGTCACCGTCCCAGGCACATCTAACTTCTACACATTCAAGTACACATGCTTAACAGAGTCAAGGAGAAACATGTTTATTTTTTAAAAAATTTTTTAACATTGTGTTTATTTATTTGAGTGGGGGGGAGGAGCAGACTCCAGACGCAGGGCTCCATCCCGGACCCGAAATCATGATCTAAGGGGAAACCAAGAGCTGGTGGCTTAACCAGCTGAGCCGCCAGGGTGCTCCAGAAACATCTGTTTAAAGTTGTGTCTGCCCAAGACCTTGACTTCTAAATACCATTTCCCACAAAAAGGAGCCAGGCTCCTTGGAGAAGCAGCTTTCAGGGCTGGGGCAGGGAGGTGCCATCGCCGAGGTCACCCTGTGTCAGAGAGGGCAGCGCGAGGGCCTGCTGAAAGGACCCCCCTGCCCGTGGAAGCGGCTCCCGCTGGAAAAACCAGGGGACAGTGAGGAGCCGCGCTGAACCCGTGGATCCATGATAACTCTCCACTCCAAATCCCACAAAACCCACTGGCCACCCCTGCAGGATTTGAGGGCCTCCACTTGTGGGCCAGAATCATCCAGTAAGGTTCCACAAAATGGTGTGAGAAAGCACAGCAGTGCCCCGGAGGAGCCGGAGCATACAGGCTGCTGGCTGGGAGCCCTCCCTGCCCTCCCTGCCCTTCCCACGCAACAGCTGCCCCACGGGAGGGCCGTGTGGGGTCTTCGGCACATCCTGGCCACGAAGGCACACCTGAGGCCTCCCCCAACATGGCGGCCTCCCCAACATGGCGGCCTCCCCCAACACAGCAGGCTGCCCTCCAACATGGCGGCCTCCACAACATGGCGGGCTCCTCCAAAGATGGCGTTGGGGGCAATGGTTGACCTGGGGCAAACTTGACCTTGCAAAAGGTTTTTTTTTTTCCTTCATTTTTATTTATTTATTTGTTTGTTTGTTTATTTATTTATTTTTATTTTTTATTGGTGTTCAGTTTGCCCACATATAGAATAACACCCAGTGCTCATCCCATCACGTGTCCCCCTCAGTGCCCGTCACCCAGTCACACGCACACACGCACACACGCCCACCTCCCTTTCTACCACCCCTAGTTCGTTTCCCAGAGTTAGAAGTCTCTCATGTTCTGTCTTCCTTTCTGAGGTTTCCCACTCATTTTTTCTCCTTTCCCCTTTATTCCCTTTCACTATTTTTTATTTTTTTTAATTTATTTTTATTTTTTTTATTTTTTATTTTTTAATAATAAATTTATTTTTTATTGGTGTTCAATTTACCAACATACAGAATAACACCCAGTGCTCATCCCGTCAAGTGCCCCCCTCAGTGCCCGTCACCCAGTCACCCCCACCCCCCCTTCACTATTATTTATATTCCCCAAATGAATGAGACCATATAATGTTTGTCCTTCTCTGATTGATTTATTTCACTCAGCATAATACCCTCCAGTTCCATCCACGTCGAAGCAAATGGTGCGTACTGTGTTGTTTCTAATGGTTGAGTAATAGCAAGAGGTCTTTAAAGCCCGAATCCAAGTGAGATACAGCCGTACTGTGCGGGGTCCCCCGTGAGAAAGCCATGGGAACTGCGACACCCTGGCCTGGCTGGCGACTCCTGCCCTTCCTGCCCTAACATCTTGGTCTCTCTCTCTCTCTCTTCCCCCCCGCCCCCGCCCCCGTCCCCCGCAGGTCTTTCCCCAGCAACTATTGGGACAAGTTTGTCAAGCGGAAGGTGAGGGTGACAACGTGGATGGGAGGGTGGAAGGGCCTCCTGGGCTGGGTCCCCTGCTGTGCCACCTGGCCATCCCAGCCCCACAAGGGCTCGCTTTGTGTGCGACCTTGGGCAAGGGGCTGTGGCTCCCCGGGCAGCACCTCAGTTTGCCCATCTGGAAATGGGCGCAGTAATCACACCCCTTCTGTGATGATGTGATACGTGCAATGGGCGTAGCATAGAGCCTGGCGCGGAGCGAGTACCAGTGAGTATCAGTGAGGAGGGAAGAGGGGGAGGTGAAGCGGACCGTTCGGAGCGCACAGACTCTCGAGCTGAATGGCCTGCTTTAACCTCTACCTGTGTCAGCCTTTCTGTGCCTCAGTTTCCCTCAGATTCAAAGTAAGGTTGTAAGGGGGCTGACCCCACGAAGCTGTTGCAAAGATTATATGGCCCACTGCATGGGCAGTATCTAACACGTAGGAAAATCAGATCATTCGCTCAACAAGCATTTATCAAACACCTGCTGTGTGCCAGGAATCACTTTAGGGAGCTGGAATCCAGCAGCAAGCACGACACTGGAGCTGGCAAGACAGATGATGAGCACATCCGTAGGGGGTTAGGTGATGATAATGTGCTACAAGAAGAAAAAGCAGTGAAGAGGGGAGCGTGTGCGTGTGCGTGTGCATGAGTGTGTGTGTTGGCCAGGAGGAGGCAGGAAAGGACACACTAGTTAATGAGGTGAAGGGGTGAATCAGGTAGAAAACTGGGGTAAGGGAAGCCTGGGTGGCTCAGTGGTTGAGCGTCTGTCTTTGGCTCAGGTGGTGATCCCAGGGTCTTGGAATCCAGTCCCCCATCAGGCTCCCTGCATGGAGCCTGCTTCTCCCTCTGCCTGTGTCTCTTCCCCTCTCTCTGTGCCTCTCATGACTAAATAAATAAAAATATTTTTTTAAAAAGAAAGAAATATGGGATCCCTGGGTGGCGCAGCGGTTTGGCGCCTGCCTTTGGCCCAGGGCGCGATCTTGGAGACCCAGGATCGAATCCCACATCGGGCTCCCGGTGCATGGAGCCTGCTTCTCCCTCTGCCTGTGTCTCTGCCTCTCTCTCTCTCTCTGTGACTATCATAAATAAATAAAAATTAAAAAAAAAAAAGAAAGAAATCTGGGGGAAGTGTCCTAGGCAGGGGGAACAGCCAGTGCAAACCCCCTGAGGCAGAAATGTCTGGTATATTTGAGGAACTGTGAGGAGGTCTGCGGGTCTGTGTGGTGGAAGCAGAGTGAATGAGGGAGGTGAGTGGGAAAAGTTCACAGATGACAGAGGCCCGATTATAGAGGGTTCCTCGACTACCAATCTAATAATAATAAATTATCCCTTAATGTGGCCAATGAATCAACTGAAACTTTATCACGTTTGGACCCTCCCCGAGGATCTGAAGAAAACTGGCCCTTCTCTCCAGGAAAAAATGCACCCCTAGTTTCTCACACCAAGTTGAGAGTGTCTCCAGAACCCCCCCCCCCATGGAGGCTGGGGCCCTCCCCCACTCCAGCTGCATCCCCACGGCCACATGCTCCCCTGTGCAGGTCCTGGACAAGCACGGCGACATCTACGGGCGGGAGCGGATTGCCGAGCTGCTGGGCATGGATCTGGCCACGCTGGAGATCACGGCCCACAACGAGCGTAAGCCTGAACCACCCCCTGGGCTGCTCACCTGGTGAGTCAGGGACTGCCCTGCACAGCCCCGGGGTGGCCAGGGAAGGTGGCCAGGGCCTGAGCCTCAGGCATCCCCTTCTTCCCACCCCACACAGGCTCATGTCCATTGATGTCAAGTACCAGATCTGGAAGTTCGGGGTCATCTTCACAGACAACGTGAGAAGGGGCCCATCGGTGGGGGAGGACCTGCAGGAGAAGGGCCTTCGGGGGGCTGAGGGCTCCACTCCCAGGTGTCTCTGACCAGGGACTGACTCCTGAGCCCCTGTGCACCCCTGCTCCTATGAGACCCGCTGCCCCCCAAGGCCCCCTGTCCCTCAGGTGCTCTTAAATTCTCAGACCGTGTCCTTCAGCAGAGGGTTCCCCAGCTACCCCTAGGATGGCTTCGCCCCCAGAGTGCTTCATTACTGCAGAGTGCTCCCGATCCTCTAAATACTCAGATGGCACCCCGACCCCAGAGCACTGGACCCGTGTTCCCAGAGTGCTCCCTAACCCCCCAAATGCTCCTTGACCTTCATGAACCCTCCCTGAACCCTGAGTGCTCCCCCATGAGTCCGCTCCCTGACCCCTGACCCTGTGTGCCCACAGTCTTTCCTATACCTGGGCTGGTACATGGTGATGTCCCTCCTGGGACACTACAACAACTTCTTCTTTGCTGCCCACCTCCTGGACATTGCCATGGGGGTCAAGACGCTGCGCACCATCCTCTCCTCCGTCACCCATAACGGGAAGCAGGTGTGGAGAGGACCTGACTGTGGGCTGTGAGCCTGGCAGGGAGGAGCCTGCGGTCTGAGCGGGGGTGGGGGGGAGAGTTGGGCAGGTCCCTCGAGGAGGGGCGAGGCTGGGCGGGCTGAGCCAGGGTGGGTGTGGGTCGTGAGACGCTGGAGGGAGGGCCACACTGACGGTGAGGGCCGGGGAGGCCCAGCACGGAGCTGACGGCCCTGCACGCCCCCCAGCTGGTGATGACCGTGGGCCTCCTGGCAGTGGTGGTCTACCTGTACACCGTGGTGGCCTTCAACTTCTTCCGCAAGTTCTACAACAAGAGCGAGGACGAGGACGAGCCCGACATGAAGTGTGATGACATGATGACGGTGAGCCCCTCCCCGGGCACTCTCGGGCCGGTCACTGACCATCCGACCCTCAGTGCTCCCATCTGTAAAGGGGGTTAATGGTGGTACCCACCCCGTAGACTCATCGCGAGGGTTCCGCGAGCTGAGACTCGTGAGGGACTTTGAAGAGCGCCAGGCTCCTAACCAGTGCTCAGTAAGCGTCAGCCGCCTCTGGAATGCTACTTGAGCCTTTAAAGCTGGTATGAAACTATTATGGGAAGGTGCTGAGGCATGGCGCACCTGTCACTCACGTGCCATGAGACCTTGGGTGGTCCTCTCAACCTCCCGGTACTCTGGTGTCCTGCCCTGCAAAATGGCTGTGTAATAACAGTGCCTACAGCCTACAGCTGGTTTTAGGGCTCAGTGGAGCTCCCTTAAAAGTCATAAAATGGTAAAGGCATGAATTAAGATTGCATAGGTGTAGCTGCTCTCATCGTTAGCTATAAAAGTTTCACCCAGGGGTGCCCCGTGGGCTCAATAGGTAGAGCAAGTATGCGACTCTTGATCTCAGGGTTGTAAGTCCAAAGTCCCACATCAAACATAGAGATTACTTAAAAAAATATATATATATAGGGATCCCTGGGTGGCGCAGCGGTTTGGCGCCTGCCTTTGGCCCAGGGCGTGATCCTGGAGACCCGGGATCGAATCCCACGTCGGGGTCCCAGTGCATGGAGCCTGCTTCTCTCTCTGCCTCTCTCTCTCTCTCTCTCTCTCTCTCTCTCTGTCTCTCTGTGACTATCATAAATAAATAAAAATTAAAAAAAGTTTAAAAAATATATATACATACACATATATATAAATTTCACCCAAAGTATCAGCATGCCATGCTTGTTTACACTTTCTCTTTTACTCCGACCGTGGTGGTCCTAACCCAGATGGAGCTGGCTCAACTGGAGGCATAGGTCACAGTGGAGAAGAATTATCTCTGGGCTATCTCACGAGATGTCCGGTACCCTGGTGCCATGTTCTCAGGACCCAGTTCAGCTCCTCAGCATGACATCTGAGGCCTCGCCAGACCTAGTCTTGCCCCGCATAGCCCTGTTCCCACCAGTCACCAGCCTTGGCTCTTAACCAAGACGAGGGGTCCTCTCACTTCCTGGGGATGCAAAGAGAATAAGCATAAAGTCTTTTCCAAAGGCCAGGAAGACCTTGCCCCTGTCCCTGCTCAGAACCTTCTGGTACCTCTCCAGTGCTGTGTGATAAAATCGAATCCCTCACTGTGGCTCACAAGGCCAGGGAACAGCCAGCTTTGCCTGAGTCTAACCACAGGCTCTCTTGCTTTCTGCTCTCTGGCTGCCTGTCTTCTTTCGGTTCCCCTAAGACCATGTGTTTCCTCCCACCCAGGCCCTTTGCATCTGACATTCTCTCCCTCCGCCACCACAGGCCCCAGGTCCATGCCTCTCTTTCATTGACACGTCACCTTTCAACTCCAGTGCTGCCTCCTACAGAAAGCCCTCCCTGACCATTGGCGGGCCTCATTTTTCTCCCTGCTCTTGCTCACAGGAGCTCTCATTTCTAGCCTCGCTGAAGCTCTTTCAGTTCCTCCCGGGAGCAAAATGTCTTCTTCGCTCCCCAGTGGTGACAGAACACATGTGGTTTCCTCTGCCTGGAACACTTTCTCCCACCTAACACCTCCTTCAAGTTCCAGCTCCCACGTGTCCCCTCTTCTAGGGAAATCTTGCCTGGTCCCCCTGACTGAGGCAGGCCTTCAAAGCTTCAGAGCTTCCTGCGCTTCCCCCACCCTGGTTCTGTCCCTCTGCCTGTGTTCTCCCTATCACAGCCGTGATCATTTCTGGGCTGTCACTATCTGATGCCATGTTCGTGAACCCTGAGAGGGCGGGGCCCAGAGCCATCTCAGTCCATTGCTATGTCCCCTGTCCCCTGCTCGGTGAATGTTGAGTCACAGAACGCATGACCAGTATGCTTCTCACCCTCCCCCACAGTGTTACCTGTTCCACATGTACGTGGGTGTCCGAGCTGGTGGCGGCATCGGGGATGAGATTGAGGACCCAGCGGGCGATGAATATGAGCTGTACCGGGTGGTCTTCGACATCACCTTCTTCTTCTTCGTCATCGTCATCCTGCTGGCCATCATTCAGGGTCAGTGCTGGTCACGGCTGTGAGAGTGGGGGACCCAGTGCCCAGAAGCACACTAGCTCCTTTTAAGAGTGCAGACTGCCTGGACTCATATCCTGGCTCTGTCTCTTCCTACTGTGAGACTTGAGGCAAGTGACCTCTCTGGGTCTCAGTTTCTCCATCTGCAAATGAGGAAATTAACGATCCTAAAACCTCGCAGGGTTATGGTGAGAAGTAAGTCACTTCCTAGGTGTTTTGCTCATAGCAAGTGCTCAATAAAGGCTAAGTGTTATTATCTCTGGGAAGCAAGGTGAGATGGGGGAGATGGGGGACGGGAGGCAAGGCTCAGAGGGAGGTAGCCGGAAGAGGGAGGAATCTGAGTTGGGTCAGAGGGTGGGCGCTGACTTGCATCTGCCACCACAGGTCTGATCATTGACGCTTTTGGGGAGCTCCGAGACCAACAAGAGCAAGTGAAGGAAGATATGGAGGTAGGTCAAGTCTGGGGGCGACCCCGAGGGAATTCGGGATCGTGGGGGGTAGGGTGTGAATGGGCCTGGATTCTGATGTCCCCCGTCATCCACAGACCAAGTGCTTCATCTGCGGCATCGGCAGCGATTACTTCGATACGACACCGCACGGGTTCGAGACCCACACGCTAGAGGAGCACAACCTGGCCAATTACATGTGAGCGTGGGCCCGCTGGCCAATCAGGGGGTGGGGGCGTGGCCGCCGACCGCGAGGGGCGTGGCACTGAGCCTTGGCCAGTTAGGTGTGGTCTCCAGGTGGTGGGTTCCCAGCCGTCCAATCAGAAGGAGTAGGGTAGTCCTGACCTATCTCCGCTGCTCTCCCATCCCCAGGTTTTTCCTGATGTATCTGATAAATAAGGACGAGACAGAACACACGGGCCAGGTAACGGGGTGTTAATGGGAGGACAGTGGGCAGGGTCTTGGAGAGTCTAAATTTAAGGTCAAGCAGCAGGTGGCAGTAAAAAGCTCGCGTCAGCATGAGCGTTGGAGGATGTGACCATTCTTCCCCACGCCCCAACCCTAGGAGTCTTATGTCTGGAAGATGTACCAAGAGAGATGTTGGGACTTCTTCCCAGCTGGCGATTGTTTCCGCAAGCAGTACGAGGACCAGCTTAGCTGAGACACCCCCAGCTGGCCCTTCACCCCCCACCTCAAGTGCCTTAGTCTTCCAAGTCCCTTGGCCCCCAAACCCGCCCCCAAAGGCAGCTGGGGGACAGGTGACCATGTACTGGAAAAATAAAAGTCTGTGCTATACCCCTGACATCATTGTGTTGGATTCTTGATATTTGGGGTGTGGGTGGGCCTCCGGGAACTCTGCCCTCCCCTTTCCCTGTCCAGAAGAACAAGATGACAGCAGAGGCTGGAGTCATGTTTATTGGAAGATAAGTTCATGTCATGACCACTAATGTGTATGTCTGTTGGGGATGGGGCTGCGGGACCAGTTCCTGACACCGCCACCCCTTCCCATCCTGGGCTCATTCCTGGATGTAGAGGTTGCTGGGGGCAGTAGGATCATCTGCTGGGCGTGTCTCCACCACCACAGGCCTGGGAAAGGAGGAGAGAAGTCAGTTCATTCATTCATCTGTTCATTCATTCATTCATTTATTCATTCGCAAAGGAGTTAACAGAGGCTGTGCCAGCACAGTGCTGGGCTATCACGGTAATGAGCAGACAGGGTCTCTGCCCTTGAGGAGCTCAATCTAGAATGGGAGACCAACATGAATTAGTGATATACAGGAGTGCAAAACAGCATGGGGCGTACTGCGTGGACCTATCCTGAAGGGTCAGCCAAGGTGGCCCAAAGAATAGACGGTGGAGCTTCCAAGAGGCTCAGGAGGGAACTTGGTGAAAGGTCAGAGAAGGGCCTAGGGGAAAGGCCTTGAGGTGGGAGAGAGTTTGGGACTTGGTTGCAGAAGTCAAAGTCTTGTGTGCTGTGGCCAGGACTGGGTATTTATCTTGAGGCCACAGTAGTTTTAAATGGGGGTTGGGAGGGTAAGTGACATAATGGGACTTAGATTTTAAAAGACCTCTCTGGCATGTCGAGAGGTCATGAGAGATCCCTGAAGGGGCTCTCACTGGTTAAATGTGGGAGTTCTTGCATCTCAAAGTAAAGAATGGTAGTAATAGATTTTAACACCCAGAATAAAATGGAAATCCATGAGGCTGTGCTGAAATTACACACACACACACACACACACACACACACACACGGCGGAGAAGGGACAAGCTCCTCCACAGGAGCATGCCAACTAATAAGTGCAGAAATAGGAATTCACCATTTAGTAACTCTCCTCATAATATATTCAGGCAGAAATCATTAATAGATGCTAAAACCAGTGGGTGAAAGTCTGATGAGAAAGAGTATATTTACACATTCACAACAAATCACCCCAAAAGATACTTATTAATACAAAGAGTAGCTTTACAGCAGGTTTCTCTGCTGTAAAACCTGCACCCTACCCAATGCTCAAAGAGAACATCACCCATAATGGGACAAACAGACATGTGTTGATAGGATGCACTGAGAAAGACAAGCCATCACTTCTGGGAGTATTCCTACCCCGAATGCTTAACCTCAAACCTCAAACCCAACTGAGGAATATTCTGGAAAACAACTTTCCTGTACTCCTCAAAAGTATCAAGGTCCTGAAAACCAAAGAAAGCCTGAAGAATTGTTCCAGGCTAAAGATTAAAGAAACCTGACCCTACATGCAGCCCATCATCCTGGATTGACTACTGGACCCCCCAAAAAAGTACTGTTTTTTGGTTATAAAGAGTATCATTGGGCCAACTGGTGAGACTTGGGTGTGTGGATAGAAGGCAGTGAGAAGTCTTAGTGCCATTTTCTTAATTTTGACAGCTGTGTTGTGGTCTGCAGGAGTAGGTCTTTGTTTCACACCCAAATGGTCAGAAAAAAATCATATACATATGAAAGAGGAAGACAAATCAAACATGGCAAAAACAAAACACACAAAATACCCCCAAAACAGTCAAAATGTTAATATCTGGGGAATCTGGATGAATGAAGGGGATACAAGGATTTAAGAATTTTTACATTTATTTTTGCACCTTCTCTGTGAGTCAAAAGTTATGCCAAAATAAAAAGTGAAAATAAAAATTAAGAAACAAAAATGTCCCCTTGGCAGCACTGTGGAGAATAGACTACAAGGGGCAGAGATAGAAGCAGGGAGACCAGGAGAGAGAATGTCCAGGCCAAAGATACAGGTGGCTGGAGACATTGCAAGACACCTCTCCACATCAGAAGCCCCCCTCCCAGGCTCTGTGTTCCCTTCCCCAAGTCCATACCTGGGGGAGCCAAGCAGACGGAAGGTGAGGGTAGGGTCTCTCAGCTCCTGCAACAGCTGGGGAAAGGGTGTGTGTGTCAGTATCTAGAAGACTCTTCCCCTCTCCCTTAAAGAGAATGGGGTGGAGAGGGGGGGTCTCTGAACTTCTAGTCCTAGGTCCAGAAATAATCATTCTTGCTAACACCATTCACCAGCTGTGTGACCCCAAGCAAGTTACTTCTCTGTGCCTTGGATTACTAACCTGTGAAGTCACAGGACCTTCCTGATAGGTGATTGTGGGGATTAAATAAAATACAAACATATAGGGGCAGCATCTGAAACATAGTGTTCTATGAGCTAAGGAGCATTTTTCACTCCATTTTCCAGATGAGGAAAGTAAGGCATGGGAAAGTTAAGTCATTTGCTTAAGGTCAATCAGCCGGATTCCAACCCAGGCAGTCTGTGCATGCTCTTAACCACCCACGTAGCTCTTTAGTGACCCCCCCCTTTGATAGTTGGAGACTGAGGCCCAGAGAGAAGCAAAATCTCTTGCACAAGATCACACAGTGGCCTGTAATGACCTCTGGACCCAAGAGACCCTGGGGTATAGACGAGGACCTGGCCAAGGACGCATGGGTGGCTCAGTGGGTTAAATGTCTGCCTTTGGTCAGGTCATAATCCTGGGGTCCTGGGATTGAGCCCCATGTAGGGCTCCCTGCTCAGTGGGGAGTCTGCATCTCCCTCTCTCTCTGCCCCTCCCCCTGGATCATGCACTCGCTCTCTCTCTCAAATAAATAAAATCTTTAAAAAATACAAAAAAAATTAAAAAGAAGAGGACCTGTCTGAACTGAGACTAGAGGAAGCTTCTTGCCAGGGCTCCACACCCTGACTCAATACTTCTGCTCCATCTGTGGAACCAGAAGACCCACAGGGGAGGGGCAGGGTTGGGGGTGGTCAGATGGAGAAGCTTACCTGGTCTGAGCCTGGAGCCCACACCTGTACTCCGTGCTTCCAAAAGGCCTGGAGCCGACCCCCGACCATAGCTGGGAGGAAAGCAGTGCCCATTACCCTTGGGTATCACTAAGCCTCCCCTCTGGGTAGGGGGGGGCCTCCCAGCCCTGCACATACCCACGGCTTCCACCGCTTCAGTCATGGGGATCTCCGGAGTTCGAAGCCCTGGGACTGGGGCTCCCTCTGGGGTCACCAGCTTCAAAGATCCTAGAAGAGAGGAGAGAGAGAGAGAGTTTTGTTTTTTATTTTTTCATATTTTTTTAAAGATTTTTTATTTATTTTTGACGCACGCAGAGAGAGAGAGAGAGAGGCAGAGACACAGGCAGAGGGAGGAGCAGGCTCCATGCAGGGAGTCCGATGTGGGACTCGATCCCAGGTCCCCAGGATCATGCCCTGGGCCAAAGGTGGCGCTAAACCGCTGAGCTACCCGGGCTGCCCAACTTTTGTTGTTTTTTTAAAAAGATTTTATTTATTTATTTGAGAGAAATAGAGCGCACATGCAGGCAGAGCGGCAGGGAGGGAGAGAGAGAAGTAGACTCTCCGCTGAGCAGGGAGCCTGATGTGGGGCTTGATCCCAGAACCCCAGGATCATGACCTGAGCCAAAGGCAGACACTTAATGACTGAGCCCCTCGGGCACCCCAAGAGAGGGCTTTAAGAGTGAGGGTCAGAGGGGATCCCTGGGTGGCTCAGCGGTTTAGCGCCTGCCTTTGGCCCAGGGCGCGATCCTGGAGTCCCGGGATCAAGTCCTACATCAGGCTCCCTGCATGAAGCCTGCTTCTCCCTCTGCCTGTGTCTCTGCCTCTTTCTCCCCCTAATGTCTATAATGAATAAATAAATAAAATCTTAAAAAAAAAAAAAGAGTGAGGGTCAGAAGGATGGAGAATAAATTCATTGAGAAGCAAAGCAGAAAAAAAAAAAAAAAAAAAGAGAGAGAGAAGCAAAGCAGGACCCCGGCAAGGCCTAGAGGGGTTCAGCATTTCTGAGCAGCACAGGGTCTGCGAGGCAGATATCCAGGAACAGTGGAGGAAAGGAGGGTCCTTACCGTCCATCAACACCATCACCTTGTCTTCCTCCACCTGGGTCACCTGTACCGGTCCCCTGTGCTCTATTTGACAAGAGGAGGGAGGTTCGAAAGCCAGTCCCGCCGATCCTGCCTTCCTCCGCTAGGCGCCCTCTCCACTCCCCAGCCCGCGGGCCAAAGCCGCCTATCACCGCGGCCCGACGGGCGGACAATCTCAGCAGGTGTATAAATTCCACCTCTGCCCCGCCCCGGGTTCAACCCCTTTCGCAGTCACACCGCAGGCTAGAGCCCCGCCCCGCCGCCAGCCCCGCCCCGCAGCCCCGCCCCCCCCTCACCTGTGCTCATCTCGCCCAGCCAGCAGGAGAGCGCGCCGAAGCGCACGGTGTGGAAGAGCACGGACTTCGCCGGCTGCCCGGGGCTCACGCCGATGCAGACGGCGGGCAGCTCGGAGCCTGGCCCGGTCAGCAGCGCGAACACCGGAAGGGGCGTCGGCAGCGGGAACAGCACCTGCTGCAGGCCGCACGGAGAGGGGCGGGCTCAGGGGAGGGGGCGGGGCCTGGGTGGGCGGGCCCGAGGGGCGGGGCTTGAAGGGGAGGGCCCGCAGGGGTCTTCGCGAGTATTTCCCCGGGCCCTGGGTTTGGAGGGATGCGGTCTAGAAACTTCAGGGGGTGAGAGCCCAGAGGAGTGCGGTGACGCCTCCTTAGCAATGAGAGTTGGCGTGGCTTCTGTTGGGGTCGTGCCCCCTTAATGAGGCGTCACTTTAAAGGCAACAAAGTCTCCTCAGACTCAAAGGGTCCGAGTAGGGCCTCCTTGGAGACCCGGGGGCGGGATGGGGGTGGGACGTAGGGCCTGCAAAATAATTAGGCTGGGTGAGAGGAGGAGTTTAAGGCTCCAGAAGCCCTCAGGAAGGGGGGCCTCCGGGCACCTGCCGCAGGTGGGCGGGGCCTCGGGTGGAAGCGGGGCTCCCCGAAGCTCTCAGCAGAAGCGTAGTAAGGAGTGCAAGCCCCTGGCCACTGAACCTCAGAATCCCCAGCCTCTACAGACCCCCTACCCGGACCAGCAGGAACTTGTTCATGGGCTGGTACCACTGAAGCAGGACCACGGACGTCTCCAATGCCCCGCACAGGAACGGGCCCCCCGAGCTCGCACCCTCCGCTGTGGGGGTGGGTAGGGATGGGTTAGGGTCAGTCCTCTCTCCCCTTCCCCGACCCGCTCCTCCCCCCCAAAGGGCACACATCTTTCCCCAGACTCTGGACAGCCTGCCTTAACCCCACCATCCTCAGTCAATGCAGCCCGAGCCTGCCCCCGGCCCAGCACACCCTCCCCCCTTCAGGTCCACCCAGTAGGGATTCTCTCTCACCCACGCAGCAAGCTCGGCACCCTTTGGTGTCCTGGATCTTGGTGGAGACCATGTTCTTCCTGCAGAAGAAAGTAGGTGCGTAAATGCAGAGGGACGGCAGGAAGGGGGGATTACAGGGGTCTGCGGTGCCCCTGGGGGCTGGTACCTTGCCAGTAGCCGGTGGGGGCTAATGTGAGCGATGGGGCTTCCTGCTCTGGTCTCCTTCCGTTCCAGCAGGCCCAGGATGCTATGAGAATACAGGTGGGGGGTCTTTCCTGCAGTGTGTGTGTGTGTAGGGGGAAGCAGGCAGTTATAGGACACCAGACACTCCCACCTTTCCCTGGCCCTTCACTTGGCCCCATCCCTTTGAAACTCCCAAGGCTTCAAGTCTCAGCATTTTTATTTGTTCATTTCCCGCTCAGCGTATTTTAAATGCCCGCTGTAGGCCAGGCCAGGCACTGTGCTTGGCTCTGGTGATTAATGAGTAAGGTGAAGATGTTCCCTATCTTCCCGTGCTTGCTCAGCCACGGGAGAACCTATGGACATTTAACCAGTCAGATGAAGTTATGCACGTTACTATGTTTAAGGAGAAACCTATCTAGAAATTCTCCTAAGATTTGTCGTCACAGACATGATAACTAACTCAAGAAGCCCATTTGCTTGGTGTTTCTCCTATACATTAGAAGTTCTTTTACACCAAATGTTTCTAAAACAGCAACACAAAATTTTAATTTATAACCCCATTTCAGTAACGTGTGGAATAAGTTCTCACTGGCATCTATACATCGAGGAAATGTCAAGACTCACTGTGGATCTTACCTCAAAACTGGCTTGAGGTGGGACTATTGTGAACCCCATTTACAGATAGGGAAACACAGAGTCGCACCTCGAAAAGAGGGCTGAGATTTTAACTGTGGGCTCTGTAAAGGGGGAGCCTACTTTTTTCTCCCCCAGCTGTGCCCATGTATCTCCCAACCCCCGGGCTCTCAACCCCTTAACTTCTGACCCCACTCCTCCCACCCAATCCACAGCCAGACCTGAGAGAGACATGAGGACATTGTTGATGGAATACACCCAGGTGGTCCGGCTAGGGAAGAGCTGCAGAGAATGGAGGAGATGGCTCCCATAAGACCCTGGGAACCCCCAACGCCAGCCCCCCCACCCAGGCTCTGGCCTCACCATCTCCAGTGTGGCCTCTTGATCATTCCGGTTCAAGATGAAAATGCCTTCCTCTGCCCCCAGGAGCAGGTGCTGGTCTGTGGGGACAGACACAAGGACACTAGGACCTATGTCATCTTGGGGGAGGCCTCCCAGACCCCCACATGACTGACCCCAAACACTGGTAGTCTGTTCCCCATCCCTGCCCCTCAATTCTCTCTTACTCCCACACCTGACATCCCCAGCTCCTGTTTCCCCAAATGTGAACTCAAACCCTAACCCAGTTCCCTGAGCTGGTCTCATTCTCACCTACCTCTCGGGCTTGCACCCACAAATCCTGCAAATCCTGACGCCCCCACCCCACGACCTTTGACCCAAACATCAGTCCTGCTTCCCTAAATAGCCCTCTACTTCTGTTCTGTCCATCTGTCTTCCCAGTTCTGGCCTCCAAAACTAATCTTGTCTCAACAGGGATCCTCAAACTTGGGCCCTTTGAAATGTGTTTTTTTCTGTCCAATGCATCCCCTGTACATCCTAATGGTGTTTTTTAAAAATAAATTTTAGTAATTTTTTTAAGATTTTATTTTCAAGTAATCTCTACACCCAACAATGGGGCTCGAATTTATAACCCTGAGATCAAGGGTCGCATGCTCCACCGACTGAGCCAGCCAGGCGCCCCTGATGCCATTTCTTTAACATTTACCCCTCACTGACCTTGTCTCCACATCTTTCACCCTCGAACTCTTCCCTTTCTGCATTCCCACCCCCAAACTCCTGACCCCAAATGCTGACCCCAGCCTCGCTACCATTAACCTCTAACTGAGGTTAGAGGGTTGCAACTGCCCCCACCTTAGATCTCAAACTCTGACTTTTCTGTTATATCTGACACCCATGGCTCCTAGACTCTTATTTTCCTAGTTTTCACCCTCATACTCATCTCCATCCTACCTGTATGTGATCCCCAAACCCCAACCCTGGGCTCAGGTCCTGCCTCAGCTCTGCCTGTCCCCCTCTTATGAAGACCCTCCCCTGTTTCTGCCTCTGTGCCTCCACTAAAGCCCCTGCCCACCCACCCCGTTGCTCTCGGAGACCCTCTGAATACCCACCCTTGGTGGAGGGGTGCGTCCAGGCAGCCGTGCTGTGGATCCGGAGCGGGCAGCCATTGAACAACTTCACGAGCAGGGCACATCCCTGGGCAGGCCCCGGGGGCAGAGCAGCAGATCCAAGGAAAGGAAGGAGGGGATGGGAAGGTGCAGGGTCAAGACTCTGTCCCAAGAGTACCAGCCCTCAAACCCTGCCTCCACTTCCTCAAAGGTTTATCACCTTGGTAAGCTACGGATCCCTCTCTGCCTCTGTTTCCCCATCTGTGACATGGGAATAATGTCTATCTCTGTGATATTACCCCCCATGAAGGCTTACACCCCATAAAGACATGAGGGCAGTGTCTGGTGCAAAGGCACTGCTCACCAAGTGTCACCTCTCATCACTATCACTCTGCCCCTCCCCACAGCCCATCCCAGCCCCAGGCATCCCAGCCACCACCCCCCCCCCTCCAGGGTGTGAGTCCTCAGCACAGCCGGGCTCACCTTTCTCTTCATCTTTACTTTCTTGGGGGGTAACAGTGGGGGCTGATCAGGCTGCCAGGTGGGTGGGTTCCAGAGTGAGGGTTCTAAGACGGGGTGAGGGAAAGTCAGCCTCCAAAGGCCCCCCTCCCCTACCCACCCACATTCGTGCCTGCCTCCTGTCCCAGCCCGCCCCGTTACCTGAATGGGCAGTTAGGTGGGGGCTTCGGGTGGTGGGGGGAAGCCCGAGGTGGGGGGTTCGTGGGGGAGGCCCACTGGCACACCGGACCAGCACCCCCGGGCTCAGCTGTCCCTCATCCCCAGTGCCCCCAGTGGGCCCCTCGTCTGATGGAGAACGGAACTTGGGCTAAGGAGATGGAGGAGGAGCAGAGGAAAGTACCTTAGAATATCTCAGAGAGGGCACCCAGCAGTCCCAGCCCTGCCTCCACCAGGCCTGACGTTGGTCATGGTTCTGACCCTCCCCACAGTGCCCTATTACCACTCCAGGCATCAACCCTGACCTCCCTCTGCCCACCTCGTGCCATCATCATAGTCCAGCAATTAAAGGATTAATGCCGGATAGCTTAGAGCTGGGGTCCCTAAGACCAAGGTCCACCTGGCTAAGACTTTGAATCCCGCCCCCTAGGTTCAAGGAGGCTGCTCCCAGATCCCCACATGCTCATCATCCGGTCTCCCAGACTTCAAGGGACCTGGTGTCCCAGATTCCAGGGTTAAAGTGTCCAGTATTCCAGCATCTAGACCCATCCAGACCCTGGCCTCCTGGCCTCCAGCCCCCAGCTCCAGTAGGGCCCAGGGCCTTACCTTGGGAGGCAGTGGAGGAGGTGTGTCCTCTGCAGGGGTGGGGCTGGAACACAAAGATGAGGTGAGCAGGGGCAGGGGGTGAGCATGGGGGGGTATGGATAACAAGGCCGGGGAGGCAGATGGGATGGTTTGGGACTGGAGGTCTGAGGTCAAGAGGATCGGGGGTGACTGGGTCTGGGCTGGAGCTGAGGATTAGAGCACTCATGATACTGGCAACAGCAGCGCTGGATATCAAGTGTGGACAATACACCGGGCCTGAACTGTTGTGGCCACCTAGTGATGCGGGTCACATGGGCTCCCCCGGGGTGGGGCAGGTTCTCACTTGGTGCTGGGCACAGCCTGTGAGCCTACTGCAGCTGGATGTGTAGACCCGACAGGTGGGTGTGAGGCTGACGCAGGCCTGGGGGTGGGGCTGACTGCTGGGGCCAAGGTGGGGTCTCCGGTGGAGGGTCTGGCGTGGGGAAGTTCCCAGGGGGAAAGATGCGGATGAAGTCTGGGCTTTGATGGTTAGGGGTGCAGTGGAAGTCTGGGGGTCCGAGCAACATCTGGGAGTGGTGGGGGGCCTGGGACGCAGTGGAGGGGGTCCGGAGGTCAGATAGGATGGAACCGGGGTGTTGGCTTGGGGGGATAGTAGGGGCTGGGCCAGGGAGGGGGTGAAAGAAGGTTGAGGGGGCAGGGGGAGGCCGTAGGGTCTAGTCAGGGGTCTGGGATGAGCAGCAGAAGGAAAACAGGAGCTGAGGTTGGGGTAGGGATGGAAGGGGACGGTGGTTGTAGGAAGGTGGGGGGGGGTGAGGGCCAGCGGGGCTGGGGGCCACGCCTCTCTTACATGTCCACATCATCGTAGTCATCGTCAGATTCCGACAGGTGCCTCCTGAGGAGTGACACCCATGACCATCGGGCGGTTCCCCCACAAAACCCAGGCCCCTCCCCACCACACCGAGGGTCCCTGACCTGGGACTGCTGCTCCGGAAGTCTCCGGGGGGCTGTAAGTGGGCCTGCGGGATAGCAAAGGGTCAGCAGTGCCCAGGGGAAGGGGAGGGCATCTGGGGCCAGCAGAGGGAGGCACCTCACCGTGTGGGTTATGGGTCTGGACTCCATTGCTCTGAGCTTCCGGAACTCCATGTGCCGCCCTGGAAGGGAGGAGGGTGACGCAGTGAGCAGAGGCAATGGGTCTGGGAAAAGAGGAGCCTTTGGGGGGCCCGGGGTCAGGATCTTAGGACCGGGGCTGTCCCCCAGGGGGAAGGATCTTGGTTTGCAGGGGTCTCATCTGGGGGTCAGGGTTTGGGATCAGGGAGGTGGGGGCTCAAAGTTACATAGTGTTTGTCTTCATGGTTCCATCCTGGGGGTGTGACAGAGATTTCTGAGATCTCTTTGGGGGTCCTGGTGTTATGGGAAGTCTCACGGGGTCTGTTTGCAGGTCAGAGAAGTTGGGGGGGTCTCTATAGCCATTTTGAAGTTCACGTGAGGATGAGGTTTTCTGGAGTCTCTTGCAGGGTCAGATAGTGAGTAACAAGGGTCTCTGAGGGTCTGTGTGGAAGTGACGCGGGTCTCAGGGCTCTATCGTGAGATCAGATGGTGCTGAGGGTCTCTGGGAGAATCACTGGGGGTGGAGTGGGTCTCTTGGATCTAGTTTATGGTCAAGGATCTCCAAGCTTAAGGAATCTCTACTCACGACAGCAATCGGCATCTGGGATCCCTAGAGAGCTGGATCGGTGGGTGGACCGGATCCTCCGGGGGACGGCAGGGGGCACCTGGGCAGAGCGGCAGTGGCATCAGGCCACGGCCCCCTGGCAGCCCTACCACCCTGTGGGCCCAAGTGGGAGCCCGTAGCCCTGTGCCAAGCCCCCCTACACCCCTCCCCTGTTTCCTTTTAAGAGAAGCAGCAGGAAAGCACTCCAGGCGGTGCGGGGTGAGGGGGGGTGGTTACAGCTTGAGCAGGGGCTGGGAGGTTCCACCGCCTTCTCAGCCAGGGCACCCTCACCTCAGGCTCCTCATCTTCAATCTCGACCACAGAGGCCCCCTTCCCTGGATTCCTCAGTTTGTCAAGAAGATCTAGGATCAGGCCTCTATGTAGCCTGGGCTGGGATACCAGCTGATGCTAGAGAGGAGAGGAGGGGGCTGGTGTGGGGGAGAGGTTGGGACAGGGGCTCGAGGACCTGGTGGGGAAGGTGCCCACTGAGGGAGAGGCAGGGAACTCTGGGGAATGGAAACTAGGGGATTTTAAGGGGTTGGAACAGATAAGAAGAATCTGGGGTTCCCAGCAAGGGCAAATGGAGAACTTTGAGGTGTCTTAGAGGAGACGAGGCTTCCCCAGGATTCCAGAGTGTACCCAGGAATGGGTCTGGAGACCCTGGGAAATTTGTGAGTTTTAACGGCTCGGGGTATCTTGGCCAAAGGTCTGGGGTACAATTTGGAGAGTCTTGGGGAGTTCCTGGGGAATTCTGGGCAGGGGGCGGGGAGTTAGGGAAGGGCCTTTCAGGGAAAGGAGGGGAGGTTTACACTGAGCATCTTGGTGGCACAGGGTCGTTTCTTGGGGTTCTTAGTGAGGGTGACTTTGACAAAGTTGTGGAAGGCGGCCGACCTTGGGAGGAAGAAGCCAAATCCTAGGTGAGGAGACCAGAAACTCTCCCAGCAGACCCTCCATCCTGGCTCTGCTCTCCCTCGCCCTGTCCTACCATTTGCCTTTTTCTTTTAGCCTGGGGGGCTGGTAGCCACTCTTCGTCATGAGGAAGAGAACTCTAGAAGAGTAAGGAGAGAACGTGGTGGTCAGACTCCCAACAGGGGTCAGACCTCGTGGCTTGAGGGGTCCCCAATAGCACTGAGGTCAGCAGAGAGCCAAGCAAGGGACAGAACAAGAATGAGGTTTAGGTTTTACAAGGCCCTGGGATGCCACTTCTGGGGGGCTCTGTTTACCACACAACAGAGCTGCAGCAACCTCCACGGGAGGCTCCAGATCAGGAATCCTGCCTTGGGGGTTCCCACTGGGGGGGCCTGAAGAAAAGGCTTTCTGGGTTGAGAGGTTCTTTGCAGGGGGGGTCTCAGATTTCGCTGTGAGGACGGGGTGTCTCCTGGAGGGGGCCTCGAAGCAAGGGAAGCAGGTTAGGGGCAGGGAGTGCTCTGGGTCAGGGCTGGGCAGGTCTCTGGGCCCAGCGGGGGCGGGGGGCTCGTCAGGCCCGCCTACCTGAGAGGGTGCACGTCAAAGAGCGGTGGTTGTAGCTCCGCTAGTTCAATGGCTGTGATGCCCAGGGACCAGATGTCACACAGCTCGTTGTATCCCCCCTTCAAGGCCACGGCTGCCACTTCTGGAGCCATCCTGGGGACAGAGACCCTCAGCGAGCCGGGGGTGACACAAGGAGAGGAAGGGGGCGACTCCTTGGTGTGCAGGTGGGGGCAGGAGGGAGAGAGAGAGAGGAGGAGGGGACAGAGAGCGAGCGAGCCAGATGCTGAGAGAAACATCAAGGTGAAGAGAGAGACAGCAATAAAGACAGACACACGGGGACGCCTGGGTGGCTCCGTGGTTGAGCAGCTGCCTTTGGCTCAGGGTGTGATCCCCGGTTTGGGAATCGAGTCCCGCATTGGGGCTCCCCAGAGGTAGCCTGCTTCTCCCTCCGCCGGCGTCTCTGCCTCTCTCTCTCTCTCTCTCTGTATTTCTCATGAATAAATAAATAAAAATTTTTAAAAAGACACACAGAGGTCGAGACAGAAAATCAGAATAAAAACCAACACAAAGAGACATCGGTAAATGTAATACTCGAGAGAGAGCCAAAAAGTGAGCGGAATATTCAACAGAGAGGCCGACACAGGGAAAGGAGCTGGGAAGGAGAGTCCTGGTGACCCAGGTGGGGACGGCCACTGCCCCCATGCACCCCTAGCTGCCCGCCGGGCATCCCTCACCAGTAGGGCGTCCCGATGAAAGAGAGGCGTCGAGCCAGCGTTGCCCCAATCTGGGCCGAGATACCAAAGTCGGCTGGAGGCAGAGAGAGATATAGTGACCTGGGGCCCCCACCCCCTTGGCCCCCAGCCAGTCCGCTCCCACCTCCCCCCCATCACACTTACCCAGTCTGACCTCCCCAGCATCATTGATGAGGATGTTGGCTCCCTGGAGAAAGAGGGGAAATCAGAAGCTTGTCAGAGACACCCCCAGCCTGACGCTGCCTCCACACCCTGGCCCTTCCCAACCCCACAGCTCAACACCACCCTGAGTCCTGCAAACACTACTTCCACCTCCTGCCCTCCCCCCCCACAAA
This sequence comes from Vulpes lagopus, assembly GCF_018345385.1. NCBI lineage: Eukaryota > Metazoa > Chordata > Mammalia > Carnivora > Canidae > Vulpes > Vulpes lagopus. The sequence goes on along the minus strand of NC_054825.1, from coordinate 171,028,356 downwards.
GCCACTTTGCTGCCCCAGACCACCTTGATGTCCCGATGTATCTTCTTCTGTGAGTGCAGATAGGCAAGTCCCTAGGGGAGAGGGTGGACATGGGGTGCTGTGAGTCCCCAGGGGCTGGAGCAGGACCCTGCCCCAGGCCCACCGGGTCTCGCCTCACCTGGAGCACTTCCCGGCAGACATAGCTAATCTGGAGCTCTGACAGGGGGCCTGTCACTGCAAAGATCACAGCAGTAGTGTTGGGTGGGAAACAGGCAACCTGGCTCCCCCACACACAGGCTGAGAAGGTGCCACACGGGGATGGGGAACAGATGGGACAAGTGCAAGGGGGAGATGGAGGGATGGTCAGCAACCAAGGCAGCAACCAGAGGGAAATAGATTCGCTCAACAGATATTCACTGTGTCTACTGGGTGCCAGGCACTGCTGTGGGCACTGGGGAGGTAGCCGTGGACAAGAGACAGCGATCTCTGCCCGCGTGGAGAGAACATTCCAGTCGAGGCAACAGACGGTAAACAAGACAACTAAAGCAGAGGGCATAAGATGCTAATAAATAGTAAGAACTAAAACAGCAAGAAACAACAACAGGAAATAACTTTTTTTTTTTTTAGATTTTTATTTATTTATGATAGTCACCCAGAGAGAGAGAGAGAGAGAGAGAGAGAGAGAGAGAGAGAGCAGAGACATAGGCAGAGGGAGAAGCGGACTCCATGCACCGGGAGCCCGACGTGGGATTCGATCCCGGGTCTCCAGGATCGCGCCCTGGGCCAAAGGCAGGCGCCAAACCACTGCACCACCCAGGGATCCCCCAACAACAGGAAATATGTGTGGGAAGGGGTATGACATTTTATAGGGTGGTCGGTGAGGTCTACTCTACTCGGAGAAGGCAGCAGCAAGAAGATGTGATGAGTCCGGCCTGGAGGGGAACAGAAGAGCCAGTGCAAAGGCCCAGAGGTGGAGACGGCCTGGTGGGTTTGGAAAGCAGCGAAGTGGGTGGAGCGGAGTGGGGGTGGGGGAGAAAGTGGAAGGAGGTGAAGTCTGTCAGCTGGGGTGCAGGTGGGGGCCGCACTGGGGAGCTCGGGCTTGTCTTTGGAGGGAAATGGAAGCCACAGGACTGTTCTGGGCAGGGGGCGATGGGACTTGGCCAAATGAGGAAAGGTTGGGGTCATAGACACCGACACACACACACACACACACACACACACACACACACACAGATAATGAGAGAGAGAAACGGGAACAGATTCAAACTGAGACCCAAAAGCGCAAAGAAAGACAAACTGAGAAATACAGAAACGCAGAGATGGAGGGGGAATGATGGAGAGACCACACACACACACACACACACACACACACACACAGAAGTGGTCAGAGACCAGGTCGGGCAGCCTGGCTGTGTGAGCCACTTCCTCTGAGGGCCTCAGTTTCTCCCCATGTTCATTTATAATGAATGTCTTCCTGGTCTCACCTCTGAGATCTTGAGTTCAAGGACACAGAGAGATGGTCAAAGGCAGAGGTGGCCATCAGAAACTGAGAGGTGATCAGAGGTCCCCCCCCTTCATCCCCACCCTCACATTTTTCAAAAAAAAAAAGTAGGGAGAGAGAGAGAGAGAGAGAGAGAGAGAGAGAGAGGCAGGCACTCATTCACTCGGTCAACGAAAATGGGGACCCGGCCTATGGGCCCAAAGTATAGAGATACTCAAATACCTGAACAGACACATTGGTGAGAAAATGCAGACACAGGGAGTTGGGAGGGGATCACTGCGTGCAGAGGGATTGGGGCCGGATCATCAAGTCCTGGCCCAGGGCCCACTCCATCACCACAGTGTTCCCAGCAGCAACCAGGCCAGGCCTGGGCCCAGAGAGAAGCTTGTTGCAGGAAAGACGGTTCCAAGAAGACACAACCCCAGAGAGACAGTGGGGGTGGATGGGAGGCGGGGAGGTATCTGGATCCCCTTGCCTTCCTCTCACCTTGGTAGATGTCCTGGAGAGAACCAGCCCCACAGAACTCCATGCATATCCAGAACTTCTGAAGCCTACAATTCAAGAGTAGTGATAACAGCAGTAAGAACTCATCACTTGGGGGACAGCCCCGGCTCACCATCTGTCTTGTCCCAGTTCAACAAGGACTTGAATGTAACAGCTGTCATCCTCCTCCCCTTGTCCATCAGAGTGAGATCACCATGTCCATTTTACAGGTGGGGAAATTGAGGCTCAGAGAGGAAATGTATGTTCAGGGTCAACCAAACTCGAACCCGGGTCTTTGGACTCTTAACCAGGGGGACTCTGAACTCTGCTATCCTGCACTAACCCAGAAGACAGAGGAGACATCTCCCAGGTTGGGCAGGGAAAGGGGGTGCAAAGGGGCCCAGGGTTCCAGGTCTGGGGGCCAGAGGTCATTACTGGGACACCTGGGATATTAATTTAGGAGTCCAGAGATTTAGGGAATTAAAAGAGCAGAGAGTAGAATGGGGGACCTGAAGGGCAGGATGAGGAAAGAATAGTTTTAGGGGACTTGCTTTCAGGTTTGGTTACTACGAAGGGACTGCCCAGAAATGGGAGTCCTGGATTGCAGATCACATCAGAGAATACTCTGGTCAGAAAGCTGGGACTTCAGACTGGGGATCGAGTTGGGCAGGGGGCCCCAGTTTAAAATGGGGCTCCAGGACTGGAGGTCAGGAATGGGGGTTCTGGACCAGGGGCTGGGCAGGGTCCCTTGGCAAGTTTGGGGCTCATCACCAGAGATAACTCCCATGGTAGGCCACGATGTTGGCATGCCGGCAAGTTTTCAAGATGAGGATTTCCTTCTGAAGTGTGGAAACATCATCGTCTGTGAGGAGGAACAGGAAAGAAAAGGCCACTGTGGAAAGGGAGTGTGGGGGAGGCGATCCCAGTGTCCGGAGAGGAGGCGTAGGGGTGAGGGGAAGGAGCTCCTGTGTCCTCACCAGGCTCCATCTTCACCATCTTCACTGCCACCAGGTCCCCCGTCACCTTGTCTCGAGCCTTGTAAAGGGGAAGTTGGCAGTCAGGCAGGCTCCATTCGCCTGAGTTCCTCCTCAGCATCCCTGAGCCAAAGCCAGGGACTGGGATCCTCTCTCATCCCCTTCCTTTCTTGGGCCCCGTCCCAATGGCTCGCTGGTTTGAGGGTGATGGAGAAGGAGGGGTGTCCTCACCTTGAAGACTTCTCCATAGGTGCCGCCACCCAGCCGCTGCAGCAGGTCATAGTGGTCCCGGGGGTCTCGATTAAAGATGTCGGGGTCCACGAGGTCCATCCCTGGGCGCTGGAGCTGGGCCTGCGCCCAGGGGCCAGCAGGGCCTCAGGGCTCGAGTGTGGCACCTCCCTCCCTCCCCACACGTCCTGCGCCCTGCACCCGCCTAGCCTTGCCTCCGCTGGCTGTGGCCTCCCCCCTCCCCACTCTCGCTTCCTGCCCCAGCACAGGGCTGTGCAGCCGGCTCCACCCCCTATCCCCTGGGCCCTGAGAGCCTGTGAGGGGTAGCTTGCCTTGGGACCCAGGGGACCCCCCCCCAGGACCCGGGGCTGAATGTAAACCAGATGCAAACTATCTTATGATCTGGGGGGGTTGCTCTGGCACCCCCTCCCGCGTTCTGGGCGGTGGCTAAAAACCACAGTTGAAACTCTGCTGAGTGCTTGAGGGTTTGGCCACCATCCGAAGATGGAAGGCCTGCACAGGAGCGGCCATGCAGTGTACGTCCCCGTTCTCCGGGGTACATGTACACACTTAGCACCCACCTGTGTACCCACTGTGCACAGACCAGTAGCCGGACACATGCCTGGATACCCGTGTGCATACATGCGGTTGTACCCAGAGCACATACCCCCACGGATGTGACACATGCTTGTGCATTCACGCCTAAAGTGTGCAGAATGGTACACATGTAACTCATGAGAGCACACACAGGGGTCTCTCCCCTTCTGCAAGACTGGAGCCTAAAGGGGCCTGAGCGCCCTGCACCTCAGCCCCTGCACGCCAGGGCATCACAGCTTTCGGAGTGCCTACCCCTGGAGCTGGGGCGGAGGTTGGGGTGAGGTTCAGGGCTCCAGAGCTCAGGATCTTGCCCAAGAGGCCGAGGCCTGGGGCAAAGGAGACCTCAGAGAGCACCTCCCTGGGGAATCTGGCCAGGGCCCAAACGAAGAGATACGGCGCGCATATCGGCACATTTTTGTGAGTTCACGACCGCGCGCAACACGCCGCGTGCACGACGTTAGGGAGCCGTGTCCCCGCGGGCGAGCTCGCGCTCACGTCCCGGGGGCTAGAGCTCGGCGCCCGGGGCCCGGGAAAAGCCTCGCCCCGCCTCCTCGCCCGGAGACGGCGCCTGCGCACTGGGTTACATTAAGCCTTTTCTCACGCTGTCGGTCCAGCTCGGGGGGCGCTTGTGCGCACGCGCCAAATGCGCCCGCCGGGAAGAAAGTCACGTGGCGGCCGCCGCAGGCGCCGCGGAGGAGACAACAACGTCGTTTCCGCTTCCGCTACCTCTTCCTCTTCCGGTCCTCGAGGACGCCGTACCGGCTGGGTCTCCTGCTCCCGCCCGGGTGTGGGAGGCGACGTTCGTCATGGCGATGTTTGAGCAGATGAGAGCGAACGTGGGCAAGTTGCTCAAGGGTATCGACAGGTCTGAGCCCGGCCGGAGGAGCGCTGCGGCCGCGCGGCGTGGTGGGCGGGATTTTGTAGAGGCCGCAAGGGGTGGTCGGGTCCTAACTTGGCCCGGGGGAGGCTTTCCCGCTTCTGGAGGAGTGTGAGGAAACGGCCCCACAGGGGCCTACCTCGCAGTGCTCGCCTTTTTCATTGCTTTAAGGTCTCCCTCTGCTTCTCCGCACTCTGCTCCTCAGCCTCTCACCTTTTCATCTCCTTGTTTCGTGTCATGCCTTTTCATCTCCTTTTTTCTTACCTCTCATGCCATTGCTTTAGCACACGGCACTGAAATCTATTCCATCAGCGCTGGGCAGTGCTGGGGAACCAGAGGTGACCAAGACAGCCCCGGCCCATGCTTTCATGGGGGTCCCCAGTTCAGAATCCATACTAACCGGGCAATAGGCAGTGATAGCCAGCAATCGTCGGGGCCGGGATTGGGGAAGCCGAGCCGGAGAGGATGGGGATAAACCAGGATGGGGGCCTGAGGAGGGGGGAAGGGGATGAGTGGCAGAGATATCCAGGAGGCCTGGTGTACAGGTTGTGAGACATCTGGGAAAGACCCAGGGCTCTGATGGGGGTCAGAGCTCAGGCTTAGGTGTGTAATGTGGATAAGTGTTATTAGAGGTTATGGAGCTGATTCAAGACTTTGATACAGGGGCAGCCCCGGTGGCCCAGCGGTTTAGCGCCGCCTGTAGCCCAGGGCGTGATCCTGGAGACACCGGATCGAGTCCCGCATGGGGCTTCCTGCATGGAGCCCGCTTCTGTGTCTCTGCTCCCCTCTCTCTCTCTCTGAATGAATGAATGAATGAATAAATAAATAAATCTAAAAAAAAAAAAAAAGACTTTGATACAGTTGCAGGTTACAGTGGCCTTCTCCTCTCTACCCAGAGTGACTGGCCTCAGCTCCTGTTTCTTCTCTGCTCACCCATCTTGATTCTTCTGTAGGTACAATCCTGAGAATCTGGCCACCCTGGAGCGGTATGTGGAAACACAGGCCAAGGAGAATGCCTACGATCTGGAAGCCAACCTGGCTGTCCTGAAGCTGTGAGTCTCTGCCTTCACCCCCGCCTGCATGACAGTGTAGCCCGCAGCGTGCCACTCTCAACATTGGATGAGGCCAGAGTTGGGGGGTAGTCTTCCGGATGTGACTTCTCTTGGTGTGTAAGACAAGGAAGCCAAAAGAGTTGGGGCAGAAGGAGAGGTAGTTTTTTAAAAAATTAATTGCAAAAAAAAAAAAAAAAAATTAATTGCAGTTTGCACGAATAGGTTGGTACAAAACACAAAAATATGGCTAAATAAGTATAAGTGCAAACCTGTGTGGACATCACACTTATTACAAAATTGAGTGTTGTCAGGTTCCCAGGCTCTTTGCCTTGTGTGCTTTCTGCCAGCCACCTCACCCCTGCCCTGGTAACCACTTTTATGCTCTCATGGTCTGGCTTCATGTGAGTTGACCACACAAGCATGCATCCTGATTAGCTTGGCTCAGGTTTGCCTGCGTTGGATATGACATAAATAGTATGTGACGTGAGCTTTTCTGCATCTGGCATCTTCTGCTTAGCACCAGGGTTGTGAGATGGATCCATTTTTTCCTGCAGCTGCAATTTGTCATTTTAGTATAGTGCTTCACTGTGTTTTAATTACCCTTTTTCCTGCTGATGGGCATTTGCATCCTTTCCCCACAGCCTGTATTGTCATGCTGTCAGTTACATAATTTTTATACATTGTCTCAGTTTGGGTGTCTGTAAAGGGGAGATAAGAACACTTTGTATTTGTGAGGTTGTTAAGATTGTTACTGGTGTAACTGCTGCTTAATGAGCACTCATAGTGTGGTAGCTACTGCGCTGTAAGCTTTGTATGTATTAACTCAGATGTCGTACTGTCTTTGTGAAGTAGATAGGGTTGTTATTGTCCCTTCTTGGAGGGGACTGATGCACAGAGAATTTAAAAGAACTAGTTCAAGGTCACTTGTCAGGGAAGTTTGAACCCAAGCAGTCTGGTTCCAGAACCTCAACCACTGCTTTAGACTATACTTAGGTATTGGTTTGTTTGTGACCACTTAACAGTATTTGCCTTACAGAATGGTTGAGAGGATTAACTGTTCCCATCCACAAACAGGAAAGTGGGTCAGGGAGGTTAAGGTCACAGAGCCAGAGTGCTGTGTTTGGGGTTGGAGCCCAGGCACATGCCAATTCCTGAGCTCTGAGCCACACAGTACTGGGTATCTGGTGAGGCCCAGGGACCTGAAGAGGTCTGGGCCTATTGCTCTGTCTCTTGTTTCCCTTCTCAGGTACCAATTCAACCCAGCCTTCTTTCAAACTACGGTCACTGCCCAGATCCTGCTAAAGGCCCTCACCAACCTGCCCCACACCGACTTCACACTGTGCAAGTGCATGATCGATCAGGCACATGTATCCTTCCAGCTTATCCGTCCGGCCGGGTGTGTAGGACGGGGTGGGGGCAAGGTAGATGAACTCCCAGGGAAGTGGTCTGTGGGTTCAGCCACAAACTCCTGGATTTGGTGCAGTACTGGGTGGGACATTTTGGTGGCTGCAACAGACCCGGCCCCTGCCCTCACAGGGCTCACAGTCCAGTGGCGGAGATGAGCCCTCTGTCATTGACAGCCTGCAGTAGTCAGGGGTTGGGGTTTAGGGAAGCCAGGGGAGGCACCTCTTAGGAAAGGCTTCTTGGAGGAGGGAATCTCTGAAAGGAGGGAATGTCAGTTAAGGAAGGGTGATCTGGGCGGAGGGAATAAATATGTAAGGAGGCCTGGAGAAAAAAGATGAGGTCAGTGCTCTTTTAGAGGCAGTAGAGGAAGATTTCAGCACGGATTTCAAAATGCAATTTGAAGGGCACTGGGAAGCCATAGAAGGCTTTGAAACCACACAGTAAGATGGGTAGATTTATGCTTTGAAAGGATTCCTGTGATGGTTGTAGCTGAGTGAAGGCCACCAGGCAAGAGGCAGTGGGCAGGAAGAGCTGGATCGTTAGCTGAGCTTCATTGTGTGTATCTTCTGTGTCTGGCTCAGTGCTGGCCTTCAGTGAATAAAGGTTGAGTGAAAATAAACTGGCTCCTTCCCACCACCTCGCCCCACTTTGCTCTGGTCTGCTGTTTGGTAACTTGTCCACCACTTGGCCAGGTGATCCTCCCACTGTCCTGTGATTACCTGACAAGCTTGGCAGAGTCTCCCTCCATGCTAGGCCCTGTCTTCTAGCGCTCGCAGTCCCAATGCCATCACACTTAACCTGCCAATTGATATCTGAGTTGAGAAATGATGGCTTCCTCTTTGAACCTGCTCTGCCAAAGTGGGTCCGTAGAAGTACCTGCCTTCTGAGAGATTGTCTTCCTCCCCCAGGGGTCTTTTCTGGTGGCTTTTCAAAAACAAAACAAAACAAAAAAAAGCATACAGTACACTGTTAGAAGTGTGGAAAAGTATACAGTGGAAAAATGACAAGGCTTCATCCCTCCCCTGTCCCACAGCCACCCTATTCCCCTTCCAGGAGGCAACAGATGCTTGCAGTTCTTGGGTACGTTTCCACAGATAACCCTAGAGTCACACAAGTAGTGTGTGTTCACATACACATGTGTGTCCATCCCCACCCAGATAGTGGGCTCTTATGCATGTTGGTCTGCATCTTGCTTTTTCGTATCCCAGTGTGTCTTGTCGAGTCTCCACGTTGGTTCTCTGAGAGTTGCCTTGATCCCAGTGTGTGGATGGGCCAGCCATTGGTTTAATGTCTCCATCGCTGGATTGTCTATTGCCTTTAGCAGCCGTGTTGCGATGAACCGAAGGTGGGCGGCAGTAGGTGGTGGGCCCAGCGGCAGCCTCCTAAGGTTCAGGGCTTTTTTCCCTTAACACTCTCCCCTTAGCAAGAAGAACGGCCAATCCGGCAGATTTTATACCTCGGAGACCTGCTGGAGACCTGCCACTTCCAGGCCTTCTGGGTAATTTGGCTCCAGGGGCAGGGTGGGTGGCTGGGCTGAGTGGGGCAGGCTGCTGAGCTGCACAAGAATGCACATTTGTCATCTGCCTGCATAACTGTGAGCAGTCCCATGCTCAGTCTTTACAAGTGTGACCACATGGACTTGTCATCCTCGCACTGAGCCAGGATTCCCATGTTGTCCTAGGGCACACATGCATGAACCCTGTCTGTCCTTCCTGTTGAAGTCCTCCATCCTCTGGATGCTCCCTCCCTTTCTTGCTCAAACTGGAGTCCCATCCTCCACTTCTGTAGTTTTTCCCAGTGGGGTGCCAAGGGTCCTTCTCACCTGTCGTTCCCAGACCCATCTCTCTCCCACTGAAACCCTGCAGTCCTGAAGCTTGATATTGGCACTTCCTGCCCCACCTAGTTGGTTTGAGCCCCCTGACGACCGCTCTTCCTTTCATGAATAACAGTTCCAACTCACTGCCACTTGCAGGACCTTAGCGTCCGTCCTCCTTGTGACCTTGGCCCTCTCCCGGTCATGCCCTAGAGCAACTCTCAGTGCATTGGATCCCTGAGGAGTTAAACAAATTGATAGTTGATAGTTGATAGTTGATTCCGAGCCTCAGAGTCTGATATAATTGGCCTGAATGTGGTCTAGGTGTTGGGATATTAAGCAGTTACCCCCAGTGTTTCTGATGCCCAGGGAACATGGGGAGCCACTACCCAGTTCCTGTCTTCAGCAGTGATTGCTCCCTTCTCTGCCCACGAATGTCAAACATAATCCACCCTCTGACTACTTCCTCCTAACATTCTAGCTCACCCCTGTGAGGTCTCCAGCCTGGTGTTCTTGGGCCTGACCAGCGGCCCTGGTCCTCTGTTGGGCTTCCTCCTCCAGCATAAATCTGTACCTGAGACCATGAGAGAGAGAGAGGCTGGAGGAAGGCCTGTTAGATCCACTGTGCTCCTCATCTCCTGGCCTAGTGTCTAGCTCGCTCCCATCTCTTCACACTCTTCATCCCCTCTCCTCCCTCCCGTCTCAATCTCAATTTGAGCTCGTCTGCCTTGTTTTGTGGGAAAAGAGAAGCAGCCAAAGCAGAACTCCCACGCATTACTGCTCTTGGCCTCGACATTGACTGGTAGCTGACTGAACACTTTTCTGTTTGAGAGGGTGAATCGTCACTCCCCATCTCAGGCCACCCCTCAACTGGTGCACAGTTCCCCTTCCCTCTCACCCACTCAGCAGCATAACACCAGCACCTCTCCCTACTCTCACAGGGCAGCAAATTTGGCCTTCCCTGATTGTTTCTGTCATCAGACCACGCCTGCTGTATAGTTAGTTCTACACTACAAAAAGAGAACTCTCCCTGAACCTCCACGTTCACCTTTGTCTCTTGCTCTCTTTCTCTGTTCCCCGTTGAGCAGAAAGTCTCCCATCCCAGGAAATCCCTCAGGGGTTGGGTGGAGGGGGACTGTTGGTTACTCGTGCTCGCGGGAGGGGTTGCCTGTGCTGTCTCTCTTCTCCTTGCTCACTTGAACCCACTGCACTCACTTCATTCAGGCTTTTGTGATCAGCCTTCTTTCCCCCAGTCTCCAACATAAACATGAGCACGCATGCACCATGATACCCATACTGTCTGCCCTGTTGGCCTCCTCTGATGGGGATGCCACACTGTTCTCTCAAATCCTTTTATCATCTGGCCCTCATGACAATTACTCTCCTATATATCCTTCTGTCTCACTGGCTGCTCCCCTTCATTGTCCTTGTAGGTTCTTCATTTCCTGCAGTACTGTTGGAGGGAGCTCTTGTTGGGAGGGTGACCTTAAAGTGGGCGTGTGCATGGTGTGTCTGATGAGGAGCAGCGAGGAGTCCCCCATGGCTGGAGCAAAGGGCTGAGGAGGGTGAGGTGACAGGCAGATCCTGTGAGGCCTTGTAGGCCAAGGTGGGACACTTGGCCTTTTCTCTGAGTGAGATAGGAGCAGGAGGAGGTAGGTGAGTGCAGTTAGCTAATCTGTCTCTGTTCCCTCTTTGGATGTGTGGTTTCTGCCTGCCTGATTCAAACACCAGCTCTGAGGTTTGGGGCAAGTCACTTAGCTGCTCTGAGCCTTACTTTTTTCATCTCTAAAAGTGGACAAAAAGGGGCAGCCCCAGTGGCGCAGCGGTTTAGCGCCGCCTGCAGCCCAGGGCGTGATTCTGGAGACCCAGGATCGAGTCCCACATCAGGCTCCCTGCATGGGGCCTGCTTCTCCCTCTGCCTGTGTCTCTGCCTCTCTCTCTCTCTCTCTCTCTCTCTCTCTCTCTGAATGAATAAATAAATAAATCTTTAAAAAAATAAAAAAATAAAAAAAATAAAAGTGGACAAAAATAGTACCTTACATCATAGGGTTGCATAGAGAAAAAAAGCTGGCATGTGGGGTGAATGCCCAAGTGTCAGCTTCTATTGCTAATTTTGTTAACTGTAATAATCTTGATGTTACTAACATTATCATTGCCCTCCAGCAAGCCCTGGATGAAAACATGGACCTCCTGGAAGGTATAACCGGCTTCGAAGACTCAGTCCGAAAATGTAAGTCCCTCTCGGAGCCTGGGCTCCCCAGGGGGAAGGGGTAGGGAGTGGCAGCAAGGTCCCAGGAATGACCACCATCTTCGTTCCTTATCTCTGCAGTTATCTGCCACGTTGTGGGCATCACTTATCAGCACATTGATCGCTGGCTGCTGGCTGAGATGCTTGGGGACCTGACAGGTAAGGCCTCTTTGGGTCTCTGGTGCCAATCGAGGAGGCTGGTCAGGGGCCGTGGGCCTCAGTCAGCTCCTCAGATGGACTCATCCCTGCCTCAACAAGTCATTGACTTGACAAGTCAAGTCAATAACAGCCCAGCTTATTATTGAGGGAGTAAGAAACTGGTATAAAACATACCCTTAAAAAAAAAAAAGTACCATTCCTTGGGGGGAGATGCCATGGCATTCATTTATTTTATTCTACGTAAGTTATTTGAATGCCTTCTGTGTACCAGACTGTTCTAGGCCTTAGGGATACAGCAGTGAACGAAACAATGGCTCAGATTTGTTCTCACAGAAGTAGCAAAACAGATAACAAAATGAGATGTATAAGTCTAATGTCAAGTCATGCAAGACAGCTCAAGGGGCTAAGGTGAATAGATGCTTCGGTGGAGTCAGGCAGGCAGCCTGAGAGCTGAGCAAACCAGAGAATGCTGAGACAGGGGCGTGTCTGTCTTGTTTACAGAGCCGCCAGGGTACCTGGTGGGAGCACAATGAGGGAGGGGCAGAGCTGAGGGTGGAGAAGTGGTAGGAGGGAGATCCTCAGATACTATGGGGCCTCCTGAGGACTTAGTCCTTTGTCCTGAGTGAGCTGGAGCCGCAGGGAGGGACATGATCAGATTTGTGTTTTTAAAAGATTCTTCCAGGGGCACCTAGGTAGCCCAGTGGAGTTAATCGTCCAACTCTTGATCTCAACTTAGGTCTTGATCTCAGAGTTGTGAGTTCAGGCCCTGTGTTGAGCTCCATGCTGGGCATGGAGCCTACTTTAAATATAATAAGTGGGGATCCTTGGGTGGCTCAGCGGTTTAGCGCCTGCCTTTGGCCCAGGGCGAGACTTTGGAGCCCCAGGATCGAATCCCATGTCGGGCTCCGGTATGGAGCCTGCTTCTCCCTCCTCCTGTGTCTCTGCCTCTCTCTATGTCTGTCATAAATAATTGAACAAATAAATCTTTAAAAAAATAATAATAAATATAATAAGTAAAAAAATAAAAGATCCTTCCAGAAAGAAAGAAGAAAGGAAAGAGAAGCATGTTTGTGTATTTATTCATTTTTGGAAAAGATACACAGGAAGAAAAATAAAACTAAGGAAAATGGTTACTCCTTGGGAGGTTGGGGATGAGCACAGGGAGAGAGAGCTGTGGGTGGGGGGTGAGATTTGTCTAAGTACCTTATTTGGATAGGTTTGCCTTTTGATCCAGTAGTTTGTGTGTATGCCCCCAGACACAATTTTTTAGCAGAAGCTAACTTTTATTGGACACTGTGTATCAGGCTGTGTTTTAAGTGCTTTACATCAGGTAGATGTTTTATATCCTGAAAAGTGAAAGTATCCTGAAAAGGAGTGAAACAACCCTTAGACTTGAATCAGAAGAGAGGGAGATGAATTTATCAAATTGCTCAGGGTCACACAAAAGAGTGACTTCAAGTAGTAGGATATTTTTTGGCTGTACCTTCTACCTTCTTACTGGCATGTTTTTTAAGAGCAAAACGGCCTGCAAATTCTCAACTGATGCTTTGGGCTTATGGTTAGTGATAGTGATGGCATAATTTTAAAACCATCTCAACGTTGTGTGGCAAAGCAGAGAAGGGAGCTGTTGGAAACCAAGACTTGTGCTGGGAGAGAAAGGGGGCAGAAAAATCAAAGAAGTGGTGACAAAAGCCCTGCTCCATAACTGTGGGAAAGCTGGCAGGCTCCCTCTGGCTGCTGTTTGGAGAATGAATTGCAGAAATGCAAGCCTGGCAGCTGGAGCTCCTGGTGGCCCCTGAAGCAGTTGAGTGGGGAAGGCACCCTGGCCTTCAGCTGCCTGGTACTGGGGGATTGGGGTGACTGAGCCCCTGCACGGCCTGTGTCACCCACAGACAGCCAGCTAAAAGTGTGGATGAGCAAGTATGGCTGGAGCGCAGATGAGTCAGGCCAGATCTTCATCTGTAGCCAAGAGGAGAGCATCAAGCCCAAGAACATCGTGGAGAAGATCGACTTTGACAGTGAGTGGTGGCCCCACGCTTCTGGCTGTGGGACTAAGGAGGTGCCTGTTGACAGGAACTTTCGTAGATACAGTCTGGTTCAGGGCCAGGAAATTTGCATCTGCCAGAGTCCATTGACTTCTCTCACAGGGCTGCCTGCAGAGGCTGAATGACAGTGGAATGATGGGTGTCCTTCCCCAGGACCCTGCAGGGCTTGGACAGGCCTTGCAGGGTGTCTCCACACCCTTACTGGTCCCAGGGGCTCTGTCGTAAAGTGAGTGAGAACCCAGAGCCAGGGGGTAGGCTGCTCCCATACAACTGGGGTCCCCTCTCCATCTCTTGAGTGATTCTGGGGTCTTAAAATGTCTTGGTACAACGTGGCTTCCTGGTCCAAACCAGCTAATTTGGTACTGATCTGGGGATCAGGACTCAGTGGGCAATCATCTCTGTGCATGGGGCCTGTGGACCTTTGTTGAGGTTCTGGGTGAGAAGTCACTGTGGCAAAAGGCTCTACAGGAGGAGATGGAAATCCAGTGCTTAGAGTGTCTTGCAAGTGGCACGTAGTAAATGTTACTGTGATGGTGGTGAGAAGAGCAAGGAATTGTGCCAGGCATTGTTCTGAGCATGTCACTTAATCCTGGGACTATGTGGGGTAGATGCTTCGTGCAGATGGAGGAGCTGGTGTTAATGAACTTGCCTGAGGTCACCCACCTGGGAGGAGGCAGAGCTGTGATTCGGATGCAGGGCTCCTTGCTCCAGAGTCGAAATTCTTTTTATTATTTTAAGATTTCATGTATTTATTCATGTGAGACATAGGCAGAGGGAGCATCAGGCTCCTTCTGGGGAGCCCGATGTGGGACTCAATCCCAGGACCCTGGGATCATGACCTGAGTTGAAGGTGGATGCTAAACCACGGAGCCACCCAGGTGCCCCCAGAGTCGAGATTTTTTTAAACTACTGCCCCAAGTCGGGCACCTGGCTGCTCAGGAGAGCATGTGACTCTTATTCTCAGGTTCGGGAGTTCAGGCCCTGTGTTGGGCACAGAGATTACTTTAAAAAGAAACCAGGGACGCTTGGGTGGCTCAGTGGTTGAGCATCTGCCTTCAGCTCAGGGTGTGATCCCGGGATCCGGGATTAGTACTGCATTTAGCTCCCTGCAGGGAGCCAGCTTCTCCCTCTGCCTATGTTATATCTCTGCCTCTCTCTGTGTGTCTCTCATGAATAAATAAAATCTTGGAAAGGGAAGGGAAGAAGGGAAGGGAAGGGAAGGGAAGAAGGGAAGGGAAGGGAAGGAAGAGAAAGCAAACTGCCTTTGTGAAGGGGACCAGGGTCCAGAAAGGGGTTTGTGATATGCCACGCTTGAAGAATTCTGAGTGCCATGGTTGGTGGTTGGAGGCTGGTCTCCCAGTCTTCCCACGTTGACCTGCTCCCCTCTTCTCTTCTCAACAGGTGTGTCCAGCATTATGGCCTCCTCCCAGTAACCTGGCAGGTGTTTAATAAAGATTTGTTGATTTATTTTTTTGTCTCCCATTCCTTTTTTTTTTTTTTCCCGCCTCTGCCCTTTTTTTTGCCTCTGCCCTTCGCCCACTAGAGGGAGCCCGGGAGCAGGCCTCCGCCCACTCTGTGCGGGAGCCACCTCCATTCCGCATTACACACACACACACACACACACACACACACACACACAGTAGGGCTTGGCTTCCGGCTCCTTTCTTCCCTCCTACTTCCTCCCCTGCCCCTTTCCAGCAACCGACCTTCCACTCCCACCTTCCTGACCCATCGGGTCACCAGTAGGGAGCTGGCTGTGTGAATCAGCAAGGAGGAGGATGTGACTAGGATGTAGGAGTCCAGCCCTGCCCCTGGGTGCGGCCCTATCTCTTCTGCCCTCTGCCCTATCTCTTCAACACCTAGGTGGACAGGAGTGGGTTCCTGGTAAGGGGAGGCACAACCTTTGCCCCTTGGCCTCAGATGGGGGCACTAGTGGCCCCACAGTGGGCGGAGGAGTGAATGGGAGGGGTGGTGGGATTCAGCCTGCCTCTTACCCTGGCTACTGCTCAGCCCACCAAGCTGTGTGTCCTTGGCTTGGTGACTGCCTCCGTCTCAGTTTCTTCACCTGTGAAAGGGGGATGACACACCCTTGTCAGTTGTGGGGGATTCCATGATCTTCCAGCTAGGCCCCTCATTAGAGCCTAGCTCAAGGTTACAAACTAGTCCTCACCATTCTGCTTGGGGAGACTTTACCAAAAAATCAGGATTTTCAGCCAGGCCATTCCCCTGTCCCTCCCCATCCCCAAGTCGCAGCCTACAGTGGCCAGGAGGCCTAGCTGATGTTCCTTAATCTGCAGCTGGGTTGCTTCTCTGTCTTACACGGTAGGTATTCCAGAGTCTGGCAGGGTGACTTTGGTCAAGTGTCTTCACCTCTGATCCTGCTGTCTGCAGGAAGAAGGGGTAGAGACCACAGTGACTGCCTTTGGGGAAAAATAGAAGAAAAGACAAACCATCAGAGATGTCCAGCCCTTAATGTAAAATGAGGGAGTGTTACATTTCTGTAAGCCTTTACACATGAACTTTGCCTACGAAGAGGGCATTGACTGTGTCTGAGCTGTGCCCCCTTGGCCCTCCCTCATGTGTTTGCATTCACACCCATCATTCTTTTGAGGACACTGACAGGCAGGGCAGGGCAGGATAAACTTTGCCCTGAGTTCCAGACCTGAGCAGGAGCCAGGAAGCAAGATGTACCCAAGCCCTGGGGGCAAAAGGTGTCTCTAGCTCACAACTTGGGAGCCAGCTTTAAAGGAGGGGAGAGGGGCGTAGGACAATACTGGGACGCTGTTTGATTGTGTAAATTAAGGAAAAGGCACCTGCCACCCCATGTGAGTACAACTCCCACTCACCTACTCAGCAGGTGCCTTTGTGTAGAATACAACCTGCACAACTAACCGTGGCTGCTCAGCACCACAGCTTTTCCCACTTAGCCTGCTTTTGCTCTAGGTGGATCCTTTGAGCAGCTAAGAGACTTGGCTCTGGAGTAAGACAGTTCAAACCTCAGCCTACCAACCTGTTGGCAAATTGGTTAACCTTGTGCCTCAATTTTACAGCCAGGGAGAGTACCCACTTCAGAAGTTGCTGGGAGTTCATGCATCCGAAGAGTTGAGAACAGTTTGGCGTTTAGTAAGAGAATACGCTTGGTGCTTGTCTTGTTCACGTGGACTTGGGTGTATTTAGTTGCTTCCATAGTCTCTTCTTGGCACCCCAGTGTCTGTTCATGTCCCACCCTAAGAGGACACAGCCCTTTTTTGTTCACTAACTAGAATTAACAGTGGACTACAACAGGGGCGCCTGGCTGGCTCAGCCAGTAGAACATGCAACTCTTCATCTTGGGGTCATGAATTCAAGCCCCACATTGGGCATAGAATTTACTTAATAACATGTCAGAAATGAAGGGAGCTTTTAATTTAAACCTCCCTGACAAGCCATCCACTTATCTCAGCCCTTCGTCTGGGAGGTATTTCAGTGTCCCCTGGGAGCAGTCAGGGTGGAGTCAATGACCCATAGCCCCAGTGGCGCTCTCTGCCAACTAGGCCCAGCACAGAAGTCCTGGGTTTGTTCTCCAGGTCACAGCTAACATTCCTGGATCTTTGGCCAGGTCCTGGCATCCCCTGGGAAATTGAGCCGTGCCCAGGCCTCGTCCCCTTCCTTTGCATGCCAGTGGATCTCTTCCAGTGCCTTTGAGAGAGGTGGGGAGAAATCCATGAGTTCCTATACCTGGAGGAGCCATGTCTTCTCATCCCCATCCCCAGTAGTTGACTCCGACACAATCTCCTTTGTTCATACTGTGGGCCAATTCCTGCTCTACTCTAACTCAAACCCTTAACCTTCCTACCTTTCCTGACCAGTCGATTTCACCTTCCCGTCGCCCAGGTCCAAACCTTGGGAGCCATCCTGAGTCTGGATTCTTCATTCTCCTGGCCACCCCCTCCCCCCATCCAATCCATGACAGTAAGTCCCGTCAGCTCCACTTTTCCAAATCCTTCCACTGCCCATCCTCCATGGCTGTCTCCTCTTCCAGGATCTTGGTCCTGACCATATACATCGGGACCACTGTGGCCACTCCCTGGCTGGTCTCCTTGCCCTCCCTCTACCTACAGTCTGTTCCCCTCCTGTGGCCACTGGATCCTAGAACAGCTGCATTGGATCCCAGCCCTGCCCTGCTTAGGGTCCTCCCTGAATTTCCCATTGCATTTTCTTTCTTTCTTTCTTTCTTTTTTTTTTTTTTTTAATATTTTACTTATCTATCCATGAGACACACACAGAGGCAGAGACACAGGCAGAGGGAGAAGTAGGCTCCATGCAGGGAGCCTGACGCGGGGCTCATCCGGGGTCTCCAGGATCAGGCCCTGGGCCAAAGGCAGGCACTAAACCACTGAGCCACCCGGGCTGCCCGCCCCCCTTTTTTTTCCCCATTGCATTTTCAATAAAATTCAAACTCATCATGGCCTTAAGTCTATCCATTCACCTAAGATATATTAAGCTTCAATCTTGTGCCAGACACTGCTTCAGAGACCAGGGAAACAGCAGTGACCAAAGATCCCCATTTTCACGGGCTGACACTCTTGGAGGAGGAGACAGATAAACATGGTAAATAAGCCAATCAGGTAGCCAGTATGCTGGAAAAAAATAAAGCCAAGGACGGAAGGTGTAGGATGCTATTTTAACTAAGGTGGTCTGGGAAGGTCTCACTGAAGGGGTGATATTTCTGCAGACCTGTGGGTGAGGAGGCTGTTGAAGCCCTGGGCTTCCAGTATGTGGGGAAAGCATTCCAGGCAGTGGTAACAAGGCATCACACAGTACAAAGGCCCTGAGGCTGGGAAGTGCCTGGTACATTTGAGGACCAGCGGAGAAGTCGGCAGTGTTGCAGAACCTCAGAGACTGAGAGGGAGAGAGGGCTGTGACCTGGGAGAGGAGATGGGGACAGGATGGGGAAGGGCCTTGGGGGTCTGGCTGAAGCCCCAGGAGTGTCTTGTTTCAAAAGCAAGGCTGGGGGATGCCTGAGTTGCTCAGTGGTTGAGGGTCTGCCTTGAGCTCAGATTGTGATCCCTGGTCTGGGGATTGAGTCCCATGTGGGGCTCCCTGACAGAAATATAGGCAGAGGGAGAAACAGAATTCTTGTAGGAGCCTGATGTGGGACTTGATCCTGGGACCCTGGGATCACAACTTGAGCTCAAGGCAGACCCTCAACCACTGAGCCACCCAGGTGCCCCACCAAGGAGGGATTCTGAGCAGAGGAGGGAGAGACTTAGGTCAGAGATTTGACTCAGGTGTTCACAGGCTCCCTGGGGCTTCTTGTGGGAAAGAGAATGGGGTAGAGGAATGGAAAAGGAAGTAGGGAGATGGTAAGGAGCCTACTGTGGTGATCCAAGCAGAGATAAGGCAAGGGTGGACAGAGCTAGAGTGGGGCATGGCAGCAGGAGAAAATGGCTGGATTCTGTATATACTTTTTTTTTTTTTTTTTTAATGATAGAGAGAGAGAGAGAGAGGCAGAGACATAGGCAGAGGGAGAAGCAGGCTCCATGCACCAGGAGCCCGATGTGGGATTCAATCCCGGGTCTCCAGGATCGCGCCCTGGGCCAAAGGCAGGCGCCAAACCGCTGCGCCACCCAGGGATCCCCTGTATATACTTTTTAAAAGATTTATTTATTTGGGAGAAAAAGAAAAAGCACACACAGTGGGGGAGGAGGCAGAGCAAGAGGGAGAGTCTTAAGCATACTCGGCTTAAGCAGGCTCCACATGGGGTTGGATCTCACGACTCTGAGATCATGACCTGAGCAGAAACCAAGAGTCCAGCACTTAACCAACTGCGCCACCCAGGCAGCCCCCATTTATATTTTTAAGATGGAACTAACAGAATTTCCTAAACTGGATGTGGGGTGTGAAGACAAAGAGGAGGCAAGGATTGACCTATTTGCCCCACAGCTGAAAGGATGGAGGTGCCATTAATTGAAATGGGGATGACTGTGGGGGCAATCAGGTTTAGGAAGATCAGAAGCTTAGGTTTGGATATTTAAATTTGAGAGGCCTGTTAATATGGCAACATCATGGGACACCTGGGTGGCTCAGAGGCTGAGCGTCTGCCTTTGGCTCAGGGAGGAATCTCGGGTCCTGGGATGGAGTCCGCTTCTCCCTCTGCCTATGTCTCTGCCTCTCTCTCTGTATCTCTCACGAATAAATAAATAAAATCTTCAAAAAAAATATGGCAACATCATTTATCTGTATTTGTTTATTTATTGTCACCCCCCCACCATGTGAGCCATTTGAGAACCAATCCTGCTTATCACGCTCAGCACTGTATTGCCAGCATCCAAGAGCAATTCCTGGCACACCACAGATGCTCAATAAATGTTTGATGAATGAATGAAGATTGACAAGTCCCCAAATTCTTTTACCTTCTAGGTCAGCCAGTATCAATTCCAATCTACCTAACTCTCATGTGCATTTTGTGAATCCTCCAGGTCTGGATTCAAATGTCCTCCTTTTCTGCAAAGCCTGCCCTGACTACTGTTTGACATTCCAGCTCATGCTTAATTTTTCTTTTCTTTTTTTTTTTTTTTTATGCTTAATTTTTCTCCATAACACTTACCACCCTGGCATACATACTTCCTACGACTGTTACCTTCCTTCACTAGAAGGTAGTTCCAAGCGGGCAGGAATTTTTGCCTATCTTGTTTAGTGCCAATGGGTAATAAAACATGATCTGGCACACAGTAGGCGTTTAATAAATACTTGCTGAGTTTGTGTTGCTGACCGGGAAGACACACGTTCCAGGCCCGAGCAGGTTAAGGCTTGAAGGCGAGACCCCGCCTCATGAATCATTCATGACCTGGCCCCGCCCACACGCAGAGGACGCGCGCGCTCACGCGGAAGAGAGGACGCGGCGCGTACCTGAGCTGAAGGCGCGGCAGGGGAAGTGGGCTCTGCGCAGGCGCCGAACTCCCCGACGCGGGTCTCAGCGATTTCTGGTTAGGAGGTGCGCGCGCGCGCGAGAGGGCGGCGGCGGCGGCGCAGTGCGCAGGCGCGGCAGGCAGTGCGCAGGCGCTGCGGGAGGGCGGGCTGAAGCGGCCGAAGCGGCGGCGGCGGCGGCGGAGGAGGCTCGGGCAGAGGGGCGGGAGCTGAGGCGGGAGCGGACGGGCTGGTGGGCGAGCGAGAGGCGGCGGAATGGTGGACTACCACGCGGCGAACCAGTCGTACCAGTACGGCCCCAGCAGCGGGGGCAATGGCGCCGGCGGCGGGGGAAGCATGGGCGACTACATGGCCCAGGAAGACGACTGGGACCGGGACCTGCTGCTGGACCCGGCCTGGGAGAAGCAGCAGCGCAAGGTGCGCGGCCCGCGGGCCGGACGGGCCCAAGGGGGGGGCTTCGCAGGGAGGTTGGGGCGCTGGAAGGGGGTTGGAGGTCTCGAGAGGGAATTGGAGGGTCCGTGATGGGAATCGGGGGGTCAGGAGAAGGAATTGGCGGGACCGGGAAGGGATTTGTAGTCCTGAGAAGAAACTGTAGAACTTGAGCAAGGAATTGGGAGCCTGAAAAAAAATAATTGGCGGCCGAGTAGGGAATATGGAAGTCAAAAACAACGACAACAAAAAAACCCCCAAAACCAAAAAACGAAATCAGCCCGATGGAGGAATTGGAGGGTCTGGGCGGGGAACTGGGGGAAACCGAGATGCTTGGAGGCTCTAAAATGGAATTGGGGTCTGAGGCGGGATGGAAGGGTCAGAGGATGGTTGGGGGTGCGGAGACGAACGGAGGAGTCTGGAATTTATGGGCCAGGATGGAATTGATGTTTGGGGGAGCCTGAGGAGGGGCTGAGAGGTGGAGGGGGTTATTTGGAGTGCAGAAAGCTCTGAAGAACCTTGGGGTTGGGGGAGTTCTAAAGGGGGTGGAGATTCTGGAAGTCTGAGGATGGAGTAGGGGGGTACTAAGAGAGGGATGTGGAGTCTGACGAGTAGTGGGGGCACCTGGGAGACTTGGAAAAGGAGAGGGGCAGAGGAAAGAAGTGGGTGTGAGACTGGGGTGTTGGGGGAGGGGGGGCAGGGGTGCAAATGAAAGAAGGTACGGAGTCCTAAGAAGTGTTTGAAGAGATTTATTTGGGGTGTCCTGTTCTGAGTGGGAGGCGGGAGGAGTAAGAGGAATTGATGGAGGGATGGAGAGGTGGAAGGGGGGATGCAGAGGGAACCTGGAGTGTTTTGAAGAGGGGATTCTGAAGAACTGATGGAAGGTTGAAAAGCTCAGCCAAGAGTTTGGAGGAGCCTAAGGAAAAGGTAGTGTGGAAAAGGTGAGCATCCTGGAAAGAAAGAATGGGAGCGGCGGAATGGCGGGTAATGAGGGAGATTAGTTTAGGAAAATGAAAGTCTCATTAGGAAGGCAGTGTGTGATGGATGGACTGAGAAAGGAATTTGGGGGGGAGGGCTTCTAGAGGTACAGTCGCAGGACTACAGAGTGTGTTTGGGGGTGGGGGACAGGGAGAGGGTCAGGGAAGAATTGTGTCTTTGGTGGGGTGGGGGGTGAATGGACCCTGAAAGCAGGGTCTGTTCTCAGGTGGTATGTTGGGGTGTGGAAGCTGCTTAGCGGGGGAACCACAGCAGTGAAAAGGAGACCAAGAGGAGTGGGAGGCCCAGAGAAGGTGTGTGTGTGGGGGGGCTCTCCAGTGATAGAAGAGAGGGCTTGTGCGCAGAAAGAGCTAAAGAAAGGAGAGTGTTGAGTGGATGTGTGTGTTTGGAGAGATGGTTTAAAGTGTGTGAAGAGAGTGGGAGGTACTCGAAGTTAGAAGCTTTTAGTACGTTCAGGAGATCTGAATTTTCTTCCCAGATTTGTCACTAATCAGCTTTGTGGTCCTGGGCAAGACCCTGCCTTTCTCTCTTAGTACAGGTCTGTCATCTGTAAAATGAGAGTTGGGGGTGTGGAAGCAGACCCTTCTGCGAGGCCTACAGAAGTGGATGTGTATGGTGTTGGAACTTAGGGAGGGCGGATTTGGTGGAACTTTTTCAGGAACATAGGGCAGACTCAAGGGGTTTGAGTGAGAGGAGTGTGACTGGAAGCCTCTTAAAGGTATGAATTGGTACCCTGGGGGCCCAAGTGCAGAGTGCCCAGTGCGGAGGGGAAGGGTGAAAGGGGCAGCTGTTCCAGGGCGGCCTGGGGTGGGGCCTGGCATGACCTTGGGTAAATTCCCAAGCTCTGCTTGAATTTCCTCATCAGGAGTGGGGGAGTGGCAGGTTGGTGGTGGTGTTCTTCTCCTTATCTCCACCTATCTCAGGGTGGCCAGGTTGAGATGATCTGATGTGAAAATGCTTTTTGAGGGGAGAAGATCTAGCCTGTAGTCCCAACAAGAATTTGTTGCCTGAGGCCTTGCCAGGGTGGCAAAGGTTAAGGGTCGCCAAGACACTTGGAAAGTTGGGAGGGGAACAGGGGTTCCATGGGGTTGTTGTTGAGTATTTTTGGGATCTGACTTCTCCAGCTCCAGGTGCTTGGGAGAATGAGGCTTTTTCGGTCAGGTGGTGGGAAGAGGGGGGGAAACCTTCCTTTTCCCTCCCTTCCTGTCTTCTATGCCTCCCCAGGTGACTCCTTTTGCTAGCTCATTTCCACTCCCTTCTGGCAGTTAGGGTGTGTGCTCCTTCGTGGTTAAGTCTCCCTTGCGCACAGGGTGAGGCCAGAGCACCATTCAGGCCCTGGGTGGGAGCGAGGACTCACCAGAACCCCAAGGCCCTGCCTGCTGTGTATTATTTTTCCCTCTTCCCTTCCTCAAGGACCAGGCAAGGTTGAGGGAAAGGGTGGCTCACAGTGTTCTCTAATACAAGCCGCTTTCAGTTCTCAATAAGGGTCAGATTCTAGCATGTCCTGCTTTATACCTACCGCAGCAAATATTTACACATAGCTGTTCTTTGGGGGAAAATATTGCTTCACCGCTGTGCACTTTCCTATTATGGAATAGGGATCCTTTATGAAATGGGGGAAGGAATGATGGAAAGGAACATGTACACAAATTTGTACTGTTCTTTTCCTTCTAAGAAGAACTACCCCCCCACCCCTCAAACAGTCTGGGCGAGTTTTTCTGCATTACAGTGTCGCTTAAGTGAATGACAGGTTGCCCTTCTTGCCTTGCTGAGCCATTGGCACAGGGAGAGTGAGTGGTAGTCCTGTGAGTATCTTGTGCACACTCACGTATCCTGAAAATCTGTTTCCAGGATCACTGCAGTCCCGTAAAGTGCTTGGAGTTGTATTCCAAGTTCCAGGAATTAGGCCAGGGTTGGTTTGAGTCAGGGTGTATGTAGCATCTGATGGTTCTCACTTTGACCTGAAGCCATTTGCTCTGACTTCTAGGGACCCTTGTAACCAACCTGCTAAGTAGGTTATAGAACAGTTCTGACGTGGAAGGCCCTGAGTGTCCTCCTGGGAGATAGGAGAAGGACTGGCCTGGGTTTTGAGTAAATGCTCCAGCAAGTACAGTTCTCTGCCACAGTTCCTTTTCCCAGCGTCTGAGAGGGTCCTGGGTAGCCTTGGTATTATTCCTTGCTCTCCTGGACAGGAGCTGTCTCTTCTTAGCTCCTTCAGATGGATCCCCTCTCAACATAGCAAGAAGGATCGCCTCCTTCGCTAAGCTTGCTTGTTCCTTGAAACATCACTGTTTGCAGGGCCTCAGGTTAGATCCCTGACCTTTAGCTTGGGCTCTATCAAGGGTGAGTTAATTATTTGAAAGTTCTGATGGTTCATTTTTCTCCAGGTTTTTTTTTTTTTTAAGCCTGACAATAGGGGCCTCAAAGTAGCCATCTGTTATTTTGTTCCATTACTGTAATTGCTTTCCTCTTGGGTTCTGGCTAAGATTGACAGGTCCTTAGCGGCTTTCAGAATTAAATAATATACCTAAAAAAAATTAATAGCAATTTTTAAAAACCCCATCAAACTTAATTATCATCTAGAAGTAAGACTATAAATATGAGAGGGGGACAGCTATACTCAGGAGAGGGATAGAGAAAGCTACTCGGCTACTAGCACTATTCCCTCCCCAATCGCTGAAAACGTGTCTTAGAACATGGTTTTCTTTCCTGGTGACTGCCAAAGAGGTGAGGTCTGGGAGGGTGGCCTGGGAGTAACTGCACCCCTTGTAGCCATTCACACTTGTTCAGTTGAGAGTTGGTACCATGAAATGGGAGCGGTGCCTGTTGTTTCATCTAATCCTAGGCGGTCCTGGGCGGCAACCCAGAATTGCCCTCTGCGTTTTGAAACACCCTCCCTGGTTCTGGCTTCCAAGACCAACAAGGAGGCTAGTTAGCTAAGCTACCTGGCGGCAGGGAGCTGACTCATTCTTGGGTTGGAACTGGTGGTAGATGGTTTTATTTAAGGGCAGCTGATTGCCTGGCCTCAAGTGGGCTTCATTGTGGCGAAAGTTTGGTGAGCACGTTGGAGGAAACAACCCAGGAAATGAAGGGTAGTGCTATAGTATCCTGGCGAATGCCCTTGCTGCCAGGGAGGTCAATTAAGACACAGGATGGCGCTCTCAAAAAGTCTTCTTTTTTTTTTTTAACTTTTTTTTTAAATTTTTATTTATTTATGATAGTCACAGAGAGAGAGAGAGAGAGAGAGAGAGAGAGAGAGGCAGAGACATAGGCAGAGGGAGAAGCAGGCTCTATGCACCGGGAGCCCTACGTGGGACTCGATCCCGGGTCTCCAGGATCGTACCCCAGGCCAAAGGCAGGCGCTAAACCGCTGTGCCACCCAGGGATCCCTCAAAAAGTCTTCTTAATCAGATTTCAGGACAACAGGGACAAGTGTGGATTCTAGTGTTAAGCCTCTGGGATGGGGACTTCTGTCATTTACTTATTTATTTGACCCCCCCCCCTTTTTTTTTAGAATTTTATTTATTCAGAGAAAGACACACACATAGGCGGAGGGAGAAGCAGGCTGTATGCAGGGGGACTCGAACCCAGGTCTCCAGGATCATACCCTGGGCCAAAGGCAGATGCTCAACCACTGAGCCACCCAGGCCTCCCGACTTTTGTCATTTAAATGTAGACTTCAGTTGCGGCACCTGGGTGGCTCTGTTAGTGAAGGGGCTGCCTTCAGCTCAGGTCATTATCCTGGGGTCCTGAGATGGAGCCCCTCCATGGGCTCCCTGCTCAGCGGGGAGCCTGCTCTTCCCTCTGCCTCTGCCCTTCCGCCTGCTCATGATCTGTCTCTCTCGAATAAATAAATAAATAGATAAAATCTCTAAACGTAGACTGCAGTCCTGGTGGACTTTGGCCAGACAGCACTGTTTTTCAGAGTTACCCTGAGTGATTGTACAAGTTACCTGGCAGTGCTGTCTAGCAGATGACAGAAGAGAGAATGGAATAAAAAAAGAATTGATTTGAGAAGGCTGAAGGAATTTCTAAGACTGTTGAGGTGGACACCTTCAGCTTGTGCTGTATTGATTTGTAGTGTGCTAGGAATTGTACAAACCTTTGACCAGATCTTAAGGCTTCTTAAAACAAGGATTCCCTGCTGCTTCTGTTTTTTTGGGGGGAGGGGAGGAAAGGAGAAGGGCAAAAATAATTAGCGAACACCTGTTTGTCCCAGGATCACTTGCTCAGGTTTTCTGAATAGCCAAAATATCTACATGTTTCTCTCTTCCCTGGCATGGAGTATATTCTAGACCAGTGTCTTGCTCAGCTTTGTCCCTCTTTCCTTCGCTTAGTGATGTCCAAGGTCTCATCTCATCTCATCAGTCAGGTTCAGGTCCCTTCCCCCAGATTCCCTTCCACTGCCTTTATTTATGGATTTATTTTACAGAATAACAAAACACTCCTGTTACCTGGTTCAAATTCCTCTCCTCCCCTTTTCTTTTTTCATGGAAATGGAAGGCAAGCGACAGCAGGTTGGTCATTCAGTGACAGTGGTAATTGAAACACCTAAGAAAGGGAAAGGTAGGCAGACGGAAGTTTCTACTTGAGCGGATGCAAATTCTGTCATCCATGGAGGTTTGAAAGACGTCTTTATATCATGGGTGGTGTGAGAGCTCAAGACAGTATCCTTTAGGATGAGTTTAAAGTTTAAAACATCAAAGCACAGTTACAAGGAAACTTAGTTTTACAGTGTTGGCAGTCAAGGCGCCAGAATTTGTTATAAAGTGTCTGAAAGTGGCACACTAGCACTTGCTTTGTTTCAAGAAGGTTTATGAGTTACATTTTAGTCAGTATTCCAGGTATCAAGGAGTATGTAAGGGTCAGTGAATCAAAAGAAACAATCATATTAAATTCCGGACTCTGTAAAGAACGATCTTATTTGGGGGGGGGGGGGGGGGTGGTAGGAGGAGAAGGATCTTGCATCTCCCAGAAAGTGAAATCTTTCAATGGGCAGGGGGGTCTTTACATCAGTGCTGGGAAAGTTTTATCCAAGTAGCAGTCTGCCTGGGATTATAAAAATCTCTGAGACATTCGCCTTGGTGTTGTGCCTTTTTTGGTTGTGGTGTTCTTTCACGTCCCTTCCCCCTCCCCCTTCCTTTGTAAACAATCGATGCATTAACTTGGAATGTCCAGGGAAAGTTTTGAAAAGCTGGTTGGTGTAACTTGGTTGCCTTCTCTTTAGTTGGAGCTGCAGTTACTCTGGGAGAAGCCAGTGGTCTTTTTCTTGGGCATAATTTATTGAAGAGTTATTGGAAAGCCAGTGGATTGAGTTTATTGGAGATTTGATATTTGCCACCTATTTCTATGCTGGCTCCTGCCTTCCTGGGATGAGCCCCCATCTCCCCAATAGTGAGGGCCCATCCTGAATTTCTGGAAAAGACAGTGGCTCCCCAGCCAGAGCAGCATTCCCCCTCATCCCTCAAAATCCTTGCTTCTGTGATTTATCTCCCTGTTTCCTAAACTTCAGCCATTTGTGACTTTTCCATGCCCATTTTACTTTTATATAATTAAGACTTTTTTTTAGAGTTAATTTGCCTTTCTTCAGTTTTAAAAGGAAAAGTTATATAAGTATGATAAATGAAAAAGTCAGCCTCCCTGGCCATAAATAGAAGGAAACTGGGAAAATAAACATGCTGAAAACAAAACTGATGTCGTTAAATTCCAGCTAGGTGTTATTCCTGCTGAAGGCTCTGGGCCTGAGCTCTGCTCCGTTTGTTAAAAAGAGAATTTGGCAAGTATTAGTGAAGTGCTAAAGATCCACAGTGCCAAGCAGAGACTTTCTCTTTGAAGTAATCAGAAGGTTTACAAGAAATCAAAGGAATAACCTCACAGTGATTCGAGGATTAATGTAGGATATGAATAACCCTTAAAATCTCCCATATGTGCCTGCCACTTTTGGAAAAAACTATCTCATTTGACCCTGGAAAGATTCCATGAGAGTCAGAGCAGAGTGACTTACCCAGGAACACACTGCCTATCCTGCTTGCCCTATGTCCCACATATCACTCAAAATTGGATGACACTGGATATATCTTTGCTTTCTTTTTTCTTTTTTTAAATTAAAAAAAATGATTTTATTTATGTATTAGGGAGAGAGAGAGCTCACATGCACACAAGCAGGGGGAGCAGCAGGGAGAGGGAGAAGCAAACTCCCCACTGAGCAGGGAGCCCAATGCAGGGTTCAATCCCAGGACCGAAGGTAGATGCTTAACTGACTAAGCCACCCAGATGCCCTATCTTTGCTTTCAACTGTTAGGTTTTGTTTGTTTGTTTGTTTTTTAAGAAACCTGGGCCACGTTGTAAATATAAGAATATATGCTCTTTTTCTTTTTAAGACTCCAGTTTTCGTACACATACACTCTGGAAGTTTGGCTGCCCCCCATGAATACAGTGCTATGCTGTTTGGGTATTTGAATCTGAGATCCTGAGAGGAAAGCAGTGCCCTCCTGCCGAGTTAAGAAAGGCTTATTTAAATGTTTTTCTTCCAAATATCAGAGCAGAACAGATTCTTTGTTTTCCAGTGGAACCATCCACACAGGGCAAGAGTAGTTGAAAGTGGCAGTTACTACTCGCCCAGCACAATGAAGTCATCTTGGGAAATATCGTTGACGGTGTTGAAATGATTGAATGGGATGCTAGAACACCAGCAATACAATAGCATTTGTGTCTTCAGCTTCGGGCAGGAATAAAGAAGACATTGTGGTTTGTTTTATGCTTTTTAAAGTTTCCCCCCCAAAGGTGTGGGTCTGAGTGATGTCTGTCACTGGCTTTCTAGTGGGTTTTTCTTTTCATCTTCTCCCCCTCCCCGATGGCTGTTGACAGTGGGTGGAAGCCACATTCTAGGTGGATGGGAGGCAGTGCGGAAGGCAGGCAGTCGGCTTTGCTCCTTGTTCTCCATGTGTGAGAACAGTCTGGTTTTTTAATCTCCAAAAACCCTAAGATTAAGAGTTTTCATGTCCTACCTCCTGAACAATAATGACTGATTTAAAAATGTCTTAATCATCAGCCATCCAGGCTGGAGGCACAACAGGAAGTAGTATGAGTGCATTTTTTTTCTTTTTTAAATACGTATTTCATTTCGATGGCCAAGAAGGCCAATTTGCGAGTAGAAGAAATGTCACGGGTGGAAGCTTGAAGGTGATTCAACAGCCAGCCTTGCTGGGAGGTTGTTTGAGGGACTGTCACTCTAGAAGGCTTGGTGGGTCTTCAGCTTGTGTTATTGAAATGATCGGCCTTCTTTCACCAAGTGCCAAGGCAGTGCTGGAAGCCTCCTTCTGTCAGGGTCATTGTCCTAGTCCGTGTGTGTGTGTGTGTGTGTGTGTGTATGTGTATAATAGTCAGCATATGAGTGCCCTATGATCTGTCTACATCTGGGTGTGAGTAAAAGGTATTTAGTTAATATCACCATGGGAACTGAGTCGCCTATTTATTGTTTTGGGGAGTGCCTCCACACCAGAGGCAGCACTAATGTTGGAATGTTGGGCTCTTGGGCAGAAATATGATGCCAACTGATTTCCTAGGAAAATATCCAGGGGCATGGTGGCCATGCTGGGTAGGTGGACGAGGAGCCTCTGTTGTGCAGGAATCACAGGAATCACACCGACCAGTCTAGTCCCTCTTATGGATGAGGGGTGAGGGTGTGTGTTTGTGCAGGAGAGAGAAAGAAGGAAAAGCTTACAGCATGAAAGCCCCTGTTGGCTTTGTGGCTGGGACGTGTGCTTTTTCTCTAGGCATTTAGAGTTGGAATTTCAGCTATGTGACTTCTTAATAGCAGGGCAGAATGTGCCTGCATCTTTTGCCTGCTTTCACAAACACTGACAAATTAAAAAGAACTCTAAAGTTTCCAGCAAATCCCAAGTGCGGTTCATTCCATGATAACATTTAAAAAAAAAAAAAAATCCACATCCTTCCTACCCCAGCTCCGACAGTAAATAAACTTTTTTCTCCCTGTTGCTTCCCCCGCTTTCCTTTAAGGAATTGAATATCTTTACAGTAAACTCTGAGTCTGATGAAAATTTTAAACATTTTTTACAAAGTGCTTATTTGGCTCCTGCTACCGCCATAGATTGTGTTTGGAAGTGTCTGGTTGTCTTTGCTTTTGGTTTAAAAAAAAAAAAAAAAAAAAAAATATATATATATATATATATATATATTTATTTATTTATTTATTTATTTTTATTTCTTTAGTTTTATTGGTTAGTGGGCACCTGGGTGGCTCAGTGGTTGAGCATCTGCCTTTGGCCCAAGTTGTGATCCTGGGTCCTGGGATCGAGTGCCACATCAGGTACCCCGCAGGAAGCCTGCTTCTCCCTCTGCCTATGTCTCTGCCTCTCTCTGTGTCTCTCTCATGAATAAGTAAAATCTTAAAAAAAATAATTTTATTGGTCTGTATGATCTAGTTCTGGCTTATGATATAAAATCAGCTTCAAAATTCAAAATGTCTGGAAGCAGCTGGTTTTCCAGGCTGGTGGTTCAAGGGGCAGTCTGATTGATGAATCAACCCTTCTTACAGGCGGGGTCTGCTAACCAGTCCTGGAAGGTATCCAGACAGTAAACATCACCAGGATTGTGAGGCTTCTTTTCTTTTCTTTTCTTTTCTTTTCTTTTCTTTTCTTTTCTTTTCTTTTCTTTTCTTTTCTTTTCTTTTCTTTTCTTCTTTTCTTTTCTTTTCTTTTCTTTTCTTTTCTTTTTCCTTTTCTTTTTCCTTTTCTTTTCTCTTTTTTTGGGGAGGGGTGGATGTGGGGAGTCATTTGAGCTATGCTGCCAAGCCTGGTAGGATTTGGCTTTCTGTAAAACAGAAAGGTCTGTATCAAGATGTCTTTTTCAAAGATGTCAGGCCTGTAGTCATCCAGAGCTGTGTCTGCTGGGTACAGTAAGAGGAAATACCTAGACGGGTTTGGGGGGCCTTCTTGACCATTTTGGAAACTTTTTGTAATTTTCTTTAACTCACACAAAGACGATCCGCGGAAAAGAATTTGATCCATTGAGAGCTGCAATCCATTTTAGGGATGGTGGGTTAAGGGATCCTGGCCCAAAGCTGCATCAAGGAGTGGCACTCAGCTCTTACCTGCTGCCCAGAAACAGCTTAGAGATTCAGAGGGAACAAGCTTTGATCTTAAAAACAGAAGACTCAAAGTGCATTCAGTTCTCTTTGCAGCTACCTTAGACTTGGGAAAGTTCTGGGCCTCTTTAATAAACAACCACAAAGCAATTCTTGCCAAATACGGCCTGCTCCAGGGCCACAGGGTTAGCTTAGGAGACAACTTTCTTGCCTAAAAATAAGTGCATGTTCCTATCAAACATTCCAAGCATTGTTTAAACATGAGACTTCTGAGTAGCAGTTCAGGCTTTGTGGGTTCAGTTATGTCAGAATGTGGGCAATTTGGGGAGCTCGCTCCCCATTTTGGGATTGGCCAGTAGTCACCCAGGAACTCAGATGACCAAATGCAAACCATCTTCCATCTCATTTCTGTATGTTCTTGGTCTATTTATAGGCTGGTGGGGAAGACAGAGAGCAAGCATGTAAATAAAACAAGGCAATTTCAGATAGGATTGTGTGTTGTAGTGTGAATTAAATACTAATTAATAATCGCTAGTGTGTTACCCTGTGCTCAACTCTATTCTGAGTGCTTTACCTGGACTCACTTGTGTAATCCTGTGAGGTAGGTGGTATTACCTTTACAGGACAGGTGTAAAAATGGAGCCATGAAAGTTTAAGTCACTTGTCTGGACAACAGTGCCAGGGCTTGAACCTCGAAGGTCTGGCCTTCAAGCCTGTGCTCTCATATCTACAAACACTAATCTAGTGATTGGGAATGGCTTGGGGGGGAGGTGGGTGAGGGGAGTAGGGTGCAGTGCAGGTACTTTAGATCAAGAGGAAGATTTCTTTCTTTCTTTGATTTTTTTTTTTTTTAAGATCTTATTTATTCATGAGAGACACAGAGAGAGAGAGAGGCTGAGGGAGAAGCAGGTTCCACACAGGAAGCCCGATGTGGGACTCCGGGATCACATCCTGAGCTGAAGGCAGATGCCCAACCATTGAGCCTCCCAGGCGTCCCTCTTTCTTTCTGTTTTATTTACTTATTTGAGAGGAGAGGAAGAACAGAGAGAGAGAGCTCTCTACCTTGCTGAGTAGAGAGCCCAATGCAGGGCTCAATCCCAGGACCCTGAGATCATGACCTGAGCCACCCAGGTACCTCCAAGAGGAAGATCCTGGAAGACAGAACATATTGGCTGTTCCCTAAGGGATGGGAAAGAGGGAGCCAAGAGAACACTACAGGGAGGCTCTTTCAAGCAGGGGGGAAGAAAGTGTGGAGGCCATGAGGAGGAGAAAGAAGGCCAGAGTGGCCAGAGCAGGGCATGTACAAAGGATGGTCCCAGCCAGATCTCTTAGAGCTTTTTTGTTGGAAATGGTGATGAGGCCTAGAATCTGCAGATTCAGTGCCTCTTGGACTCCCATTAGGCCAGGAATCTCCTACTTCCAGAACTCTGGCCCTGTAACCCTTTCCTCTCAGAGTCTCTGGACTGGCCAAACCAGAACTGACTTCTAAAGTGGGAACCCTGGGACGATGGAGCATTAAACTGAACAAAAGCTTCAATTATCCCTCTGCTTATTGCTGCAGTAGACACCTGTGTTTGATTAAAGCACTGGTAACTTTTGAATCTGGAGTTTTACAGCACTGCGGGCTCATGTGGCTTTGTAGTGTCTCTCTTACAGAACTCAACTCTTACCCTCTGAACAAATTCCAGTCCCCTTCAGTCCCATCAAGAGGCTGCTTGATTTATAAAGCATCTTTGGTAAAATGTGGTTCCCTCTTTGAAGTGGGAAGCCAGGAAGCCTGATTTTTTTAACTGGCTCTTTTCCTAGGACCTCCCTTTCTCTGTAAATCCGTCTTCCATTTACTCAATATTTCCCCCTTGTTTCTCTTGGTCAGGTTGAGTTATAGCTAGCATGGTTCTAATTCAGAGAGACATACATGCAGGCTGATTGAGGCGTTCAGCCTTCCATACCCCACTGGAAGCCAATCCAGTGACATTGGATTTCATTTGGCCCATGGCTCCCCATCTGAAGGCACACCTTGTCAGACTAGTTATGTGGCTTTTACTCAGGGAGGAACAGCAACAGCTCTGGGCTATCCATAGACACTCCTGACTGTATACACAGCACTCAGCAAGAAGCTAAGTTCACAGATCATAAGGTGTCCATCGTGAATGTGGGCTGGAATTCTCTCGCCCTGCCCTTAATGCAGCTCGGCTGCAGAAATCATCCCTGTTGACAATATAAAGGAGTGAATGAGTATGAAGGTGTCCTGTGGTAGCATGGCCAGCCCAGCTGCTTCAGCTGGAAAGAAGATGGTGAGGTTTCCATTCTCCTGGCAGCATACCCATGTGAACTTGTTAAATCTTTTAAGTAGCTGTATAGGAGGAGAGATAAGTGTTTATCTTTATCCTCTTAAATACAAACATAAAACCTCCCCTTTATAAAACCAGTTCAGAGTGGGAAGAAAGTGTATGGAAAATGGAAAACGTGGCCGATTATATTGAGTCCTACTCCACGTTTGGGATACAGCTGTAAGTTTCCACGGTGGGTGGCTTATTATGCATTTATGCTGAGCTGAACCTGCTCCAGGCTGTTCCTGCAGATAGAAAAGGCTTTCTTGGGGTGAGACGGGGGAGGGGAGTGGGGTGTGTGTGGGGGAAGCTGTCTCTTTCCATTGCACTGTAAAGACTTGGAGGAAGGTCTTTTGAGAGACTTCAGCAGCTGTCACTTGGGTAGCAGAATTGGGGGCTGCTGACCAAAGTGTGTCTGCATTTTATAGCCAGCCAGCATGTTGTGTAACATGAGTTGGGGCTTCATGAGCCCTGGAGTCCAGCACTCAGGTAGAAACATGACCGCCAGGGCCAGACAACAACCCTCACTGGGCCCCTCTGCAGAGCAGAGCTCTGCGCCGAGCCTTTGGGGGTATGAAAGAAACCGGAGACCCAACCCACTCTCAAGGAGCTCACGGTGTAATTGGGGAGAAAGCAAAGCCACATGAGACGTCAGGAGGACATTAAGCGGCACACCGAAAGGCCTACAGCACTCTAGCTGTGTCCTGGGAGAGGAAAGGGGTGAATAAGGGCAGGTGGGGTCAGTCATGGAAACTTTCATAAAGGAGGTGAGTGTGCAGGAGGGGTGGGCCTTTGCCCCAGTGGTGTGCAGGTTTCTGGGAGAAGTGTTAGGGGGTCTCTTGTGTGCAATTGAACAGTATTCCTGAGATGTCTCTTTCGAGCAGTCCTGCCTGTTCCTTCCCCTGATGAGCACTGTCTTGTGGGGAGTTTCACATTTGAGGTACCATGTCTGGTATATCTTAACTATACCTTGGAAGCTCTGAGTAGCCAGACCCCAGGGTCTGAATCCATAGCCATTGGCAGGTCCTGTCACTTTCAGAACTATTGTAGGCAGGCTGGACCCCTCCCTATGTGGGAGTGTGCCCTGAGTACTCTTTAAGAGTGCTTTCAGCTTGCTGGTGGTCCCTTCAGAATAAGCGCAGGCTTTAGGAAAAGGAACAGAGAGACTTGGTTCTTAGATCTAAGAGTCTCTCCAAGCCTTGTGCCTTACAGCCTCTCCGGGTGTGTGCTGCTGCATAGTCCAGATGACCACTCCAAGCTGGAAGAGGCATTTCTGTATTGAGATTGCACAAATGAATGGGGTTGACTCCTGACAGCCTGGTTGGCTTGGTGTGCCACAGTTAACATGCCATCCCTAGAATGAGGGTAGCCTGGAAGTGTTCTTCCTTGAAAGTTTATTCTTGCCTGCCAAGCTCGGCTTACAGGTGCTATTCTTTAAATAAATGCCTTAGAGCTGGCTTGTGGAACTTAAGAGTTCCCATCCCCGGAAATACTCCAGTGTGTTTAAAAAAAAAAAAAAAAAAATTCATTCAGGTGCTCACGGCCAAATGTGTGACTCAGATAGTACAGTGCCCTTGATATGCTTTTCCAAAATTGACATACTTGAGTTGCACTCTGGCCCCACTGCAAGATAAGGTTCGGGTAGCTGGCCCATGCTTCTTTCTTTGTGTGGTTTCAGGTTGGGTTTTTCTCCCTTTAGATGATGCTTGAGACCTGTGACATAGATCAACTCATGAAAGTAAAGTAGCGACTGCAATCACCCAGCAGAAGCTGGCTTGCTTGCTTGCTTCCTTCCTTCCTTCCTTCCTTCCTTTATTTATTTATTTATTTATTTATTTATTTATAAGATTTATTTATTTATTCATGAGAGAGAGAGAGAGAGAGAGAGAGAGAGAGAGACAGGAGGAGGGAAAAGTAGGCTCCATGCCGGAAGCCTGACGTGGGACTCGATCCCGGGACTCCAGGATCACGCCCTAGGCCAAAGGCAGGCACCAAACCCCTGAGCCACCCAGAGATCCCCCCCCCCTTTATTTTGGCTTCCATCTTTTAGACTGCTGGGGGAGGGGGACCAGTAGGTTTGCTGTGGAAAGATTGGTGGGGGTGGTGAAGGTGGAAAGTATTACCTGGAGCGAGCCAGACTTTGTATCTTGGGCACCAGAGCACTGCTTGTGCTGTTAGGGAGAAAGTGCTGCAGACTATTAGCATTAGCTGGTTTCCTTTCCTAGCTTGTTACGGCTTTGAGGCAGACTCTGCCTCATAATCGTTAAGAGATGCTTTCTCCCCCCCTTCTGAAAGG
The DNA here is from genome assembly GCF_018345385.1 of Vulpes lagopus. NCBI lineage: Eukaryota > Metazoa > Chordata > Mammalia > Carnivora > Canidae > Vulpes > Vulpes lagopus. The sequence continues at coordinate 170,992,930 of NC_054825.1, read as the reverse complement.
CTGTGATGTTAGGGAGGTGGGCTTTCTTGGTGGAGAGAACCTGGGGTTCATTGGTTGTAGTGGGAGAATGCTTGCTCTACCCGTGTTTTGGGAGAGCTTTCTCAGGGAGAAGTTGCAGAATATACAGGGTCACAAAGTTTCTTGCACAATCCCAGGCTCTGAGAAGAGATGCCTGCTCAGCTAGTGGGTTAACCGATAGCACCCAGCCTACCCACCAGACCAGAGAAGGCGGCTCAGATGTCACTGGGATTCAGGCTGTCTCTTGGTCCAAGCAGCTGCAAGCCTGGAGGGGGTGTTGAGAGTGCTGAAGCTCCTGTGGGAGGTGTTCCTGCACTGCCATCTCCAGGCTTGGTTCTGGCGACAGAACCGGGAGGTGGTGGAAGGTGTGTGGTGGGAAGAGGGTCAGAGCACAGCCTTTAGAGGGAGACAGACCTAGCTTCTGCACACATTCCTTCCACCCACTGGCTGTGTGACCCTGGGCAAGTGATAGGGGTTAAGCCTCAGTGTCCTCCTTTGGAAGGGGTCATCATCCTACCTCACAAGATGATTCCAGGATTCAGTGAGATAGTGTATATATAAAGCATCTGGCACAGTGCCTGGCACGCTTCTCAGAATTATTTCAGCGGCTCACCAGCCTGCATCCAGGTGGGCTCAGCTGCTTATGTCTTCTCTCTCTCTCTCTCTCTCTCTCTCTCTTAAAGATTTTATTTATTTATTTGACAGAGAGTGCACAAGCACAAGTAGGGAGCGGCAGGAAGAAAAAGAGGGGGAAGGAGACCCCTCACTGAGCTGGGAGCCCCAATGTGGGCTCCATCCCAGAACTCTGGGATCATGACCTGAGCCAAAGGCAGATGCTTTACCAACTGAGCCACCCAAGCACCCCGCATCTTCTCTTTAAAGGAATTGAAGGGATCCCTGGGTGGCGCAGCAGTTTGGCGCCTGCCCTTGGCCCAGGGCACGATCCTGGGGACCCGGGATCGAATCCCACGTCAGGCTCCCGGTGCATGGAGCCTGCTTCTCCCTCTGCCTATGTCTCTGCCTCTCTCTCTCTCACTGTGTGCCTATCATAAATAAATAAATAAATAAATAAATAAATAAATAAATAAATAAATAAATAAATAAAGGAATTGAAGAGGTCTGCTGAATTGTGCAGCTCAGTGAAAACCCAGAACATGTACCCACTTTCTTCAAGTCTTCTCTTAGGGAGCTCTGAACTCTGAAACCTAGCCAGCACCTTCAAAGACCAATTCTCTGTCAAGTATCTGGGCCTCATTACCTAGGGAGGTAGCTTATTTCAGAGTTGCAAATCCTGAACAGTTTCATGTCTGGATGAGCCATAGGTAGTGCTGGCAAGGCTTTTTCATGAGTAAGACAGCTTATTATTAAGTTTGGGATCAGCCCAGGGGCTCTTTCCCTAGATCCCCTTCTTGCCCTATCCTCTTTCCTCTAAAGAAAAAAAAATCTTTATCCACTCAAGTTAGAAACAACCCACAGCCTCAGGTCGTGTTGCTATCCCTCAACTGGTAATGATGTAGAAAGAGGAAGAGCTTCTCACTGATAACCCCAAAAATAACTTGCAGAAATGCTATCACAGGGTGTAGAGGTGTTCCAGTCATTGACCTGGAACATGGGACCTTCTAGAGTGCTTCACAGAGCCATGCTTCTTCCAGGGTTCCTTCCCCAGTGCTTCTCACTGCCTGCTCTTCCATCCTCTGTACTGCCTTCCTCCGGGGGAGCCCCCCCTTCCGGAGGTCACTTCCTGATGCCATTCCTCAACTTAGCCCCTATCCCCCCCAAAAGCAATCAAATCCATAACCTAATAAGGCAAAAGAATGAGGAGAATGTCCGCCTCCCAGCCTCTCCCCTAACAGGGCGCAGGCCCGCAGCAAATTTGGAAATTGGAAAATGTTACAATGGAGGGACAACTGACGATTGGGGGAGTAGTGGGGGTGCAGGCGGACCCTGCTGGAGGGCCACCCGGTTTGCGCTTTCCAAATCTGGCCCACACACCCCTCTTGCACAGAGAAGTGTATGGAAAGGAACTGCTTGAGTCAGCCGTACCTCCTTTTGGGATTCACGGGCCAGGAGAACCTGAAGCATACATAGGAAGAGTCCTCGGTGGGAGCCCCCTTGGAGGGGCACTCCTCCGTCACTCCTGGGACTCACAAATCGAAACACGTTCTCCAAGATGAGCAGTTTTCTTCCCCTTGACTGTGCCAGGGTTGAATTAGCCCGGGCGTTAATTAAAACTTGTCGGCACTTAGAGTAGGGCCCCCCAGAAACCTGTCACCCCTCCTACATCATTATCCCAGGCGAATCAACCCTCTCTGACGCAGTTTCCATTCTCCACTCAGAAGGAGGAACAGCCCCTCTCCGCCTGGGAGCCCAGGTGGAGGGGGGCTGACTGGGCCAGACCTACTTTGCTTTGGAAGGTCAAGCTTAGTAATTAACCTGAACGCTTCTGGGAGGGGGTGAAGGAGAAGGAACCGGCGCTAAAGATGTGCCAGGTCTTTCAAATTGCTAATTATCAGCAGGCATGAGGTCATCCGTAAATATATCTAATTCTTTAGCTGTAATTAAGGTGCTCATTAAAAGTGCAGGGAAGTTTTGGTTTTTTTTTTAAAGGAAAAAACACAAAAAGCCTTTGTTTCAACTTGACAGGATGGTTCAAAACAGGCGGAGGACTCAAGGCACAGGACTAGTTTCCTGCCTTAAGAACCTTTACAGGAAATCCACTGCAAACAATATTGGTGACCCTGCCAAAGAGGCAAACCTGGGGTGATGTCATTGTTCGGAGCTGTCATTGCGAGCCTGGCTTTGGGGGAGGAGGGTTGGTGGGATTAAAAAAGGAGTTTGTGAATGTGTGTGTGTTTAGCTGTCCTCAGAAGAGGCAAATCAATTGAAAAGCAGGGCGGGGAGGGAAATCATAAGTGGGGGGGGGGGTCTTTGAAATATTCTTAGCTGGGTTCAACTTCTCCAAGTTTAAAAAATTCTCTCTTGCTATTTTTGCTCCTCAAAATGCTGCTGCCTTTTTAAGAGACAGCCTTTTCTGAGCCATTCCGCATTTAGTGCTTTTCTCTATAGTGGGATTTGTGGCCCACAAGGCAGGGTGCTAAGTTCAGCACTAGGTGAACGCTGCCACTCCTCTAAGAACGAGAGGCTCCGTTGTGAAGTGTGGAAACTGAGACACAGGCCTAGTTTTGTGTGTCTGTTTTTTCCACAAAAACCATTTTGGAAAACCACCCATGCCATGAGTTGGCACCTGTAAGTTGTTAATCTTCCCATGTGCCTCCAGGAACCGTCTGGAGCATCTCTGAAAAAAGGACAAGCTTAGCATCTTGTCATTTTTCTTCTGGCTGGAAGTCTAACAGAGAGGCATAAACACAGTCTTAAAATGAAAGCAACAAAAATAAACTCAAACCAGCCCTGCATGAAGACATTAATGCAAAATATGCAAGCTGGCTTGCTATTTATACGGCAGAAGGCAGTCATAAGAAGATCCAGGCCTGGTTAAGGAGAGTTATGTCTTTTGAGGTGCTTGTTACCCAGAATTCCAAATAAACCATGGATGATTTACTCGGAGGAGGTTCTAATGCGGGGTCTCCTTTCATGTTTGCACAGTCTGGTCTCTTGATGAAAGCTCTGAAATGCTAATGCAGGATCAGGATACAGTTTGGAGTGCCCCCTGCACCTTCCTCTCCTTAGAAAACATCCTAACAGCTTTAAAAGGAAGTTTGAGGATTAAATACAAGAGCCATGTAAGTTTCCTGAGGTTCATATCCTGTGATCTGTTAGTATTCCCGCCCCACCCCCCCAACTGATATTTACCCAGACACCATGTTAGAAAACTAACCTACCTCCTCTCCTCATAGCATTTACATTCTGGAGGGGAAGATGGTCAATGAAATTAATGGCAAAAGTGAATTGGATGTTAAGGTGACGTGTACTTCCGAATGTGACTTTTGGTTTACTACTCTCTCATAAATTGACCTCCGGGTGAGTCCTGAGCATTTGGTTCCTGCTGTGTGGGTTCATAAGTTCCCCAAGGCTGAGGGATCACTGTGGGATCCAGCTTTTCTTAGAGCTGTCCTGGCTTGAGACACACTGCTGGAAAGAGAATGATGTGGGCAAAAAGGATGCTTCTCTGGCCAAGGAAGCCAGAGTTGCAGTTGTCCACCATCAGTGGCATCTAGACTTTGTATGTGGGAGAAACTTCAGTGCCTCCTCAGTCTGGTCTTAAGTGATGAATGGGTAGAGGAGTCTAGAAGCCATAAGACTGCTGTTTTTATTTACATTGTGTGTGTGTGTCAGCTGGGGAACTGGTGGAGATCATGGTGGGGTGGTGGCAAAAACCACAGCCAGTGCCTGAGAAGATGGCTGCCCTTGGATTTGTTCGAGCTGCAGCTTGATTCTAGATCTGCCTTGGGCATCAGGAGCCATGTTTTTTGTGGTAACCACCAGGAAGCTGAGTCCTATGTGGCCTCAGGAAGTTGGTGAGGTTAGCACCACTTTTTGATGGGCTCGTAGCAGTCCCAGGGCTGACATCCTCATGGTTGTAGTCCTGGGATTTTGTTCTTTGGGAACACTTTGGAAATCATCCCTTGGAATGCTAGCTCACTTGCTAATTAGGTGGAAGCAAGAGTTGAGGGAAGGAGAGAGAGGCAGTTGCAGCCCAGCCAAAAATCTCAAGGCTTGATCTTCAGTGTATGGAAACTTTAGCGCTTTTCTGATCTTTAGTGGAAATAGCTGTTCACTCTTAGCACCAATTGGAAAGTGTGGGCAGCCGAGGGGGGTGTCATTCCTCTTGGGCCCCGTAAAGCCAGTATATCCTGTTTCTAACATTTTCCTGACCATACCTTTGCCCCATGTCAGCCTCCCAGCCCCACCATTTGGACACAATGCCTGGAAAGAATGGCTTCGAGGTCCCCCAGGGAATTTGATGTTTCCATTCTGGAGTTTGGGGACCACAGAACACCCTCCATTCCCACCTGGGATTTCAGGTTGTCTCTGGGTCTCTGGGAGCATAGCACAGTGGGATGGTGGCCAAAGGAAGCTGGAAGCTGAGTGGGGGTGGTTTTGTCACCCTGGGTGGGTGGTCCTGTCACTTGGGCCATTGTGAGGGGAATGGATGTGAGTGCTTCTGGTTTTCTTCTGGAGCTGAGGGACTGTGGTCCTGGATTACCATAGGGCAGGTGACAAAAACCAGTGAAGTAGCCTGGGTAGGGCTGTGGCAGCCACTGTTCAGCTTCATCTGATTGTGGCCAGGTGGGAATGAGTGTCTGGGATTTCATGTTCCAAAAATTTGGAATGGAGTTTTAAGAGGCAATTAATTCAACTTAAAAAAAAAAAAAAAAAAAACCAAAACACAACAACTAGCAAGCTGAACAAAATGGGGCCTTTATGGCTCCTAGAGCTACCCATTTATGACCTCTGACCTTGGACATTTGCATGCTCTTGATCCTCTCTGCAGTTTCCTTCAGAAGTTCCTTCTTTCCTCTTGACTGGATTTCTACTGCTTAATCCTCTTACCAGGAAGGAGAAAATCCATTTTCTTTTGCTCCTTGTTGACAGCTCTGATAAAAGGTGGCTGAAATGAATGGCAGTGAAAGCGGGTTGCCTTATCTGTGGTTTTCCATCTTTGGGACCCCCCCCCCTTACCATAGCTAACAAATAGTTGGCTCCTCAAAATTCTCACAATGTACATGTTTTAGGATCTGGCTCCATGTTTCTGTGAACAAAAATAGCAGAAAGGTTTTTATTGTTGTTTTTGTTTTAGAAGGTCCCGAACCACACTTACATACAAAGGCAGCTATTCTGCACACACAATAACCTGGTGAACAATGCCAACGTTCAAAATTAGCTGCCAGTTCAAAATTTACACCCAAGTGGCAGGTGTACAGAAATACTCATTTAAGAACGATCCCTTTAATTTGACTTCTGGAAGATATTGGTAATCCAGATTTTGTGAAAGAGACCAATTCTAAGATCTTTTCTTAGAAAAACCACAATGCAGCACTAATTACTGATGAGGGTTGATGGATTTCAGAAAAATGGGATGTACTTGGTGTGCAATAAATTTGTTAACTTGAAAAAAATTTTTTGACGCTGATTCCTGAAAAATTCACATAATTTTTTCTAAGCTCCGATCGAGGCTCCTGTTAATTGTATGAATGGTCCCACAGAAAAGGATCCTTGTTGAACTTTGAATTTGGACCTTCTGTCTGGGAAGAGCCAGGAAACTCTCCAGAAAGCCATCGCCCTCAACTTAACTTTTTTGGGCTCTGTTGCCTCCGCACTGGCTTGAGTATTTCCTGGCTCAATTGTTTTCTCAAGCTGGCCTTGAGTCCTTACATGTTATTTGTGTGCCTAGAAATAGCTAGAGGAAAAATGGTTGTAATGCTTTGCATTGCTCACTGCCTCTCCATGGATGGAAAGTCTCTCTGAGAGGGAAAGCACTTTCCACCCAGAAAAACAGCTGGGTGGAGGAGACTTCGTCACCCTCGTAGGCCCGTCACATCAGTCCAGCGGGGTTCTCACACTACCACAGCAAGGAGGGTGATAACGTTCTAGCTCTCCACTGATCGTCAGGCCAAGGTTCATTAGGTAATAGGAGTTCTAAGTGGGTTCCGCTGCCAGCCATTTGGACCATACATGGGTGTTTGTTTTTTTAATCTCTGTCCCTTTTGGTGGATTTGGGATGAATAAAGGAGGAAGGGAATGAATTATGGAGAAAGGAGAGGTAGAGCAATGCATTGGGGGAAAAAAAAAAAAGAGAAGGTGAAGCCTCCTCACCCATTTTAGGTAATTGATCCCACTGTGGTTGATGAAGGAGATGAGGTGGTCTACACATTCACTGTAGGCTGAGCATTTATTCGGTATGTGCCAGAAGCAAGATACTGAGTAAAATGAGATATTCCTTCCTGTCCTCATCAGGCTTACAGCCCAGTGGGGAAGATAGGCTTTCAAAGCAGCAACAACAAAAATCCCAAATACTTAGTGTTCCAAAATGTGATCACGTTTATAAAGAAAAAGCAGATCCCTTTAAGAGGGTGCAGAGGGGAATTCGCTGTCATTAGGGGATGGTGACAGGGAAAGGAGACTTGGATGGTAAGCAGGAGTCAGCCCGGGAGCAGAGTATGGGAAGAGAGAGAATGGGACCGGGGTGGCTGGGGCCCAGTGGGGAAGGGAGTACAAAAGGAGGTCAGAAAGTTGACAGCGGGGGGATCCCTGGGTGGCGCAGTGGTTTGGCGCTTGCCTTTGGCCCAGGGCGCGATCCTGGAGACCTGGGATCGAATCCCACATCGGGCTCCCGGTGCATGGAGCCTGCTTCTCCCTCTGCCTATGTCTCTGCATCTCTCTCTCTCTCTGTGACTATCATAAAAAAAAAAAAAAAAAAAAAAGAAAGTTGACAGCGGCCTGGATGTGCATCTGGTCAGGATCTTGGGTTTGATTCTAAATGCAATCAGAAAGCATTGATTCTATAAATATATATTTCATGCCAGTCACTGTTTGAGGGCTCTGAGTACACAGCTGTGAAAAACCCCAACAGAACCAGCCCTGCCCTCATAGGGCTCCCAGTCAAGTGGAACACCATGGAAACATGTCCTTTTTTGATGCTGGGACAGATCCCATGACACCTCATAAAGCATATGGCACTTTTCCATCTATTCCTTAGTTTTATTGTCACATCAGCCTTGTGTATTTTTTGTTTGTGTGGGTTTTTTTTTTTTTAAAGATTTTAAGTAATCTCTACACCAAAATGGGGCTTGAACTAACAACTCCGAGATCAAGAGTCGCATGTTCCTCTGACTGAGCCAGCCCGACACCCCTGCATGTTTTGTTTTGTTAAGATTTTAGTTACTTATTTACTTGAGAGAGAGTGTGCGTGCAGGTGAGCATGCACACATGAGCACACACACACGTGCACACACGCACACAAGCAGAGGTGCAGTGGGAGGGAGGGGAAGATGGGGAAGGAGAGGGTCAGCTGACTCCCTGCTGAGTGTCGACCCCCTAGTCACTACCCTAGTCACCACCCTGAGATCACGACCTGAGCTGAAACCAAGAGTCGGGTGCTTATTAACCAACTGAGCCACCCAGGTGCCCTTGTTTGTGGGTTTGTTTGTTTGTTTGTTTGTTTTTTTAAAAAGGATTTTATTTAATTTATTCATGAGAGATGCAGAGAGAGAGAGAGAGAGACAAAGACACAGGCAGAGGGAGAAGCAGGCTCCATGCGGGGAACCCTACATGGGACTCAATCCCAGGACTCCAGATCACACCCTGGCCTGAAGGCAGGTGCTAAACCGCTGAGCCACCAGAGATCCCCGGTTTTTTTTTTTGTTTTTTAAAAAGATTTTATTTATTTATTCATGAGAGACAGAGAGAGAGAGGGGGGCAGAGACACAGGCAGAGGGAGAAGCAGGCTCCATGCAGAGAGCCCGACGTGGGGCTTGTTCCTGGGACTACAGGATCACACCCTGGGCCGAAGGCAGGCTCCAAACCACTGAGCCACCCAGGGATCTCTGTGTTTTTTAATAGAAGTATAGTTGATGCACAATATTACATTAGTTTCAGGTGTACAGCAGTAGTGATTGACAAGTCTGTATATTATGATGCTGTGCTCACCACAAGTCTATCTACCATCTCTCCTCACACAACACTATTACAGGACCATTTAGTATATTCCTTATGCTATAATTTTTATCCCCATAAGTTATTCATTCCCTAACTGGAAGCCTGTATCACCCACTCCCCTTCACCATTTTGCCTGTCCTCCTACGCCTCCCCTCTGACAACCTCAGTTTCCACCATTTGTGTGTTTCTGCTGTTTATTCATTTTAGTTTTTCAGATTCCGTGTATAAATGGATATTTGTCTTTCTCAGTCTGACTTATTTCACTTAGCATCGGCCCTTTTAGGTTCATCCATGTTATCACAAATGACAAGGTCTTACTCTTTTTTATGGCTAACATTCCATTGTCTGCATGTATGTGTGTAAATATACCATATCTTCTTTATTCATTCATTTATTGATGAATACTTGAGTTGCTTCCAACACTGGCAGTTACAGATAATGTTGCAAAAAATGTAGGGTTTCAGGCTTGTGTTTTTATTTCCACCTTACAGATGAGGGAACAGATTTGCAGAGGTTATGTACTTGCCCACGGGCACTCAGCCAGTAAGCCGCAGAACCAAGAATCAAACCGTGCTCTTCTCTTTCTGATTATTTCTCCCATGTCAGGGCTGAGCGATTGGTTCTCTTCTCTGTGACTTCATATGCCTAAGAGTAATACTCAAGGGCTCTTGGTGATCCTTCATGGACTTCAGGCATGTGTTGGCATCAGACCACCTACGATTTGGGTCCTGGGGAATGGGAGAGGACAGAGTTGGTGATGGCCCTGCTTCAGTAGCCTAGAGTTCTGTGAGTCTGTGGGCATGTCACCTTCACCTCAGCACCTTAGATTGGAGACAAGCATTTGACAGAGCAGGACTGTTGAAACGGTGGTGTGATGTTGAAGAGTTGACTTAGCTCTCTGGCCAAACCAGGTGATGGCAATAGAAGTTGTTTTCTGTGTTGCTGGTGGGAGGTGCCCAGCTACATTCCTTTGCAGGCAAGCACAAACTAGATATTTTTGAAATTGAAGGTCTAAAACCAGCCAAAGAATTAATCCTGGTCTGAAAAGCATATGGTGAGACTATAGCCAACCTGACTTGGGTGTTGCCTTTTCAGCTTTGTTGGTTTTTAATAAGTCTAAAACTATGTCTCAAGAGAAAGGACTTTTGCGAACATCTTAAGCCATGTTCCTTATGGCTGACAGTGGCTAATAGTGAGGCCTGCAGCCATGAAGGGTTCAAGTCCATCTTATGTTCATGTGCACCTTGGCTGATGAGGTGCTGAGCAGATGTTTCAGCTGCTACCATGGACTTTGCTGATGATAGGTCAGCTGGATTGGCCCAACTCTCTATCACCTAGCTGAGAGGCCTTGTAGCAAAGTGAAAGCAGGCCCTGGACATTGGGCGCTCCCAGGGTCCACAGTGGTGCCAAGCAGAGGCTGAAGCTGGGCCTGGTGTCTTCTTAGGCTTTCTCTTGCCTTGGAGGCTGTAGCATGAACATAGGCTGTGAAGCCAGAGAGGCTCCAGTTTGGTCCTCACCCAATACTTACTGCCCAGGGCACCTTGGGGAAGGAAGCGTCAACTTCCTCATCTATAGAATGGGTCCAATAACATATCTATGTCCTGGTTGTCAGAGTCCAGTGAGGTGATGGTGTGGGGCTTGTCTGGCACATTGTAGAGTTCAGTACATGGGGGCTGTTTTAATAACTGCTCAGTCTCCTGGTTTAGGGGTTGGGATGGAGTCTTTCTGAGGTCTCATCCTGTTGGATACGGAGGATCCTTTGGAGGTAGGAGGTTGGGAACTGTTCAACTAGGGAACTGCAGGCAAGAGTGCTGTCTTAGGTCTAAACTTGCAGCCAGCTCCTCTTTGAAGATTGTACTTGAGTTCTAGAAAGTTCAGTTGCTAGATGTCAGCATTAAGCATTGAAGGGGTCTTCATTGAAGCGGAAGTGAGATTCCCAGAAAGAGGTACCAATCTATTATTCATCCTGATTATCTCAGACCTGGCATGGTGGATGGAGCCTCTGTGGCTCAGGGGCAGACTCAGTATTGCTGGGTGAGAAAGCCAAGGCGGGAGAGAATGAGTGCTTTGTATAGCAGTGTCCTGTGAGGGGGCTGTAGACTTTTCTGAGGGAGGCAGGTGGGCCCCCCCAGGGCTCTGAGGAAGCTAGATGAGGTATTATGTGTCCTACAGAGCACCACATGCGTCCTTCCCTCTGGGAAGCCTTCCACCCAGGCAGGGCAACTGTGGCCGGATGTGGAAGGTAAACAGGCAGCCCTTCTGCTCTTTACTATAGACAGGCCCGGAAAGGCCCGAGCTGTAGCTTTTCATCTCAGGAAGCCCTGAGGTCCGCCTGGCTCTCCTGAAGCAGCCTCATTGTGTCCCTTTGCAGGAGCATAACCAGGTGCCCCAGCTTCTGCGGCGCCAGCATGGCCAGGTGCCGATGCTGAAGTTTGAGCAGCAACCCTGGGCCCTCTCCCCTCCATTCTCTACTTGGGAGCCAGAGAATATTCTGCTTGAAATCTTGATTGATAACCCTTGCCCTTGGGATCAAATCTGGAAGTCCCCTGGGCCCTGCAGGATCTTCTCACCCCTTCCCATCCTATCACCGTGCTCCAGGCACACCAGCTGCCTCTGCTCCATGCTCTTTCCTACTTGTGGAATCCTTTCCACCCCCTCCTGCTGCCAAATCCCCAGCAATCCCAGCTCCTGCTCATTCATTAGATCTGAGTTTATACTCTTCTTTGTAGAGAAATCATACCTGACCCCTCTAGCCTAAGGTTCAGTACCTTTCTTAGGGGCATGTCTGTCATCTCTATTTCTCCTTTTTTTTTAAAAAAATTTTTTTTTTTTTTAATTTATGATAGTCACACACACACACACACACAGAGAGAGAGAGAGAGAGAGGCAGAGACACAGGCAGAGGGAGAAGCAGGCTCCATGCACCGGGAGCCCGATGTGGGATTCGATCCCGGGTCTCCAGGATCGCGCCCTGGGCCAAAGGCAGGCGCCAAACTGCTGCGCCACCCAGGGATCCCTCTATTTCTCCTTTTAATTGGAACCATCCTTTGCTTTCTCTGCTCACCATGAGACTGTGAAGGCCTTGAGAACAGAAACTGAATCCGTTCTGTCCATGGCTGTGTCCTTAGCGTGATGCCATCGCATGTCTGGCAGATACAAGTGTTCAGTAAATAAATATTTATTGGATGAATGCAGAAATAGCCAATCAAGCAGGTAGAATGGACCTGCCACTTCTCCATCCATCACTTGTTTGAGTGTCTTCCGTGGGACAGTGTCTCTCCTTGATGTTAAGGGTAGAGATTGAGTGTCCACAGGCCCTCCTCTGAGAAGGCACTGTCACTGTCCAGAACCAGGCCGTCTCTGCAGGCCAGTTGAATCCCATCTAAACGCGGCCTCTCTGTTAAGCTCTGCGCTCTGGAACGTCCTAAGAAGTCCTCCCTTGGGTCACTTCCAGCCCCAGTAGGGTAGCCAGCTGTCCTCACAGAGTTGTGCATCAATGCCTGTAGTGATGAGGCACAAATAGGATGCTTTTCGAGTGGGGAAAGGAGGGAAATCATAGTTAGAACAGAATCCTATTCTGTGGAAATATTTAACAAGTTAGATGTCCGCACGTTGTGTGCTAGGCACGGGTCTCGGCAGCGGGACACAACGGTGATTAGGACAAGAGGAAGACCTGTCTTTTTTTTTTTTTTCTTTTCTTTATTTAAACTTCGTCCTTTTATACAGAAATTGCTACCTATAAGTCAAATTAACTTATATGGTAGGAGAGCGAAGTGTCTTGTTTCTAGGGATAGCTGGAAAAATCAAAACATAGCCCCATGTTTTAGCAGGCTGGCCACCTTCCTGAAACCCAGCTCACTATTGTACCGTGGTCTGGGGCAGCCCACTCGTCTCCACATCCTGAGCTGAGCCTGGAGACATGCAGGACCAGGAAAGGAAGCTCAGTCGGGCTATCTTTGGTGGCCATTGTTATTTATGGGGCATTGGCAGAGAAGCCCAAACCACGGAAAATCTAGAGAAAGATAGGCTACACGGTGTGGTTGAGCAGAATTTGATAGCTCCTCGTTGCTCTCCAGGCCATGGGACCCAGAATGACAGTCTGCCCTGTGTCTGCTGTCAGGCCTGGCCTTGGGCTTTGTCTGCCTCATCCCTCCACACCTCTCTCACTGTCCACGAGAGCGATGGTGGGGGAGCAGCCACTCTCTGTTCCGAGTCTGTGCCCCTGGGACCTCTCTGTTCGGGACACAAAACCTGAGACTGTTTTTCCTTCTAAATACAACTTTGTTCTGCAGGAGAGGAGAAAAGCGAGAAAGAGATTATTCGTTTGACTATAGGGAGGTGTGCTCTGATATGCCTCTGAAAAGGGCCCATTTGCCCCAGCAGCCTTTGCTGGGTATAGTGAAAGGAGAGGAGCCCAGGGAACTTAGTGGGAAACCAAAGCTGGGGGCAGTGGACTCTATGTCTCTCTCATAGGAAAACAGAATGGTGCTGGATGGTTCTGTCCTGGGAAAAAGAAGTGGGCTTGGATATTGGCCTTGGTGATTTTAAAAATGTGTAAGCCTTTGCTTGCTGATTCTGTTTCCTCATTTCCCATATACATTTCTGGGCCCCACGGCTGCTCTCTTGGCAATCTCTAGAGACTGGCTAATTTCCACCCCCAAGAGGGGATGGATTTGGCGCTCCCCCTGCACCAGGCACTGTGTTAAGTGCTGGGGATTCAGGTGGTGGTGGCTGCCCTCCTTTCTCAACATCTGTGCAGTGCATGATCCTTTTTAACACACACACACACACACACACACACAGGAACAGGAACATTTGCAAACAGAATCCGTATGTACCCATCACCCAGCAGGAGCGATTATCATTTTGCCAAACTTGTTTTCAGCACCGTCCAACACTCCACTTTAGAGTATTTTAAAGACAACTCCAGACGTCACCCATAAATGCGCCTTATGTTTAACTGATACGGATGTATGTTTTCAGTATAACCACACCACACCCTGTCACACTTGATGCTTCTGACCTTGCCTTAAGAAAAAACCAGAAACTCCTCCCCTTTGCCTTCCTTGACATTACCGTCTATTTCTTGACTTCCTCTCATCCCCGTCTCTGGCTCCTTTCCTTCTACCCATCTCTTAAATGTGTGTCCTTTTCCCTGGAGGATTTTTAAGATTTTATTTATTTATTAGAGAGAGAGAGAGCAGGGGCAGGGGCAGAGGGAGAAGCAGGCTCCCCGCTGAGCAGGAAGCCTGACTTGGGGCTTGATCTCAGGACCTGAGGATCCCAACCTGAGCTGAAGGCATACACTTAACCTATTGAGCCACCCAGGCTCCCCTCCCTGGAGGAGTTTATCCTCCCTGGCCTCTGGTCTTACCTCCCTGTGCAGGACTCCCGTGTCTCAAGTCCCAACATACTCGTTATTCTCCATGCAATGGTTTGCTCACGTATCACTGTCACCTGTTAGGCTCTGAGGTCTTTCATGGAGGAATGTGGCCTTACCTCTCCGTGAATGCTGGGCACCAGTACCACTCCCGGCCATGGGAGCAGCTCAGGAGATGTTTAAATGAGTGACCAAGGGAAAACGTGACCCTTCAGTTTCTGAGTGCTGGCTGCTTGTGCAGCACATAATTCACTTTCAGCATAGCCTAGACTGCGCTCATTCTGCAGGCCCTTCCCTCTGGGGCTTTTCTGCCCTGGTTGACCATTGCCCTGCCCATGGGTCACATCCAGCTCAGAAGCCTTGGAGTCATCTTGTGACTTCTCACCCTGCCTGGAGGGGCATCCAGGTTTGCTCATTTCTGTCTCTCAAGTATCTGCAGATGCTCACCTTCCTCCTTTCCTTTGCTACTACTGGTGCCCTAGCTCGGGACCACACACGGGCTGCTTCAGGGTGCACATTCCAGTCAGACTGTCTGGGTGCGGCTGCAGTGCTGCCATTCACTGTGTGGCTCCGGTGAAATGCCTTAACCCCTCTGTGAGGATAGTGCGTCCAGGGCTGTTGTGAGACCTCCGTGAGTTAATGCTCGTGTGCCCAAGTCTCCTCAGCAGTCTCCCAACTGTCTTCACTCCAGGCCCCTGCTTCATCGCGTGTTAGCCCTGTGAACGTTATCTTTCTGAGACTCATATCTAATCAGGTCACGAAGAAACCTGCCCCTCATGGCCCAAAGAATAATTTTGGAGTTCTTCAGCCTCTCTGCCTTCTGGCCCCATCTCCTCCCACTTCTCAGGGGTCCCTGGACATCTGCCCATTGTTTTTTACGCTCTTGACGTTTCCACCGCTCAGAATGACCTTCTTCCCAGGTCATCCCCTATCAGAACACTGCTCCTCTTTCACAGCCTGGATTGGGTGTCGCCTGACCTCTACTGTACTCAGATCACACTGCCCAGCCTATAGTGTCCCTCTCCAGCCCGACCACACACTCCTTTGGGGGGGGGGGCGGGGGGGCGGGTAGAGCTGTCAGATTCTGTAGGTCTCCCCAGACTCTTGCTTGTGATTCTCTTTACTTGTCCTGAATCTCAGCTCCTCCAGGAGATGGGAAAGTAACCTGCAGGCCAGTTTTACCTTAGTAGTTGTTTAGTGAAAGAAACTGAGGATTTTTCATCCCCTCTGCCTATAGTTTGTTTTCTTTCTTTTCTTTCTTTTCTTTCTTTCTTTTCTTTCTTTCTTTCTTTCTTTCTTTCTTTCTTTCTTTCTTTCTTTCTTTCTTTTCTTTTCTTTTCTTTTCTTTTCTTTTCTTTTCTTTTCTTTTCTTTTCTTTTCTTTTCTTTTCTTTTTTCCTTCCTTCCTTCCTTCCTTCCTTCCTTCCTTCCTTCCTTCCTTCCTTTTTTTTTTAAAGATTGTATTTATTTATTCATGAGAGACACAAAGAGAGAGGCAGAGACACAGGCAGAGGGAGAAACGGGCTCCACGTAGGGAGCCCACAGGGAGCCCGACGTGGGACTCAATCTCCAGGACCAGGTCCTGGGCCGAAGATGGCGCTAAACCGCTGAGCCACCGGGGCTGCCCTGCCTGTAGTTTTCTTGTTCGAGAGGAGAGTATGCTGTGGAAGTTAGAATTCACGGCAAGGGTTTGCTCCCCCCAGAAAGAATGGCTGCCAACTCCGGCAACTCCGCTGTGGATTCAGGCTGCCTTTCTCTCGTCCTCCCCGTCAAATTCTATCTGTGGGCACCAGGCCAGACACTGAGAGAACTTTGGGATCTAGGCCTTCTTATCTTCCCTTTGTTTGTTGCTCCACCTTCCAGAAGGGAGCAGGCCTCCACCATCTCAGACTGGAATGGCAGCACATGTGGTGTCTGCCTTCTCCAGCCGCCTGCCACCCACGGAGCAGAGAGGATCAAAGGCTTTAGCAGAGGAGGGGAGGGAAGGGAATTCACGTCAGTGGTACCAGAAACCCCCCTTTCCCCTTCCAGAGCTCCACAGAGCCCTGTCTTACACTCATACTGGATCCGGTGGGATGTAGCGGCTACCATGGAAGGGCCACAGCCACTTGGAATAGATTTCACACGGAGGATTTGAGACTTAACACCATGGTATTTTTCAGCAGCACAACTGTGTTTCAAGTTGAGTTCTGTGTATCTGCCATTTTTATAAAATAGAAAGAGCTGCTGAGGGTAAATTTGAGTAGGGGGCACCTGCCCTCATCACTGGCACCCCTCAAGGCAGAGCTCTTTTGGGACTGCTGTTTGAAAATCACTCCTTGTCCACTTCTCCACTCTTGTTGGCCTTGTTTGATCCCAGTGCTCAGAATAGTAGGTGGTGTGTCATAGATGCCCAATAATTTGAAAATTAGAATGATTGCAGTTTGTTTGGGGCTCAGAGCGGTGTCTTCTTCTTGGGGGGTGGGGAGGTAGGGGCTAGGGGCTGCCCAGGAGGGGGGTTGTCTGATACCAGCATTTTGGGCCCAACCTGGAATGAATGACTCTGGAATCCTGGAAGGCCTAGTCAGTCACCTTCTTTGGTTCTCAGGCAGTGTCAGGGAACTGACACCTAGCCATTTTGTTCTCTGTGGATCTGAAAGGCTGTGCCTCCCAGTGCAGCTCCTGTTTCTCCTTTTTGAACTCCTCTGAGACAGAGCAGGTGGTTGGGGCTCTCTGAACCCATAGAGGACTGGCTGTTCTGCTCCAGCCTGAAATCAATTTCCTCCAGGCCCTGCACTGAACCAGGCCCTGTGAACAGAGGGAGGGGTCTAAGCCAGGCCTCCCCTGCCACGTGTGAGAAGGAGAGTGATAGAGCCACTTGGCCTTTGAGCCACCAACCTTCCCCCACTTCTCTAAAGGGCACAAAATGGCAGTTGGGCTGCACCTTTGTTTTATGAGTCACCAGTGATAGCCTGTCATAAATTGTTATTTCCTATACTTTCAGAGCTTTATCAAGCCTCTCCTCTGCAATCCGGGAACAGATTTGATGCAGGGTCAGTTAACACATTGTGTTGAAATCTGTCATTGTGCCCATATAAGGCAAACTCCTCAGGTTACTTTTTACCTTGGCAGAATCACAGGAATGTCAAGGTAACCAGGCCACCTCAGCATAGCTCTGATTCTCGTTGGGTCACCTGACTTGCCCTCCCTCTCCCATGACTCACCCTGCAGCCCAGCGCGAGGCCTGCGGTGCTTATGGTAGATGGAATTGGCCAAGGGCCTCTGGGACTGCACTTGGTTTTGTGTCTTCCTTAGAGTGGGTCAGGTGAGAAAAACTACAGGAGGCACCTTATGTGGTGTCTGACAGCAAGATCCACAAACAAAGCAGTCTTGGTCAGACTTGAGGCTGGTTAGGAGATGTGTGGATCCCAACTCTGACACCTTCCAGCTGTGTGACCATGGGCAGATTGCTTCAGCTTTTGGAGCCTTATCTGTAAAATATAGAGCACTCAGAACAAATTCTGGTAAGCAGTAAGTGTTCAATAAATGTGAGTCATTTGTACAGTTAGATTAGGGGAAGCCTCATACCCCACCCAGTCATAAAAACACCTCTTGCTCTCTCCTCTGAAAGACCCATAGCAGCACTAATGGGTCAGAGAGAGCTGGAGCACTTGAGTCCTCCCTGGAAGACTGACCCCACACCTTCACGACGATGCTCCATTACCTCTGCGCTTCCCAACACACACGCACAGACAAAGCCACTCCTCTGTCCTGACAGGGCCAGGAGTCAGATCTGCCCCTGAGAGCAGCAGGGGCCTCCTCCTTCGCTGACGTCACACTGCTCCTGGAGACAGTTGCCCCTTACGACTGCTCTGTGGTTTGGCCAGGCCTTAGTACCAGCCCCAGGAAGGCCTGTAGGTGGGGCGAGCCGGAGTGGGAGCCTAGCCCTGTCACTCTGCCAGGGCAGACAGTTTCACCATTTTTAATGGAGCGATTATGAGTCAGAGGTTTCACTCTCTCTCTCTCGACTGGTTCCTCCCAATCCTGTAATTACCCTTTGGCTATAGAACCTTATTTTGGTTTTTCTTTTTTTAAAAAAAATCCTTTCAAGACACTGTTGATACTGTCCTTTTGTGTTCAAGAGATCTAAGACAGAGTGAATATAGCAAAGGAAAAAGACCCCCAGAGCCTGCTTACACGAGGCTAAGGGCTAGAGTGGATAACTCTGAACACCACCAATTACCTCTTGGCAAACTCCGAACTCTAAGCCAGGAATGTTGGGTCTGAGGCACCTCCCAGATTGACGATGGATTCATTCACTCCCTCACCCAGTATTCACTGAGCCTCAGCAGAGGGTGGGCAGGCTGAGGAGTACTCAGCACCTCCTTGGGCCCCCTGCCAGTGCTGGTCCACTCAGGGATGAGAGGAATTGATCATGCAGATAAATGCCCTATATTCTCTTGGCCTCTGAACTCACCCTTCTTCTCGAAGGGATCATCTTACTCCCGGGCTCTGAGTGGGAAGCCAGTGGGACAGAGTACATCTGAAACAAATATATGTCTTGAGTGTTGCCCCAGGCTCTAGTCGTCAAGAGCATAGATTTCTAGACCAACTAAGTTCTGCCCTAGCCATGTCACCCATCCCCAGACACCCCTCCCAGCTTTCACTGGAGTAGGAGAAGGCTTCTGACCTGATTGGTGGACCATTAAATCAGAATGTCCCAAAACAAGAAAAAGGAAAGAATCACCAAGGAGGAGTTGTAGTTGTCAAAAGCAAAATCTGCCCCACTGTTAGAAATCGCTTGTAGGCCTGGCATAATTACCCTTCCCCTACCACAGCCCAGTTTGTGGATCATGTAAGTTCCAGCAGGAATCAGGCTGTCTGCTAGAGGGTGAACAGAGGGAGAAATGGTGGTATTTGCCCTCCCTCCACATGCCACCTGCCTTTTCACTTCTCAGTTCTGTCGGGGAGTTTCTGGGGTGGGCCTTGGTGGCTCAGGGCAGAAGTAGCACTTGCCTGAATGAGACCCGAGTCTGCTCAGTGCCTCCTCTTGCTTTTTCTCCCCCAGTACCAAATGCCTGTTACCTAGGTAAGCAAGTCCATGGGTGGATTGTCCACGCTGAAATGATAAATCTAAAGACTTGTTTCTTAGGCACCTGTTAGGATTCCAAGCCACACAGTCTCAGGGCCAGAATTGGCTCACTTGGCTATCTTTCTGAAGGATCAAAGTTTAAACCAGACGATCTTTAATCTCTCTTCCTACACCGAAACCTGAGCTCAGCTGTAAGCTATTGAAAGTAAATGGGGTTTTTGTAGTTCAGACTCCCTGTTCTTCAGGTGAAGCGCCCCTGTGCCTGATGGTTTCACAGCAAAATGCCAGGTTGGGTGAGAGGAGGCGGAGGGCATGTCCCCAGTCTCTGCTGCTGCCCTAATTTAAAAACTGCCTTTTGGGAGTGGAAGTTTTCTCTTTTAAAGGTAGCTATTTCAGGTAGGCCTCACCCATCTCTTCTTCCTGCTGAAAAGCTTTCTTTTGAGAGCTGAGTGCTGCCTCTACCTCAACCCTGTGGGCCCCAACCGCCTTTAGTTGAGACCCTTATCTCCCTGTGTACTCTGTGGAGAGGGCAGCGTCTTCCCCCTTGGGGAGGACTCATTTCTTTTGAGTGTAATCTGAGTAGCTTTGGGTTGGCTGGTTGGTTGGTTGGTTTTCCGTGTGTGGGATAGCTCCGGAAAAGGTCCATTTAAGAACAGAAACAAGTTTAGACTGGAGGACCCCCTCCCCTACCCTGGGTTGCCTCTCCCTGCTTTTCTGGGGGGTTTCTTTTAGCTCCATGGTCCGGTTCAGTTCGACAAATCCAGGGGCTCCTTAGTTCTCACTGGGCCTTGGATTCCTCACTTACAGAATGAGGGAGTTAAATTAAAGTGGTGGTTCTTAACCCTGGCAACATGTTAGACTCAACTTGGTAAGCTTCTTGAATTTCATTATTCAAGACCCATCTCCAGGGAATCTGATTCATTTGACCTGGGGTGAAGTAGGCATTTTTATGAAACTCCTAGGTCCCATGTATTTATTGTCAGTTAATCTCCATCAAGGGTGAAAGACATACTAAACAGGGAGAGTTTTCTTTCAGTTTTTTTTTTTTTTTAAGATTTTATTATTTATTAGAGAGCACACACATAAGCAGAGGAGGGACAGAGAGAGAGGGAGAAGCAGACTCCCCGCTTAGCAGGGAGAAGTATCTGGAGCTTGATCCCAAGACCACTTGAGCCGAAGGCAGACCCTTAACCGACTGAGCCACCAGGCACCCCAAAAGAGTCATCTTTTCAATAAATAGTGCTGAGACAATTGCATATGCACATGCAGATAATGGAGTTGGACCCCTATCTCAAACCATATACAGAATAATTCCAGCTGGATCAAAGACCTGAAGGTAAGAACTAAAACTATAAAACTTAGAAGAAAATGTAGACATAAGTCTTCATGACCTTGGATTGGCAGTGATTTATTAGATAGGACACCAAAAACACACATAACAAAGAAAAATAGTTATCTTAGACTGAGTGAAAATTAAAAACTTTTTTTTTCTTCAAAGGACACTCAGAAAGTGAAAGTAAAAAGCCCTCAGAATGGGAGAGAATACTTGCAAATCATGTATCTGATAAGGGTGTAGTGTCCAGAATATATAAAGAATGCCTACATACAACCAATGAAAAGACAAATAGCCAATTAAAAAATGGGTGAAGGGGGGATCCCTGGGTGGCTCAGCGGTTTAGCGCCTGCCTTCAGCCCAGGATCCTGGAGTCCTGGGATCGAGTTCCACATCTGGTGCCCTGCATGGAGCCTGATTCTCCTTCTGCCTGTGTCTCTGCCTCTTTCTCTCTTTCTCTGTGTCTCTCATGAATAAATAAATAAAATCTAAAAAAAGAAAGAAAATTGGGTGAAGGATTAGAAACCTTTTCCAAAGAGGTTAATACAAATAGTCCATAAGTACATGAAAAGATGCTCAACATCATTAGTCATTAGGGAAATGCAAATTAAAACCCCAGTGAGGGGATCCCTGGGTGGCTCAGCCGTTTAGCGTCTGCCTTCGGCCCAGGGCATGATCCTGGAGACCCGGGATCGAGTCCCACATCGGGCTCCCTACATCGAACCTGCTTCTCCCTCTGCCTGTGTCTCTGCCAATCTCTCTCTCTCTCTCATGAATAAATAAAATCTTTAAAAACGAACAAACAAAACCACAATGAGATGACACCTCACAACCACCAGGATGACTGTAATCAAAGCGTTCAATAATAAGTGTTGGCAAGGATGCGGAGAAATCAGAACCCTCATACATTGCTGATGGGAATGTAAAATGGTAAAGCCTCTTTGGAAAACAGTCTGGTCGTTCGTTAAATGATTGAACATAGAGTTGCTGTATGTCCCGGCAGTTATACTCCTAGGTGTATATCCAGGGGCGCTGGAAATGCACATCCACTCAAACTTACCCATGAATGTTTGTAGCAGCCTTATTCACAGTAGCATCGGTAGAAATGACCCAAACGTCATTCAACTTGTGACTGAATGGGTAAATAAAATATGACACATCCAAACAATAGAATAGTACTTGGACAAAAAGTAACAGAGCACGGACACCCAGTATAACGTGGATGAACCTTGAGAACATTCTGAATGAAAGAAGCCAGACACAAGGCCACATACCACATTATTCCATTTATATGAAATGTCCATAAAAGGCAAATGCACGGAGACAGAAGGTAGACTAGCAGTTGCCAGGAGCTGGGCGTTGGGGGGACAGAGTGCTCACAGTTTGGAGAAAATATTCTGAGATTAGATAGTGATAACTGTATAGCCTCATGAATAACCTAAAACCTAAAACTCACCGATTTTTTTTTTACTCTGATTTTTTATACTTTAAAAGGGTGAGTTGTATGGTATGTGAATTCTAACTCAATTAAAAAAAAATGGTTCTCCAAACTATGCACCTCGTTAAAAAGAAGTACGTGCACACCTACGATCCAGCAACTTTGCCTCTGTGTTGCATTAGTACTCTGCTGTTGGCTAACAAATTCCGTCAAAGCTTAGTGGCTTCAAACAGTATTTGTTACTGTAAAAATTGAGAGAAAAAAACACCAGAAGAGCTTAAGAGTAATTCTAATATACAGCCAGAGGCAAAAACCTCTGGGCTTAAAGGGTCTCTGGAAGCATGAAGAACTAGGTCTGATCATATAGTAAAGGAATACCTTTACTTTACTCATTTGGTAGTCAGATAGCCAGGCTAAAGGAAGGAAGGTTTGGGGAAAAGTATGTGGTGTCAGCCACTAGTGTATAACCAGCAATGTGGTGAATCCTAGGGGCGGGGGTGTGGGGGAGCTGGTTTCACCAGCTGCAGCACTGATGCCGTGGGTAGCACCTTTTGGAATAGAAAGGATGCAGTGATGAATAGAGCATCAACTGATCACTTACTGCACACTATGTGTGTAGCCCTGTTGTTAAACATTCACATCATTGTCTGTTATCCTCATTTTACAAAGGAGGGAGTGGAAAACAAAACAAAACAAAACAAAACAAAACAAAACAAAAAAACAAAGGAGGGAGTGGAAGCTGAGAGAGGTGACTTTGTTTTCTATGGCCACACACAAGTGGCGAAGTGGTTTGAACCCATGTTTGAGCTTCGAGGGCTCTTGCTCTCTGGAGCACCATGCCACTTTGTCCTCTCCTTGGCCCGCCTCCTAGTCCGCTCATTGCTACAGTGTCCCGGCCCAGCCCTTGAACCTGGGTCTCAGCAAGTCCAGTGGCCCCATGCCTAGGCAAACAAGGCACCTGAGGGCTCCCGTTCCCCTTCCATTGGAGTGGCAGGCCAAGAGCGTGTCTTCCCTGGCTCGTTTTTGGAATATGTACAGTTCCAGGATTTATTTTTGTGAACTGTTGAAAGCAAGCAGTTTTATCCCTAAGTTGGGACTCTAACCAGTATAAAATGGGATTAGAAACCACGAAGTCATCCGTGACTGGACATGAGAAGCCCCCAAACCATTCTCTTGGTTCTAGGGTTTACTGAGCACCAGCTGTGCAATGCGGTGGGGGCCCTGTAGCCAGCAGGACTCGGCTCTCACGGAGATTATGGTACACTTGGGAGGGACACTGGTTATGGACAGAGGACATAATTTCTGAAAGTAACAAGTACAGCAAATACGACGTAACAGAGTTAAGTGATTGTAGGGTGCAGATATCAAGATCGGAGAAGGCTTTCTGAGATGATGTTATCTGAAGAAAGTCCTGACTGATGAGCAGTAGCCAGCCCTGTGAGGAGCTGCAGGAAAGTTTTAGACCGGTGCTTCTCATGAGGTAGGGACTGCACTCCAGAATCAGCCTGTTGCAGCAGCAGCAGCACATGTGTTTCCGAGAGCTTCACAGGGTGATTGGCTGGGGCGGAACATTGGCTACTGGGGAGGGGGTGTGGGGGAGAGATGGTTTCTGGAGAGACACGCAGGACCTCTGGAATGCTCACTACTCCGCTCTGTGGTATTTATACCTCTCCTTCAACTGGGAAGTCAGAGCTTTTTCATGTAGGCTGAGAAAACTCCGAATAAGGCAACGTCAGGCCAGGACCTAAGAAGCATTCCATATTTCTCTGTAATTGCTTTCAAATTAGGTTATGTCATCATGGGGCAGGCACATGCAGCATGCCCGCTTTGCCCTTGGCTAGCTGTGGAATTGGGTTCTGGGTGGGCAGCTCATTGTGTCCCTCATGCTACAAAACCACCAGCCTTAATTTCCCCCCTCTGGCTGGCCTGCATCTGTCTACATGGTAGCCCTGTTATCATGAGTGGTTCATCTTCTTTTCTCAGCCTGCTCCCTGGTTTCTGTCCCCTTCGGCTGTGGTCAAAGGCAGTGGGTCTTCAAAACAGTACTTATGTGTACAGTCTCAGAACTGTTCCAGAGGCTCACAGATTCCCTGGACAATCCATACAGCTGTTGCCAGGGTGATTGCCTTTTTGCTGGGCTGCTGGCAACCCAGATTCCAGTAGGCTGAGGCATTGGGCCCTGAAAGGGCCTTTATAGTTGGTGGATGAAGCCCAGAGGCCAGGAGAGCAGTTTCTGCTTTCAGGAACTGAAAAGGTGCCCCACTGGGGCCAGGCCTCATCTGAAGCCTGGCAGTAGCCAGGCAGATAGGTGATAAGAAGGGTGGATGCCTATCCTTGGGATAAATAGCTGTCCCTCCCTTGTGTCCAAGCCCCAGACACCCTTCCTGAGGACCCGTGGAAGCAGGAACCATGGGCAGCATCAGAGGCCACACCAGGCAAGGTGGGAGTTCAGGAGGTGGGACGGCGCCCTCCCCCTCAAGGCAGCTGATGCCCCAGCGGAGCGGCAAACCCAACACGGTATTGCAGAGCTGAGGTTTGAAAACTCCCAGCACCTGTCTTGCCTCCGTGTATCCTGGGGGAGTTTGCTATGGCCACTTCCAGTCAGTCCTGGGTCTGGGGAAAAGATGCAGCTGGTCCTTGTAGGTCAGGCTTTTGGCCTGCCATGTGCTGCTAAGGGGGTGGGCAGCACACACAGCGGAAGGCGGGGGATGCCGCATGAGGCAGCAGAGAGTTTTTCCTAAAATTCTGTGAAGCGTGGTGTCAATGGAATCCACATGTGAGGATCTGCCGCGTGAGTAGGAATACTGCAGCCTCCGACCCTGGTCCAGGAGCCCTCCTTGCCAGGGCTGATCATCAAAGCCAGCGTGCTCGCCCCAGCCAAGGCACTTGGCCGAGTCTGTTTGTAGGAGACTGACTTGCAGGAGACTCCCTTTATTCTGGGTTTAGTGGAATTCCAGTTTCCAACAGATACTTCCCTCCATACCACCGCCTTCAGTATTACGACCATGTTTTGTAACAGGGACCTTGTTTTGTAACAGGAAGTCGTTGAGAGAAAGAGGGAAGCAAAGTTTTTCCAGCTGGGTCAGCCGCATCCTGCCAGAACCCTTTCTTGCACTCACCATCACTCTGCCCGCTGGAATACCACTTGGTTGCCCTGGGTCTTCAAATGTTTGTTTCTTATTCAGTGACTGCCCCCAAGTAGAGTTTAACTCTTTGGGGTGGGGGAGGGAGTCATCGATGAATGGCTCATTAAAGGGCCTCCCCCCCCCCCCCCCCCCCGCCACATTCCTGGCTGCTTAGGTCACCTCCCAAACAATATCCATCATTCATTCCTCCTGCCGCACCGACATCCTGGCCACTGGGAGGGGTCCCTGTGACACAGGAAGGACTTTATGACCAGCATGCTAGACCTCCTCTCCCTCCCCCCACACACAGAGTGACAAAGCAGAAACAGCCCAGGGGCCCCTCTGAAGCCTGCCTTCCCTGGTGCACCACAGCACTGGGAGTGGTGACTGGATCCCAGCAGAACCAACAAGCCCATCTTTCTCCTTCTACCCCTTCCTCTCCCCCACTCACACCCTGTGCTATTTTAACAACCAGAGAAGAATCTTGAACAGGCTGCCAGTGTGCAGAGGCAGGTTCTAAAGCCTCTTCTCTGTGGTTTTCTTCACATGTATTCTCAAAGACAAGTCCACATCCTTCCTTCCTCCCTAGATAGGTCAAGGGCTGGGTGCAGACTCCCTTCTCAGAATGGCAAGGACAGGCGGGAAGCGACAGAGCCACCACTGGTGTTGTTTTGCCTGCCTTGCACTGGGTCCTGGCCACCCTTTAAGAAGTAGGCGAGCTTTGGGAGGCACAGCTCTGCCTGCTTCACTCTGTGAGCTCCCCTCCAGCTCGGGGGCTGGGCTGAGGCTGGGACCCTTGGGACCCTTCTTGACTCCATCCTGCTGGCTCTGACAGGACCCGGCATCCCACTAGGACATTGTGGATGCTCGGCTGCCCTGTGTTTGTGTTGACAGGCTCTGTGACCTTGGGCAAGTCACTTCACCTCTCCCTGCCTCAGTTTCTTTATTTATAAAGTGGAGATGATAATTTACATAATCATGAGGTTGGTGGTTTTAAAGCGTTACTATGTATAAAGAGTAAGAACTAGTAATTAGCAGTTCTTGCATAATTACCTTTGGCATGCCCCTCCCCCCCACATGTAAATTCTGTTTTGCTTCTTCCCATGCCCAGTATCTAATAGGGGTTCCAAGTCAGGATTTGGGATTTATTGGCCAGGTGAATGCACTGAGCGCCCAGGGACATGGCCATTGCTCAGAGTCAGTGCTTACCCTGAAAATGACCTTAACAGTAAAGCCCAACAGAGCTAGATGCCTTGTGCCTTTTCCTCCTCCCACAGAGTGCCTGCCAGTAGCTCTGGATACCTCTCCCCTCACCCCCCCCTCCCCCCACCAAGTGAAATGGAAACCTTGAGCTTGCCTTTCTCAGGCACGGCAGTCCATATCTCCAACCTGGCTCTTCTACCTTCCTTCCGCAAGGTTCTCTCAAAGGCTCTTCATTCTCTCTTCTTCCTGGTGGTCCAGCTTCAACCCTCGTCCCCTTCAGCTCTCCCCTTACACAGCAGCTGGGGTGACCTTCCCAAGGCCCAGGGAGGTAGGCCTGGCCAGCCTCCTGGCACAGCTTGCTCCCTTCTTCCTGCTCCAACCTGCTGGAGGGCCTTTGCACAGGCTGTTCCTGTTATCTGGAAAGTCTCCCATATTTTTGTCTTAACTCTTTCTTGGTTGTATCAGAGTCTGGGGATCACCTTGTTAGGGAAACTTCCCCGTGTCTGCCCCTAACCACTGGATCAGGAGCTAGCATGCTGAACAGTCTTCAGCTCCCTTTCCGAGGGCAGCAGGGAGGAGGGCACATACCTGCCACCTCAGAGTGGGGCCTCTGGGATTTAAGTCCAGCTCTGTAACTTTCCAGGCGCATGATTCCTGGGGGGGTGGGGTGGGGTGGGTGGGATGTCAACACCTCTCAGACCCTTGGTTTCTTCTGTAAAATGGGGCAGTGGTGGCAACTACCCCACAAGATACTTGTGAAGATGAGAGAAGCTAATATGTGACACGGTGTCCAGCACACAGTGAGCTCTGTTGGAAGTGTCTATGCCAGTTGTAACTCTTACCATTTCCCCTGCGGGTGTTACCTCTGTAGTTTAGTAGTTGTTTGATTGATGAGACCCTCTCCCTGTTCAGACTGGGCAGTCCATGAGTGTACAAGCTGTGTGCAGTGTGTTCACTCCTGGGTAGTCAACCCAGGACCTGGCCTGGGGTCGACACCCAGCAAATGCTTGTCAAGGGAATGGATGTGTTCCAACCCCATGGACCTGGGACGTTGTGGAACGGTGGGGCCTGTTGGTGCTTGGGCTCTGTATTGCATGCTCTGAGAATTTTGCATAGCAGAAGGTGGTGTGGTGGGCACACACGGCCTCTATCTTTTTTTTTTTTTTTTTTGGCCTCTATCTTTGAAACCACCCCTCCACACTATCCACCTCACACATCTTAGTCTAAACTGGGTAGGGAGGGGAAGTGTATAAGTAGAGAGTTATTCTCATACCCAGCTAGAAAAAACTGAATCTTTAATATCGTGTTCAGATTCCAGCTCCTACTCACCAGTCACTGTGTGAAAAAGTGGCAGTCTCTGGTTGACTTGTTCCCTGAGAATGGCCTCATGAGGTCCTGTTCTCCTTGTCCATGAGCCTCTGGTGTCAGTACCTGCCCCTCATCTTCCAGAAGGAGAAAATAGAGCTGAGCAGGGCATGGAGTGGAAGGGTGGGAGGCCTGTCAGTGGGGTTTTCATTCTATCTGTGGCAGATCCAGGAAGAAATCCTTCCTTCTCACCCCTAGGCCAGGCAAGTGAATATTCTGTGTTCTGCTTAGGACTGTGCCTGCTTCCAGCTAGGGAGACAGCAGTGCCCAGTGCAGAGATACCATTTATCTGTAATACCTCTTTTCCTTGACATATGTATAATACTGAGTGCTTACTTAATCTGTGCCAGGCACAGTCCTAAGTGACTTACTTGAATTACTTTGTTTAATCTTCATTTAAGAGGAGAGGTTACTGTCCCTATTTCATCAGTGAAGAATCTGAGTCTCATTGCTTGCCCAGGGTTATCCTGCTGGCAGGTTGCCTCACTGGCAGAAGCAAGACTTGAATCCGGATCTGTGTGAGTCCCAAGCCCCAGAGCTCTTGTGTGGTCGCCAGAGAATATGAGCAAAGGATGGTGTATGTATTTGGAGGGCAGATAGTGCAGTGACCTTGTGAGGATGGATAGCCTGAACCCGACAAGGTGAGATTTGTTCACAGCCTCCACAGAAAGAGGGTCTCCTGCAATTTCCTTTCCACTCCCAACCATGGTGCTGGGGTAAGGGCCTCTGCAGAGGGAAGCAGCCTCTGTGCACGCAGATAATTCATCTAGCATTTACTTGATGCCAGGCACTGTGTCAGATGCTTTAAAGCATGTCCATCTTTTAATGCTTACAGCAGCTACAGGAGGTAGGTTCTGATAAGACCATCCTACAGAGAAGAAAACAGGTATAAGTAGGTCAAGGAGCTGGCATTCAAACCCAGACCCTCTGCCCTTTGAGAGCATGTGGGCATAACCCAGGCAGGCCAAGCTGATGAGGGCTGCCGTTAGACAGATCTGCAGGCCCTGCCTGCAGATCAGGGGCCTAGATCTTGGCCCCAACAGCACCAGAGCCCTAGGGGAGGATGGGATTGGTCACTTTGCTACTCACCAGCATGTACTCTCTCAGATACATGCATAAGCAGAGGCCTGGCATTCCCGGCCCGCTGCTGCCCGTGGCTTTGTAGGATGGTTGAATTGCCTACCTGCTCACTGCCCACCACTGCAGTCGGCTGTGCCTTAGGCGTAATGGCACGTGAGATGTGAGACCTGACTCCTACCCCCTCAGAGCGTGCACACATGCAGGCAACATCCAGTAAAACAGAATAACTGGAGAATGCTGCTGAGAGCTGCAGGGGTTTTGTGGTGGCCAGGGCAGGCAGGGGACCGAGAAGGCACTCTGGAAGAGGTGGCAGAATTTCGGGAGAGGAGGAGGTCTGGAAAGGCCCAGCGACGATGACCAGGGACCTGCTATTGACTGAGCACCTGCCATGTGCTCTACAGACATCACCATCGCGAATTGTCACACAGACTATGGCTTGAGTTCTGTCCTCACCGCTGTGTTGCAGATGAGGAGGCAGATGTGTCCACATGGGTGGTATAAGCAGCAGTCTAGCCCTGGTTTGTCTGAATCGAGAGTTGTGGAAGGGGGAGCTGGGAAATGAGGTAGGAAGGCGCATTCCTGTGTTCCTCAGTGAGCACCTGCTTGGTGTCCAGAGCTCATACATGTGGGGAGGCAGAGGATGACACTTAACTGTAAGAGCCCAGAGGGAAAGGTGCCGTGATGAGAGCTGCCCAGAGGAGGTTCAGAACATCTGTGTCAGAATCGGGTTGAGGCAAGCAGGTCAGTGTGGGTGTCCCCAGGGAGCTGCACTTGAAGCTGATTTTGAGGGATCAGTAGGTGCCAACTTAGGAAAGGCGGAAGCAGGGCCCAGGCACCCTTAACTGAGGGGACAGCCCCACACGTCTGTGTCCCCCATGCAGAGTGGCGATAGGTGGGGTGGGAACCCCTGGCCCACCCACAGTCTACCCTTCAGATTTGGGTCTGGAAGGCAACCCTGTGCCCATCCTTGCTGTGGCACAGCATGTTAATTAGGCGGCTTCTTTGTCTGGGAGGGGCCTTGTGTTGAGTCTCTGAATGAGCAGGAGTGGTGACAGTTATGAAAACACATGGTGCCCCGCCAGAGGCTCCTTGGAAGCCTCTCGCCCCCCACCTGGCCTCTGCCTGTGCCTGGGCATGGAGTGTGCTCTTGTGTGCTCCTGGCCCTCTGCCCACGTCCATGCTGGCCCCTGTAGATTGAGGGGGCAGGGCGGGGCACAGGGGCTCCATGAGAAACAGAAGTGTGGCATTTTTCCCAGACCCTGCTGTGGGACGCTAAGTGGGCCGGTTTCCCCAGAAGGTGTCTGGACACGTCCATCTTTAACTGATGTGACGTGCTTTCTGGAGCTGATGTCTGGTGACATGCCCAGCCAGTGGCGGGCTGAGTGATGGAGGCCCTATGCTCAATATTCTGTGTTGGGGTTTGGGACTTGGGCTTCTTATTTGTGGCCCTTTCTACCCAAAAGCATGTTTTCACCTCTCAGCATCTGCATTCTCTGTGTTTTACGGAAACTTCCTCAGAGACAGCTGCCTAACCCAGGTGGGAGGTGGGTCCCTGCCTCCCACTTGCCTTCCAGCCCCCTTAAGATTTGGAAGAGTGGGATATGGAATGTTCTCCAGGGAACAGAGGATGTCTGGCCTGCTGGGAAACAAACTAGGCTTGCAGAGGGCTCCAAGGATCTGGGCTCCTGGCCTTTTAGGGTAGGTGTTTGCTGCCAGGCCAGCCAAAGCTCCAAGAGAGACCGATTGAGGAAACCTTGAATTTATAGACAACTTTTATTTTCCAACTGCTTTCCTGCCCCACGTCATCTCTGTGCTTGCCCCAAACCCCTGAGGGGCAAGGAAGCCAGCGCCAGAGGGGCCCTGTGGTCTCATCCACTTGCTCTCAGGGAAGAAGGGCTCAGTGTGTCTATCCAAGAGAATGTAAGGTCCATGAGAGCAGGGACAAGGCATCTCATTTCCATACTCGGTGTTGGTGAGGGGGTGCTCAGTCACGTTTGCATGACTGGGCTCTAGTCCGCGCTCTGCAACTCACTACCTGGCTGATCATGTGGTGGGTCTATCAACTACCCTAAGCCTGTTTCCTCAGATCAACTTGCCTAGGTCGCTTAAGATCAGAAATAGTAGTGCCCACGTTGTCCCAGGGTCAGGGCTGTGGCCTAGCCCTTGTGCTAGGAAGCCCTAACAGCTATGCTGATCCTCCAAGCCTCTCTGTCACATTTCCCCAGACATTCACAGCCTGGTGCAACTCCCACCTGAGGAAGGCTGGCACACAGATAGAGAACATCGACGAGGACTTTCGAGATGGGCTCAAGCTCATGCTTCTCCTGGAGGTCATTTCAGGTGAGGCTCCTTTCCACCGCAGCTCAGCCCACACCTGGGACAGGTGCCCTGTAGCAGATCCCAGGGACCTACCGTACTG
Source organism: Vulpes lagopus (assembly GCF_018345385.1). Classification (NCBI taxonomy): domain Eukaryota; kingdom Metazoa; phylum Chordata; class Mammalia; order Carnivora; family Canidae; genus Vulpes; species Vulpes lagopus. Next base: position 170,961,883 of record NC_054825.1, on the reverse strand, counting down.
GGCCTGCTAGAGAGGAGGGTGACGCACAAAGGGCTGCAGTGTGTCCAGGCACTGCTGTGGTGGGGTGGACCAGAGTGCCGTGGTGGCTGGTTCTGGAGAGTGGTGGGGACACTAAAGCTTCCCTTTCCCTCCCTTTTTTTCGGTGTGTGGCTCTCAGGAGAGCGGTTACCTAAGCCGGAGCGGGGCAAGATGAGAGTGCACAAAATCAACAATGTGAACAAAGCCCTGGACTTCATCGCCAGCAAAGGAGTCAAGCTGGTCTCCATCGGGGCAGAAGGTGAGCTCAGATGAGGCAGCACAGTTCCTGACCTGTAGGCTCTGAGCCTCAAGTTCTGTGTTCTGAACAGAAGCCGTGTGGGTGGTAGAGAGAACACTTCGGGGTGTGCAGAGCACCAATATATATCCAGCAGCGACCACAGTGACTACCCTCAGTGTGATCACTGAGCCCACAACCTCCTCCGCCCCTCCACTTGCAGAATAATCTCCTGCGGGGTGGTGGGGGTAATGGCTTTGACTTGAACCCTGGACACCCTCATCACCCTGCTTGTGCTGAGCCGGGGAGACACTGACAGACATGTGACCTGGCATCTCTGTGTGCCTAGAACACCTTTGCCCTTTGGCCCTGCCTGCTATCTGTGGGCAGGAGGGAACAGAGAAGAGGGAGACACTTAAGGCCCAGTGTCAGGGCTCTAGGGTGGGGAGGTGCAAGTCCAAAGGTCAGTAAGTAGACTTTCCTGGCTTCATGACCTGAGGGTTACCCAGGACACTCTATGCCCCGTGAGGACACCCAGGACTGCGGTCCTTCATTCTAGACCCTCCCACTAGATCAACAACATGCTGTCCCCTCCAGCAGCCAGCTTGTCTTGAGCTCACAGGCGCTTTTGGAGATGAGGTGAGGCCTGATGGAGCCCAGAAGCTCACCATCAGCTTGCACTCACAGTTCAGCTCATTAGAGCAGGATTTCCTACACCCTGACATCCATGTTGTCCCAGCTTTTAGAAAAACAAAGAAAACTAATTGCCGTTAATGACAGGGCTCTGCGAGTTTGGCGAAGACTCTAGGCCAGAGTGTGTATGCTGGGTTCCAAGGCTCTGGCCTTGCCTGGGACCTCTTGGGGAGGGGTGCCAAGTGTCATATGCCATGTCGAGGTAGTTGGTGTTTATTTTTAAAAAAAATCGAAACCCAAAAAATCAGTTGGGCCCTTAGATTTTCTGTTCTTAACATGGATCTTTCCTTCTGGCTCCACTCCAGCCTTCTGCTTCTCACAGCTGCATTTATTTTGCTCAAATGCTAGCCTGTAAATACAAGTAGGGGTTAGAGGAGAAACCTGGTGGCACTCATCAGTTTTCATTTGAAGAAAAACTCCGTCGAAAAATGTTCTCTGTTCCTGCCCAAATTGGTTCACTCCCAGTCCCTGTGACTGCTGGGCCCTGAGACAAAGCTGGAAGGCAGCCCACTGGAGGCACCCCAAGGGCTCCAAAATACTTGAGAGCCTAGCCCCTGCCTTGCCCCCTGCCCCTCCATGCAGTCTAGGCTGGAGCAGAAACATGGCTTCGTTATAGGGGCGCAGCTGGTGCATGTGTCACCAGCGAAGAGGTGTTCCCTTCCCCCAATTCCCCCGCCCCCACGGTCTCTCCCTGCGTGACTTGCCCGATGAGGGAGCTGCGGCCTCCTCTCCAGCTGGTGTCCGTCCTCCTGCTCTGGAGTGCCCAGCACTTGCGGGGGAACGCAGTGTAGATTTCCTGACTGGGTTGCCGCCCTTGCCCTAGGCTGGGAAGACTGCCTGGTTTCCGGGTCTGGGGTTCTGAACCCTGGGAAAGGGCCCCACAGACATTGTGTCCTTCCCCTGCTCCAGCCAACAGGCTATGCATGTCTCCTAATCCCAAAACTCTACAGCGGAAAGCTGCCCTCTGCCATTAGCCGGTGGCTTTGCTGTGGAGAGTATCTCTATTATGGCTCATGAGCCCCTCCCTTCCTTCTCCAGTGTGCCCTTGGGGAAGGCTGGGCCTCATCCTCTGGGTGATGGCTCTACATTGAGCCCATCCCAGAGGTTTCTGTTCTCCAGGGTTAGTGGACAGGGTCTGTCTCCCTGCACCTGCTGTGCTGAGATGTCAGGGGGATGGGGTGGGCAGAAGGCATTCAGGGGACCACCACGGCCCGTCCGGCTGGCAGACTGAGGGATGAGGCCACTTGCATGCAGTTCTCCTACCCAGCCCTAAACACATGGTGCCCCTGAATGTTACAGAGGTAACTTCTTTCTAAGCCCCTGAAGCTGAAGAACATGTGATACAGACCCTTTTCTCTCACTCCCGGAAGTTTGAGAGTGTAGTTGGTCTTCTGTTAAGAAAGCATGTCCCTTCCCAGCTGGGCCTATATCCCCGCTCTCCCTGTCCTGCATCATCTTCCACAAGGGTAAGGTGCTGGTACAGCAGACAGTAGTGCTCACGAAGGCAGGCAGAGAACAAGTTAACCCACAAACCCACAGTTTTATAAATGATGGTCAGTGTGTGAGGGGGAGGGCAGGCTGCTGGGGGGAGGCCCTGGGCTTGTACCTTCTGATTGATGGTTGGAGAAGCCGTTTCGGGGAGGTGACGGCAGAGGCTCAGAGGGTGGGAAGGCCATCTGATGAGAGAGTCCAGGGGTGCACTTGGTGGGTGGGCAAGAAGTGTGCGCTCTTTCGAGCAGGAAAGACCTGGCTTTCCGAAAGGACACAGCCCGAGTATGCCGGGGAGCAAGGGGCTGGGTCACCCCGGGCAGGGTTTGTAAGTGGGATTCAGGAGCACAGGCTTCATTTTAGATGTGGTAGAGCATTAAGCAGGTGAGCAACACAAATCCGATGTACTTTTTTTCATTTATTTTGTGCGTGTGTGTGTGTGTGTATATACACACACGTACATATACATATATATATTTAAAGATTTTTATCTCTAAATTGAGTGAGAGAACACAAACGGGAAGGGGCAGAGGGAGAGGGAGAAGCAGACTCCTCACAGAGTAGGGAGTCCTCAATCCCAGGACTCTGGGATCATGACCTGAGCTGAAGGCAGATGCTTAACCACCTGAGCCACCCAGGCATTCCCCACCCCCCCACCCCCGCTCCCCACCACCCCGTACCTTTTAACGTGATCTCCCTGGCTGCTGCGTGGTGGTGGGTTACATGAGGCACTTAGGAGGCAGTGTGTCGAGCTCTGGGTGAGACCACAGTGGCCTGGAGAAAGGTGAAAGGACGTGGACAGATTCTCAACAGACAGTAGTACTAGTCCAGCACGCACCTGCCAGTGGAGAGATGTGCCTGTAACAGCATGAGGGAGAGGCTGACAGACAGCTGGGGGTGCCAGCCCGGCACCTGGGATAAGCCTCAGGGAGGAGCAGTCTTGAGCTGGGTGAGAGAACAAGCTGGCCAGGTAGGAAGAGGCTTGTGTGGCCCACAGCACATGTGCAGAGGCTAATCAAAGCTGATCTACATAGAGGCAGAAGGAGTTCCCTCTGGCTTTAACAACCTTCTCACCGTCTGCCCCCTTCCTGCTTGCAGAGATTGTGGACGGCAATGCAAAGATGACCCTGGGAATGATCTGGACTATCATCCTCAGGTTCGCCATCCAAGACATCTCTGTGGAAGGTGAGAGCCCACGGATTGGCAGAGTACAGCCTTTTTGCCCCACCCTGCTTCTAGGTTGGGGCAAGTTAGATGACAGTGTTGGGGTTTTGTCTTCCTGCTTGAGGCCCTGCCCTATTTCCCGAGTCCCTCACAGGGCCCCTGCCCAGTACAAGAGTGGTTAGTGAGATGCTGGCCCCGGCTGCAGGGGAGGGGGGCCCCAGCAGCTGCCCAGTTCTGGTACCCACGCAGAACCCTTTGGCTCCTGAGGTCTCCGTCTCAGTGGACCCTCACACAGTCCTCGTCAAAGGGGCATAATTGGTCCCATTTTACAGTGGTGGAATCTGAGACACAGCAAACTAGTGATGGAGTCAGGCCTGGCCTGGTCCTCCCCTCACATCAGCACCTTCGTGTTTCTGTTTGACACTCCCACCCTCAGACCTTTGCCTCCGTGAACCTAGGGCCAGGCCAGGCCAGCCAGGAATGAGCTGCTTAACTTCCCTCCGAGCACTTGTGTGTGCCACAGCATGAGAAAAGTTCTCCCAGCCAGTGCGTGGAGGGAGCTCCTGCAGCAGGCCACAGTGGTGACCAGAACAGAAGTGTACCCTGTCCCCAGCACTCCCAGTCTGTCGAGCACAGAGCCATGTGTGGGGAACAAACGACCTGGCCCCCTCCCACTCCACTTCTCTGAAGCAGCCACATCTGGGAGACCCTGAGTGGGCAAAGCCAGCATCAGAGGCTTGTTTGGCACCATGTTCTGGCAGATAAAGGCACAGGCTTTGTGGTCAGAAACATGGCACAGGTTCAGGCCCTGGTGCTCTCCTGTCACTGCCACTTCCTGGGCAAGTGACTGCTCAGGGTTCTGGGTGCAGGTTGGTGGTTAGGACCAGCAGAGGCCTGCCAGTGCTAGGAACAGGAGGAGTTCTTACTACTGGCCGTGCTCCTATTCCGTCTGACTCCTGTCCTTGATCTGAAAGTATCCTTCGAAAGTATTTGAGCCAGTGCTCACTGTCCTTGTGTGTTCCTCAGAGACCTCTGCCAAGGAAGGGCTGCTCCTGTGGTGCCAAAGGAAGACGGCGCCATATAAGAACGTCAACGTACAGAATTTCCACATCAGGTAAGCACCCAGCCAGAGCATCCCAGCCCATTTCCTTCCCTTGCTGCTCCCTAGGACGGAGATCTATTCTGCCACCTACTCTGTTTTCCTGGTTCTGCCCCATGGGTCAGGGCCACCAAGGCAGGAAGTCACGTAGCACAGGCACTGGTCTCCCACAGTGGGCCATCTCCCTCCGCAGTGGGCTGTCCATTCAGGGAAATCTTGCAACGCAGTGTTCAGCAGGTTATGCTGTCCCAGTGGCAAGCCTTGCTCATAAAGTACTGGTCACACATCAGAGGCTGGTGTAAGTGTTTACATGTATTTACTCCTTAATCCTCACAACAATCCAGTGGCGTGTAGGTGCTGTTACTACCCCATTTTACAGACATGGAAACTGAGAGAGCAGGAGATTATGAAACTGGCCCACAGTTACACTGACAGTAAGTGAGAACTGAGATTTCACCCCAGACCATCCAGCACCAGCAGTCACACTCACGGCTTCTCTACCATTCTGTCTCTGGGCAGTGCCTGATGCACGTACACACACACACACACACACACACACACACACACACTCTACCTCAATAAATGGGAATTAACCATTCCTATGAATTTCCTGGGCCATCAGTGCTTGTGTGATGGTGAGAGGGCCTCGTTTTAACCTTTACCTTTCCATCCCCAGCTGGAAGGACGGTCTTGCCTTCAATGCACTGATCCACCGGCACAGACCAGAGCTGATCGAATATGACAAGCTGAGAAAGGTTTGCTTCTTGCATTCTCCTTAATGGCCCAGAGATACATTGAGTCTGACCCTGACCCTGGGACGCCTTCCCCTAGTTGGCATCTGTAGCTGGATTCTGTGCTCAGATGAGCTGGGAGAGCCTGTGCCAGCTATCACCAGACCCCAGGCTCTGATTCTTACCTCCCTTGCTCCCCTGGGGGACTATCTCCTTCTCCCTTTATGGCCATTGCGGCTGCCCACAGTTATTTTAGGGCCTGGCCAACCATGCCATCTAGCTCCCCTCCCTTAACCTTTTAGATTCTAGAAGCATTTTCTCTCTGCCTAACGGAGAAGAGTGGTAAGGAATTTGAAACTGTCACTGCTGGCAGGTGTTTCCCGTATAGGGTCCTGTTCTGATTTGCCTGTACAAGGCTTGTGATCCTGTAAGACCAAAGCCCTGCCCTGTAGGAGCTCCCAGCCAGTGGAGAAAGCAGGATAATGTGTCCAGAGCAGACCAGCCCCACAAGGTCCTGTACATGTGCTCAGGCTGAATGGGGGCAGGAAGGGAATAGGACCAGACAAGTGCTGTGGAGGAAGGATGACACATCTGAGCTGGCATGGTCAGGCAAGGGCCCCTGGAGGAGGGGACATACTCACTGGGGGTGGGGGTATGAGCCTGCACTTGGCCTGTTCATGCTCTGCCGAGTAACCCGATTGAGCTCTAGCTGGATATTGACTAAGGCACGTGAGGGAAGATCTTTAATTCTGTGGATAGTGGGGAGACAGTGTGAAGGATGCTTCAGGAAGGCTGGACCTTGGAAGCTCTCAGTTTACTCCCTCCCCGCCGCCCCCCAGTGCTCTCTTAGGTGTGGAGCACACATTTTCTCAAGTTGCAGGACAGAAGTCTTAATCTGGAGTCTGGAGGGCTAGAAAATGTAATAAAAGAGCACACCTGCATTTTCTCTGGAGAAGAGGTCGACAGTTTGCCCCACAAAGATTTCCAGAGGCGTTCCTTTGAGTGGGAGTTGACTGTACCTGGGTATCCCCCTCTAGCCCCGACAGCAGCACAGGGAGCTGAGAACTGCCTAAAGAATGCTTTTAGTCCTACCCCTTCCCAAAATGCTTCCCTTCCGGGCCAGCCTTGGCCCTGTGCTTCTACACCCTGCCCCTGACAGAGTTCTGCCTCCTTCCTTCACCTCCCTCCCGCCAGGACGACCCTGTCACCAACCTGAACAATGCCTTCGAAGTGGCCGAGAAATACCTGGACATTCCCAAGATGTTGGATGCGGAGGGTAAGCACATCCCTTTGTTCAGTCACCACCCTGTTCTGTGAGCATGTCTTGCAGTAACTTGAGGTTAGCTGGCGGTGCCAGTGCGAAAGGCTGAATGAAGCTGGTCGAGCCAGGGACAGGGTGCTGCCTGGGAGCCAGAGTGGGAGCAGCCCGAGCAGACCAGACAGGCTCGGGTAGGGCTGGGGGAGGACTGGGGGAGTGAGGGAAAGGAGAAGCTTGAAGAGGACGAGTTCTGGGGGCTGCATCTCTGAACAGAGCCCTGCCTGAGTCCTGCTGCTCCCCTGGAATGGGCAAGCCAGGTGGCCCTGGAGGGCTGGCTCCTGCAGACAACCAAGTCCGGAGCCCATCAAAGTGGAGTGTTTGTTTTTTCCTTTTCCGGCTTTGCTCCATTTCCCAGCCACGCACCACCCCCAGCCAGGACCCATGGCTGTGGCCTCTGGTGGCCCCTGGGCTTGACTGTCCGGCAGCCCCTGGAGGCCATTCTCAGAGAGAGGAAGTGGCCTCATTTTAATCCAGTTCCCACAGCCTTGGCCTTTCTAGAGACCACGGGGGATAGAGGGGCTGAGGGTGTGGACAAGCCCACTGGAGTCACCGGGGGTCACTGAACCCATTCTGAGGGTCCTTCTCCTGGGATGCCTGTGGCCTTGGGAGACTTTGGATCCCAGTGAGCGACCACCCCTCCCCCCGCCCCTACTTGGGCAGTTTAACCCTTGTCGTTCACTTACAGACATCGTGAACACGGCCCGGCCCGACGAGAAGGCCATAATGACCTATGTGTCCAGCTTCTACCATGCCTTTTCGGGAGCGCAGAAGGTACCGGGCAGGGCCAGGCCGGCCCACCTTGCCGCCACTGCCCAATGCCGCTGCTGCCTCTCGCCTCCCACGCTCACCTCATTTCTCTTGCAGACGGCAGTGGCCTCTCTCCGACTGGAAGCCACCCCCCCCCGACTCCAGGCATCACTGCCCATTTAGTCTTTGCTTACGCTATCTATTGAGTGCCTGATATGTAACAGACTCTGTTCCAGGCACCGAGGACACGGTAGTGACTGTGTCAGGCGGGATCCCTGGTGTCACGGAGCTTATATTCTGGTGGGCAAGACAGGGGGCAGGCATGTCCACAGATAAAGTCCTTTCATGTGCTGATGAGCACAGTGGAGAACATGGAGCAGGATGGCTATTTCAGCTGGGGGCCACGCCAGAAGGCTTCTGAAGGGTGCTTGGGATTTATGGCAGGAGCTACCGGATGAAGATCAGCAGGAAAAGCATCTCAGGCTGAGGGTAGAGCAAATGCAAAGGTTCTTTTTTTTTTTTTTTTTTTTTTAATTTTTTTTTTTTTTATTTATGTATTATAGTCACAGAGAGAGAGAGAGAGAGGCAGAGATACAGGCAGAGGGAGAAGCAGGCTCCATGCACCAGGAGCCCGATGTGGGATTCGATCCTGGGTCTCCAGGATCGCGCCCTGGGCCAAAGGCAGGTGCCAAACCGCTGCGCCACCCAGGGATCCCCAAATGCAAAGGTTCTGAGGCAGAAATGAGCTGGGCTAATTCAAGGAATAGCTGAGAGGAGAAAAATGAGGTTGGAGATGGTAACAGGGCCAAGATGTTAGAATCACAGTAGCCCGGGATCAGGAGTTTTATTCTAAGGGCCCCAGGAGACCACTTGGCAATCTATTCTGGGGTGGTAGGTGGTTACATAAGACATGATCTCACTGATGTTTGCAGAAAGATTGGTTAGCCTTTGACCCCTCTGGCCTTAAGCAAGTCTTCCTTTCTAAAGCCAGTAGCTCATGTCACAAAGCCAGCTCTGGTTAGGAAAGGAATCCTCCTATTTGGACTTCCCTCTCGCCCTCTACAAAACCTTAACGAAACATGCCCACACCGCCGGAGCCGGGGTTTGGCTTCCAGTCCAGAGCAAGCGCTATTCCTCCCGCATGAGCCTAGGGTCCGGCCCCGGCCGCCCTCCCTGCAGCTTTCACTCTCTCCTGCCTCTCTCTCTCTCTCTCTCTCTCTCTCTCTCTGCGCAGATATTGTAGGCACTCTGAGGCCAGATGAGAAAGCCATCATGACTTACGTGTCCTGCTTCTACCACGCTTTCTCGGGGGCTCAAAAGGTGAGCTGGGGCGGGAGCACCCCTCGCTGCTGTGGCTGGAGACTCGCCCTTGCTGTCCCCCTTATGTCCCCACCACCATTTGTGGTTGGAGCCCTGGCCAGAGGACAGGCCCAGTCAGGAAGGGTTCTCGTGACCATGGGCCCCCAGTGCCACCACTGAGCCAGCGCTGATCCGGTGCTGACACGCCATGGATATTCTCTGTGGACACAGCCCACCCTGTGGGGTGGTGGCATCCCAGTGTCTCAGGATGGTTGAGTCCCACCAGAGCCTCAGTTTGCACCCGTGCTCCTGACCCCTTGGTCACCCTACCCTTCTTTTATGTAGTCCACACTGGCCACTTTCCTGCAGCCCTGGCTGTGCTCTTTCACAGGGGAGCATTGACCATTTTGGCTCTCTTCACAAGCTCCTTCCTCCTCCCAAATGCCCCGGGAAAGGCTTGGCATTGCAGGTTAAATCCTCTCTTGGTCTGCCAACCCAGCCTGTCGGGCTCCAGTCTCCAGCAGGGCTGCTGACACAGGCAGAGCAGTTGGAAGTGTCTGTTCCCAATAGCAGCTGTCCTCTTCCACAAGAAGGTGTCTGGCTGCCCCTGGGGAGAGAGGCCTGGGCACCTTTGTCCCCTTCATCTGCCTTCCAGTCTCTGGTCTTGGGCAGTATCCGTGTATTCCCAGTGACTTGATACTTGTGTCACCAATTAAAACTGGGCAGGGCGGAGGAGGAGAAACTAGCTCTCACTAATTGGGCACTTACTACATGCTAGGCAGTTCTCCAATGACTCTGCCTGTACAGTTTCTAGGCGAGTTCTGTGCACACCCCAGGGCGGGTGGGTGCTGTTACCTTCATTTAACAAAGGAGGAAGCCAGAGTTCAGGGAGGTAAGGAGCCATTCCTGCAGTCACAGGACAGGGACTATACCACCTATCTTGTCCAGACCACCTTCTCCAGGGCCCCAGGCCCAACGGGGGCCTTCTGTGGGCGGTCTGCTTTGGTACCTCGTAGCAATACGACCTCGAATGAGTCCCTTCCCCTCACCTTCCCCATCTGTAAGACAGGGATCATCCCATTCCCTGTCTTAAGATTGTCCTGAGGATGAAATGACCTTAGGTTGGTAAAGGGTTTAGTTTAGAATAGCGCCCAGCCCCATGAGTACTCCGTCATTGAGCTAGTGGTCAGCAGCCTGTGGGGCTTGCCCCTGTCTACCATCATCCCTCTAGCCCCGTGGCCACAGAGTGAGTTTCGTGGCCTCTCACTATCTATCTGGTGTGTGTGGTTGGAGCTTATGTTTGGAGTGTTCTGCTGGGGGGCACAGGCAAGGGGAGCGAGGGTGGGCAGTGCTGGGATTCCTGGACTCACACCCAACCCGACTAACAGCACGTTTGCCGTGGAACTCACTACTCTGCAGGCCCAGGCCAGCCTCACTGCCTACCACTTCACCAAACTGCCCTCCTGGGCTGAGCACTGGACTCTGCTGTGGTGGGGGCTGGGAGGCCTTGAGGGATTTGTGGGAGCGGATACTGGCAGGAAAGCTCAGGCCAGAGCATTCGGGGGTTTTGGAGGCAGCTGGGCCCCTCTTGTGAGAGAGGAAGTAAAGGCCAGGCTGTTGGGAGCCAGCGGCTCACCAAGGGACGTGCAGCACTTGGGCTTCTCCAGCTGTGGGTGCGGCTTCCCCCAGCCTGTGTTTACTTCTCAAGACAGCAATGCGATGCTTCTATTATTGCTGCTTTTTGTCCTCAGAGACTCAATCCTGTCTCTTAGAAGAGTGCTCTCTGGCATTTGTTTTGTTTTATGAGCACAAGGCGAACTCCAGACCTAGCATGAAGCATGCCCATTCTCTCCTGGAGAGTTTATTTCTGGTCACTAAGCATTTGCTCCTTATTCCTTTGTTCACTCATTCATCAGTGCTGAGTACCTAAAACATCCCCAGCCCTGAGCTGGGTGCCAGGAATTCAGTGGTGAAGCAGAGCACTGGTGATTAGCAGCTCGCACCTTCATGGGTCTGCCCAGCAGGGTGGATTTGAGCGCTGGGGTGCCCCTTGTCTCTCTGAAGTCAGGGCTCAGGGACTGACCTCCACGATGCCCTCACAAAGCTGTGACCTTAGTTCTGTTTCCTGCACTTACTGGGGCTGGGTATTCATCGGCCGAGGCCCTCCTGAACCTCGTCTTTGAGGAGCACTGCCTGGGGCCATTGATGTGTGTCCTGCAGCATGATGCACAGTGTGTGCATGTGTGGGCACGTGTGTACGCACCTGATCTCGGCTGGCCCCCACTCACCTCCCCGTCCATCCCAGAAGCAGAGTGTTGATGGGAGAGGCTGGGCGTCAGTGCCCGCAGCCAGCGGGTCTGGAGCCATCCCCAAGCCTCTCTGTTTTCCTTCCCCACCGCTCTGTAGACCCTCCTCACTATTTCTGTTCCTGTTCTGTTGCCGTTTCAACTTCTCCTCTTGGACTCTTTCTGTGCTTCCTGAAAGGTACCTAGTCTCTTCTCTCCCCGTGTGGCACCCCCTCACTCTCCTTCTTCTCCACTCCTTGAATTTCCACCCCCACAGCAGGACAAGGCAGCACATAGTCCTGTAGTTCTGAGCAGAGACTGGTCACAGTCTTCACTGCTCCTGCTCTCCAAATCCCTGGCTCCCTTCTGCCCCCTGGATTGTGACTTCTGCCCAATGAGCCATTAACACCCACCTCCGAGGGGAGGATTAGGAAGGGGACACGTGTACTTTGCCTATGCACAGACTTCTTGGGGGCACCAGCACCTCCTCTGCCACAGCTTCCTGGTGCTGGCCTCTCTGCAGTAGACCTTCCCACCCAGGGGGAGACTCCTTCAGGGCTTGGCCTAGCTGAGGACCCCACCTTGCGTCACTACTCAGCCTTCCTCTCTGTGGGCCTGTTAATCCATTTTTGTCATAGTGTGAGGGGCTCCCTGGCCCCCTTCAACCCCTCCAGGGTCTGGGCCAAGGGATCCAAGGGGCCCAACTATCTGAGGGGCAGGGGGTGTGCCTTAGCCGTAGGCTCTGGGGACATCGGCAGAACCCATCAGGACACAGCTACTCAGGGTGCCATCTTGCTGGAGCTGTGCTTCTCTCCTTCCTTCCTTGGGGAGTGCTGTGTGGGCTATGGATGAGCCAGCTTATAGGGGATGAGCCTGGCAGGAGGGAGGGTCACTAGCTCCCAGGCAACCCTGACTGTGGTGCTTCCCCTGCCCAGGCCGAGACCGCTGCCAACCGGATCTGCAAGGTGCTGGCTGTCAACCAGGAGAATGAACACCTCATGGAAGATTATGAGAGGCTGGCCAGTGACGTAAGTCTGCTACTCACTCCACGCCGGGTGGCCCCACCAGAGCAGGAGAATTGGGTTGCCTCTTGTTACCCTTGGGCAAAGGTCATGTGACACTTGCAGAGGATTGAGCAGGTATGGCAGTGACACTTTTCTAGATAAGGGCGTAAGGTTCCAGACTGGACTGTGGCCAAGCCAGTATGTGACCTTTCAGGCGAGTCTCACAAGGCTAAGGGGTCAGGGCGGTGTGTCACCATGTTCCCTGGCTCCTGCAGTCCTGAGCTTGGGTTCCTGCAGAGGTACTCAAGGACAGAGTTTGCTGAACACCCCACCACCTCAGAAGTACTGGGGGAGGTCTTTAAAAGCTTCCCATGCCCTCACTATGCAATGATCAATTCTGTAGGATGGAGTAAGACTCCGGAGCTGATAGGGTGACAGGACTGTGGTTTGTCATAGGGGGCCATGTGCCAGCACTTCTAGAAAAGGATCTGTTGTCTCCATAGCAGCCCCAGAAGGAGGGAACTCGTGTTATCCCTTTCCCGAGGGGGGAAACTAGGACCCAGAGGGTCAGGGACCAGGCACGCAGCTAACAGTAGAGGAAAGAGCTGGGTTCAAACCCAGGCAGCTCCACTCCAGAGCCTGAACCTAGAAACTCAGTTGGGAATGTAGTACCTCTCTTCTGGATTCTGAAGCTCCTCGAGGGCAGTGGTTTGACTATTCTTTGAGACTGGTGGAAAAAGCTAGCAGGGCACCTAGCTGGCTGTCGGTAGGGCAGCGGACTCTTGATCTTGGGGTTATGAGTTCAAGTCCTAATTTGGGGCAGAGATTACTTAAAATTTTTTAAAAATTAAAAGAAAAAGCTACCATCTGTTAACCACCATTCTAACACCATGGAAAAGTTAAGATTCTATCTTGGAATCCCATTGCTTCCTAAGAACGGGCAGCTGGCACCATGCATCAAGATGTAAAGACCTAGATACCCCTCTCCTTGGTTTTCTCATTTTGTCAGAGCTTGACATTTGGGAACCACTTCTTCAAGCATATCTATACTGGGCAAGAACTGATTTTCCTCTCCTAGGATTGTTCTGGAATGTCTAGTTTGTTTGCTTGTTTGTACCTTGGCCTCATTGTATGAGTGGCTCATAAAAATACGTGTCACTTTTATCCCCCCAATTTTACTGTTGAATTTTTTACATCCTAGGCCCTTGAAGTGTATGCTGGTCACCTTTAAGTGAGCCCAGCGTGCTGTGGGCCCTGCCCTCGAGGCGCTTATAGCCCCTGAACAAGAAGCAGTGAGATGTCTCTCTCAGTGCTGAGTTCAGCAAGCATGGCAGCAGTGGGCCCGTGTGGTGGGAGGGGCACTTGAATGAGGCCACTTTGCTTAGATCTGTGGAAAAGGAAGCCCAAGAGCAAACACATGAATAAGAAGTGACCAGAGAATAGCGCACTGGTTCAGAGGAGGCACACACAGCCATAGAATCCCAGCGGGAATCCTGGAGAAGTCAGGCTGGGGACCAGGGGTGATCCCCAAGGCGAGGCCCTTGAAAACCCACATCCCTGGTGCCTGTGAATGGGGCCAGACCCCTCCAGCACTCTGAGACGTCTCATGGGCCCACAGCTCCTGGAGTGGATCCGGCGTACCATCCCGTGGCTGGAGGACCGCGTGCCGCAAAAGACCATCCAGGAGATGCAGCAGAAGCTGGAGGACTTCCGGGACTACCGGCGCGTCCATAAGCCGCCCAAGGTGCAGGAGAAGTGCCAGCTGGAGATCAACTTCAACACGCTGCAGACCAAGCTGCGCCTCAGCAACCGGCCCGCCTTCATGCCTTCCGAGGGCAAGATGGTCTCGGTGAGTGCCTGGGGCTGGCCAGCTGGGGCCCAGGGGGTGTGGCCCAATGCCCCAGCCAGCTACAGAGGAGCAGCTTCACGCCACCACCAGGCTTACTGTTTGGCCAACATAGGCTTTCTTAACTGGAAGGCATAGCCTCTGGGGTGCAAGGGTGTGGTAGGGGGGTTGCTTGACTCTTTACCACGTTCCTCCTCCCCTCATCACTTCCTGGAATTTTATAGTCATCCCCAAACCACACCTTATTTTGTGTGGCATTGTTTGAATTTTGACCCCAGTTGGCCATGATTCGAGGACGGCCACGTGCTCAAGGCCCCTTTTCAGAAGAGGGATGGTATTCACTGCACAGTCACCTGGCTCCCACAGCGCTGGCCATGGCATTCCTTCATTGTCACTCATTCATTTAATGCAAAAAATGAATTGTCCCCGGCATGTGCAGGGACCCTGTCTAGGCATGTGGATATAGCAAAGCAGAGGCTAGATGTGACCCAGCCCATCTCTGCTGCCTGCCTTGCCATCAGCATCCCTCAGGAAAGTGTTGCCCTGCAGGGCGCCCCAGCTCCCCTTTTTGAGCCTTGATCTCTCGTGTCCCCACAGGACATCAACAACGGCTGGCAGCACCTGGAGCAGGCCGAGAAGGGCTATGAGGAGTGGCTGCTGAATGAGATCCGCAGGCTGGAGCGGCTCGACCACCTGGCAGAGAAGTTCCGGCAGAAGGCCTCCATCCACGAGGCCTGGACCGACGGTATGGTCCTCTAGCTCCCTCAGCATTCCTGTCTCTCACACACGCACACATGTGTGCACACAGCCCCTTCTGTGTCGTTGATCTGTTTGTCAGGCCCTCTTTCCTGCTGCTTGGGGATGTGGCTGTCAGAAATGCTGCTTTGGGCTCACCCAGCCCCAGGGAGACGGAACGCTTCAGAGCAGAGTTGCCTAGTCTGCTCTCGCCTCAGAGAGTGTTTACAGGTGGGCCCCTTCTAGGTGGTCGGAGGCTGTCGTCCAGGAACACTGGCCAACCTTGTCCCAGCTCCATCGAGAAGGAAACCCTTGTCCCTCCACTGCCTTCCCTGAGGATGGTGCCGCTGCCAGGCTAAGGGGGAGAGGGGGACTTTCTGCCTGCCTCCCCGCGCCTGCACACTTTGTGACCATGGACTTCACACAGAAGAGCCCGTGTGCCTGAGCACAGTCCTTATGGGCAAGGCCAGGGAGCTGCCTCCTGGTTTGGCTGCCTGGCCTGCAGCTGGTGAACACTGACCCGCAACACCCACCCAGGAGCTCTTTCTCCCCTTCTGAGGCCCAGGCCCCCTGAAGAATGGCTTCTCCCAAAAGGGTGGCCAGCGGTGCCTGTTTCTCAGAAGCTCTGCAGCTGCCTGTTCCCTTGGCTCTAGATGTGGAATTCCATCATGTCCCTGGCCCTCGGTCAGGACCCACACAGTGGCTGAGATTCCAAGTCCCAGGGGTCTGAAAGCCTTTAGAATTCGGCCAGTGCCTGGGAAAGCCACGAGCCAGGACGCCTGTCCTCCCACTGCTGGCCACCTCCTTCCCGGGTGTGTCCTGCTGCCCCCACTCTGCCTGGCTGGTCACACTCTTTATGTGGCTTAGTGTGACATCCTCCCACCCCACAGTCTCCCATGAGGTCCTCATTGTGCCTCTGAGAGCTCCTCTAGCTGTTGGGCAGGCAGCCCCAACACAGGCCAGAGGCTGAGATCTACCTAGATGCCCCTGTATAGACCCTGCCCCAGCCCTGCCGGCCATGAACACACAAGCCTGCAAGATCTACAGAGCCAGGGCCCATGTCCCACACATCCCTGGCTGCAGTTCAGCCAATGCCTGCGTCACATTGTGCAGGCTACTGTTTTCTGGCAGCAGCTGCCAGCCCAAGAGAGATACCCTAATCCATCTGCTGGGGAAAACATGCGGACCAGGTAATGAAGAGTTGGCTCAAGAGTCCACTGGGCCCAGGGGTGGGGGCCACTCTCCATCTTGCAGCAGCCTGTGGATGCCAGAGGGAGGGTGGGGGGTGCCCTTTAGTGCATTTGTTCATTTATTTTTTCATTCGGCTCTTCCTGAGCCCAATACTTTCCCAGGGGGGGCGAGGCCCCTGCCCAGGGAACTCACAACCCCACAGACTCTGGCTTTTCTCTTGTCAGAGGGTCCTGGGGCGTGTAAGTGGGTTTTATAGCATCCGTACTCCATTCCTGAACTCCGCTGTCTCCTCCTTTCATCATCCATGTCCTGCTTCTCCACTGTCCTTCCATGGACTCTGGGCACCACCCCCATGCACTTCCTTTCTCGGGCCTCATGGCCCATGTGATCAGCTCTTCAGCCCCCACCTGGAGCTGTAGGAGGTCCTGGCAGGATGGTGTCCTGAGGCTGAGGGGTGTGGATATGATGGCCCACCAGAGTTCCTCTCCTGGGAATGACTAGAGTTGGACTTCACCCAAAAGGCGTTTAGGAGAGGTTGATTCAGTCTATAGCCAGGGCCCAACTGGTTCAGAGGCCTCCACACGCCCCTGCCCCACCCCTGCCTCCCTGCAGGCACTTTGGCATCTGGCCCTGCCCCTCACGTCAGCCTGGAGCCCCCAGGCAGGCTTCCCCACTCTCGTTCCCAAGACCTAAAGCTTCTGTCCTCTGAACCACTTAGTTCTGCAATGCAGGAGGACAGACTGACTCTTGGCCTCCTTTACACTCCTAGGATCCCACGCTAGCAGCCTCCTTTCTCTGGAGGGGTGGCCCCAGAGCCTGGGTTGAGCTACCATCATTCTGTGCCTCCTTCACCATCCCCCACAGCCTGCAGGGGCAAGGGTCTGTGTGGAGGCTGTGCAGAGGGTTTTGGATCGTCTGGGTTAAAAAATAAAAAACGAGCCTCTGTATCCCTACTGTGGCTGCCCCTTGGCCTAAATCCACAGCATCCATGGCCACGGGCCAGTCCTCCTGACTCTCCCCATTGCACCCCTTGCCAGCTCCCTTACTGAAACTCTGCTGAGGCAGAGAAGCAGTAACCTACTATTTCTGGTTCCCACCCTTGGGAGAAAGCAATTTGGTGAAGGGAATTGCAAGCTTGCCTTTGTGGTTAAGCCTCCTGCCCCAGGGCTGGGGCGGCAGGGCCAGTGGAGTCACTCTCTGCCGCCTCCTGCCCACCAGTGCCAGCCCCATCCTCAGCACGGCTCAAATGCGGATGGTACCAGCTCCGTGCCTGCCCTTCTCAAACACCACCTTATTGAGACTTGAGACTGGGCACTGGTGTAGGCCCCATTTTACAGATGAGGGAACAGGTGGGGAAAGGCTGCGTGCCATCCCACCACTAGGAGTTGCTACGCCAGGCAGGCAGCTGTTGGTCATGGGCTCCGACGCCAAGCTGAGCAGTAGGTCTCTGAGCTGCCACTCCAGGGGTAGCCCCCAAGGGAGCTTACCTGAAGCAGAGCACCTTTGGGTGCCAGGGTTCCCAGCTACCTTCACAGACTGGCCTTTTCTTGTCCCGTTCTCTGCAATACCACCGCATACTTCCAGGGCCTACTTGAGCTTCTGTCCTGGGGTATATAATTAGCCAGGCTCCAGGACTAATAATAGTGTTCTTCTCTCCCTTCAAAGGGCCTGACAATGGGCCCCACCTCACTGTGTGTAGAAGGCCCGTAGGGTGGCAGAGGACACAGAGGTTTGTGATAGGGCCCCACCCCGAGGGAACCTGGCCCCCATGTGCCAGGAGGCAGCCACAAGGGGTTGGGCCCATGGAGAGCTCTGACCAGAACACTCCCCCTTGCCCACACACCACTGGGGCATGGGCTGCAACCCCAGTGGGGCTGGTCAGCTTGTCCAAATGCTGACCCTCCACAGATGGGTGTCTACCTTTCCAGCAGTGGTGGCACAGTTTAGTTCCTACAGTCTACTGATAAAGAGCCCCAAGTTAAGAACACACAGGTTGAATTGGGGTATCTGTCTCAGGCCCCCCAGCCCCACAATGTCTCCCAGCTCCATCCAGGTGAGAGTTGGGTTTAGAGATCCCTTGAAAAGGCAAGGAAAACAGTTCTGGGGATTTCTAGTCTTCACAGCACCGTCCTCGTGAGGCAGGATGTAGAATCTGTATCCCGTTTTCTGGGGCTGGACAGCCCTCTGAACTCCCGCGGCCCTGTTGTCTAAACACCTCCTGCCCTCTGCCTGCCCCCAGGGAAGGAAGCCATGCTGAAGCAGCGGGACTATGAGACGGCCACCCTGTCGGATATTAAAGCCCTCATTCGCAAGCACGAGGCCTTTGAGAGCGACCTGGCCGCCCACCAGGACCGTGTGGAGCAAATCGCGGCAATTGCTCAGGAGCTCAAGTATGTGTGGTCTCGCGGTGCCCCTGCCCAGTGGGAGGGCAGCATCCCGAGGCGCAGCCTGCTTCTCGGCCTAAGTGGGGGGTGTCCCGCCCCTCACCCCCATCTCCTTTCAGGGGCCAGGGAGGGGCCTTATGGAATGATGCCTTTTGCCCTCTTGGTCTTAACCCCTAAATGAGAAACAGCAGAATCTATATTCTCAGGCCGAAGAGAGGTCTCTGATGCCCTAAGCTGTCGGGGTCTCTGGGCTCTACCTTTTGCCTGCCACACCAAGGAGAGCCCCCCCTAGCCCCCGCTGCTCCCACCCGCCCCTCCCTGGGGGAATCGGGCCGCACAGAAAGCCCATTGTTCTGCCCAGCCCCTTCCCTTGCTCGCTCAGAATACATTTATTGTACAAGCTTCCAGGCAGCCGGGTTCTTGGCTCCCCCTTCCCCGCCCCAGTCAGATAAACTTGTGCACACAATTAGTACACTGAACCTCCAGGAGCCAGTGAATGGGGCCTTATTCTACCAGCACAGCGGCCAGCAGCAGGGAGGGCCGAGGGAGTGGGAGGCCTAGGCCATTACTTCATGGAAAATCCACAGGCCTTGGAGGGGCGGCAAGGCTCCCAAAATAGCTGTCTGCTCAAAAATAGGATGCTTGGCTGGAGCTGCCCTTTCCACAGACATCCCCCCCCCCCCCCCCATCATCCCTGAAGTTCTGCTTATTTCTACGAGGCTGGGGCCCAGCTGCAGTGCCTGGTGGAGCCCCATGCCAGGCAGGACCAGTTTCTTCCCTGACTCACCCCCTCTGCACCGCCCAGTTGCTTTGGGGGTTGCCCCGTTCTTTCAGCCAGAGGCAGAAGTGCTCAACTGCTCGCCCACGGGGCCTTCACGGTAGTAGGAAGACAATTTCCCTGTTGGTCACTGTTAAGGGCCTCCCTTGGGGTCTCGCAGCCTCTTGTAGGGTTGAGCCTCTGTGCCCGGCCTGCCCAGGTGAAGGAGAGGTCACACATGCAGATGTCCATAGGGACCATGGGAGGTGGGGTGTGGGCGTGTTCCGCCATGGACTGGTGAGCCCCTGGAGGCAGACAGGAAGCCGGCTGGGGTAAGTGCTCGGCCAGCCTACCTCCCAGGCACAGAGGACAGATGTGTGGCACCCACTCTCCAGAGTGAGGCAGCAGGCAACTGCTGAGGTAATTTTTCTGGACAACAGCCCTGGAGGAGGAAAGGGCTGTTTGGGGGTGCTGTCTCTTCCCCCAAGGATGAGTCAGAGGGCCAAGTGCTGGCCAGAGTAAGCCTGAATAGACAGACCAGCTGAACGTTGGTGAAGAGCACCAGAGCTCAAAAACCCAGAGCGCCCTGTGTTCCACACACTCCTTTAATGGCCCAGCAACCCCATGTTATGGAAGGGGAGCTGAGGCACGGAGAGGCCGAGAGGCTTGCTCAAGGTGACACTGCTGGGGCGTAGTTGAGACGGGAACAGAGCTCAGGCTGCCTGGCCCCTCTCTGGAGCACAGCCTTGTGCCTTCTCCCAGTCCTTGCCTGTCCCTGTGTCCCACCTGCCTGGTGGAATCACAGGTGGTCCCTGGCCCCCACGTCCCGTTCCTTCCAGACTCGTTTGCTGCTCCCCATCCCTTACACCAGGCCCCCAAGATTTTGCCTGTACATCAACTCCCTGGGAACCTCCTTCTGAGAATATCCAGAGTCTAGAGCCCAGGAGGAAGAAATCTTGGAACAGATGGGAAGAAAGTAGGGGCAGGAGGCATGCTGGTGGCAGAGGGGCCAGGAACTGTTAAGGCACCCACTTCTTTCTTAGATGTATTATTAATTGCTAAGAATGACATTGCAGGCTCGTTACTCAGTTTTTTAGTGTTCATTAAAATAAATCCCTTTAATTTGTGTTGCTACATTTACCTGCTGAGTACCAAGGACTGCTGTCAGCACTTCACGTGCACTCAGTAACTGCATCTCTACATTGACCCCATGCCCATTTCACAGATGAGAAAACTGAGCTCGAGCTCTCTGGAATAGGGAATTCACGCCCCTGGGATCACACAAGTACAAAATTAGAGCCTGGATTCAGACCTAGGGAACTTGTCCCAGGAGTCCATTCTTTAACCAGTATGCTCTGCTAGACTTCTGAGTGACAAAATCAGTCCCAATACAGGTGTGGTTGAGGGCCACACTCTGGGGACCCCTGCGTTAGTGTGTCATGACAGCAAGTCTAAAGTAAGTGAGCAGGAGCCTCCCCCCACACCTGCCCCGCTTTGTCCCCCCTCCCCTCTACATTCCTCCTGTCTTGGGTGGAGGGGAGGCACTGAGGGGGGTGATGCAGAACGGATGACCTTGAATGTTGCCTGCTGCCTGCCGGGTCTCACCGCCATGTGCCCACCCACAGTGAGCTGGACTACTACGACTCCCACAATGTCAACACCCGGTGCCAGAAGATCTGTGACCAGTGGGATGCTCTCGGCTCCCTGACCCACAGTCGCAGGGAAGCCCTGGAGGTGAGGGACGACATCACCCATGGAGCTCTGTGCCCCTGTGGCTCTCAGGGCTGCTGGGGTTGTGTGGATGATGCCCAGACTCCCGAGCTTCTCCTGACCCACCCCGAGGGGACGCTTTCTGAGCCCTTGGTGCCCTGGACCAAGGGCAGGCCAACCACCTGCTCACTGACCACCATCCCTTCTCTGTCTTTGTCCCTGCCGACACACACCAGAAAACGGAGAAGCAGCTGGAGACCATCGACCAGCTACACTTGGAATATGCCAAGCGGGCAGCCCCCTTCAACAACTGGATGGAGAGTGCCATGGAGGACCTCCAGGACATGTTCATCGTCCACACCATCGAGGAGATTGAGGTCTGCTCCCACCCGCTTTTCTCTTGGGACCTCTGTGAGACTGGGCTGCCCCTTCACTCCTCTTCTCCTCCTTCCAGGGCCTGATTTCAGCCCACGACCAGTTCAAGTCGACACTGCCAGATGCCGACAGGGAGCGGGAGGCCATCCTGGCCATCCACAAGGAGGCCCAGAGGATCGCCGAGAGCAACCACATCAAACTGTCGGGCAGTAACCCCTACACCACCGTCACCCCGCAAATCATCAACTCTAAGTGGGAAAAGGTGGGTGGGCTTGTTGCTAGGGCTGGGCCGGGGCTGGCCAGGTGAGGAGCTGCCACCCTGACCACTGTTGCTTGCTCCTCCCTCCCCCCACTGTCCCCCAGGTGCAGCAGCTGGTGCCCAAGCGGGACCACGCCCTCCTGGAGGAACAGAGCAAGCAGCAGTCCAATGAGCACCTCCGCCGCCAGTTTGCCAGCCAGGCCAACATCGTGGGGCCCTGGATCCAGACTAAGATGGAGGTGAGGGCCCGTTGCCCCAGCCTAGAAGATCTAGGTGGGTCTCTCGGGGGAGAATAAAGAAGGAGTCACTGTGAGCAGGAGGCCGCGCGCCCCTTGTGCAGGTCCCCAATACTCCTGGGTCCCTGCTCTGGGAGCGATGACAGCCTCATAAGATTGGAAAGGGTCAGTGATTGTTGATGGAAATGGCAGCACCCTCCAGAGGGAAACTTGGCAGAGGAGTCAGGTAGGGGAGGGTTCGAGTCTCGGGTTTGCCATGCCCGCTGACCAGGAGGTCAGGTACAATAGAACTTCTGCCCTGAGCTTTCTCATCTGCCAGAGGGGTTGGAAACAGTCCTTTCATTGCCTCAGCAAATGTTTTGGGCCCTGCTCTGTGGCAGCCTCATTACAAGCACGGTGTAGCTGGGACCAGGGTGGTCCGAGTACAGACCCTTCTGGCAGGCTCACCTTTGGCACCCAGCCCTGGAAGGTGTGTCAGGAGGCTGATGGCAGCTCTGGGCACGCCTTAGAGAGTGCTCACTCCCTGCCAGGCACCAAGCTGGACGGGGGGGTGGGGTGGCACTGGGGAGGGTGTTGGACCCCATGCTGGCTGTGCCACCCGGCCACGTTTGGCCACGTTTCGGGTACTCATGCTTCAGGAGCACAGATGCTGAAGCTGGCCAGGCCTGGGTCCCGATCCTGGCCCTGCCTCTCACTGTGAAGAGTTGCTCTCTTTGGGCCTCAGTTTCCAGGCCTCCCAGGGAGTCCAGGGTGCACTGAGGTTAGGCCTGGCAGCCTCAGTCCAGAAACTCCCCCACAGCTGCTTGTATAGCGGAGAGTGGGACTGGAGGGGACAGTCTGGGAGTGTGGGGATGCCAGCAACAGGTCTCCTCCGCGTGGCTGGTCATGGCCGAGCATCTGGCCACCTCCTGCATGCAGTAGCACCTGCCTTCTGTGCAGGAGATTGGGCGCATCTCCATCGAGATGAACGGGACCCTGGAGGACCAGCTGAACCATCTGAAGCGGTACGAGCGCAGCATCGTGGACTACAAGCCGAACCTGGATCTGCTCGAGCAGCAGCACCAGCTCATCCAGGAGGCCCTCATCTTCGACAACAAGCACACCAACTACACCATGGAGGTACACCCGCCGGGCGCCCCTTCCTCCCCTCCTGCCAGCACTAAGGGAGGTTTATGCAGCTGGCGCAGGCCGGGCCTCTCTAACCCAAACGGGTTTTGCCCAGCAGGAAAGGTGTCTGCTGTTGCCTCAGACTGAAAAGACTAGATTAAGTGTTTACACACTTTTTAAAAATCACACTTTTCCTATCATTTTTTCCATCACTGTGATGACACAGTGTCAAGGACCCACTCCTGGGGGGGTCAGGGGGAGCTGGGAGGGCAGCATTTGCCCCATTGTGGCCTCAGCTGTGTCACCCTCACTCGAGGACCCAGAGCCAGCCAGTGTGTGCATCCTCTCGCCATGGCCAAGTTGAAGTGTCAGGGCTGGTTGTCACCCTTTGGGCAGCCTGAACTTGTTCACAGTGACACAGTGCAAGTGCACTGATACCACAGAGAAACCTGGTTTTTTTCCCCTGGAAGCTGGTTAAACGTTGCCCACTCTACTTGTGTAGTTTCCGCATGCATGCTGCACATGTTGGGCCCTGGCCCTCAGCTGCTTCCAGCACCAGACATACACAACATGATGTGACCCTGCTGCTTGGCAGAGGCAGTGGATAGGGTGCCATGCCTGTTCCCTGTGTGCAGAGGAGGTGCACAGGAGAGTGTGGGGCTGGGTTGGGGTTTGGGAGAGAGTCAAGGCCTGGAGTGCAGGGAGAGCCAAGTTCAAAGCCTCCTCGCCGCCCCCGTCGGCTATGGCTGTGGTGGTGCCAGCAGCTGCCCAGCCCACACTCACACCCTTGCTCCGCCCACAGCACATCCGTGTGGGCTGGGAGCAGCTGCTCACCACCATCGCCCGCACGATCAACGAGGTCGAGAACCAGATCCTTACCCGTGATGCCAAGGGCATCAGCCAGGAGCAGATGCAGGAGTTCCGGGCATCCTTCAACCACTTCGACAAGGTGAGCAGCTCCGTCTGCCCCTGGCGTCTTCCCTCCCCACTGTCAGTGTCCCATCCTGCCCCCTCCGTCTTTGCATCTGTCCATTCACCTCACAGTGCTGAGTATCAGCCACCACTCACAGGGCCCAGCAGGCTCCCCACCACTGAACCCGGTGCAGAGGTGCATTACCTTGACCCATGGCCTGGGCACGTTTCCTCAGGAGGAGAAAGTGGGGTGGGGGTCCCAAGTCCTGCCTCTGAGGCCGTGTGTCCTCACCAACCTGCCAATGAGACCCTGGGGCAGCCTAAGTCCCAGCATACCCAAGATTTGTGACCTGACTGTGTGTCTAGTCCACGTGTACGCAGAACATTCTAAAGATTCAGAAGTCTGGATCTCGTCTGGCAGGCCCACTAGGAAGGCGCTGAGCTCCTGAGTTTGCTGTGGTCCCACCCGCCCTGCTGGGCCCAGTGTGCTATCCACCTCCCCTCTGTGGGCGCACGCTCAGCTCCACCGTGTCAGGCAGGGACCTGGTGTCCCAGATAGGACAGTGTCAGCTCCTCCCATCCCAAATCCTGGAGGCAAGGAGAGCTCCCTGTTCCCTCCCAAGAGCCCTGGGCCTCGGTCTTCTGTTCTGCACCACTCAGCCCCATGCCTGCTCTGGCCAGGCGGCGGGCTGGCCTCCGACCGCCCTCCAGGCCGCCATGCCCGTCCCCCTGCTCCACTGTCCCTAGCCATCACCTTGTCCACGTTACCTCTAACTCTGTGTTTTCCCCCGATGTGTTCCCCTTCCCCTGTCCTCTGCATGTGACCCTGGCCCCTCTCCCCATGTCTCTGTGCCGGCCTGGTCTCCACACCGCCCCTCGCACACTCCTGCCTTCGGACGCCCGGCAGGACCACGGCGGGGCGCTGGGGCCGGAGGAGTTCAAGGCCTGCCTCATCAGCCTGGGCTACGACGTGGAGAATGACCGACAGGTACGCGTTCCCTGGGCCCCAGAGGACTGTGGCATTAACTGCTCTTCTTTCTCTCTCCTTCTCTCTGTCTTCCCTCCCTCTCGCCATTCCACCCCTTGCCATGTGTGTGCCATTTCACCGGCTCTCTTGCCTCCTCCCTGCCCTGTGTCTCTCTGGACACCTGCCCCCTTACCTGGTCTCTCGGGGCCGCCTCTGTCTCCCTGGCTCCCGCCACTGTCCTGTTTCCCTGCTGTGCACATGGGGCGGCCCCTCTTGCCTACTCTGGGCCTGGCCTCCTCTGCTGTCCCTGCGTCCTCGAGCAGAAGCAGACAGGCAGCATGGACTCCGATGACTTCAGGGCTCTGCTTATCTCCACAGGATACAGCCTGGTATGCAGCCTCTGCCTCCCCCTCGCTGCTCTGCCTCTCCTCCTCCTCCCTCTCCTCCTCACCGCCTCCTCGGGGACACTCCCCCACCAGAGCAGCGCAGCCTTGCCTCCTCCTCCTCCTCCTCTACCTGTGCTGCTTCTGCTGGGCTGGGGTCTCTCCGATGACTTCCTGAGCCACCCACCTCCTTCCCTGGAAGTCTCCCGAGAGAGGAGGTCAGGCCTCTGGCTCTCTCCCCTTTTTCTTTCTCTTTCTCTCTTTCTCTCTTCCCCACCCTCCAGAGCTAAATCGTGAGCCTAGGGCTGAGAAGCAGTAGACCTGTTTGATCCATTCCCCAACTCCCCCACTTCCCAAAGACGTGGGTGGGGAGGAGCAGAGGGAGCACATCCCAGTCTGGACGAGTGGGGCCCTTGGCCTGGGGAAGCCAAAACCCCTGGAGGCAGACTGACAACAGGTGGTTTGTCCTCCGGCGCCGGGCCCCGCTCTCCTGGCTCCGTTCCATGGGGAGAGCATCCACCAGGCCAGGCCTGGCAGTCCTGCCCTGCTCAAATGCTACCTGTCCCCCACCCCACTCCCCCTTGCAGGGTGATGCCGAGTTCAACCGCATCATGAGCGTGGTTGACCCCAACCACAGTGGCCTCGTGACCTTCCAAGCTTTCATTGATTTCATGTCAAGGGAGACCACCGACACAGACACAGCTGACCAGGTCATTGCCTCCTTCAAGGTTCTGGCAGGGGACAAGGTAAGCAGGATACCTTGGAGGCACCTCGGGGGTTGGTGCGGAGGAGCCCTTGCAGCCAGGACTGGTCGTGAGGGGCTGGGCAGGATGGGTGTGGGTGTGGGTGGTCCAGAGTCCCACCCTGCCACCCCCAGAACTTCATCACGGCTGAGGAGCTGCGGAGAGAGCTGCCCCCGGACCAGGCGGAGTACTGCATCGCTCGCATGGCTCCGTACCAGGGCCCTGACGCTGTGCCCGGCGCCCTCGACTACAAGTCCTTCTCCACAGCCCTGTACGGGGAGAGTGACCTGTGAGGTCCCTGCTGGAGAAACCCTGACCGAATGCCCCCTCCTCACAGCCTCCAGGAGGGGCTGGGGGAGCCCTCTGCCCTCCTCCCCGCTGTGGGGGCCGCCCAGGTCCTGTTCCTCTGACTCTGTATCTATGCAAAGCACTCTGTCAGTCTTTTGGGGGGGGGGGTGGGCAGGGAGGGGCTGGGGCAGGCTCTCTCCTCTCTCTTTGTCAGTCGGCCCTTCCCCCTAGAGAGGGGTGAGGGAGACACAAGGCGTCAGCGCTTCTGGTCTGGTAAATATATATGATGTGTTGTTTTGTTTTTTAACTATGTGGAGGGGACAGTGGATTCCCACAGCAAAACAGGTCCCTTCAGGCCCTAGGAATGCCCTCCCCACCTCATCCCTCCTTTGCCTGTCCTCCCCTCTCCCCCTACGAGGTCCCTTCAAGGCCTCCCACATCCAGGCCAAAGCCCTACGTGCCTTGTCCAGGAGCTGCCCGGGCCTGCATGGGCCCCACAGTGGGCCCAGCAGAGGGCGACACAGCTGCCCGACAGGAAAGAGGACCCCGCCCCTCCCTTCTTCCCTTCTTCCCCCACTTGGCGATTGCCAGGAGGTGAGGGGGTGCAACTCAAACCCCCCGTTTTCTGCCACAGAGGAGTAGGGTTGGGCAGACCAGCCTCTCACCCCCACCCCCTGCGAGCCCCCACCTTGCTTTGTCCAGACACGTGTATCTCGCAGATTTTCTAAGGACCACAAAACAAAAACAAAAACAAAAACAAAAAAACAAACAAAAAAACCATAAAACAACAAAAACAAAAAATACACAAAAAAAATCTATAAAAAAAAGGAATTAAAAACTTTCAGAGAATTACTATTTACTTTATTAACTTACGGATTTATTATATAAATATATATTCACCTAGCAACATATCCTCGCCGCCTCTTGCTCATAATGAAGACATAGCTGATTTGCTGCCCTCCCGCCAGCCCCTTACTGATTTCTCTCTGTTGTCTGTCGTTGGGCATGGGTCTCTGGGGACCCTCCTGAGGTGGAGGGTGGGCTGCTGGCCTGGCTGCCTGTTAGTTGATGGGTTTTGCTCCCTTCCCCTCCCCCCCTTTTTTTGAGTTTATTCTGATTATTTTTTTTCTCGGTTTCTGGATAAACCACCCTTCTGGGGACAGGATAATAAAACATGTAATATTTTTAAGAAGGATTCCTATAGTGGTCTCTCTTTATCTCTCTCCTGTGTCTGTTCTCTACTTCTTAGGAGAGCCGCAGGAGAACCTCTTCCCTGAGCAGGGCTGGGCGTGGGAGATCCCTGTCCCCATGAGTGTGTAGACATGAGGGTCTCCTGGGGGGCTCGCGCTAAGCCAGGTCCTGTTCCGAGTGCTAACTGGTGTAGCCTGCGCGAGAGAAGCGCTGTAACCGACCGTCCTTGTTTATAGGTGAGGAGGGCAAAGCACAGAGAAGCGCAGGGAGCTCACCCTGCTGCTGAGTGGTGGGGACAGAAACCCCCCAGGCTGGCTGGCTCCCAGGGCGGTGCTCTGAACGGCTGCTCAGCATCAGAGCATCAGCCCCACGTGCCAGGCAGAGAGGCAGAGGGGTCGGTTCTGCTCAGGCCCCCTCCCTAACCCCAGGCCAGGCTGGGAGAGGAGAAAAGGCAGGGCTCCTGGCAGCTCTCCCGCCTCCAGCCACAGGTGCTCCGCGCGGAGATTCTAGGAGAAGGTGGCCACCTCCATCCACTGCGGGAGAGAAGACCGCCGGCCTGAGGTAGAGGTCTCCAAGGGCTCCTGCTTGGCCACCTGCGTGCCCCCAGTCCCCAGCCCGGCTCACCTGTCTCCGGGTCAGGCAGATGACCCCCTCGCCTCCATCCAGGTGCTGGCTGCAGTGGCCTGTGCAGTGTGGGCCGGTTGAGCGCCCACGGTGGCCCGTGGGGGACCCCACCCCACCCATGCAGGGGCAGCACTCACGGAAGATACAGGTGAGCTGGGCTGCACAAGACACGAAGCGCTCGAAGTCCACCCGCAGACGACTGTCCCGGTAGCGGCTAGTGAGGGCCTGGGTCAGCTGGTTGTTGAGGTGGAAGCCTAGGGCAGGCCACCTCTGAGCCGAGGCTGTCCCTGTGAGCCCCACCCCAGGGGCCTGCTGCCACCTCTCTGATCCCAGCTGTGCGACCACCTGCAGCTCCCTTCACTGCACTGTTTTCTCTCCTGGGTCGGCCCTGACCCCATAGGTTGCGGGACGCTGTTAGATGGAGAGCCTAGAACGGCGTCTGGCACATAACGACTGGGTGCCTGCTTTCTTACGCCTCTAGATTCTGGCCAGTTTCTGCGCATGGGCACGGAGAAGATTTCTGTGCAGTTGAGAGCCTTTTTGTTAGCCCTACATGGCATCAGTTTCTTCACAGGAGACAAGGTCTAAACTTTAGAAATCACCTCTGACGAGAAATCTCCATAGGCTTTCGAAAGCCGAAAACCATGGCTCCTCCTTCCCCCACGTGTGCAGATAAACACGGTTCTGAGGCTGATTTCCTGGGCTGCCCCTGGCCCTGGAGCCCCTCTGTGCCCCTGTTCATCGAGCAGATCTCTGCCTGGTGCCATGGACAGCCCCACACTGGCACAGTGACCTCCCGCAGTCCCTCCAGCTTCACCCACCTTAGGGGGGCCCCTCAGCTGCCCCCTCAAATTCCTGTCAGCCTTCGTGCACACTGTCAGCTTCCTCTGGTCCCTCTGGTGTGCCCCCTGCTGCAGGGTCCTGCCCAGGAAAGCCCTCCCCTGGGGTACTAGGTGCTGGTGGCCTTCGCAGACCACGCCTCACCTACCCCTCCTCCCCTCCTCCCCCTCCTCCCCTCCTGCACTTGGGCTCGGTGCTGTCTTGCCTCCCTTGCCTGTGATGTTCCTTCTGCCCAGAAGGCCCGGTCCTCCCTTGGCCCAGAACATTCCTACTCCTCACGTGGGCCCCCTGCTCTTCCCACCTGCCGCACGGGGCACCTCCTGGGGCTCCCTGTGCCAACCCTGTCCCCACCCTGACCCCTCTGAGCTGTCACCATCATGGGTGGCTCTGGCACGGAAGCCGTGGGCGGAGGAAGGGAAGGGTTTCTGGCCACTGCCAAATCCCCAGAGTCCCCAGCCTCAGAGGCACAGCCAGGAGCAGAGGCAGTGTTTGGGGGACAGTGGTGCCGCAGAGCAGTGCGTGGCTGAGTTGCAGCACGTTGCTTTTCTTGCTAATTCCCCCGTCCCGATCCTGCCCATTTCCAGGGTCTCTGGAACCTGCTTCCTGCTGGCCCACTCCCTGGTACTCCCTCCATACACAAGCGTGACCCTTCCTTTGCTGTCACCTGTAGTCCCCCCTCTCCCCCACCAGCTGGACTTGCCTCACCCTCCTCCCTCTCATACATTTTTTTTTTTTTTTAAATTTTTAAGGCCCCAGGTATTCATGAGGTCTCATGGGGCTTTACTGACTCCCTGCACTGACGTTTCATCTCTGACCGCCGCCGTCCTCCTCTGCATTTCCTGGCCCTTGAAGCTGGTCCGGCAGGGCTCATGCTCACCTCAGGGCCTCTGTGCTGGCTGTTCCTTCTCTCTATACTGCACCTGCCCCCGTGTCCCCAAGGCTCAGGCCCCCTCCTCCAGGTCTGCTCAAACAGCACCTCCGACCTTCCCTGACCACTGTCTCAAGCCACCTCCTCCCACACGTACACACCTGCTTTCTCTTCCTGTCGCAGCATGTATTACCATGTGACCCAGACGTTCTGTGTGCACCGCAGTACATTAGCTCCCCACCCCTCTCAACCCAGCACGATCTCAGTCGTCTGGCTAGAATAACACCAAGAATGTACACACCAGGTGCCCAGTGACATCGATGAGTCGGGGCAAACCTTCCGTCCTCCTCCCTCTCTGGCCTCTGCTCTGTGCGCCCGGGACTTCCCGGGACTCCGTTTCTGTCTGCGTGCGCCACCTCCCAAGGTTCTACTCTGACTCCTCAACCCCCCTGGCTCGGGTTCTTTCCGTGCACATCTCTGGACTCTGCAGCGCCTCCCTGGGGCCTCCCTGCCTCGCAGACGGGGTCAGAGCCAGGCGGCAGCCTCCCGCCTCCCCTGTCTCACCCTTGGAGCCCCGGGTGGGGGGTGGGGATGTGGGAGTTCCCTTCCGGTCCCAGCCCTCCACTCGGGAACTTCCTTGACTTGCCCCAGAGCCCGGGAGAAGCTTAGCTCCGTGGCTCCGTCCCTCGTCCCTCGGGTAGGGCTTTGTGCTACACGGAGGGATGGGGCTGTTCTGCCTCTCCTGGAAGCCTTCGGAAACCTTGGCCGGCACGGGCACTCCGGGCACTCCTGCAGTAACGCAGCTGCGTGCCCCGCAGCGCTGCCCCCGCGGCCCATCCCGCAGGCCCCTCCCAGCCACCCCGAGGAGTGGCCAGTTTACACTGAGGCTCCAGGAGGTGGACTCGCAGGCCCGGGGCCCCCAGGGAGTAAGTCCCGAGAAGCAGGATCCAACCCAGGCTCCTGGGAATCCAGGCCATTTTACCACAGTGCCCTGGGGCCCGGGCCTCTCACACCAGCTCCCAGGCTCTCCCCATCTTCCTCCCTCCAGGAGGCCCGGCTTGCAGCCAGGCCTGCAAGAGTATGGCAGGTGTGTGTGGGGGGCAGGTCCCCATGACACCTCCCCAGCGTACCTGCCGCGTTCAGCGCTAGCCTCAGCTCATAGGAGTTCATCGTTCCAGAGG
The DNA here is from genome assembly GCF_018345385.1 of Vulpes lagopus. Classification (NCBI taxonomy): domain Eukaryota; kingdom Metazoa; phylum Chordata; class Mammalia; order Carnivora; family Canidae; genus Vulpes; species Vulpes lagopus. The sequence continues at coordinate 170,931,205 of NC_054825.1, read as the reverse complement.
CGTCCTCGTCAAACTTATCAAATGTGGCCTGGGCCGGGAGGTATAGGTCAGTCTCACCTCCCCCCCCCCTCACCCCCCGCCGTTCACCCTGAAGAGGGCTGAGAGGGGGCCTCGGAGGCCAGTCAGCCAGGGTTCCCACCCCAGCTCCCTTTCTTCCTGGCTTGGTTCCCTGGGCGCGCAGCTTTACCTCTCTGAGCCTGTTCCGCAGTCTGTAAAGTGGGAATAATCGAACCAGCTGGAATAGGGCGGTGAGGACAAGTCGGGATCCTAGCCACAGGGGGCTTGGTGAGGGCTCAGCAAACAGTGGCTCACCGCTCACGAGTATAGCGGGGCCTCAGACCATTTCCTCACGGGGATCCAGAGTAGTGGGGATTAATGCCTCCCACTGGTAGACAAGCAAAGGCCCCTCAGAGGGGAGACGACTTGCCTAAGGTCACACTGCCAGAAAGGGGCTGAACCGGGGCTGGGATTTCACCCGAGGACCAGAGCCTGTGCTTTCCATCCCTGAGCTATTTAGGGCCCTGAGAGAGACCACAGAAGGGTAGATGGGGCAAGGACATCCCAGCCGATCCCTCCAGGCTGTCCCTCCAAGGTATGATGTGGCCCACCTTCTCCTGCCCCCGGGGCCCTGCTAGCCCACAGGGCACCTAGGTCCTTAGTAGTAAAGGTGCCTCACCCTCCAGGAGGAGAAGGCCCCAGCAAAGCCCCGACCTTACCTGCCACTCCAGGAGATGGCCCCAGAGCTGCTGGAAGTGGTGCAGGGTGAGGCTTTGTCCGTTCTGGGGATGGGGCATCTGGTTAAAATCTATCCCCAGAAGGGAGACAGAGACGCCAACATCCCCACCCAGGTACTGCCCCCTCATGTACCCCAAAACACCGCAGCAACTGCTCGCAGGTCCTGAGCCCGATCTCTCGAGGGGTCTGAGTGTCTCGAGGGGTCTGCGTGCGGGCCCTGGCTACAGGAAACAAAAAACCCCGGGGGACTTCCTGTGTGCTGGCCATCGTTGTAAGTGCTGGGGATTATTGCTGTCCCCACTGTTGGAATGGGGGTACAGAGAGCCACGTGACAGCTGGTGGCCAGCAGAGCAGGGGTCTGAACCCAGGCGAGGGGGTTCCGAGCCGCCTCACGGCAGCTACACTCCCTGCCTCCCTTAGGGGAAGAGGGGGCCTTATGAGTGGCAGTGGCCTGGTGGGTTAACACGCACGGGGGGCGGGGGCTCTGTGGGGTCCACCTCGGTCCCCAACTCACCAGGCTCCAGGGCAATGCTTAATAAGGTCTGGAGCTGAGCGGCACTGAGTGCTTCCTCCTGGTCAAGGAGAGAGTCAGTTGTGAGGCCATTGGCCCGGGCAGTCTCAGGGCTGTGCTGGGGACACAGCGGAGACAGGTTGGTGGGGGAGGGGGGGGGACCTGTCCCCAGGGCGGCAGCCGGCAGCAGGGAAGCACCGAGCTGTGGGAGTCCGGGAGTCCACAGTGGGAGGCCGCTGACCAGCCTGGGGGAGAATCCGGGAAGGCTTCCGGGGGGAGGCATATGAGAAAGATGAGGCCTTAGGCAGGACAAGGGACGCGAGGGGAGAGCAGGCGCGCCAGGCAGAGGTGCAGACAGGGCAAAGGGCCTGAGGCAGGGTCGAGCTGTGAGCACTGGGAGGAGAGTCAGGAGATTTAGGCACCTGGGAGTGCCGCGAGCCCTCACCTCTCCTGCCAGCTCCTGGAACAGCTGCTCCAAGCCCAGCTCCAGGGGGACGTAGGGGACCTGTGGGGCGGGGCGGGGGGCTCAGTGCGGGGGTGCGAGAGGCCCCAGCCCGCCCCCCTCCGGCCACCCCGCCCCGCACCAGGAGCGCGTGCAGGTCGGCGCTGATGACGTCGTCGATCTCCCTGCGAGGACAAGGGAGGCGAGTCGGGGCGCGGCCCGGGCCGATCCCCGCGGGGAGGGGGCGGCCCGGGGACCGCTGGGGAGGGGGCGGGCGCCCGGCTCACACGGCCGTGTGGCGGCGCTCGGAGAAGACGCGCAGCGTGAAGTCGGCCTCGTCGCCGGCGCGGGCGGCGCTGGGCACCACCAGGTAGTGGCCGGGGCGCAGGCGGCAGCGGCGGCTCACGTCGCGGCGGGCGCAGAAGGGCGAGCGGTCGGCGCGCAGCAGGCCCGGCAGGAGCGCGCGGCTGCGCGGGGAGTCCCACAGGCCCAGCAGCTGCGGGCCGGGCGGCTGAGGTCACCCCAGGCCCCGTGAGCCCGCAGCCCCCGTCACCCCAGGCCGCCCCCGCCCGCAGCCCCCCGGTCACCGCAGGCCCCCCCCCCGCCCACCCGCAGTCCCCCCCCCCCGTCACCCCAGGCCGCCCCCGCCCGCAGCCCCCCCCGGTCACCCCCCCAGGCCCCCCCGCCCCACCCCCCGCCCACCCGCACGCCTCCCGCCCCCCCGCCCACCCGCAGTTCCCCCCCCCCCGTCACCCAGGCCGCCCCGCCCCGCAGCCCCCCCCGCCCAACCCGCAGTCCCCCACCCCCACCCCAGGCCGCCCCGCCCGCAGCCCCCCGCCCACCAGCAGTCCCCCCCCCCCCCCGTCACCCCAGGCCGCCCCCGCCCGCAGCCCCCCGCCCCCCCCCCCCCCACCCGCAGTCCCCCCCACCCCTCACCCCAGGCCGCCCCCGCCCGCAGCCCCCCGCCCACCCGCAGTCCCCCACCCCCACCCCAGGCCGCCCCGCCCGCAGCCACCCCTGGTCACCGCAGGCCCCCCCCCCCGCCCACCCGCAGTCCCTCCCCCCCGTCACCCCAGGCCGCCCCCGCCCGCAGCCCCCCCCCGGTCACCCCAGGCTCCTCCTGCCCACAGCCGTCTGACCCCCGATCCCGGCTCCCACCGCCTGCAACTGTCAGGGCCGACCGCCCCACAGCCTGTCCCAGCCCCCGCCCAGGGTGGACCTGCAATCCCGGGTCCCGCCGACACCCACCTCCTCTGGGATCTGCAAGCAGGGAGAGCGGGGAGTCAGAGCCCACAGCGGGGCGGCCACCCTTCAGAGCCCCCCACCCCACCCCCCTCGTTAAGCCCCCACACCCCTGTCTCTGACCGGCCACGCCCCTCCCGGCCCCTCCCGTCTGCGCCCTCAAGGCCCTTCTCTGCTCCGTGTCCCCTCCCTGATCCTCCAAGCCTATGACTCTCCTCTGACCCCTGGTCCCCTCCGTGGGGACTGGCCCCCGCCCCCGGGGGCCCTCCCCACCTCAGTCTCTCCCTGACCCTCTCCCCGGCAATCTCCCCTCTCTGACCCCCCCAGGCCTCCCCCACCTCCCGGCCCCCACCCCCTCTAAGCCGGGACCACCTGGAACACATGGAAGCCCACGGTGAGGTAGGTGAGGCCCTGGGCCCTCAGGCGCCGCCGGTTGCGCTGGATGAGTGACAGAAGGACAGTGCACTTGGGGATGCGCCCCCCCCTCGCCGGGCCCCACGCTCCTGCTGCCCCCCAGCCCCCCCAGGGCCCCTCCTCATCATCATCCTCCTCGTCAGGCTCCAGCAGCGTCAGTCGGAACTGGGGGTTGGTCCAGAAGGTTTCTAGCAGGAAAGAAAAAGACGGGGTTACCCGGCCTGCGGGGGGCACCCCCTTGCTCACCTCTCGGGGCACCCTCCGAGGCCTCACCGGTGCCAGGCTGGCTCCCGCCAGAGTTGAAGCCGCGCACCCAGCGGCCCTGGAAGGTGTGGATGTGCCAGCCGCCTCCCGCCGGGCTGGGGCCCAGCACCTCGGGGCTCAGCGAGCAGATCTGCACGGTGTTGAAGTGGCGGAGGAAGTCCCTCAGCTCCATCCTGCGCGGTGGCCGGCGGTCAGGACCCCAGGGCCGCGCTCCCGAGGATCTCAGCCCCAGATCACAACCCCGCCAGTCCTTAGACACTGCCGAGCGCCCGTCGGCCCACCACATAGTACCGCGTCTCCGGAAGTGACCCCCAGTCACTGAGCCCTCCAGCTCCCCCAGATTGCTCCAAGTCCCCAGAAAGGCCCCACAAATAGCCAAGATCCATGCACTGCCCCCACCTATCATCAAATTGCCTTCAGCCCCCAAATATCAAGACCCTCAGACTCTCAATGGCCAACAAGTATTCTTCAGCCCCCCAATATTACCAGATCTGAAGAAATGCCCCTGATGTCACCAAGCCTCCCACAATTGTCCTAAATATTACCTGTTACCCATGCCCCCTCGACCCTCCCAACATGCCTGTGGCTCCCAGTTCCTCTATTACTGCTGATTGTTCCTCGACTCCCCCGAACAGACCGTAACCCCAAACCCCAAAGCTGCCGCCTTACGGACAGCTTCTCGCAATGCACTTGTCCCAGTCCCTGCAGGCAGGCCTCGGCCCTCCCCGCGCCCCTGTGGCCTGGCGCCAGCGCAGAGGCAGGGCTGGGACCCTGGGCCGCTCACCAGAACTCGCCATCCTCCTTTTTCACCAGCAGAGCATCTCGCCACTCGGTGGGGAGCGCATCCCAGCGGGGGCAGCTAGGGAGACGTGGGGTGGGGGCGTGAGGGCTGAGCAGGTGGCGCCGGCCCCCCCCCAACCCCACATCCATCCCACCTGTCGCTCCAGGCCCCCGTCCACTCCACACGGCCCCATGGGTTCCGAAGCCGCAGCAGCCGCACCTTGGTGAAGCCCAGGGTCACCTGGAGGCAGCATTGTCAGTGGGGGGTGGCGCTGGGACACCCCAGCAGCCCACTCATGGGGGGCCACTCACCTTGTACGTGCCCGTGACTGAGTACGCGTGTCCCTTCACCAGCCCATCTTCTGTGCGGTACTCGCCCCTATCGCTCTGGGCAGAGGACAGGGGACGGTGAGGCCACAGTGGGGAACCAGCGGGGGGCTGCTCCTCTGTGTCCCCCCCAGCCTCCTGCCACCAAAGCAGGAGTCAACCAGGGCACCCAGCTGAATGACACAGGGCTCCAAGAGGGCATCGGATGGGTGACGGAAGGCCAGAGAGGGAGACGGACACAGGACAAAATACGTGGGGAGGGGGCCCGGGTAGCTCAGAGGTTGAGCGTCTGCCTTTGGCTCAGGGCGTGATCCTGGGGTTCTGGGATCGAGTCCCACATCAGGCTGCCCGCAGGGAGCCTGCTCCCCCCTCTGCCTGTGTCTCTGCCTCTCTCTCCTCTCTCTCTGTCTCTCTATGTGTCTCTCATGAATAAATACATAAAATTTATTTTAATAAATTATTATATTAATAATTAATTGGGATCCCTGGGTGGCGCAGCGGTTTGGCACCTGCCTTTGGCCCAGGGCGCGATCCTGTAGACCCGGGATCGAATCCCACGTCAGGCTACCGGTGCATGGAGCCTGCTTCTCCCTCTGCCTGTGTCTCTGCCTCTCTCTCTCTCTGTGACTATCATAAATAAATAAAAAAATTAAAAAAAAAAACAAATAAAATTTTAAAAAAATAATTAATTAATTATTATCATACACACACAGAGGCAGAGACACAGGCAGAGGGAGAAGCAGGCTCCACGCAGGGAGCCCAGCGTGGGACTCGATCCCGGGTCTCCAGGGTCACGCCCTGGGCTGAAGGTGGCGCTAAACCGCTGTGCCACCGGGGCTGCCCAATAAATAAAATCTTAAAAAAAAAAAAAAAAAAACACAGGGAGGACAGAGACACGGGCAGAAAGAAACCCAAAGGACAGACAGCCCACAGATGAGCACGGGGTTAAGCAAAGAACGAGAGCAGGAATTAGATCAACTCCGTGAACGACGGGGCGTGTGACTGGGTCACCACCGATGAACGCATGACTCCGGCTGAGCCCCTGGGAATCGATCCTAGGCCTTTTGCTGAAATTCTCAGAAAGAGGCTTTGCCTTTACTACTTTTTTTTTGGACCCATTGGGGTGATGGGAGGGCCCTGCAGCTGTGGGGGCCCCTTTGGTGCCCATGAGGGGAATGCCTGCCCGAGGGTGAAGCTAAGCCGGAACCAGGAATAGAAAACCGCATTCTCCGCGTGCGCTAAGCACCTGGATTCAGCTGTGCCTGAAGCTTGTGTAGCTATGAGAGCACATACATCGCCTTTTGACTTGCTCGAGGTTGACTGGGGGGGCGGGGGGCAGAGCAGCCAATGGGGAACACAGAGGAGGACGCGGCCCCCCACCACAGCCATGGCTGGGCTCTGGTCCTGGTGGGGGCTGTCTCACCAGGGCGGTGGCGCCCACGAGCGACTCCTTGGCCAGGGCATGGCGCAGGGCCGAGAAGAGGCCCGGGATGTCCTGCCTCAGGTAGAGCACCTCGCCCACGCCGCCTGTGAAGTCCACGAAAGCCTCGTTCATGTGGCCGCCTCGCATCACCTCATAGGAGCCGTGGAGCCTGTGGGAGCGGGTGTCGGGGGCACGCGTGAGGCGTGTGCGGGCAGCTCCCACGCCCCCTGGGACCCCGGGGGCCGCTGTCCCGGGGCGTGGGCCCGGGGCTGCCCCTGACACCTGCGGGCCCCTGAGGTGGGCCGTGGCACACTCTGGAAGCCCTCGGAAATCGGGCCTGCAGTCCCCGGGCCTCCAGGACTGTGGCATTCGGGGGATCCCAGGGGAGCTGTGTCAGAATTGGGGGCACCCAGGGGGCTATGTCTGAAACTCCGAGTCTCCGGGAGATGTCTGCTTTGGGGGTCATCTCTATGGGGCTTGTCAGGGATTTCAGAGCCACAGGATGGAGGAAAGCAGAGATTGAGGGTCCCGGGGATTACAGTCCATATTTGGGAGGCGTGGGGCACCCGGGGGGCTCAGGCGGCTAAGCGTCTGCCTTTGGCTCAGGTCATGATCCCGGGGTCCTGGGGTCGAGCCTCGCGTTGGCTCCCTGCTCAGCACAGAGTCTGCTTCTCCCTGTTCCAACAACCCCCCTCTCGCTCGTTCTCTTTCTCTCTCTTTAAATAAAATCTTAAAAAATAAAAAATTTGGCAAGTGTTTTGGGTTTCTCAATGGAGCAAGAGGTCTTCTGAGGTTAGAGGTCCCCCAAGGGGGTACATCTTAGATATAGCGGTTCCCGGGTCTGATAGATGAGATTTCAGGGATTGTGGGTGTCGGCGGGGCCCTAAGGAATGTTCTGTGTGAAATGTCCATAGAGGGAGGTATTTATGATTTGGAGGCCCTCAGGGAATGGTGACATCAGACGGTGTGACATCCTGGGCGCTGTGACTTGGTTGGGGAGGACCCTTGGCAGGGTGTCTAGAGGATCGCAGAAGTTGGGGGGTCTCGGGTTCCCTTGGGGCTTGGGGCCTGCTGGCCAGCGAGGTGCGCCCGGGTCCTTACTTGGCGTAGGCCTTTTCCAGGAGCGGGGCCCAGAACTCGTTCCGCTGATCCGAGCGCACGAACATCAGCTTCCCCTCACGCACCGGCAGCCTGTCGTCCACCACCACGTCCACCCAGCGGCCAAACTGCCAGAGCTGGGGGGGCAGGGGGGTGAGGGCGGGCCCCGGCTTCGGCCACCAGCCTCCAACCGCGCCGGACCCCATCCTCGGCCCCCTCGCCCTGCTGTGCCCGTCCAAGAATGACAGCCCCAAGGGGACAACGTCAACTCTGAAATCCGTGTCACCAGGGGGGAGACTGAGGCACGAGCAAAGGAACTGGGCTTTACCTGGAAGTGGAAGACACCTGCATAGCCATCTTGGAAGCCTTGTCCAGGGGGGACCACCCGGCTCAGGAGCCGGGGGTACAGAGTGAGGGAGGCAGCGGCCGCAAGGAACCAGCAGTTACCTGGGAGGAGAGGCGAGGATGGGACGAGGGACATTGAGGTGCGGGGAGAGGCCGAGGGGGCACCCAGGGGTGGAACCGCAGGGTCCCAGCCACCGCCTGCCGGATCGGGGGGCCAGATGGCTCCGTGGTCCTACCGAGGCGCCCCTGACACACGTCTGTTCGGCTCATGTCCTCGCAGATGAACTGGGGTTCCGCGCAAAACTCCTGGGGGCGACAGGGGATTCCAGGCCTCAGCCAGGGAAGGGAGGGAAGGGGCCACCTAGAGGTCCCCAGCCTGGGCCCCCGGCCCTCGCTGCCCCCCCAGGAGACGCTGGCAGAGCCTGCGGGAGGCACCCGGCTTCCCTGGGCCTCTCCACACCCAGCGGGGAACTCTCAGCCTTCCTGCTCATGTCCAGCCCCCCAGCCCCTCCTCCCTCACACTCAGGGGCCCAGTCCCCCCAGTCCCCCCTCCCTCAGACCCAGGGGCCCAGCCCCCCAGTCCCCCCTCCCTCAGACCCAGGGGCCCAGCCCCCCAGCCCCTCCTCCCTCAGACCCAGGGGCCCAGCACCCCCCCCACCACACATTACATGGGGCCTCATCCATTCCACCCCTTTGGCCTTCTCGGAGTCGGGCCCCAGCTCGTTGTAGCCAAGGGCGTCGGGGCCAGCAGGGAAGTAGGGGTCTCGGAACAGGATCCCCTCATCCAGGCAGGCTGCTCGGATCGCCTCGTATCTCTGGCCCCGAAAGGGCTTTGGGCCTCTGGTTCCAGGCCCTGCCTCTTCGTCCACCAGCTGGATGGTGACCCTCCCGCTGCCACACGCCATCCGGACACTCTGGGCTCCCGGGCGGCCCCAGGCTCTTTAACCTCCTGAGTCACGGGGGTGGGGCTTCCCCTCCATCTGAGCCCTGATGGGGGTCTTTAGGCAGCCAGGAGCCTTCCTTTATAAATACTAATTGATGGTTTGGGGAGCCACAGAGCAAGGGACGCCTCGATGGCGGTTTCCTCCCCAGGGCGTGGGGCCTTCAGTTGTGGCCGGGGCAGCAGCTTAATGGGCTTGGCCCACAGCAAGAGGGAAGGCGGGCAGAGCTGAGGGAGGACCGGCTGCCCCTGGAAGGAGGTCAGTGTGGGGGTGTGTTCCTGCCCTCTGGTCCCTGCCTCTCTCTCTGGGGGGCTGGGCGGGGGGGGGGGGTATGGGGGGGCGGTGCCTTTACACTGTATCTCTGTCTCTCCATGTGACAGTTTCTTTCTCTATCTGCCATCGTGTCTCTCTTCTGTCTCTGTCTCTCTCTGTCCATCTCTCTTGTCTCTTCCTGTCTTCCTCTGCTGTGTTTTGGGGTTTTTCTTCAGTGTGTGTTTTGGGTTTTGTCGCTGTAACTACCCCCCTCCCCGTGTCTCCGTCCCTGTCTCCGTACCTCTGCGTGGCTGTCTCTCCCGCACCTTCTCTCTTGTGCACCCCCCTGTCTGCCCCTCTGCACCCTTTTCTCTGCCCTGTGGCTACTCCGTCCCCCAGCCCCCCACTGCAGCTCCCGGGGCGGGGGGCCCAACCCGCCTCCCTCGTCCTGAGCCACCAGGACCCTGCCCCCTCTTCCCGGACAGACAGCGACCTGCTCGCCAGCACAGCGCTGACTGTGGGGTCTGCCCTACACCCCCTGGGCTGGGAGCCACACTCTCCAGTGACCTTGACACCTGATCCGACCCCCTTTCGGGGTTGGGGCCCCCAGGGGAAGCCAGAGCCCCTGGAAGCAATGACAGAAGTAGGTTCTGAGAGGCCAGAGACTCACCGGGTTGGGTCCCAGCAGACTTCCACCCCAGGAGGGGGGCCTCTTGCACTGGCTGAATCTTGTCGCCTCTGCGACAGACGTCCCTGAGTCCTCCCACGGCCTTCCATCCAAATGGACCAACAGATCTTGTCTGGGCCCCCCTGCTGTGTGGCCACCAAAAAGGGGTTGTAAACAAGATGCCTTCCTGTAGAATTGCCAAGGCCATCCCCCACCCCTGCCATGTGAGGTGACAGTGGTCTGGAGCACTTGCCAGGGTAGGGGCCAAAAGGCCTGGATTCAAATCCAGCCTCTGCCACTTAGCACTGTGTGTCTTGGGCAAGTCGCTTAACCTCTCTGTGCCTCAGTTTCCTCAGCTCTACAGTGGGGGCAGTCGCAGGACAGCGGACCTGAGGGACCGAGGTGGTAGGTGGGGCACGGTCAGAGCAGCGCCTGACACCCAGGAGGTGCCCCGTCCACATCAGCTGCTGGGACGACGTCTGAGGCCCGGTCCACAGCCACTTGTCACCTCCTGCTGCCGTCGCTTGCACAGCCGCATCTGCCACCGCGCTCCCCTCCGGGTCACAGCCCTCCCCCGTATTTGTCCCTGAGGTACTGCGCGAGGACGCGAGGAACGACACCGGCCTGACAGCCTGCAGCGGGCAGGAAACAACTACCTGTGACCCCGGCCCTTCCCCGCCTCCGTCTTCAGGTCCCCGCGGGCTGCTGCTCTTCCCGGCCTGCCTCGCTGGAAGGTTCTGCTCACACCCCACGAACAGGACCCCCGCGATCATCCCTCCCCGCCTCCCGCCTCACATCCAGGATCCCACATATGCCTCCGGGGCCAACCTAAGAAAAACGCACTGAAGCCAGCGTGGTGGGTGTCCGTTGCTTTGTGAGCCCAGCACCCCCTACCTCCTTTTCTAGAATCAGCACCCCCATGGTTTTGGGGATCCACGGGTCCTTAGCCTCAAGCCCCGCCCCCTCGCTCCGGGAAGACACTCCAGCCAATCAGAGAAGCGCAGCCCTGGCCACGCCCCTCCGTGCCCGGGACTCGGGGCGGGGCTTCTCTGTCCCCGGGACCCCTGAGCGGTCGGACGTCATCCCTGAACCCCGGCCACCCGGTCGGGGGACGCGGCCTGAGGAGGGCAGCGCCGAGCGAAGCGGGGCCAGGCCTCGCGGGCAGAAAGATGCCGTGAGCCGCGCCCCTCGGTCCGGGCGCCGGAAGCCAGACTTTTACTTCGAAGGAGCCAATCAATTCTGCTCCTCTCTTTCCCAGTTTTAATTTCAATTTAATTGGGTCTTTTGTTTTTGTTTTTGTTTGTTCGTTTGTTTGTTTTTTTTTGTCACTAGCAACCGAAAAAACCCTTCCCGATTTGGTTGGCGTGAATGATACCTGCACCCATGCACCAGCCGGAATGTCCCCACATCCCTATGGGGTGAGAGCTCCCCCGCAGCCACCGAGTAAGGGATCAGGGGCCAGTTTACACTGTGTCTAGCCTGCCCCCTCATCTAACCCGCACAGGGTGGAGTGTTCCTGCTTCACCAAGGCTGCACCTGAGCCACTACAACAACAAAAAATCTACTTAAAACACTATCACAAGGGGGCACTTGTGGCTGAGTAGCAGCTTCTTGATTTCAGCTCAGGTCACGTTGTGGGATTGAGCCTCTCAGTTGTGGGATTGAGCCTCTCATCAGGTCAGGCTCCGTGGGGAGTCTACTTCTCTGCTGCTCCTTCTGCCCCTCCCCCTGCTCGTGCACTCTCTCCCCCAGCCCCAATAAATAAAACTTTTTTTTTTTTAAGATTTTATTTATTTATTCATGAGAGATACAGAGAGAGGCAGAGACATAGGCAGAGGGAGGAGACTCCATGCGGGGGCCTGATGTGGGACTCGATCCTGGGACTGTGTAATCACATCCTGAGCCAAAGGCAGATGCTTAACTGCTGAGCTACCCAGGCGTCCCCTAATAAATAAATCTTTACAAAAATAAAACATTGGGACACAAACATAGTCATGGCCAGCGGTAAGGTGTACAGCTGAGAGAGTTGAGGCCTAGAGGAGCGCGGTGCTTTTCCTGTGCTCTCACGGTTTTAGAATCAGGATTTCAATCTGGTCTGGCTTACTGACTCTACTATATCGCCTCTCAAAGATTAGTATTCAGAATATATAAAGAGCTCCGATAAACAAACCACAATTGACTCCATAGAAAATGGGCAAAAGACGTGAATAAGCAATCACAGAATCAGTGTCCAATAAGCATGTGAAAACATGCTGCTAATTAAGACCATCTGAAATTCCATCACACCCACTACACTAGGAAGAAAGTTAAGAACCCAGAAAATGGGGGCGCCTGGGTGGCTCAGTCAACCATCTGCCTTTGGCTCGGGTCCTGATCTCAGGGTCCTGGGATGGAGCCCTGCGTCAGGCTCCCTGCAGAGAGTCTGCTTCTCCCTCTTCTCCTGCGTCCCCCTTGTGGGTGCTCTCACGCACTTTCTCTCAAATAAATAAACAAAATCTTAAAAAAAAAAAAAAAAGGAAGCCAGAAAATACTAATTGTCAACAGGGATGTGGAGCAACAGACACGCTGATACTTGCAACTTGGTACACGTGAGAAGACGAACTGGCTTTCCTCGGTAAATGCCTACCCCATGACACAGCGACTCCACTCCCAGTTATGCATGTACTAGAGAAATGCGCGGGGTCGCCTGGGTGGCTCAGTCAGTTAAACATCTGACTCATGATTTCTGCTCGGGTCCTGAGTTCGTGTGATCAAGCTTTACGTTGGGCTCCTTGCTCAGTGGGGAATCTGCTTGGGATTCTCTCCTCCCTCTCCCTCTATCCCTCCCCCCCACTCACACTCTCTCTCAAATAAATCAACCTTTTTTTTTTAAATAAATCTTTAGGGCAGCCCCGGTGGCGCAGCGGTTTAGCACCGCCTGCAGCCCGGGGTGTGATCCTGAGGACCCGGGATCGAGTCCCACATCGGGCTCGCTGCGTGGAGCCTGCTTCTCCCTCTGCCTGTATCTCTGCCTCTCTCTCTCTCTGTGTCTCTATGAATAAATAAAATCTTAAAAAAAATAAATAAATAAAAATAAAATAAAATAAATCTTTAAAAAAAGAGAAAGAGAAGAAGAAATGTTTGTACACATGTCCCAGGAGATGCCTGCAGAGATGTTCATAGCAGCATGGTTTGTAATAGAAAGAAAAAAAAAAAGAACAAAAAACAAACTCAAATATCCATTGTCTTGTCAACAAAATAAGAAAATCGTGCTATATTCATACAGGGGAAGACTACACAGAAGCGAAAATTGGATGAATTGCAGTTACAGCACAGGTAAATCTTGGAAACATAGCATTGAATGAAAAAGCAAGCCTCAGAAGAATACCCGCAGTGCAATATTATTCTCTAAAAAGGTACTTTTTGCTCCAGAAAATTGAAAGCATCAACAAAAGTAGACAGGATGGTATGAGGAATCCCACATTCTCCTCACCCAGGCTCAAAAATTATTAACTCTGGAAATGCAGCCTCACTTATACCCCACCACTACCACCTCCCTCCCCTCCCACTACCCTTCCCTCATATATTATCTCAGTAAATATTTCTTAAAAAAAAAAAAAGATTATTTAAGAGAGACAAAGAATGGGAGGGAGGGGCAGAGGGAGAAGCAGACTCCCCACTGAGCAAGGAGCCTGACATGGGCTCAATCCCAGGACCCTGGAATCACGACCTGAGCTGAAGGCAGACACTTAACCAACTGAGCCACCCTGGCATCCGTCCCTCAGTAAATATTTTAATACATTGCTCTAAAAAGTAAAACTCTTCTTTTTTTAAAAAAAATATTTTTATTTATTTATTTATGAGAGACACACAGAGAGAGGCAGAGACACAGGCAGAGGGAGAAGCAGGCTCCTTGCAGGGAGCCTGACACGGGACTCGATCCTGGGACCCCAGGATAACCACCTGAGCTGAAGGCAAATACTCAATCACTGATCTACCCAGGTGCCCCAAAAGGGAAAAACTCTCAAAGAGCACCATAACTAATCCAAATACCATTGCCACAGAAAGAAAATTAACAAAAAATTCCTTAATATCACCAAATACCCAGTCAGTATGCACATTTCTGTCTCTGAATGTCATAAAATTGTTAGCAATTTATTGGAATCAGGACTCAAATAAGATGGATTTACTGCAGTTGATTGACATGTCTCTTAAATCTCTCTTAATCTACAAGTTTCTTCTTTCAGCTCTTTGTTTTTCTTATAATTTTTGGCTGAACACCTCGATTATCCTGGAGACTTTGCCAAGGTCCGGGTGAGGCTGATGCACCGCCCCCCTAGTGGCATTTCACATGTGCCTCTGTCTCCTGTAATCCCTGTAATTGGGCATGAAATCTAGACACTTATCCATTGCAGTCTCCGTTTTTCGGCAAATGACACCCCAGGAGGTGTTTGGCTTTTCCATCTGGCTGTCTCTGCATTCGTGATGCTAAGCAGCAGGTGCTCGCTGCCTACAAGTGCTGATGCCAGATGGGGACTGCAAAATGGTGACATTGTGCTTCTGTCATTTCATCTTCCTGTAGTAGCTGGAATATTATACAAAGGGAAACCTCCTTATCTGCTGTTTATTGGCCCTAAAGTACAGTCATAAAAGAGAGACAGGGGCTGCCTGGATGACTCAGCCTTAATAGACTGCCTTCCGCTCAGGTCAGGGTCCCGGGGTCCTGGGATCGAGTCCCACATTGATGTAGGGCTCCCCGCAAAGACTGCTTCGCCCTCACCCTCTACCCCTCCCTGCCCCTCCTACCCCTGCACTCGCGCTCACTCTCTCTTGTGCTGTCTCTCTCTCAAATCAATAAATAAAATCTTTGAAAAAAATACATAAAAGAGAGGATGCTTCCTTGATTCTTTCCTTTTATTTGCCAGTTTTTGGAGCATGGCTTGTGTGTGTGTGTTTAAGATTGTATGTATGTATGTATGTATGTATTTATTTATTTATTTATTTGTTTATTCGTGAGTGAGTGAGTGAGTGAGTGACTCAGAAAGAGGGGCAGAGACATAGGCAAAGGGAGAGGCAGGCTTCTCATGGGGAGCCCAATGTGGGACCTGGGGATTAGGCCCTGAGCTGAAGGCAGACGCTCAACGGCTAAGCCACATCCCTGTTTTTTGTTTTTTGTTTTGTTTTTTTTTTTTTTTTAATTTTTTTATTATTATTTATTTATGATAGTCACAGAGAGAGAGAGAGAGAGGCAGAGACACAGGCAGAGGGAGAAGCAGGCTCCATGCACCGGGAGCCCGATGTGGGATTCGATCCCGGGTCTCCAGGATCGCGCCCTGGGCCAAAGGCAAGCGCCGAACCGCTGCGCCACCCAGGGATCCCTTGTTTTGTTTTTTAAGATTTATTTGTTTATTTATGATAGACATAGAGAGAGAGAGAGAGAGAGAGAGAGAGAGGCAGAGACACAGGAGGAGGGAGAAGCAGGCTCCATGCAGGGAACCCAATGTGGGACTAGTCAGGGACTCCAGGATTGTGCCCTGGGCCAAAGGCAGGCGCTAAACCACTGAGCCACCCAGGGATCCCCCTTGTTTTTGTTTTTTAAATGTTCTTACATTTGCTTGAATTCCTTTGGAGAGGTTTTGTTTAACAGATTACTGAGTAGTGAGGTTGTGTGAAGGGAAAGCCCTGCCTCCAATTCTTGGCAGCCACTGATACCTCCCCCTAAAGAACTGGTATCGGAGCATGATGCATTGGCTTGAACATGATGCATTGGCTTCCGTCAATTCGCATCAAGAGGCGAGTGTGCTGGAGAACCAAGCCCACGCCAAGGGCAGCAGAGCTGAGACTTGCTTAGACTCGCTGAGACTCAGCCTAGACTCGCCAGAGACAAAGCAGTGGCTGATGACGACTCATAGCACCAACAAGAATGGCCTCCCAACCTGTCCTGTAGGTTTGACAAAGTCCCAGGAAGCTGTCTCTTTAGAGGTGCTCTGAACTCACCCTTCATGAAAGGCTCACTTGAGGTGCACCTGACCACATCCTTGAGGACCACATTCAATTAGCCTTGTGAGCTGGTGTCAGGCAACCACAGCCCTTCTGGGGTCACTGACCCATCAGGGGATCATTGAGAACTCAAGCTTTGGGCACCATACCCCCAAGTGAGCAGTGAAGGTTCACTAGATTCTTATCACTGTTCAAACAAGGGTGGGAAGTATCGGAAATCTTTTAGCCAACGCTGCTTGTTACCAATTTCACCAATAGCAGCCCATTTTTAACACACATTATGCTAATTTTTTAAAAGATCTATTGGGACCCCTGGGTGGCTCAGGGCGTGATCCTGGAGTCCCAGGATCCAGTCCCACATCGGGCTTCCTGCATGGAGCCTGCTTCTCCCTCTGCCTGTGTCTCTGCCTCTCTCTGTGTGTCTCTCATGAATAAATAAAATCTTAAAAAATAAAAAGATCTATTAATTTTAGAGAGAGAGAGCACATGCGCTTTGGCAGGGGGAGTGGAGGGAAAGTAAAAAAGAATCCCCAGAGAGTCCCTGCTGAGCACAGGACCCCACAAAGAGCCAATCTCACAACCCTGAGCCGAAACCAAGACTCAGATGCTAAACTAACTGAGCCACCCAGGCACCCCAATAATTTTTTAAGTAAACTCTATGTCCAACATGAGGCTTGAACTCACAACCCTGAGACCAAGAGTCCTATGCACTATCAACTGAACCAGACATGTTCATTAGCTAAGCTAATTATTAATAAGCCACTCGATATATAAATGAAAACCCATTGCTTTTTTTTTTCCCCTGAGTAGTCTCCACACCCAGCATGGAGCCCAACACAGGGCTTGAACTCATGACCCTGAGATCAAGACCTGAGCTGAGATCAAGAGTTGGTTGCTTAACCGTCTGAGCCACCCCCAAAACCCATTTCTGACATTCATTGTGCTAATTTTTTTTAAAGATTTTATTTATTTGCGAGAGCATAAAGAGGGAGGGGCAGAGAGAGAGGGAGAAGCAGGCTCCCCACTGAGCAGGGGCTCAATCCCAGGACCCCAAGATCATGACCTGAGCTGAAGGCAGACCCTGAACGGACTGAGCCACCCATGCGCCTGCATCATGCTAATTAATGAAGCCTCTTGTGTTTCTCAAAGGTAAATACTTGAAGCTCTTGTAGTAAGTAATTGCCTGTTTGGCTTTTCATCAGATGCTGGCTGACTATTCTGGAAGTGAGTCTTCCAGCTAAGGCCACCCAAGGGCCCCTGGACTGTACCTAATGCCACATATATTTATATCATCCTGTGTCTTAGGTTGAGTTCCTTAGAAATGGAACCAGAGGGGATCCCTGTGTGGCTCAGGAGTTTAGAGTCTGCCTTTGACCCAGGGTGTGATCCTGGAGACCCAGGATCGAGTCCCACGTCGGGCTCCCTGCATAGAGCCTGCTGGTCCCTCTGCCTGTCTCTGCCTCTCTCTCAATGTGTCTCTCATGAATAAATAAATAAAATCTTAAAAAAAAAAAAATGGAACCAGAGACAAAGGGCTGCATGCAGAAGGGCTATTGTGGGGTGGCCTCAGGTGACACTCTCAAAAGGAAAGGGGGACAGGATTGGACGGAGGGAAGATTTGACACACAACCTGGTTGAGATAAGCCCAGACAATGCTATGAGGAGATCTGGAGCTGGGGTGGCCGCTCAGAGTTGTTCCCAGTGAAAACAAAGGGGCCAGGGCTTTGTAGCCCAGTAACCATCTGGTCACTGGCATGGGCCACTCCCTGGGAAGGACATGACATTTGGTGAGGCTGTCCTCTGTGACAGAGGGCACGTCCTTTGAGGGACACAGTCGTGAGATGCAGCGGCCCAAAGCCCAGCATTTCCCAGCTCTGCCCACCTAGAGTGTCTCTATGAGGAAACTTCTCCATAGGTTTGTGATTATTTCAAAATCAGAACAAATAGTAGCTAATGACTGCATTGGCTATAGATCGGGCTGGCCTTTGTCCTCTCCTTGCTGTTTTGGTGGCCTCATGGAAACCAAACACTGGGAAAGGAGAGGCAAAGAATAATAAGAAAGCCCTAAAGTATATCAACAAAAACCAGAATAAGTTACCGGGAAGAAGGATTAATTATATCATCTCCCTTGTATTACCTGGGGAGAATTAACAGATCACATTTAATTCTTGACATCGTTAATTAAGAAACCACAGGTTCAAGTATAAGCTGAAAAAAATTTACATGTGAACTATACTTCAAAAAAAAGAAAAAGAGGGACGCCTTGCTGGCTGAGTTGGTAGACAGAGCAACTCTTGATCTTGGGGTTGTGGGTTTGAGCCCCACGTTGGGTATAGAGATTATTTAAAAATAAAATCTTAAAAAAAAAAGAAAAAGAAAATCTGTAACCATTAGTGGAATAAGAATAGGACATATAACTTTCAAATTAGTAGAGCAGTTTATTTTTTTTTTTTAAAGATTTTATTTATTCATGAGAGACACACAGAGAGGCAGAGACACAGGCAGAGGGAGAAGCAGGATCCCTCTGGGAGCCTGATGTAGGACTTGATCCCAGACCCTGGGATCACTCCCTGAACCAAGGCAGACACTCAACCGCTGAGCCACCCAGATGCCCCATAGAACAGTTTATTTTTATTTTTTTATTTTTTTTTTTTTTTCCCATAGAACAGTTTAAAACGAAAAAAAAGGGGCAGCCCTGGTCACCTGGCAGTTTAGCACCACCTTCAGCCCAGGGCGTGATCCTGGAGACCCTGATCGAGTTCCACGTCAGGCTCCCTGCATGGAGCCTGCTTCTCCCTCTGCCTGTATCTCTGCCTCTCTCTGTGTGTGTCTCTCATGAATAAATTTAAAAATAAAATCTTAAAACAAAACAAAACAAAAAAAAATACAATCAATTGGCAAAGGTCAAAAAACAGGAAAATGTGGAGATCATACAAAATAAAAACAGAAAAGATGAGACAGTGATCAAAGTAAAGCTTAGTTGTGCAAATGTGTAAAACTTAGGAGAGCAGGTAAACAAACAAAATCAACTGTACTTACATCAAAACACTCTCCAAAAAACCAATCTGATTTAAAACTGGGCAGAGGACCTGAATAGACATTTTCCGAAGAAGAGATACAGATGGCCAACAGACACATGAAGAGATGCTCAACATCACTCATCATCAGAGCGATGCAAATTAAAACCATAATGAGATATCAGCTCCCACCTGTCAGAATGGCTAAAATCAACAACACAAGAAACATCGGGTGTTGGCAAGATGTGGAGGAAAAGAAACCCTCGTGCGCTGTTGGTGGGCACGTAGACTGGTGCCGCCGTCGTGGAAAACAGTATGGAGCTTCCTCCAAAAATTAAAAACAGAATTATCATAGGATCTAGCAATTCCATCTCTGGGTATTTTTCCAAAGAAAATGAAAACACTAACTGGGAAAGATATGTGCCCCTCCCCCTTGTTCATTGCAGCTTTATTTACAATAGCCAAGATATGGAAATAATCTAAGTGTCCATCGATAGGTGAATGGATAAAGAAAACGTGGTACATATACACAATGGAATATGATTTACCATAAAAAAGAATGAAATCTTGCCATTTGTGACAACACAGAGAAACCCACGGGCGTTATGCTAAGGGAAACAAGTCAAACAGAGAAAGACAAATACCACATGATCTCCCTTTAATGTGGAATATAAAACAAACAAACAAAAAACTCAACCTCATAAAGAACAGATCAGTGGTGGCCTGAGGTCGGGGGGATGAGGGTGGGCAAAATGGGGGATTGGGGTCACAAGGTACAAACTTCCAGTTGTAAAATAAGTAAGTCCTGGGGATGTAATGTACAGCATGGGGACTGCAGTTAATGATTCTTTGTGGCAATTAGTACGTTGTTTTTTTTTTTTTTTTTTTTTTAGATTTTATTTATTTATTTGACAGAGCAAGAGAGCACTAGCAGGGGGAGCAGCAGAGGGAGAGGGAGAAGCTGGCTCTGCTGAGCAGAGAGCCGGATGCAGGGCTCCATCCCAGGACCCTCAGACCATGACCTAAGCCAAAGGCAGACACTCAACCGACAGCCACCCAGGCTACCCTATAAGTTCTTAGGGCCGCCTGGGTGGCTCAGTCGGGTAAGCAATGACTCTTGCTTTTCCCTCAGGTCACGATCTCATGAGTCGTAGGATCAAGCCCTGCATTGGGTTCTGCACTCAGCGAGGAGTCGGCTTGAGATTCTCTCTCTCTTTCTCTTCCACCTCTCTCTGTCTCTCAAATAAATAAATAAGACTTAAAAAAAAAAAACAAAAAAACGAAAGTGCATCTTAAAAGTTCTCATTAAAAGAAAAAAATTCCATGACTCCGTATGGTGATGGCTGTTTAACTAGACTTATTGTGATGATCATTTCGCAATGCACCCAAATATCAAATCACTGAAACACTTGAAACTAATATATTGTTATCTGTCACCTAGACCACAATTTTAAAAAACAGGACCTAAGACCAGTCTTATCTAGTTCTGGTCCCCAAAAGAAATAAAATCTTGAACAACAATATAATTTTAAAACAATCATAATAAAGTAAAAATATATACAAAAAATCTAGAACTTTTTGTTAAGTTACTGGCTTCTAATAAAAATGACTTTATAGGGCAGCCCCGGTGGCTCAGCGGTTTAGCGCCGCCTTCAGTCCAGGGTGGGATCCTGGAGGCACGGGATCGGGTCCCACCTGGGGCTCCCTGCATGGAGCCTGCCTCCCCCTCTGCCTGTGCCTCTGCCTTTCTCTCTCTCTCTCTCTCTCTCTCTGTGTGTCTCTCATGAATAAACAAAATTCTTTTAAAAAATTGCTGAATCATTGTATTAAAAAAAAATGACTTAATAGGGGAGCCTGGGTGGCTCAGTTGGTTAGGCCTCTAGCTCTTGGTTTTAGCTCAGGTCATGATCTCAGGGTCCTGGGATTGAACCTGCATGGGGCTCCCTGCTCAGCGTGGAGTCTGCTTCTCCCTCTGCTCCTCCCCTGCTCATGCTCTCTTTCTCTCTCTCTAATAAATAAATAAAATCTTTTTAAAAATGACTTTATTAAAAAATGACTTTATTGTTTCATAACTTTATTGACTTTTGCAATGTTGGTATCTAAAGGTAATGTCATAAAGGCACCTGGCTGGTTCAGTTGGTGGAGCTAGAGATTCTTCTTTTTTTTTTTTTTTTTTTCTTTTTTTTAAGATTTCATCTATTTATTCATGAGAGACACACACACAGAGAGAGAGGCAGAGACACAGGCAAAGGGAGAAGCAGGCTCCATGCAGGGAACCTGACGTGGGACTCGATCCCACGTCTCCAGGATCATACCCTGGGCTGAAGGCAGGTCCTAAACCACTGAGCCACCCAGGGACCCCCATGGAGCTAGAGATTCTTGATCTCCATGTCGTGACTCTACATGTTGGGTGTAGAGATTACTTAAATAAATAAAACTTAAAAAAAAATAAAGATAATGATACAATTTTTGAGGTTAAAACACCCATGTGAGATGACTATTTTTTTCCCCCAATGATGGACAGAATAACTCTAAACTTGGTAATCCTGTGTTTGCTTTCTTTTATTTTTTTAAATTTATTTATTTATTTATGATAGTCACACACAGAGAGAGAGGCAGAGACATAGGCAAAGGGAGAAGCAGGCTCCATGCACCAGAAGCCCGACGTGGGATTCGATCCTGGGTCTCCAGGATTGCGCCCTGGGCCAAAGGCAGGCGCCAAACTGCTGTGCCACACAGGGATCCCATGTGTTTGCTTTCTTTTATTTATTTTTTATTTTTTATTTTATTTTTTTTAAGATTTTATTTATTTATTCATGATAGTCACACAGAGAGAGAGAGAGGCAGAGACACAGGCAGAGGGAGAAGCAGGCTCCATGCACCAGGAGCCCGACATGGGATTCGATCCAGGGTCTCCAGGATCGCGCCCTGGGCCAAAGGCAGGCGCCAAACCACTGAGCCACCCAGGGTTCCCGTTTGCTTTCTTTTAAATGCGTGTTGTATATTTTATTTGGCAAGTCAGTTCTTATAAAACCCAAACTCCCTTGCAATTCATCTTTGCAAGCAAAATGTTTTTCTTTTTCTTTGCTGAAAAAAAACTTTTCAGTAATATGATTAGTAAGGTTAATTTAATAACTATATATATATATTTTAAGCATCTATCAAACATTTACAAAAACTCTATTTTTTAAAGATTTTATTTATTTATTCATAAGAGACATAGAGAGAGAGGCAGAAACACAGGCAGAGGGAGAAGCAGGCTTCCTGCAGGGAGCCTGATGCAGGACTCAATCCCAGGACCCTGGGATCACAACCTAGGCCAAAGGCATTCGCTCAACCACTTGAGCCACCCAGGTGCCCCCAAAACTCAATTTTAAAAATAACAAGCCATGCAGGCATCCCAAACAATTGTGTTTTAATTATATGCATTATTTTATAGATAGTCTCTTCACCTATGGAAGTTATGAGTGTTTTTAAATTTCTGCTTTTTGTCAGATTTTTGCTTTTCTAATTTTTGCTAATTTCCAATTCTATTGTAATCACTATACCTGCTATGTCTCGTTTATATCTTATCACAATATCTAATATTTCCAGAGTATTGAATGGTAGAGATAGTAGCCAAATTGTCTTTTCCTGATTGTAGTTGGAATTTATCTATTGTTTTACAAATCCCGATACAATTCTTGTTCTTTTTTTCTTTTTCTCTTTTAAAGTAATCTGTACACCAGACATGGGGCTTGAAGTCGTGACCCCAAGGTCAAGAATCACATGTTCCACTGATTGAGCCAGGCAGGGACCCCTGATTACTATTTTTAAAAATATTTTTATTTATTTGAGAGAGAGAGAGCGCACGCACAGGCGACAGGGAGAGGGGCAGAGGGAATGAATCTTGAGCAGACACCCTGCTGAGCACTGAGCCTGGAGCCCTGACTTGGGGCTCAATCTAACAACCCTGAGATCTTGACCCAAGTGGAAACCAAGAGTCAGCAGCTTAGCCAACTAAGCCACCCAGGTGCCCCTGCTTGTTATTTTTAAAAATGAGTTTTGGGGGCACCTGGGTGGCTCAAGTGGTTGAGCGGCTGCCTTCGGCTCAGGGTGTGATCCTGGAGTTCCAGGATCGAATCCTACATTGGGCTCCCTGCATGGAGCCTACTTCTCCCTCTGCCTATGTCTCTGCCTCTCTCTCTGTGTCTCTCATGAATAAATAAATAAAATCTTTAAAAAATAATAAAGCACAATTGTTAGAATAAATTATAATCAGGAATATGTTAGTAGACTTAAATTATTTTGTTATTAAATAAGAAAGCATGGTGTTCTGGGTGGCTCAGTCGGTTAAGCATCTGCCTTCAGCTCAGGTCCTGATCCCAGGGTCCTGGGATGGAGGCTTGTACTGGGCTCCCTGCTAAGCAGGCAGTCTGCTTCTACCTCTGTCTATGGCTCCTCCTGCTTGTGCTCTCTCTCTCTTTCTTACTCTCTGTTAAATAAATAAACAAAATCTTTTTAAAAATAAGTAAAAAATAATGGAGCAATAAACTAAATATAGGTAAGTTTTTATTTTTTTATTTATTTTTAAAAAGATTTTATTTATTTATTCATAGAGACAGAGAGAGAGAGGCGCAGAGACACAGGCAGAGGGAGAGGGAGAACAGGCTCCATGCAGGGAGCCCAACGTGGGACTCAATCCAGGGTCTCCAGGATCACGCCCTGGGCTTCAGGCAGCGCCAAACTGCTGCGCCACCGGGGCTGCCCTAGGTAAGTTTTTAAATAAAATAAAATAGGTGGAAAAAGTAAACACAAAAGTAAATATAAAGAATTAGATAATCAGAGAAGCAATATAATGGGTACAGGCACTGTTGTACACAGTTACAATTTGTTGTTACAAAATATTGTTGGAAGAAATTAGAGAAGATGTCAGTAAATGGGAAGATAGCCCATGTTCATGGATTCAAATACCTTTTTTTTTTTTTTTAAGATTTCATTTATTTATTCATGAGACACAGAGAGAGAGAGCGAGGCAGAGAGACAGGCAGAGGGAGATGCAGGTCCATGCAGGGAGCCCGACATGGAACTCGATCCCCCATCTCCAGGATCACGCCCTGGGCTGAAGATGGCGCTAAACCGCTGAGCCACCCGGGTTGCCCTCAAAGACCTTTAATATTATTAAGATGGCAATCCTCCTCAAATTGATCAGCCTGTTTCAGTACAATACCTATCAAAATCACCGCTGATTTTTTTCTTTGAGAAACTGACAAAGTGATTCTAAAGTTTATTTGGAAAAGCTAAGGACTCAAACTAAACAAAGCATTTTGAAAAAGAAAAAAGTTGGAGGCGTCAAAGTTTCCAATTTCAAAATCACAGTAATCAAGATGGTGATATTGGGATAAGGATGGACATGTTGTAGATAGTAAACGGAATAGAATTGAAGGTCCAGAAATAAACACAAACATCTATGATTAATTCAATATTGATGAGTGTGTCAAGACAATGCAATGAGGAAAGAACAGTGTTTTCTTTTTTTTTTTTAAGATTTTTAAAATTTATTATTTATTCATAGACATAGAGAGAGAGAGAGACAGAGACACAGGCAGAGGGAGAAGCAGGCTCCATGCTGGGAGCCCGATGCCGGACTCAATCCCGGGACTCCAGGATCGCACCCTGGGCCAAAGGCAGGTGCTAAACCGCGGAGCCACCCAGGGATCCCCAAGAACAGTGTTTTCTTTTCTTTTTTTTTTTAAAATTTTTTATTTATTTATGATAGTCACAGAGAGAGAGAGAGAGGCAGAGACACAGGCGGAGGGAGAAGCAGGCTCCATGCACCGGGAGCCTGATGTGGGATTCGATCCCGGGTCTCCAGGATCGCGCCCTGGGCCAAAGGCAGGCGCTAAACCGCTGCGCCACCCAGGGATCCCAAGAACAGTGTTTTCAATTGGAAATCCATGCACAAAAAAGCCAAACTTGAGCCCCTACTTCACAACATAGGAAAAAATTAACTCAAATGGTCTCCCTCTATATGTATGAAATGACAAAGTTTTAAGTACAGCCCAAACTTTAATAATTTTGACTGAGCCGCTTAGGAGTAAGTTGCCAACTTTCTGCCTCTTACTTTCAAATACCTTCTTAATATGTAGTAATGTTTTGTGTGAACATGAACATTCTCCGCTGTATATATGATAAGACAGAAATGAAAAATCAGGAAATGAACACAGATGGATCACTACCGTCCAACCTAGTTTACCAGCTCTGCCAACAGTGTCTTACCTTCCGCTGTCCTCCAAATCTGTAACCTATGGGTAGGTACAACTTAAAAAAAAAAAAAAGCTCGGAAACTACATGACATATGAATAAAATAAAAATTAATTCATTTAACGAAGAGCCCTGGTGTACCAACCGATGTGAGATTTCTCAGGTCTCCCACTGCGAGAGGAGGACCCCTCACGACACAGCCCACCCAGAAATATACAAAGAAGGGCCCAGAATGAAGAGCGGCTGCACCCTGCGGGAGCTCCGAAGGTGCAGAAAAAGTTGTCCTGGAAGGATCCGAATTCGCCGGATTTGGAGGTCGTACACATTCTTTTGCATCTGCCCACGCTCTTTCACCAACTGCCGAAGCTGCAGCATCCGCAGGGGCCACGGGGAGGCGACGTGCCCACGCCGGGAACCGGGCACATCCCTCCAGGGGCCTGACTCCCCGACCCGACCCAAACCCCAGGCCGTCCCTGGATCCGTCTCACAGTCAGGACCACGGCCACGGCAGAGGACCCTTCCTGACACCTCCCGCTCAGAGCCGCGACCTGCCTCCCCCCCAGCCAAGAAGTCACCAGCAGCCGCCGCCTCCGATCGGAAACGCGCCGCCTGGCGGGGGGTGACGGTGTCTGCGCGGGCCCCACCCCGCCCCCGAGGGCGCTCGCGCAGAGCCAGGGCCCGGCCGCCCAGGAGGAAGGAGCGTGCGAATGGGGCGGGGACCGCGGCGGGGCCCGGGGCCTGAACGCCGCGTCTCCGTCGGCTCGGCGGGGAGAGGCGGCTCCGGCTCCGTGCGCGTCTGCCCCGCGGCGCCCGGGCGGGGCCCGTCCCGACTCGGGGCGGCGGGTCCCGCGACGCCCCCTCGGCCCCCGCCCCCCGCGCCAGCCGCCGGCCGGCACCCGAGGGCAGCGGGCGCGCAGCTGGCGGGGAGGCAGGCCGCCGGGACCGTCGGGGCGCAGCACCCGTCTCCGTCCGCTGCGGTCGCGGGGGCCAGGCGAGCGGACAGTCGTCCCCGTGGGGCCAGCCCGAGCGCGCTGCAGCCCCCGGGGCACCCCCGCACTCCCGCCCGGCCGCTCCGCCAAGCGCGGCTGGAGGACGCGCCCGACACGCCCGCCCGGACCGCGACTCCCGACGCCTCCCGGCCCCGCCGTCGGCCCAGAGCGGGGCTCGCGTCGCGCCTCGGCCGCGGAGCCGCGCGGCGACCCCGGCAGCCTTCGCCCCTCGAGCCCGCCTCCCGCGTGGACGCGCAGGGGACACACACGCACACGAGGCGCAACGCGCGGAGGCTTTATTTGCGTGCGGGGCGCAGGCGCCTGCGGGCTCAGAAGACGCTCACGGACTCGAGCTGCAGGTCCCCGCCCACCTCCAGGAGGCGCACGCGCGCCGGCGGGATGCGGTAGCGGAAGTGGTGGTACTCGGAGTCGCCGACCACCGCCTGCGGGGCGAGGGGCCGCGCTGCAGGGCCGCGCCGTGACCCGCCCCCGCCCTGGGCCCTGCCCCCTGCCCCGCTAGGGGACCCCGCCCTGGGCACCGGGCCTCGCTCGCGGCTCCGTGCCCTGCCACACCCCTGCCCCCTGACAGCAGTGCGGATGCGCCGGGGGAGGGGAGGGGAAGGGAGGGGGGGGACGGTGGGGGAGGGGAGGGGGGGAGGAGACGGTGGGGGAGGGGGGGCCCACCCCGCCCTGCTGGCTGCGCTCCCCCCTCCGCCCGCAGCCGCCCCGGTTCCCTGCGGGCGGGGCCTGGGCCTGGGCCTGGGCCTGGGGGGCCGCCTGGGGGAGCAGGGACCCACCTTGAAGCCTTCCTCCGTGGCGATGAGCAGCACGTCGAAGGGCTGCCCGCGCTGGAAGGGAACGCCCGCGCCTCGCTCCTCGCGGCCCCACGCGCCCTGCTCCAGGGTGTTGAAGACCACGGTGGACTCATCCAGGCGGGGGTTGAAATGCAGCGCAGCCTCACTCCCCGGGGCCTCGCCGCACAGCAGGTTCACGTAGAACCTGGGGGGGGGGGTGCGGAAGGACCTCAGGGGCCTCGGGCCTGCCTCCCCTCTACCAGAGCACGACCAATATAGAGACCTGGAACGGCGCACACCACAGGGAGGGCTGTAGACTGCCGCCAGGAACCCAGATTCCAGGGGACCCAGAAACTTCTAGCTGGACACATCCACCGCACGAGGGTCACCGTGCCATGGCCTGGGTCCCCCTCGATTTCCAAAGCCTCTGAGAGTTGCCATGAGTCATGGTGCCAATGGCCAGGGTGCTCCCCATTCCTACACTATCCCCTTTCCTACAAGGCTGAGAACGATACCATGGACCCCATCATTCCTGGTTTCCCCAAACTCCTACTGTAGCCAGACCCCGATGTCACAGGGCTGACTGCGTGGCTTTCCCAGATGCCCCAGGCACCCCGCATCACAGGACATATTTGCAGAGTTCCTGGGGATTCCGGCTGGGAGGTAGAGGACTACAGGCAGGAATCCTGAGATTGCCCTGAAACCCCAGTTTCCTAGGGACACACGGGCACCCCAGCTTGTACACAGCCATGGGACACAGAGTGAAGACATGAGATTCCAGAAAGTCAGCCAAGGTCTGGGGATTCCAAGCCCCTGGGGGACAAAGGTGGCCCTGGCATCCTCGGGTCTGGGCTGGAAGTGTCGGGGTGAGCTGAGCCTGGACAACTCCCACCCCGACTGCTGGGCCCCGGCTCTCACCTGCCAGCCTTGTTCGGGACCACACCCCGAATCCTCATCACAGTGCCGACTCGGATGCCCTCGGGCAGTGAGGTCTTGTGGGGCACGTTCTGCAGGAGCAGCGGTGGGGGGGGGGTTGGTCCGAGGGGAGCAGGGGTGCAGGGGAGAGACGCACATGGGTCACCCCAGGGAGCAAGCGACCAGGACCCCGATCAGCACAATCAGGGAGAAGAAAGGCCCCAGAGAGAAAGGGGAGAGGCAGAGGCAGCGGCAGAGGTGGAGAGAGACACGGGATCAGCAGAGACAGGGACACCAGGAGGGAGCCTCCAGGGGCACTGGGAGCCCTGGGACGGGCTGGGTCAACCCAAGAGCCACAGCCCGGGCTCTTCAAGCACCCCTGGCACCCGCTTTCTCCTTCCCAACAGGCCACCTCAGGCGGGCCCAGGCCCTGCCCTAGTCTGGTGGGGCCTTGGGTCCAAGCCCCCCCAGCCCCCCAAGCCCCCGGCCCCGGGGCACTCACAGAGCTCTCTGCCATGGCTGGGGCGCGGGGCAGGCAGTGGCGCTGCTGGGGATGGCTGCTGGGACCTTATGTGAGGTGGGGTGTGGCAGGCCTGGCTGACTCATCACCCCTTTCCACGCCCACCACCCACACCTGGCACAGACCCTGGCCCCGGGGCCACCTGGCCCAGCACCCTGTCTCTGGGGACCAGGATTCCCCTCACTCCCCGCTCCTTTGAACTAATGGTCCTAATGACAGATCCCAGGGAACCACCAGGGCCAGAGGGGACCCGGGGAGCCCCGTCCAGGCAGCCCCCTTCCTGCAGCTTGGCAGCCAGAAGAGAGTATTTTGCCCATTTTATCTGGGGAGACTTGGCCCGAGGGGCCGCGCCGGTGGCTGGAAGCGCGGGCCCCCTCCCAGGCTGGACCCAGGGCTGGGCTGCACCCCGACAGGCCGCCTCAGCCGCCCCCAGAATCCTGACCCCCGCACCGACAGCCCCAGGACAGGGGCTCCCAGGGGCTGGGGCTTCGCCTGAGGGGCGCCTGTGGCCCGGGGGCCCAGAGCATAGGCCCGCACCCCAACGAAGGAGTCAGACTTGCCAACTGGGGCCACTGCCCAGCGTCGGGGCGCGCCTGCGCACTCGGGACCCCTGCGCTCAGCCCGGCCTCAGGGGCATCGGCGCCCCCATTCCACACACAAGAAGCCGGGCTCAGAGGGGGAGGCTGATGCCCAGAGGCCCTGGCCCGGCCTCCGCCGTCCCTGTGGCCCTGCCTTCCCTTGGCCGGGGCAGTGTCTGTCTTGTGCCTCGGTCCCCAAGGGTGCGCTGGGCCCCAGCCCCGGCTGTGCCTCTGGCTCCCACTGCCTCCCCCAGGTGTCCCTGTCTGTCCCTCCCTCGCTCCCTCCCTCCAGAGCTCTGTCCTGTTCCACCTCCCAGGGCTGCCCGCACTCTCCCAGCCAGCCAGCTCCCAGGGGCAGGGACGGCAGGGGACGGCTGTCCTAGGCCGCCCACACCCAGACCCAGGAGGATGACAGCAGCCAGGGACCCTCCACCCCAGCCCACTGCCAGCCCCACAGCCCGAGCCCCACAGGAGCACTCCAGGATAGGAAGGGTGGGGTCAGAGGGAGGAGCTGACAGATGGTTCTGGAAAGCAGGGAAGAGGCAGGTGGGGCAGCTGAGCAGAAACCCCTCCTAGCAGCCAGCAGCCCTCCTCCCCACCTGCACCACCCTGCTCCCAGCTCCCACTCCTGCCCCACCCCACAGAGGCAGGAGGCCTGGGGCAGGGAACTCAATGGAAACTCTGGGTGGTGACAGCAGACCCAGAACCTGATCCACTGCCTCACTGTCCCCCAGGCCTCCCAGACTCTCCATCCTCCCACCTCGCGAGGCACCCAGGTGGGGCACAGCTTGGGAGCCAGGGCCTCGGAGAAGGAGGCCGAGTACTTGTGTTTGGGGGACCCACAAGCACCCCCAGTTTACAGGGGAGCCAACTGAGGCCCAGAGAGGGGCAGCCTCTCAGCCCAGGCCACAGGGCAGGGAAGCGCCCCGCGCTGGGTGGGGCCTGGCATGGGCCAGGCCAGGGCATGGGGACTCCCAAGCCAGGGCCCAGGGGCCTGAGGTGTCCCAGGGTGATGGGCCCACCACCCACATCAGGGTGTCCACTCTCTGGGCCCCGCCTCTGGGGCGGGGGTGGCAGCCCCCCGTCCTTCCCTGGGCTCCTCTTCGCGCCTGGAGATTTCTTCCCGGTGGCCGACCCGCGAGTCCCAGCTTGACTTGGGTGCTTGGTCCAGTGTTTGCACGTGATCCCTTATGGCGCTGGTCGCTGGCCCATGTCTCAGCTGGGGCTCAGAGCGGCGCGCCCCGCTGCCTCCTTGTTCTCCTCTGTGGATCATCCTCCCATCAGTTCCGGAATGATATTTTCGGGAGCAGTTTTTTCATTTCCAAGGAAGTAGTGGATGTGTTTGTTTCTCAATACTCTCACTCCCCCCGCCCCACCAGCTGTACTTCCCAGGGGGAAACGTGCTCAATGCGCAGGGTGTTGCAGATTGTCGACCAGGGTTTGGGGTTTTTTTTTTTTTTTTTTTTTTTTTTTTTTGAGATTTAATTATTTGAGTGAGTACAGAATGAGAGACACAGAGAGAGAGAGAGCAGGATCGGGGGCGGGGTGCACAGCAGGCTCCCCACTGAGCAGGGAGCCCAATGTGGGTTCCATCCCAGGGCCCAGGATCCTGACTTGAGTTGAGGCCAGACGCCTACTCGCCTGAGCCACCAGGTGCCCCTGATGGGGAGATCTGCCGAGTGTGCAGACGTCAGCCACTGCCACCCCCATGGAGACTCCTGGCGCCCCAGACAAGCCAGCCCCCCTCCACTGCCCAGGAAGCCACCGCCACCCCTTGGCAGTTCATGGCCACAGGGTTCACTTGCCATGACCCTCAAGAGGAGGGGTGAGCAGACTGAGTGGCCCACCCCCGGCCTCCTTGGGGAAGCTACTGGGGTCAATGCAAAGGAACTCACTGTACCCCCGTCCCTGTCCCCGTGGTTGTGGGCACTGAAGATCCCAGGCTCTGCCAGCGGCAGCTTGTTGGGGGCTCGGGCTTGTTTGTGGTTCCCGGGGAAGACCACGCAGGGGCTTCTTGGTTCTGTACAGGGCCATTCAAATGCGGGAAAGGACACCTCTCTAGCCTATTTCTGTTTTTTCTTTTTGTTTTTGTTTTTTGTTTTGTTTTGTTTTTGTTGTTTTTTCTTTTTGAAAGAAAATTTGTTTATTCCTGAGAGACACAGAGAGAGGCAGAGACACAGGCAGAGGGAGAAGCAGGCTCCCTGCGGGGACCCCGATGCAGGACTCGATCCCAGGACCCCGGGATCACCCCCTCAGCCCAAGGCAGCCGCTCAACCACTGAGCCCCCCGGGGGCCCCGGCTGACTAGGTCTTAGGCCAGAATCCAGTGCAAGCCTCTCAGCTATTTATAGACAGTGCATTTCCCCTGGCGGGTCCCTGCAGATGGGGGGCAGTTTCTGTCGCCTTTGTCCCATTGATAAACTGAGCTCAGGGAACTCTCTTCCGTATTGAAGCTGCACCTGGGAGTTTACCATGGATTCAGGTCTAAGTGTTTCCACTTGTTCCAGCACATTCTTCCAAGTCACAGGAATTATGTATCCGTGCCTGAGCTGGAGATACCCTGACTTCTTTCTCCTCCTCTTTCCATCTTTCCTCTTTCCTTCCTTCCTCCCTCCTTGCCTCCCTCCTGCCTCCTTCCCTCTTCCCCACCTCCCTCCCTTCCTTCCTTCTCTCCTTCTCTCCATCCCTGAGGGACTGGGTCCTATAGCCATCAGGTGGGCTGCTCACGTGGTGCCCCGTTGGGGGAGGGTTCTGGGGCGACAGTAGTGGGCCGAGGGCTGCTGTCCCATTGTGGCGTCAGAGGTGGTGACAAGGGTGCTCAGAAGGGGGTGGTCCTCTGCACCTGGGATGGGAGTGGGGGAGAAATTCAGAACCCGGTGTTGATGTTGGAGTCAGGCCTCTGTCACCTTCAGTGTGGAATGACTCCCTAGTCTTCCTTTGTCTTGAAGACCAGGACACCTGGGAAGATTGGAGGTCGAGGTATCCCCATCACTAGAATCAGGTTATAAGCTTTGGGCAGAGGACCCACAGAAGGGACACCGTGTGCATCCCATCAAGGTGCCCACCACCTCCTCGTATCCTGCGGTGGGTGGATTAATTTAGATCATGTCACTAGTGGTACTTCCCAGCCTGGCCCACCATGAAATCACCCATTTGTTCTTTGTCATTAGTCAGCGTTTTGTGGAAAGTGCTGGGAAATGATGCAAATGTCACAATCTTCACTAAACTTTATCATTTCATCATTCACATCTGCTATAGACTGTGTCCCCCCAGATTCCTAGGGTGAAGCCTCATCCCCAGTGGGATGGTATTTGGAGGTGGGGCCTTCAGAGGTGATGAGGTCATGAAGGCCCAGCCCCCATGACTGGGGCTGGTGCTCTTATACCAGGACCCCAGGGAGCTCCTTTGCCCCTTTGATGGAGGAACAAAGGACTAGCTGAGGACAAAGCATGAGCCCAGGGTGGCACATTGACAAGTCCTTGAAACAGGCAAAGGGACATTCCTCAACTGCCTCTATCTTCATACTTTGCTAAGGGCAAAAGGCAACCTAAGCCCGACCCCCAGGATCCTGTGAGTCTACTTTCACATATAAAAATTCCTTTAGAAATTTCCTTTATCTCTAAGTCCCCAAGATACATGTTGGCAATCGTCCCCCGAGCACGTGGCCCACCGACATACATCTGAAGGGTCTGATGACTCCGGCTTTATTAGACGGTAATAAGTGCCCTTTTCCCAACAATAGCTACCCCCTCAAGGTGCTGGAAACCTTGCTCCCGAAATTCCTGAGAGTGCACTATCCTCAAACCCTTCCCGACTCCAGGGTACATAATCAGCCACCCCTCCCAGGCCCCGGGCAGCAGCTCTTCCTGCCCACGGGTCCTGTCCCTGGGCTTTAATAAAACCACCATTTTGCACCGAAGATGTCTCAAGAATTCTTTTTTGGCCGCTGGCTCTGGACCTCACCCCACTAAACCTCACCCATATTCCAAAACTTCATCCCCTTCAGCCATGTGAGGACACAGGACAAGAAGGCCATCTATGGGGCTTCCCTGGGTGGCTCAGCAGTTTAGCGCCGCCTTCAGTGCAGGGCATGACCCTGGAGTCCCGGGATCGAGTCCCAGGTCGGGCTCCCTGTATGGAGCCTGCTTCTCCCTCTGCCTGTGTCTCTGCCTCTCTCTCTCTCTCTCTGTCTCTCATGAATAAATTAAAAAATCTTTTTTTTAAATAAAAATCTTAAAAAAAAAAAAGGCCATCTATGAATCAGGAATCGGGTTCTCACTGGACACCACATATGCCGGCGTTGACTGCAGGCTTCCAGAAGCACGAGAAATAAATTTGTGGTTTTTCTAAGCCCCCCGGTTGGTGGTACTTTGGTCATAGCATCCCCGACAGGGTAAGATGACAGATCAGTAGGGACAGAGGGCTTCGGGATTACTCACGGTGTCATTCCACGTGACGCTCCCTGTCCCCCATCAGCCTGTGGGAGTCCCCAGCACTGTGAACGCTTCCTTGTCCTCTGACACAGGAAGCTCTCCCTGGCACATCTTTTGCCTTGGCACATTCCCTGGGAGCTCGCAAACAGCCATCCCTAGGAGTTTCTGTTGTAGGGAAAGGCACAAGCCTTAGGCACCAAGACTGGGGCAGAGTCCCCTGGGGCGCCTCCTCAGGGAACCTGGGCGGGGGATGTGGGAATCCTGACATGGGTCTGCACCTGGAGGGGGGCCCGACCCTGTGCCTCTGCCCTCCCAGGTTTCTCAGCAGCCCCCAAGAAGCGAACTGATGTATCCAGCAGGTCGACAGGAGAAAGGCACCTGCACTTATGTCACCGGCCACCTGAGGCCTCCTCAGGAAACAAAGCCTCTAAGAAATAGCTAAACCCTAATGCTTTTTATTTTAAAATATTTGATTTATTTATTCATGAGAGACACAGAGAGGGGCAGAGACACAGGCAGAGGGAGAAGCAGGCTCCCTGCGGGAACCCCGATGTGGAACTTGACTGCAGGACCCTGGGATCATGACCTGAACCCAATCACTGAGCCACCCAGGTGACCCTAAAGTCTCGTGCTTTTATATTAAGCTAACAACAGGGGTAATTGCAGAGAAGTCCCTAATTTGTGGGGTGGGTAAAGGGAGAGAGGAATTACTTTTACAAGGCCTGTTTGTATAGAATTCTCTAGGTCTCAACTGGGGTGGAGAATGTGACTCTCCTACTGGCCCAGGGTTAGTGTCTGGCACAGGGGACATTTGCTCCCCTGTTCTCAGGAAGCAAATAGGACTTTAAGTGGCCTTCTTGCCTCTTTTATTTTGCAAGTGCTATTAGTTCAAAATAATCCTTACACTAATGGGGCATATTTTGGGGTGGCACATGGGGCACCCTTCAACATACACGCACGTATTTACACCTGTATTTCTTTAACTTTTGTGTGTATAATAATACTCATCTGTCACAGAAAGGCAAACAGTGTGACTGAATTCCTACCTGGTCCCTGGGGTAGTAAATTCATAGAGACAGGGGTGCCCGGGTGGCTCAGCCAGTTAAGCTTCCGAACATCAGTAGGGGTCCTGGCTCAGCAGGGAGCCTACTTCTCCCCCTGACCCTCCCCCTGCTCATACTCTCCCTCAATCTCTCTCTCTCTCAAATAAATAACTAAATCTTTTTAAAAATTCATGGAGATAGGGAATCCCTGGGTGGCTCAGCGGTTTAGCGCCTGCCTTTGGCCCAGGGTGTGATCCTGGAGTCCTGGGATCGAGTCCCGCATCGGGCTCCCGGCATGGAGCCTGCTTCGCCCTCTGCCTGTGTCTCTGCCTCAGTCTCTCTCTCTATGTCTATCATGAATAAATAAATATTTTTTAAAAATTGATAGAGACAGAGAGTAAAGGCTGGGGGCCATGGGCTGTGGGAGTGAGGAGTCAGTGGCCACACAATGACGTGAATGGACTTGTGCCACTCAACTGTACACTTAAAAAACAAGTAACAGGGGATCCCTGGGTGGCGCAGCGGTTTGGCGCCTGCCTTTGGCCCAGGGCGCGATCCTGGAGACCCGGGATCGAATCCCACGTCGGGCTCCCGGTGCATGGAGCCTGCTTCTCCCTCTGCCTGTGTCTCTGCCTCTCTCTCTATCTCTCTGTGACTATCATAAATAAATAAAAATTAAAAAAAAAAAAAAAAAAAACAAGTAACATGAGGCAGCTCAGCCGGTTAAGTGTCTGACTTCAGCTCAGGTCATGATCTCAGGGCCCCAGGATGGAGCCCCGTTCAGCAGGGAGTCACCTTGTCCCCCTCCTTCTCCGGAGCCCTCTCCGTCTACCCCGCCCCCTGCTTCTGCTATCGTTCCATCTCTCTCTCAACCAAATACAGTCTTTTTAAAAAAAAGAAACACACAATTAACATGGTAATTTTATATTTGTATGTTTTATCATAATAAAAAATTAAAAAAAAATAAAAAAGATTTTTAAAAGATTTTACAGAGGCGCCTGGGTGGCTCAGTCGGTGGTAGCCGGAGGTCATGATCCCTCCGTCCTGGGATTGATCCCCCATGGAATTCCCTGCTCAGAAGGGATTTTTATTTATTTATTTATTTAAAAAACCTATTTACAGTTTGAGAGGGAAGAGGCAGAGGGAGGAAGAATCTCAAGCAGTCTGAGAGGAAGGGAGGGAGGAAAGAAAGAGGAAAGATGGAAAGAGACGAGGAGAAAGAGAAAGTCAGGGTATCTCCAGCTCAGGCACGGATACATAATTCCTGTGACTTGGAAGAATGTGCTGGAACAAGTGGAAACACTTAGACCTGAATCCATGGTAAACTCCCAGGTGCAGCTTCAATACGGAAGAGAGTTCCCTGAGCTCAGTTTATCAATGGGACAAAGGCGACAGAAACTGCCCCCCATCTGCAGGGACCCGCCAGGGGAAATGCACTGTCTATAAATAGCTGAGAGGCTTGCACTGGATTCTGGCCTAAGACCTAGTCAGCCGGGGCCCCCGGGGGGGCTCAGTGGTTGAGCGGCTGCCTTGGGCTCAGGGGGTGATCCCGGGGTCCTGGGATCGAGTCCTGCATCGGGGTCCCCGCAGGGAGCCTGTTTCTCCCTCTGCCTGTGTCTCTGCCTCTCTCTGTGTCTCTCAGGAATAAACAAATTTTCTTTCAAAAAGAAAAAAACAACAAAAACAAAACAAAACAAAAAGAAAAAATAAAACAGAAATAGGCTAGAGAGGTGTCCTTTCCCGCATTTGAATGGCCCTGTACAGAACCAAGAAGCCCCTGCATGGTCTTCCCGGGGAACCACAAACAAGCCCGAGCCCCCAACAAGCTGCCGCTGGCAGAGCCTGGGATCTTCAGTGCCCACGACTCACGGGGTCGTGAGTTCCTTTGCATTGACCCCAGTAGCTTCCCCAAGGAGGCCGGGGGCGGGCCACTCAGTCTGCTCACCCCTCCTCTTGAGGGTCATGGCAAGTGAACCCTGTGGCCATGAACTGCCAAGGGGTGGCGGTGGCTTCCTGGGCAGTGGGAGGTCGCTGGCTCCGGACCACTGGCTTGTCTGGGGCGCCAGGAGTCTCCATGGGGGTGGCAGTGGCTGACGTCTACACACTCAGCAGATCTCCCCATCAGGGGCGCCTGGTGGCTCAGGCAAGTAGGCGTCTGGCCTCAACTCAAGATGTGGGTGGTGGGCCCATCACCCTGGGACACCTCAGGCCCCTGGGCCCTGGGTTGGGAGTCCCCATGTCCTGGCCTGGCCCATGCCGGGCCCCACCAGCGCGGGGCACTTCCCTGCCCTGTGGCCTGGGCTGAGAGGCTGCCCCTCTCTGGGCCTCAGTTGGCTGCCCTGTAAACTGGGGGTGCTTGTGGGTCCCCCAAACACAAGTACTCGGCCTCCTTCTCCGAGGCCCTGGCTCCCAAGCTGTGCCCCACCTGGGTGCCTCGCGAGGTGGGAGGATGGAGAGTCTGGGAGGCCTGGGGGACAGTGAGGCAGTGGATCAGGTTCTGGGTCTGCTGTCACCACCCAGAGTTTCCATTGAGTTCCCTGCCCCAGGCCTCCTGCCTCTGTGGGGTGGGGCAGGAGTGGGAGCTGGGAGCAGGGTGGTGCAGGTGGGGAGGAGGGCTGCTGGCTGCTAGGAGGGGTTTCTGCTCAGCTGCCCCACCTGCCTCTTCCCTGCTTTCCAGAACCATCTGTCAGCTCCTCCCTCTGACCCCACCCTTCCTATCCCAGAGTGCTCCTGTGGGGCTCGGGCTGTGGGGCTGGCAGTGGGCTGGGGTGGAGGGTCCCTGGCTGCTGTCATCCTCCTGGGTCTGGGTGTGGGCGGCCTAGGACAGCCGTCCCCTGCCATCCCTGCCCCTGGGAGCTGGCTGGCTGGGAGAGTGCGGGCAGCCCTGGGAGGTGGAACAGGACAGAGCTCTGGAGGGAGCGAGGGAGGGACAGACAGGGACACCTGGGGGAGGCAGTGGGAGCCAGAGGCACGGCCGGGGCTGGGGCCCAGTGCACCCTTGGGGACCGAGGCACAAGACAGACACTGCCCCGGCCAAGGGAAGGCAGGGCCACAGGGACGGCGGAGGCCGGGCCAGGGCCTCTGGGCATCAGCCTCCCCCTCTGAGCCCGGCTCCTTGTGTGTGGAATGGGGGCGCCGATGCCCCTGAGGCCGGGCTGAGCGCAGGGGTCCCGAGTGCGCAGGCGCGCCCCGACGCTGGGCAGTGGCCCCAGTTGGCAGGTCTGACTCCTTCGTTGGGGTGCGGGCCTATGCTCTGGGCCCCCGGGCCACAGGCGCCCCTCAGGCGAAGCCCCAGCCCCTGGGAGCCCCTGTCCTGGGGCTGTCGGTGCAGGGGTCAGGATTCTGGGGGGGGCTGAGGCGGCCTGTCGGGGTGCAGCCCAGTCCTGGGCAGGAGGTCCAGCCTGGGAGGGGGCCCGCGCTTCCAGCCCCCGGCGCGGCCCCTCGGGCCAAGTCTCCCCAGATAAAATGGGCAAAATACTCTCTTCTGGCTGCCAAGCTGCAGGAAGGGGGCTGCCTGGACGGGGCTCCCCGGGGTCCCCTCTGGTCCTGGTGGTTCCCTGGGATCTGTCATTAGGACCATTAGTTCAAAGGAGCGGGGAGTGAGGGGAATCCTGGTCCCCAGAGACAGGGTGCTGGGCCAGGTGGCCCCGGGGCCAGGGTCTGTGCCAGGTGTGGGTGGTGGGCGTGGAAAGGGGGGGATGAGTCAGCCAGGCCTGCCACACCCCACCTCACATAAGGTCCCAGCAGCCATCCCCAGCAGCGCCACTGCCTGCCCCGCGCCCCAGCCATGGCAGAGAGCTCTGTGAGTGCCCCGGGGCCGGGGGCTTGGGGGGCTGGGGGGCTTGGACCCAAGGCCCCACCAGACTAGGGCAGGGCCTGGGCCCGCCTGAGGTGGCCTGTTGGGAAGGAGAAAGCGGGTGCCAGGGGTGCTTGAAGAGCCTGGGCTGTGGCTCTTGGGTTGACCCAGCCCGTCCCAGGGCTCCCAGTGCCCCTGGAGGCTCCCTCCGGGTGTCCCTGTCTCCGCTGATCCGGTGTCTCTCTCCACCTCTGCCGCTGCCTCTGCCTCTCCCCTTTCTCTCTGGGGCCTTTCTTCTCCCTGATTGTGCTGATCGGGGTCCTGGTCGCTTGCTCCCTGGGGTGACCCATGTGCGTCTGCGTCTCTCCCCTGCACCCCTGCTCCCCTCGGACCAAACCCCCCCTCCCCCGCCGCTGCTCCTGCAGAACGTGCCCCACAAGACCTCGCTGCCCGAGGGCATCCGAGTCGGCACTGTGATGAGGATTCGGGGTGTGGTCCCGAACAAGGCTGGCAGGTGAGAGCCGGGGCCCAGCAGTCGGGGTGGGAGTTGTCCAGGCTCAGCTCACCCCGACACTTCCAGCCCAGACCCGAGGATGCCAGGGCCACCTTTGTCCCCCAGGGGCTTGGAATCCCCAGACCTTGGCTGACTTTCTGGAATCTCATGTCTTCACTCTGTGTCCCATGGCTGTGTACAAGCTGGGGTGCCCGTGTGTCCCTAGGAAACTGGGGTTTCAGGGCAATCTCAGGATTCCTGCCTGTAGTCCTCTACCTCCCAGCCGGAATCCCCAGGAACTCTGCAAATATGTCCTGTGATGCGGGGTGCCTGGGGCATCTGGGAAAGCCACGCAGTCAGCCCTGTGACATCGGGGTCGGCTACAGTAGGAGTTTGGGGAAACCAGGAATGATGGGGTCCATGGTATCGTTCTCAGCCTTGTAGGAAAGGGGATAGTGTAGGAATGGGGAGCACCCTGGCCATTGGCACCATGACTCATGGCAACTCTCAGAGGCTTTGGAAATCGAGGGGGACCCAGGCCATGGCACGGTGACCCTCGTGCGGTGGATGTGTCCAGTTAGAAGTTTCTGGGTCCCCTGGAATCTGGGTTCCTGGCGGCAGTCTACAGCCCTCCCTGTGGTGTGCGCCGTTCCAGGTCTCTATATTGGTCGTGCTCTGGTAGAGGGGAGGCAGGCCCGAGGCCCCTGAGGTCCTTCCGCACCCCCCCCCCCAGGTTCTACGTGAACCTGCTGTGCGGCGAGGCCCCGGGGAGTGAGGCTGCGCTGCATTTCAACCCCCGCCTGGATGAGTCCACCGTGGTCTTCAACACCCTGGAGCAGGGCGCGTGGGGCCGCGAGGAGCGAGGCGCGGGCGTTCCCTTCCAGCGCGGGCAGCCCTTCGACGTGCTGCTCATCGCCACGGAGGAAGGCTTCAAGGTGGGTCCCTGCTCCCCCAGGCGGCCCCCCAGGCCCAGGCCCAGGCCCAGGCCCAGGCCCCGCCCGCAGGGAACCGGGGCGGCTGCGGGCGGAGGGGGGAGCGCAGCCAGCAGGGCGGGGTGGGCCCCCCCTCCCCCACCGTCTCCTCCCCCACCGTCTCCTCCCCCCCTCCCCTCCCCCACCGTCCCCCCCCTCCCTTCCCCTCCCCTCCCCCGGCGCATCCGCACTGCTGTCAGAGGGCAGGGGTGTGGCAGGGCACGGAGCCGCGAGCGAGGCCCGGTGCCCAGGGCGGGGTCCCCTAGCGGGGCAGGGGGCAGGGCCCAGGGCGGGGGCGGGTCACGGCGCGGCCCTGCAGCGCGGCCCCTCGCCCCGCAGGCGGTGGTCGGCGACTCCGAGTACCACCACTTCCGCTACCGCATCCCGCCGGCGCGCGTGCGCCTCCTGGAGGTGGGCGGGGACCTGCAGCTCGAGTCCGTGAGCGTCTTCTGAGCCCGCAGGCGCCTGCGCCCCGCACGCAAATAAAGCCTCCGCGCGTTGCGCCTCGTGTGCGTGTGTGTCCCCTGCGCGTCCACGCGGGAGGCGGGCTCGAGGGGCGAAGGCTGCCGGGGTCGCCGCGCGGCTCCGCGGCCGAGGCGCGACGCGAGCCCCGCTCTGGGCCGACGGCGGGGCCGGGAGGCGTCGGGAGTCGCGGTCCGGGCGGGCGTGTCGGGCGCGTCCTCCCGCCGCGCTTGGCGGAGCGGCCGGGCGGGAGTGCGGGGGTGCCCCGGGGGCTGCAGCGCGCTCGGGCTGGCCCCACGGGGACGAGTGTCCGCTCGCCTGGCCCCCGCGACCGCAGCGGACGGAGACGGGTGCTGCGCCCCGACGGTCCCGGCGGCCTGCCTCCCCGCCAGCTGTGCGCCCGCTGCCCTCGGGTGCCGGCCGGCGGCTGGCGCGGGGGGCGGGGGCCGAGGGGGCGTCGGGACGGGCCCCGCCCGGGCGCCGCGGGGCAGACGCGCACGGAGCCGGAGCCGCCTCTCCCCGCCGAGCCGACGGAGACGCGGCGTTCAGGCCCCGGGCCCCGCCGCGGTCCCCGCCCCGTTCGCACGCTCCTTCCTCCTGGGCGGCCGGGCCCTGGCTCTGCGCGAGCGCCCTCGGGGGCGGGGTGGGGCCCGCGCAGACGCCGTCACCCCCCGCCAGGCGGCGCGTTTCCGATCGGAGGCGGCGGCTGGGTCCCCTCCGCACTGGCCGCGGCCCCCGCTGTGGATGGAGCCCAACCCGGTGCGGGCGGCGCGCATTGCCTCCCTCTCAGGGCGGTGGCCTGGGGTCCGCGCCGGCCCGTCGGGAGCCACGTCCCGGACAGACGCTGTGGCCCGGAGCCCGCGCCGGCAGCCGGACCTCCCAACCCGGCCGCGCGGGCGGAGCCGTCCTCGCTACCACCGGCGCCCTAGGTTCTGACCGCGCCCGACCTCACATGAAGGGAGCGAGCGTAGGACCTGAGTCTGTTCAGGATCCCGCGTCTGCCCCTGGAGATCCTTTAGGGAAAAGCCCCCCTTCCCCGAGCCCTTGAGACAGCGTCTCCGGGTGGGCCCTGTAAGGAAGGGATCCCTCTCGCCGGGTGGACCAGAGAAAGTCTGGATTCCCTCACGGAGCTAGGGAGGTCACTGTCGAATGACTTAGTGTTTATTTTTATTTGCCCGTTCAAGTGCTTGTAATTAACTACAAATTTTATAGATATGACACATTCCTAGGGAACAAATTTCAGAAGTAATTGGTGGAAAGGAAGAGCATTTATTGGCACAACTGGTAAAGGTAGTTGGGGTTTTTAGATTAGACCGTAGTGATCCATCCCAGCTAATTTTATCTATCTATCCTCTAGCTATCAAAGGTTTTATTTATTTATTTATTTATTTATTTATTTATTTATTTATTTATTTATTTAAGAGAGAGAGCAAGCGACCATGAGAGGTGGGGGGAAGGACAGAGGGAGAGGGAGAGGCAGGGTCCTAGCTGAGCGGAGCCGAGCTCACCACTTGATCCCAGGACCCTGAGACCATGACTTGAGCGGAAGGCAGATGCTTAAGGGCCTGGGCCACCCAGGCGCTCCCCTGTTAATTTTTTAAATTTTTTTTTATTTTATGAAACTTTAACATTTTAAGTAGGCTTCACGCCCAGTTTGGAGCCCAATGCTGGGTTGAACTCAGAAACCTGAGGTGAGGTCAAGGCCTGAAACTGAGATCCAAAATCAGATGCTTAACCAACTGAGCCACACAGGCACCCCTGTTAATTTCTTGATTTTCTTTCTTTTTTTTTTTTTTAATTTATTTATTTATTCATGAGACACACAGAGAGAGAGGCAGAGAAACAAGCAGGCTCCCTGCAGGGAGCCCAACGTGGACCTTCCGGGGTTTCCAGGATCAGGCCCCAGCCAAAGACAGCACTAAACCACTGAGCCACCCGGGCTGCCCATTTTCTTGATTTTCACCTTTGTCTTGCAGCAGACAAGCAGAATGTTCTTTTTTTTTTTTTTTTTTTTAAGATTTATTTATTTATTTATTTATTTATTTATTTATTTATTTATTTATTTATGATAGAGAGAGAGAGAGGCAGAGGGAGAAGCGGGCTCCATGCCGGGAGCCCGACGCGTGACCCAATCCCAGGACTCCAGGATCGCGCCCTGGGCCAAAGGCAGGCACCAAACTGCTGAGCCACCCAGGGATCCCCATAATGTTCTTGTTTGTAGAAAATACACAATCAGGTATTTGAAGGTGATAAGGAAGCATGTTATCAACTCATTCTCAAATGCGTGTAGGAAGAAAAATTGCTTTACAACGGTTCACATGACAAAAAAAAAGTATTTTTATACAAAATTTTAGAGCAGGTGAAACTACATTGTAATGAGAATAGAGAGCCGATCACTGGCTGCCAGGTGCCAAGGGTGTGCTTGGGAAAGAGGATGAGGGACACATTCTGTGCCTTGACTGTGTGACCAAGGGGTCATGCAACTATATGTTTTGTCAAAACTCATGGACTGTACACCTAGAGAGGCTGAATTTTATTATTGTGTGTATTATAAAGAAAATTGATATTAAAAACAACCTTAAGGGGATCCCTGGGTGGCGCAGCGGTTTGGCGCCTGCCTTTGGCCCAGGGCGCGATCCTGGAGACCCGGGATCGAATCCCACGTCGGGCTCCCGGTGCATGGAGCCTGCTTCTCCCTCTGCCTGTGTCTCTGCCTCTCTCTCTCTCTGTGACTATCATAAATAAAAAATAAAATAAAATAAAATAAAAATAAAATAAAAACAACCTTAATAAGATTAATTCAAAAAATATGGGGCACCTCGGTGGCTCCGTGGTTGAGCTCCTGCCTTTGGCTCAGGGCGTGATCCTGGAGTCCTGGGATCGAGTCCCATATCGGGCTCACCCGCTGCGAGGCTGCTTCTCCCTCTGCCTGTGTCTCTGCCTCTCTCTCTGTGTCTCTCATGAATAAGTAAATAAAATATATATTTTTAAATGGGGTGCCTGGGTGGCTCCATCAGTTAAGTGTCTTACTCTTGGTCTTGGCTCAGGTCTGGATCTCAGGGTGATGAGTTCAAGCCCTGAGTTGGGCTCCATGCTGGGTGTGGAGCATACTTGAGAAGACAAAATGAAACCTGATTTCCCGGTGGTTTATTTTTTTTATTAAAGATTTTAAAAATTTATTCAAGAGAGACACAGAGAGAGAGGGGCAGAGATATAGGCAGAGGGAGAAGCAGGCTCCCTGCAGTGAGCCCTATGTGGGCTCAGGACTTGATCTAAGGACCTGGGGATTACGACCTGAGCCAAAGGCAGGAGCTCAACCACGCAGCCTCCCAGGTGTCCCTTGGGATCTGTTAGTATACATTTTTACTTGATACATATATTTGATATATTTATTATATGTGTGTATATATGTGATGTATTGTCCATTTTATCACTATGAAATGTCCCTCTTTGTCTCTGGTACAATTTCATTCTTTCTCTTTTTTTAAATAGGCTCCATGCCTGTTATGTAGAGCTCGAACTCATGACCCTGAGATCAAGAGTCACGTGCTCTACTTACTGAGCCTGCCAGACACTGCAATTTATTATTTTTGTTTTTTAAAATATTTTATTTATTTATATATTTGAGAGAGAGAGAGAGAGAGCAAGCCCATGGGAA
Source organism: Vulpes lagopus (assembly GCF_018345385.1). Taxonomy (NCBI): domain Eukaryota; kingdom Metazoa; phylum Chordata; class Mammalia; order Carnivora; family Canidae; genus Vulpes; species Vulpes lagopus. The sequence continues at coordinate 170,887,874 of NC_054825.1, read as the reverse complement.
AGCCAGGATACAGGCAACGGGGGAGGGAGAGGGAGAGAAAATCTGAAGCAGACTCTGTGCTGAGCATAAGCCTGACTCTGGATGGATCCCTCCACTATGAGATCATGACCTGAACCGATGCTCAGAGTTGGATGCTCGATCCCAGGACCCCGGCATGATGACCTGAGCCAAACACACACACTCAACCACCAAGCCACCCAGGCGCGCATCCCCATTTTAAAGATTTTATTTATTTATTCATGAGAGATACATTTTTTAACATCTATTGTGTCTGATAGTAATTTTGTCCTTCTTACTCTCTTATGGTTATTGTTGGTATGGTATATCTCCTTTTAAGTTTTTTTTTTTTTTTTTTTTTTTAAGTAATGCCTACACCTGACATGGGGCTCAGACTCATGACCCTAAGATCAAGAGTCCCACACCTCTCAGACTAAGCCAGCCAGGTGCCTCCATGGTTTATCTTTTCTCATCCTTTTACCTTCAGCTTATTGGTGTCTAAGATCTAAAGTGTGTTTTTATGGACAGCATTCACTTGAATCTTGCTTTCTAATCCAGTCTGATGATATGTTACTAATGGATTGCTTCATAATCAATTACCCAATAACTTAGCACCATAAAATTTTTACGATCTTACACAGTTTCTGAAGTTAGGATCCAGGAGGGCCTCACCGAGGTGGTTGTGGCTCTGATTTTTCCACGGAGTTACATTCAAGCTGTCTGTGGAGTTGCAGTCATCTGAAAAAAGCTTTCAAAAACTCTGGCTGTGGCCAAACCCACTCTTTGCCTGATTGGGTATGGCTCCCAGGCTAATAGGTCGTACATTTTTAAATAGCTGAAAACAATAAAAATAATATTTCATAATACTAAAATTTATATGAAATTCAAATCTCAGCGTCCATAACTCAAGTTTTATGGGAACACAGCCAGGCTCTTGCATTTCTACTGCCTAGTGGCGGCTTTTGGGCCTCTTCAGTGGAGTTCAGTGGCTGTGGCAGAGGCTAGATCCCTAGATCACCATGGTGGCCCTTACAGAAAAGGTTTGCAATCTCTGCGCAGAAGGCTTGACTCGGACTAGTGGAGCATCCTCAGGGGAGGCTCACACACATGGCCGTTGGCAGCAGTTTTCAGCTACTTGTCACGTAAGCCATTACACACGACTGTTCCAGAAGTGAGACTCCTCCAAGAGGAGCGATCCAGGAGTGAGAGAAGCGGAAGTGTCTCTTACAATCTAACTTTCTGCTGTATTGTTAGTTACACACATCAAGCCAGGTACAGCTTAGGAGGGGAGTTCTCAGGGGTGTGAGCACTCTTGGAGGCCACTTGGTTGCTGACTATGGAACAGTCTCTGCCTTTTGATTGGAATGTTTATTTCATTTACATTTGATGTAATCATTGATATAATCGGCTTCCTGGTTACCTTTTTTGTATTCGTTTTTACTCTGTTAATCCCTCACTAACAGGAGCCCGAGTGGCTCAGTAGTTGAGCATCCGCCTTTGGCTCAGGGCGTGATCCTGGGGTCCTGGGATCGAGTTCCGCATCAGGCTTCCTGCAGGGAGCCTGCTTCTCCCTCTGCCTGTGTCTCTGTCTCTCTCTGTGTCTCTCATGAATGGATGGATAAAATCTTAAAAAAAAAAATCCTTCACTATCTTCTTTGGTGTTAAACAATTTTCAGTGAACAATTTAAATTCCTCTACTGATTTTTTTTAGCAGTATTTTTTTGAAAGCTGGTTTTTAAGTGGTCATCCAGGGGTTACAATACACATCTGAACTTATCACAGTCAACTTTATTTATTTATTTATCTATCTATCTATTTATTTATTTATTTTTAAATGTTTTATTTTTAAAAATACAGATTTTATTTAAAAAATAAAGATTTCAAAAAAAATTTTTTAAATAAAAAATAAAGATTTCATTTTTAAGTAATCTCTGCGCCCAGCGTGGGGCTCAAACTCACATCCCCAAGATCAAGTTGCATGTTTTACTGACTGAGCCAGCCAGGCGTCCCACTTACCACAGTCAAATTTAGGTTAATACTGCCTTAATTTTAAAAGAAATCAGAAGAGGAGCACTCAGTCAGAAGAACATGCATGCAACTCTTGATCTTGGGGTCATGAGTTGGAGCCCCACATTGGATGTAGAGATTACTAAGAAAAATAAACCAAAAACTATAAAGAAATAAAAAATAAGTAAACAGAAAAATATATTTATTTATTGACTTAAAAAATATTTATCTACATACTTGTACTTCCTGAGGCTCTTTGTTTCTTCCTGTGGATTTAAGTTTTTGCTTGAGGTCAGTTTCTTTTGGTGTGAACGACTTCCTAGAGAGCAGTTCTACTAGCCATGAATTCGCAGCTTTTGTTCACCTGAGAATGTCTTTATTTTGCTTTCATTTTGAAATACATTTTGTTGAATATAGAATTTTTTGTTAACAGTTTTATTTTTCTTAGCAGCACTTTGACTAAATCATTCAATTACTTTCTGACCTTCACTGTTTCTACAAGAGTTAGCTGTTAATTGTACTGCTGTTCCCCTCTATGTGATGAGCTGTTTTTCACTTCCTGCTTCTAAGATTTTCAGTGTCTTTTATTTTATTCCAGCAGTTTTGTCTATGATGGATCTAGGTGTGGATCTCTTTGTGTCTATCCTACTTGTAGTTCATTGAGCTTCTTGGATCTATAAATTAATGCCTTTCATGAGTTTTTGGTAAGTTTGCAGCCATTATTTCTTCAAACATGTTGCAGCAGTGATAGAAAACTAAACATGACCCCTCCAGCTTTTCTGGGAGGAGCTCCAGGCTGGCCCCTCCAGGCTATGCTACTGATTTGTCTCTCCACTGCCATCCCAAGGGCAAAAGGGAGTAGTCTCCCCTCCCATGTGGCCGAGAAGGAAGAAAAGAACATCTCAGACTAGAGGCTGCCCAGGTCAGTCCCCATCCTTTCCCAATCTCCTCAGCATCCATTCCAGGTCTGAGGGCCTACAGTACATCCTTGACCAGTGTTTGCCAAAGAGGCAGAATCATCTGGAGAGTTTAAGAAAAATATTGATCCCTAGGACCCACTACTGAATTACTAGGCTAGAACATATATAATTAGTGACTTTTAGTCTACAAAAAAATGGCATATTTATATGGCTTAACTTAATAATGGTCTGGGTTGGGGTCAGGTATCAATATTTTTTAAAAGCTCCCCAGATGACATCCAAGTTTGAGAATTATATTAGAAGAATAAATGAGAAAATAAACTGAATGAATGAAGGAAGGAAGGAAGGAATAGACACCGAGAAATGCCTGAATAATGGCTATGTGAATAAGTAAGTGAGTGAGTGAATAATAAAGAAATGAATGAATGAGTGAATGAAAGTGTAAATAAATCAACACATGATTAAATCAACCAAGAATGACTATGGGAGGCCTGAGTCGCCCAGTGGTCCAGCGTCTGCCTTTGGCTCAGGGCCTGATCCCGGAGTCTGGGGATCAAGTCCCATATTGGGTTCCCTGCATGGAGCCTGTTTCTCCCTCTGCCTGTGTCTCTGCCTCTCTCTCTCTCTCTCTCTCTCTCTCTCTCTTCTCTCTCTCTGTCTTTCATGAATAAATAAATAAAATCTTAAAAAGAGTGACATTGTAAGAAGACAATTGAATGGATGGCAGATGGTTATGGAAGGAGGGAGAGATGAAATGAGAGATAAATGCACAGACAGAAATGGATGGAAATGTAGTTCCTAAAGAGATGGATGGACGACAGGATAGAGAATAAGGAAATGGATGGCTGAACAGAGGGATGAATGGGCATATGGAGGAGGGATGGATGGATGTGATGGAAGATAGATTTGCATGGACAAATGGAAGAATGAAGAGATGAATATGTGAATGAGAGCTGGATGTAAGGACAGCTGAATGGAAAGACGGATGAGTAAATACATGAATGGTTAGATAGTTGTTGTTATTGTTGTTTTTAAGATTTTATTTATTCATTCATGAGAGAGAGAGGCAGAGACACAGGCAGAGGGAGAAGTAGGCTCCCTGCAGGAAGCCCAATGTCCAGGATCCCTGGACTCCAGGATCATGCCCTGAGCCAAAGGCAGATGCTCAACTACTGAGCCACCTAGGCATCTCATGGTTAGATATTTGAATGGATGGATGGCCAGATGAATGGTTGAAGGGTTGGATGGCAAACGAATGGACAAATAGCTGGATAGGTGGAGAGCTAGATACACAGGTGAATGGATGGACAGTGGATATTTTAAAAAGATTTTATTTATTTATTCATGAGGAACACAGAGAAAAGCAGAGACATAGGCAGAAGGAGCAGCAGGCTCCTCACAGAGAGCCCGATGTGGGACTCGATCCCTGGATAGGGATCATGCCCTGAGCCAAGGCAGATGCTCAACTGCTGAGCCACCCAGGAGTCCCTTTTATTTATTTATTTTTTATGTTTTAGATTAAAAAAAAATTAATCTCTACACTTAAGGGTTGCACACTCCACCAACCAAGCCAGCCAGGTTCCCCTGGTTGGATGTTTAGATGGATGGATGAACATACACTTGGATGGATGTTTGGAGAGTTTAATGGGCTTTGAAATGGATGAATGGAAAGCTGGGTGCATGTATAGATGGGAAAATGGGCTGTAGAACAATTAAGTAAGTGTGGAGCCAGACCACCTTGATTTGAATCCTCATTTTGCCACTGGTGGGTGATTTGCCTTATTTTAATTTGCCTGTTTCCTCATCTTTTCCAGAGGGATGATAATAATAGTTCCTATCTCCTGGTGTTTTTGTGAGGACTGAATGAGCTGATACATATAAAACCCAAGATCTGTGTCTCAGATATTCCTAGATTTATTGTGATGGGAGGATGGATGCACAGATGATTGGATGGCTGAATGGACAGTGTATGACCAAATCAAGGAAGGAAGGAACAGTGAGGGAGGTGAATGGAGTCATGGACACTCATGAGACACCCACAGGCATTTTATTAGGGCCTTAGGAAGGAGTCCTGTGGAATCTTTCCCTCTGTGATCCCAAGGGTTATGGCCCTGGGAATAGGTTAGACTTGGATATAGGACAAGGTGACATCACCCTTAATCTCCAGCATGTCCACGTTCTGGAGGGCTGAAAGGCGATGGGAAAAGTCGAAGAGATGCTGGCCGTTGGCGTAAACCTTGAAACGATCCGTGCCACAGCGAATGGACAGCTGTAGGGAGAGGGCAGGCTTGAGGCCAGGGCCGGGACAGAGGCTCTGGAGAGAAAGGGGGTGGGAAGGAGACCCCAGACTCACATCAAAGAATTGCCCAGGACTAAATGGGTTGTAGGAGAGCTTCCTGTCCTCAGATCCCCATGAACCATTCAGACAGCTGTTCCGAACCACAAGACCCTCGGTCAGGCGAGGGTTAATGTGCAGAGCCAGGTCCCCGGAGGATTCCACCATGAAGTTGATGACAAAGCTGAAGGCAGAGTGAAGGAGGTGGGAGTCGGATGGGGGGTCAGCACTGGTTCTCCCAGGGAGGTGATGGGGGCCCAGACTCCTGGGTCTGAGGGAGGAAGGGGGCCGAGGACTCCCACCTTGGTCTAGATTGGATACCTTTTGCTTGTGAAGGGTACGAAGCCCTTGATTATGACTGTTCTTCGGACTGTAAGCCCTCCTTGCAATCTCTTCCTAAATGGCACAGGCTGGGGGAAGAGAACATGAGGTCCTATCATCCTCAGGTCACCAGAACCCAGGCAGGGACACATTTTCAGAGATGAGTGCCCACTCCTAAGAAATGTCCCCAATCTCCATCCCCTCCCTGCTCTGGCTACCAACTCCACCCTCTCGCTACCTCCCAACCCCACCCCCCATTGGTTCCCACTTCCCCACAAACTACCCACCACAGATCCCTAAGCCCCATAGGACACTTTACCGGGTTGAAGACTGGGGGTCCCTCCATGGTCTGTGAAGTGAGGAAGGAGAGAGATTACTCTGTAACATTCGACACATATTTACGGCACACCAACAACATGCAGGCATATCTCTGGGTGCTGGACTGGTACGACTGGGACCCAACCTCCTTGACTCCGTCCCACTTCTCGCCACCCCCCCACCAGGTGGCCCCACAACCTTCCCACTTACAGGCAGGCTACTTGGCTGCTGCTGGGTGTGTCCAGGACCCTACACAGACGGATGGAAGGCACGAATGATGAGGGAGTCTGGGGGTCCTTCGGCTGCCCCAAGACCTCCTCACACCACCAAACCCCTGCCACAAGGAGAAACCCCTCAGCCATCAGTAGGGACTTCCTGGGTAAGCCAGAATTCCCATGTATGTCTGTGGACACAAAGGCAATGTATGAAGGCAGGCAGGCAATGAGGGAGACCCCAAACTAGGGCCTGGAGGGTGTCACGGATGCCTGCCCAGGGTAGCCCCACCACCACCATCTAAGGGAACTCTGAGGTCAAAGAGCGGCACTAGGTGGCTTATTAATGGAGCTGAACTTGCCTTGTTTAGAGAACTCCAGTGCGCGGTGACACTCACTCCACCCCTTTGGGGCAAGCCTGGCAAATGTTATGCTTGTACTCTCCCTTATCCTGCTTCCTCCTGCCAGGGAGCCCCTCATCGCCCCTCTCCCCGCTGCCCCTCCACCTGGAAGCTTCTATAAAGCCTGTGCTCCTCAGAACATCTCCCCAGCCCACACCACAGGCAGCCCTGCTCAGCACCCTGGGTGCTCGCCGCTGGGGCTCTGGGGAGCCCTGTCTCTCCCCCGTCGGCCTCAGGCTCTCAGCCTGCATGGGGCGCTGATCCTGGGTCTCAGGCTCCGTCTCCCTGTCTGTCTCTGGGTCTCTCTTGTCCGCACCTCCACGCAGGCGCAGCAGGAAGGCCCAGCCCTACATCACTGAGAGCCGCCTTTCTGCCTTGACTTCTATTTTCAGCCTGCTGTTCTGAATAGGCTTATTCAAAAATAGACTTATTGTGGGATGCCTGGGTGGCTCAGCGGTTGAGCATCTGCCTTTGGCTCAGGTCATGACCCTGGAGCCCCGGGATCGATTCCCCCGTCGGGCTCCCTGCATGGAGCCTGCTTCTCCCTCTGCCTGTGTCTCTGCCCCTCTCTCTCTCTGTGTCTCTCATAAATAAATAAAATCTTAAAAAAAAAAAAAAAGCCTTATTGTCCTTTCTCTCGTTCGAATGCTGGATGAGGGGGATCCCTGGGTCGCTCAGCGGTTCAGCGCCTGCCTTTGGCCCAGGGCGTGATCCTGGAGTCCCGGGATCGAGTCCCGGTCGGGTTCCCGGCATGCAGCCTGCTTCTCCCTCTGCCTGTGTCTCTCTCTCTCTCTATGTCTATCATGAATAAATAAATAAATAAACCTTAAAACAAAAACAGAAACAAATGCTGGGTGAGGATGAGTGTCGATAGTACAGGTGAGCACCCGTAGGCCCGGAGCCTCCTGTCAGATGAAGACATTCCTGCTGTTCCTTCATCTGGGAGGCAGAGGGGCCCCACTGAGCGCACACACACACACACCCCCCGCTTGTGTGTGATCTGTGGCTCTGCCACCTGCCAGCTCTGTGACCTGCGGCAAGTTATTTAAACTCGGTTCCCACATCTATAAACCAGGGCGCCTAGGATCATCAGAGGGCTCCCCTGTCCATGGAGGTGGGGGCCTTACAGGTTGGGGGGTGTAGAGCCCTCAGCTGAAGGACAGGGTGGGAGTCCGGAGTTTGGGCGTCTCTAAGTGCTCCCGGGGCTGTTCTGGTGGCTGGCTGTCCACTGAGGGCCTGGGAGCGGGGTTCCTAGGTGGCAGGGTGCGTGTCTGCCCAGCGGTCACAGAGGCCGCCGGGTCATTTCCAGGGGCGGGCGGGCCGGCCCCCAGCCTCGCCAGCAGTGGGTATCGTGTGCCTTTCTACCTGTGGGTGTGCAGCGGGAGCTCATTGCGAATTGAAGTGGGTTTCTCCGCGATTAGGCAAGGCAACTTCTCGTGAACTCATCTGCTGTCCCTGTGGCTTTCGAGCCTTCTGATCTAGACCTCCTGACTCAGCTTCCCGCCTTCCTCCTCCTCCAGGAAGCCCTCCCTTTAGACTCCCCAAACCTGCCCTAACCGCTTGCACCCAACACCATCCAGTGGAATGTCTGCCTTCCGAGTGAACTGTTGGTTGCCTTGGGGTCTGTGGCCCAGCTAGCAAAGGGGCTGCCCCTGAGCAGGTGCCCCGGAAATAGACGAAGATGGGAATGAATGACGGAGAGGAGAGGGCACACAGGGAGGGAGACACCACACACCTGGCCCAGGGGCTGGGTGCCGCCAATGAAATTGATCGATTGAAGCTCCACGTCCCCTTCCACTTGCAGGTGGGTGACCAGCTGTAGGGGCAGCCGGTGCCCGAACTCATAGAAGGGATTTCCATTTACGACCACCTGGAGGGCAGAGGAAAGGGCAGAATCAGCACCCGTGACCTTGGGAAGGCAGAAACAGGAAGTAGGGAGCAGTGATCATTTTAACTTGGAGTCCAGTCTTGGAGGTGAGCTGGATGGCCACAGTCAGGAATCTTGGAGTCTGGGGCACCTGGTGGCTCAGTGGTTGAGCCTTTGGCTCAGGTCGTGATCCCAGGGTCCTGAGATCAAGTCCCAGATCAGGCTCCCCACAGGGAGCCTGCTTCTCCCTCTGCCCGTGTCTCTGCCTCTCTCTCTCTCTCTGTGTCTCTCATGAATAAATAAATAAAATCTTGAAGAAAAAAAAAAGTTCACAGATTGGAGGACAAAAGAGAATGGAGATATTAGTCAGGATAGCAGTAAGGAAAGAATCAAGTCTGAGTCCTGGTTTGGGCACCAAATAGGTTAGGGCTGAGTCTGGCTCTGACGTGTTGGTTGTCTGAACTCAGATAAGTCACTTCACCTCCCTGAGCCTCTGTTTCCCCGTCTGTAGAATGGAGGCTGGCTCTGGTCTGGGCTTGTTGGGAACATTAAACCCCCCCAGATAGGCATGTCAAAGGCGTTCTGGAAATCCTGTGTAGAGTCTTGCCTTGTTATCATATCTAAGTGTCTTTCATGTCATTACAGCTCTACTTAGAGTGCTAAGCAGTGGGCACGGGGCTGACAGCAGGCCTGGGTCCGAAGGCCTGGGTGCTTCTCGCACACTAAACACTGCGTGGTCATAGCAACCTGGTGATTCTCTCTTTAGCCCCATAAGCTGGGACAGGGGATTGTCCCTGTTGTTCAAGAAAGCAGAGTCTCCAGGTGGTAGAGTGACCAGCCCAAGGTCACACACTGGGAAGTGGCAAAGCCCAGACCTGAGTCCTTGCCAGTCCAACTGCAAACCATGACGTTAACCTCTGCTGCTAAGGCCAGGAATCCGGGTGCCTGTGTGAGGGCAAATAAAGTCCAGGTAGGTTCTCTAACCCCATGATCCCCCTCCAGGAGACTCCCTGCATCGTCCCGCAGAAGGGAATGTATACAAGGATGTCGCTGGAGTGTCATTGAGGGGAACCAGAGGCAGGGATGCAGGCAATCCAGAGCAGGGATGCAAGGAGGCCCACACTCTTGTGTACACAGGTCACACATTTTTAAAATGCTGGCATGGTAGTAATCAATCACGTGTGGGACTTATCCAGAGCCTGATTCCAAGTGTAGAAAACAACAAACATCAAGGTATTTATGGGATGACAGGACCGCTGACTAGATGTGGGGGCCCTGAAAAGAATGGCCAATGTCTTGGGTGTGGTAATGGCATCGTGACTGTGCTCCTGAAAATCAAAAATGTATGAATAACATGATAGATTTGGGATTTGCTCTTAAATTGGATGGGAGGGGAAATGTGAGAGAAGGATGACAGCAGAGGGACCTGGAGCTCATGACCACCGAAGTTTCCTTCTCTGTGTGTTCAGAGTTCGCCATAAGAAATAGGAAAATTAGGGGCACCTGGGTGGTTCGGGCGACGATTAAGTGTCTACCTTGGGCTCAGTCCTGGGACCAGCCTCACCTTGGGCTCCCTGCTGGGTTCTCTCTCTCTCTCTGCCCTCGCCCCCAAGCTGGTGCGCTCTCTCTCTCTCTCTTTTTAAGATTTCATTTAATTATTCATGAGAGACAAAGAAAGAAAGAGGCAGAGACACAGGCAGAGGGAGAAGCAGGCTCCATGCCGGAATCCCAATGAGGAACTGGATCCGGGTACTCCAGGACCATGCCCTGAGCCCTGAGCGGAAGGCAGACCGCTGAGCCACCAGGCGTCCCCTTCTCTCTCTCAAATAAATAAATAAAATCTTAAAAAAAAAAAAAAAGCAAAAATACACATTTTGCAAGAACACAGAGGAACAAGGTGAGACACATGCAATCTGGGCCGTTCATGGTGGAGGAATAGGAATGAGAAACGAGAGGGGAAATTTTTGTTTTTTGGGAGAAAAATGTTTTCACAGTCAGGAAAGGAGGAAAAGAAAAAGGGAGGTGGGAAGGGTGGCGGGGGAGAGGGAAGCAGGGCGGGGGCGGGACGAACGGAGGCCCCGCCCCCGAGCTCAGACCTCATAGGGCTCCGCGGGGAGGGGGCGGGGCGGAAGGAGAGGGCGGGGCGGGGCGGGGCGAACGGAGGCCCCGCCCCGAGCTCAGACCTTGTAGTGCTCCGCCAGGACCATGAACACCAGCTCGAAGTGGGTGCCCTTGCGGAAGGGCATGCTCCTCTTCTTCTCCTCGCTGCCCCACTTGCCGCCCAGATGCGAGTTGAACACCACCTTGTCCCAGCCATCAAAGCGGGGATTGAAGTGGAAGGCAATGTCGGAGCCCGGGTGCGCCCCCGCCACGAAGTTCACGCAGAACCTGGCCAAGAGACAGGAAGGGCCGTCCCCTGCAGGATCCCGCCTGCCCAAGCAGAGGACCCTCCTCCGGGAAGCCCTCTCGGACCTACCCTGTTCCAAGGTTCCACAACAGGTCCCTGAACTGGGCGGGAGGGGGGTAGGGCGCCACGACAAAAAGGGGACAACACATTAGGCACTGTTGACCCAAGAGCGGAGGGGTGGGTAGTGGTCCTGAAGTCCAGGGGCAGATTCCCACCGCAGCGCGTTCCCTCACTCCCTTTCCCTACCAGGCCGCCGTGCCCCCAGCCTCTCCCAAGTTTGCAACTGAGACTCCTGCATTTCTGCGTTCATCACGGGTCAGACACTGTCCTAGGAACCCTACATGTATGGGTTCAGGTCTCTCTGCTCCCTCCCTGCCCCACAGGCCACTCCCCACCTGCAGCCAGGGGGGTGCGCAGTGAACACGTGGGTCAGAGCACCACCCTCATGCCAGCATCCCTGAAGTTATTCCAACTGGGCAAACACACACCCCCGTCAGGGCCTTTGCACTAGCTGTACTTTCTATCTACTGGCTCCCTCTCTCCCCTCCTTTGGTTCTTTGCTGAAGTGTTCCCTCCCCAAAGAGGCGTTCCTCCTCTATTTAAAGGGACAATGCCACACCCCGCCCTGCCCCACATCCAGTCCCCATCTCCTTTCCCTATTTGTCTCCATAGTGCTTAGAACAACTGGACCCTGCATATGTAATTTTTATCTTTCCTCTCTCCTCTCTACTAGGATGTTCGCTCCACGTGGGCAAAGGTCTTTGTCCTGCTGACTGCTCTGCCCCCAGTGCCTAGGCACATAGTGGGCACTTAGTGAGCAAAGAAACAATGAATAAAAAAACAACAGTGCCTTGAGTTCAGTTCAATTGTCATCACCAATTTAAGGCCACAAAAAAAAATGCTAAGACTTATTTTAGTCCTTACTTTCCAGTACTACATGTTTCACACATTGAATCCTCAAAACAATCGCATCTTACAGATGGGAAAGTAAAGCACGGAGAGGGACAGGAGCTTTCCCAGCCGGCGGGAAGGCTGTCAGTGACAGAGCTGGCCGGGCTCTGAGCCTGCGGGCTGAATTCATGCTATCACACCCGTCAATTCCAATCCAACATCCCAACTCCTGGGCTGCTCCCTGACCTCTTCCAGGCCCCCATACTCCCTGCTCCTGGTCACCAAGCCCCGGACATCCCAGGCTAGAGCAGGTCTTTGGCCATCGGGTACAGTGGCCCAGAGCCCCCTTCCCGAGCAGGGTGAGGAAGAGAAGGGCTCCTGCATTAGAGTGGAAGCCCCTCTCTGCAGCCCCCTCCTAGCCTAGCCTGGTGTGGGGGAGCATCTTACCTCTTCATGTGCTCACTGGTCATTCCTTGGATGTACACAGACATCCCCACACTGAGACCTCCCGGGATGGGCTTGTTGTAGGGCAGAGTCTGTGGAAGGGAACTGGTGAGGCTTTACCCCTCATGGAGAAGTCCCCCACTCTCATTAGCAAGGGAGAGGACATCAGGGGTGAGGGATCACCAGGAAGGTGGAGAGAGCCAAGAGTCAGGGATAGACATAAATAGCCTGAATGTCAGGGTGGGAGTTAAGTCAAGCTTCAGAGTCAGAATTGGCTACATCAGATTTGAGGGTGGGGTGGGTGCCTCCGAGGATCAGGGTGAGAGTAACTGGTGTGTGGGGGTCAGGGTGGAGCTAAGCCAGGACCTGCAGTTAGATCCTGGGTCACTGTCTCACCGGATTGTAGGTGGGCTGGTAGCCGGGTGCAGGGACATAGGCCATCTTGAGAGGCTGGGCTGGTGGCTAGTCCAGCGAGAAGAGATGCAGGAGCAGGGAATGGTGGTAGATGGCAGGTAGTGGGTGGCTCTTATACCTGAGGAAAAGGGAGTGGCTGGCAGGGCAGGATCCACGGGTCCCTCTTCTGGGTACCCCAGGCTCACATCTTTTTCTAGGGTACCCTCTGTGTCCCTTCTCTTGCTAGCCTCACTGGTAACCAGCCAGGACCTGGATCGTCTGGGCTGGGCTGGGGGGACTCAGGTCAGAGACCCCTCCTTTAGGCCTTTCTACAAAGAGGAAGTGCTAGTGAACTTTGGTCCTGCCAGAGCCTTATCAGAGCCCATAAAAGCCTACCCAGACCTTTGTTAGCAGAGGGAGGGTGAGATCAGGAAGGTTGGGCCGGGCAAGACTGCAGGAGTGGCCCATGACAGATGGGCAATGTTAGGAAGTGAAAGGAGGGAGGAACCGGGTGCTCTGGACACCCCTAGGAACTACAAAAGCACCTACATTTATTGCACGCCCGACCCATGTACATTAGACTATCTATAGTGGCTTAAAAGATGATTTCTGGAGCCAGATCTTAGGGTTTCAGATCTTCCCTGGGCCACTTCCTGTTTTGTCTTGGGTCAGTGCCTCAACCTCAATTTCCTCATTTGCCCATCTGTAAAATGGGATTTTAATAGTTCAACCTCCTAGAAGCCTTGAAAGGAATCACTAAGCTAATAATTGCTCAGAACAGGACTTGAGTATAAAAGGCACTAAAGTGATCATTGGCTTCTTGCACTCATTTCAAACATAAACCCAGGAGGTTGGGATTATATTGGGACATGAAAACCGTAAGGTTTTTTTTTTTTTTTGAAACCTTAAGTTTAAAGAAATGAGGCAGGGATGTCTGGCTGACTCCGTTGGTAGAGCATGGGACCCCCTTATCGTCAGGGTGGTGAGTTCAAGCCCCACCTCATGTGTGGGGCCTACTTAAAATAAAAAATAAAAGAAAAATGAGGCAGTTGGCCAAGACTGGGTAGCAATGGAACTCTAGCCAGATGCCAGCGTCAGATCCAGCAGGCTGTGCAGTGAGTGGGTGCCAGGCAGGGCGCACACCGCCCTCCAGTCTGGAGCAGCAGGGAGGCCATCTGGAGCCTTCCAGCCCAGAGGCAGCCATGTGACTTTTGCTTGCTCGTGCCCGCCAGGCGTTCTGCCGGGCCTGGCCCGCCCACTGCCAGCTCTGAATGGGCATCGCCTTCTGGTTCCATTGGTCAAATCTCCATATGGAGCTTGGAGCCCGCAGGGCCATCCTGGCTCCTTTCGGCTTCCCCTCTCTTTCCAATACAGACACCAGGTTCATTAAGTTGCTTTATTGTTCGGGTGATGATAAGTCAGTCCCTGGGCATAAGGATCAGTGTCATAATGTCAGAAACAGGGAGACCAAGGGAGAAGGCACCGGCGACCATCTTCACTAATCCTCCTTCTCTGCCCATGAGGAAATGGGAAGGAGGTAAGATAAGTCCAGGCCCCAGGCCAGGCCCTGGGCCGCAGCGGTTCTCAGAGCTTGGAGAAGGTGACGCTCTTCAGTTCCTTCTTCTCCATGGCAGCCTGGACCGACTTAATGATGTCCTGGGTTTGCAGCATGCTCATGTTCCAGGTCGCCTGGATGAAGAGGGTAGGGGAAGGCTGGAGTCGAATCAATGAAAAGCAGGGAGGAGGCAGCAGCGCACCAAGCAGAGGACAAGGCCTGCAGAGGGCTGCTGGGACCTGACTGGTTGCTATGGGATCAGAGGAGGGCTGTGATTGGTTGGACGCAGAGCCTTACCATGTAGTTGAGGCCCTCAGTCACCGGATGGTTGCGCGAGTAGTTGAGGTTGATCTTGGTGCTCTGCACTGCCACGGGGCTCTTGGTGGAAATCTCAGCCGCCAGGGTGAAGGCCGCATCAAGCATGCCCTCCTTGTCTGGGAACAACCGGCTGCGGATGAGGGGAACCCGTAAGTGGGGCGGAGGGGGAGACGCGGCTGGCCGCAAAGGACTGTTTCTCTTAAGATTTTTTCAAAGATTTTTATTTGAGAGAGAGAGGGAGCATGAGCAGGGGGGAGCGGCAGAGAGAGGGAGAAGCAGACTCCCCGCTGAGCAGGGAGCCCCAACGGGACTCGATCCCACGATCCTAGTAGGACCATGACCCCAGCGGAAGGCAGTCGGTCAGGGACTGAGCCACCCAGGCGCCCGAAGGGCTGTCTCCCATGGATGCATAAGTGGCCAATCACAGTAGAAGGCAGAAAACCCGCCGTGAAATGAAACAATCAGAGCAGCCGCTGGAGCGCAGACTAAAGAACTGACCACGCCGAGAGAGGAAGCCCCGGGAATCTGCGAGGATGCACACCCGCCCGAAGCGCCCGGCCCCGGTTGCCCCTGAGCTGTCAACCAGCGCAGGCCGCGGCTCCTACCTGACCAGCCCACTGCCCAGGGCCTCATCAGCCATCATTGTGCGGCAAGTGAAGGCCAGCTCGTTGACCAGACTGCAAGAGGACAGGGTGTATCAGGGGGACAGCAGTCATCCCGGGCCCAGGACACGCCCTGCGGTCCCCTCCCTGGCTCCTCCACCCACCTCTGGTTTCCGATGATTTTGGGTAGTCGCTGCAGCGTTCCCACATCTGCCGCCAGACCTATGTCCACTTCCTGGGGGGAGGAGGGGGGGCATCATGTCAGTCCTTGGTCTGTGGCTTTACTGCCCCCCACCATGCAACCTCAGTGGCAGCGAAATTCTGCATATATGGCAGAGGTCCCACTCCACAGCCACCTCAGAGACTGCCCCCACAACACCCCACTTCATTGCCATCTACCTGCTTTTGCCCATGTAGGTTCCTTCAGCCTAGAACCCAGCCCACCTCCCAGTTCCTCTGCCCTCCCAGCTCCTCTGGGTCAGCCACATCTATCTCCAGATGGAAGCCCTCAAACCCTGTCCATCTGACCCCCTTCCTGCCTCTATGGGCTCCATCCTGGCTCGGGTCTTCGCCAGCACTGATCCCAGCAGCAACCCCAGCCTCACCCCCACCCCTATACCTTTACTTACTCCAAACCCCATGTGGAAGCATAGCCTACCCTTGACTTCCTTCATGGCCAAAGTGTGACTTTTTTTTTTTTTTTTTTTTAGATTTACTTATTTATTTGATAGAGAGAGCAGGGGGAAAGGCAAAGGGAGGAGAGACTCCCAAGCACACTCCCCACTGAACATGGAGCCCAATGCATGGGGCTCGATCTCACCACCCTGAGATCATGACCTGAGCTGACATCAAGAGTCAGATGCTTAACCCACTGAGCCACCCAGGCGCCCCCAAAGTGTTACTTCTTAAGGTTCAATTCTGTTTAACTCTTCCACGAAGCCCTCACTTCTCACCCTCACTCTCACTCCCACCCTCTTAACCTGCTCTGTGGCTGCTCAGCTCCCGCCCTGCCAACCATCGCCCACCTCTGAGCAGGATCCCAGGAACCGGAAGCTCAGGAAGGCTCACCTTCACCTGGAAGAAAGCATCCTGGGCACAGTAGCGGATGTCACAGGCAGTGATGAGGTCCACACCTGCGAGGTGGAGACCAGTGGGGTTAAATACCCACAAGCACCGACCCCTCCTCCCAGGTAGTGGCGTTGTGCCTCTGGGCATCGTTTAACTAGTGATTGATCTGAGGCTGGAGGTCACTGGCTGAGGCGGAGAGGCAGCAGGCAACAAGCACCCCGCCAGAGCGAGGGCCCGGATGGGTGGTGGGTGGCTGACTCACCCGCACCGATGCAGGCCCCATGGATGGCAGCGATCACTGGCTTCGGACACTGCAAGGGAAAAGAAAGGGTGGTGTCAGGGCTGGTCCACAGGAGATGGACAGGGTTGGGGAGGGGTACCCCGCCAGCCCCCCAGAGAACCTTCTCAATGACACTGAAGGTCTCTTGGTATCTGGTGATGAGGTTACGGAGGTTCCAGCTGATGCGGGCCACATCATCTCCTTGGGGCTGAAGGATTTCTGAAGCCATGTCCATAAGGTCGATACCTGGTGGGGAGGCGTGAGGAGGACCCTGGAACCTCCCAGGCACCACCCTTCCCACTTGCCCCACCCCAGCATTACCCCCACTAGAGGTCAGAACTTAGCTTTAGCAGATTCGAACCCTCAAACCACCATGGGAGAAAGCCGCTTGACACAGGACCTAGCAAGGGACTGCATCTTGGGTGTGAAATAAATAAAAGCTAGCATTTATAGGGTCATGATTCACTTTATTCTCACAACAACCCTATGAAGTGGGTCCTATTACTATCTCCATTTTACTGGGGGGAGGGTAAACTAAGGTACATGGAGTTTAAGCCACTTGCCCAAGGTCACACTGGCTTGTGAGTAGTGGCACGGGGTAAGCCCAGAACCATGCACTGGTTCCAGAGGTCACGCTTTTCACCATGGTGTCAGGTGGCTTAGGAGACAAGGGTTTTTGGCATGAGTCAACGGTGATGACTTTCCTCAGGAAGATTCAAAAGATGGAGCAATTTTTGTGGCTCCAACTGCAAGACGATCCCAAATCTGACCTTTCCTCCACTAATCATTCTCCAGGACCCCTACTCTACCAAAAATTGTTTCCCCTGGTCTCCCCACTCCCACCCCTGCCCTGACTTTTCCCCACAGCAGCCAAGCGAACTTGTGAGCACATCAGGGTCTTCTCTTCTTCCCACCCATCGCACTTACTTGGAAGAAAATACAAGGTATGTGCCAAAACTTTGCCAGCCCTCATGGACATCGTTTCCAGCCTGTTCCTTTGGGCACAGAGGCCTCCAACAGCTGTTTCAACAACATCACATAGTCCCTTCCCGGGACTTTTGTTTTCCTACCTACAGGTCTCTGCCTAGAATAGTTCCTCCCTCTGTGGTGGTCAGAAGACGGACTCCAGAGGCGTCTGGGTGGCTCAGTAGTTGAGGTCTGCCTTTGGCTCAGGTCCTGATCCGGGGACCTGGGATTGAGTCCTGCATCGGGCTCCCCGCAGGGAGCCTGCTTCTCCTTCTACCTGTGTCTGCCCCTCTCTGTGTCTCTTGTGAATAAATAAAATCTTTTTTTAAAAAAGAAGACTGACTGCATCGTTCTGTTCAGGCCACAGCTCCTCAGAGAGGCCTACTCCGCTACCCTGGCTAAGTAGCATTCCTATCACCCTTTATATCCCTGTTATCACATAATTGTGGGCTTCTCGCACTTAGGGCCTGTCTCCCTCTCTAGGATGCGAGCTCCAGGAGGGGAGTTTTGTCTTTCTGCCCACTACTGCATTTGCATGCCTAAACAGACTCTAGTATACAGCAAGTGCTCAATAAGTGAACTACAGACAGCAATGCCCACCCTCATTGAGCAGGGGTGCACGAGAGGGAGTGGGGGTAGCGTGGGAGGAGAGGAGGAGCAGAGGGAGAGGGGGAGAGAGAATCTTAACCAGGCTCTATACTCAGGGCAATGCCTGACGAGGGCTCGATCTTACAACTCTTGGGATCATGACCTGAGCCAAAATCACGATGAGTCTGATGCTTAACTGACTGAACCACCCAGGTACTCCTGACAATGTGACTGTTGAGTAGAGATCTGAAGAAAGAGAGGGAGGGAGCTCTAGGGATATCTGGGATTAGAGCTCCAAATGTCAGGAAGAGCCAGTGCAAAGGCCCTGTGGTAGGAATGCTCCTGATCTGTGTGAACAGCATGGAGGAAGTGGGCAACCAGGTACGTGGGGCCTCACTGGCCAGGGGGTGGACTTTGACTTTTACTCTGAGTAAGACCTTGCTATGAGATGGTTCTAAGCAGAATCATCCCTTGCTTTCTTCCTCCTGGGGTTAATCATTCTCATCCTTTTGCCTCTGAACAAAGTTATTTGATAAAACTGAAAAACCGCTCCCATATCTGGCCACACTTGGGGTGGGTGGGTGTGTGTTTGCGGCCTCCAGGGCTTGTTTAAATAAGAGGGACCTGGAGCACCTAGGTGACTCAGTCCTTAAGCATCTGCCTTCAGCTCAGGTCGTGATCCCAGAGTCCTGGGATTGAGCCCATACCAGCTCCCTGCTCAGTAGAAGTCTGCTTGAGATTCTCTCTCCCTCCCCCTCTGCCCCTTGGCCCCATTTAGATGCTCGCACTTCCTCTCTCAAGTATATAAATAAAATCTCTAAAAATAAAGAAATAAGAGAGACTTGAAGATTTTTGGCTCAGGGTATAGCTGAATTTGTGCAAGGTAAATACAGGTAAGACAGGACTCCCGTGTGACCTCGGCCAGGCCACTTCATCCTCAGGGCCTCAGGCTTCTTCTCCACAAAATGAGGGTAAAACCCTCCCCAGAGGTGACAGAGAGGCCAGGCCTGGAGGAGACAGAGCCCCAGAGGTGCTTCGCCCTGGGCCTGCCCTGTCACAGGGCATCCCAGTTACTTCATGTGCCCCATTTCAGCGGAGGCCAGAAGTGCCCACCGGCATCTGCTGGCTTCCACAGCAGGTCTGTGAAGCCTGTGTGACTCAACAGAACCCACGCTGGCTCCCAGAACAAGCCCAGCCTGGAACCTTGCAACACCTCCTATCCCTGGCTTTTCTGGTTTACCCACACCGCCCAGACCTGCACACCTGGGTTTCTGCAAACGCTTGAAATAAAGGACCAGACCATGGTACGAGGTGTCCTCCTCCCACCTAAGAACTGCTCATTGCAGACAAGCCCCCCATCGGGCTCCCCTGGGAACCTCGAAGTGCTCCAGATCTCATTCATAAACCTTACTCTGTTATTCATTATTCTAAGTAATAATGGCTCCAACAATAAAAGGTCTACACGTTTTAGGGGTGCCTCGGTGGCGCAGTCGGTTTAAGGATCTGACTCTTGATTTCGGCTCAGGGCATGATCTCAGGGTCGGGAGATTAAGCCCCACGTTGGGCTCTGTGCTCAGTCTGCTTAATGTTCTCTCTCTCCCTCTGCCCACCCCCTCCTGCTCTCACACTTTCTCTCTCTCTCTCTAAAAAAAAAAAAATCCTAGCTCTGCCATTTTCCACTGTAAGAACCGGGCAAGTTTCTTCCTCTCTCTGGGCCTCAGTTGCTTCACACATAAAATGGGGGACGATAATTGCACTTATCTGGAAGGGTTCTGGGGAGAATTAATTAATATGTGGACAGGTCCAGACACTCTGCAGATGTTAAATACGTGTGGGCTACTTCCCTCCTTTTATTTATTTATTTAATTAGTGGTTCTATTCTATCACTGGAACTACTAATTATATTGGGTTTCTTCTTTCTGGCCTTGCAAGTCTTGCTGTTGAAAATGAGAGCAGACGGCTTCAGCCATTTAGGAACTGAGATGATAGCCCCAGGCCTGACACAGCCACTGACGAAGCCTAGTCTTTCATTTCTCTGGCACGAGCTCCGTGAAGAGGAGGGCTGAGAACCAGGGGCTACCTTCCTGTTTCTAGGTCCAGGGCCCCCAGGAAGGGGCTTGCGCTGTGGTGTCTGTTATCCAAACAGATCAACGAGAGGAGAACGAAGAGAGGGGACATGTAAAAATGTTAAGAGGGGAGACAACGAGAAATAGCCTGTTTACTGTCTGTCTTCCCCACTGAGCTGGCCACTCCATGATGCCAGGGCCTGGGGCTGCCTCGGTCACCACTGTGTCCCCAGCAGCGGGCTGGGCCCTGTGAAGAGAGCAATGTACCCACCTACTGCTTCACTTCTGGAATGGAAGCTGCCCACATAGGACAACTAGCATGTTTTGGGTTGACAAGATATAAACCACCACCTGATGGCACAGGGTAGATTCTGGAGGAAGTTGTCACTTAAAAGAAGGGACTAGCACCGTGAGAATTAGCTGGAGTTCTTTAAAAAAAAATTTTTTTAAAAGATTTATTTATTTGTTTGAGAAAGGGAGAGAGAAAGAACATGAGTGAGAGGGGCAGAGGCAGAGGGAGAGAGAATCTCAAGCTGACTCCACAGTGGGTTTGGAGTCTGAGCAGGGCTCAAGTTTGCAGTCCTGATATTAGGACCTGAGCTGAAACCAAGAGTCATACCCTTGATCGACTGTGTCACCTAGGCACCCCGAGAGTTAGCTATTTTTAAAGTTTCTAGACTAAGGGGAGGCTGGAAGTTGTGCCTGAAGAACCAGAAAACAGAGTCCAGGGTAACCCTAGCTGCTGGAAAGTGAGGCGGGATATTCCAGAAAAGAGAGAGCCAGAGAAAGGAGCCCCAAATTCTATGGACCATCTCTGCCCAAATCTCTTACTGACCCATGAACCATGCATGCAGCCCAGCAAGAGATTTAAAAACTGATTCCAGGGATCCCTGGGTGGCGCAGCGGTTTGGCGCCTGCCTTTGGCCCAGGGCGCGATCCTGGAGACCCAGGATCAAATCCCACGTCGGGCTCCCGGTGCATGGAGCCTGCTTCTCCCTCTGCCTGAGTCTCTGTCTCTGTTTCTGTCTCTCTCTGTGTAACTATCATAAATAAATAAAAATTAAAAAAAAAAAAAAACTGATTCCAACTAAGCTGCTAGAACAGGAAATTCAAGTCTCCAGAGGTAGAGAATAGGACCCAGAGTTTCCACATCGTCTTTCCATATCCCAATATCCAGGATACAACCCAGAATTTATTCCAAATGCAAACAAACAGGAGAATGAGACTCAGTCTTTCAAGAGAAAAGATAATGAACATAGACTGACCCCAACGTGACCCAGATGTTGGAACCAGGAGACAAGAGTTTTAAAGCAGTGGTTAAAACTAGGAGCAACAGTGCAAAGAACATGCTTGTGATCAATAACAAGCTACAGTAGAGAAACAGCAAATATAAAAAAAAGAACCAAGTGGAAATTTGTGAACCCAAAACCACAGTATCTAAAATTTTTAAAATCACTGGATGGGCTTCACAGTAGAATAGGATGACAAAGGATTCAGGGAATTTGGTCAATGGAAATTATCCAGCCTGAAGAACAGACACGTGGGACAATTAAAAGTCCTAACAGACAAAACCACAATGAGATACCACCTCACACCAGTGAGAATGGGGAAAATTAACAAGGCAGGAAACCACAAATGTTGGAGAGGATGCGGAGAAAAGGGAACCCTCTTACACTGTTGGTGGGAATGTGAACTGGTGCAGCCACTCTGGAAAACTGTGTGGAGGTTCCTCAAAGAGTTAAAAATAGACCTGCCCTACGACCCAGCAATTGCACTGTTGGGGATTTACCCCAAAGATTCAGATGCAATGAAACGTCGGGACACCTGCACCCCGATGTTTCTATCAGCAATGGCCACAATAGCCAAACTGTGGAAGGAGCCTCGGTGTCCATCGAAGATGAATGGATAAAGCAGCTGTGGTTTATGTATACAATGGAATATTACTCAGCAATTAGAAACGACAAATACCCACCATTTGCTTCAACGTGGATGGAACTGGAGGGTATTATGCTGAGTGAAATAAGTCAATCGGAGAAGGACAAACAGTGTATGTTCTCATTCATTTGGGGAATATGAATAATAGTGAAAGGGAATATAAAGGAAGGGAAAAGAAATGTTGGGAAATATCAGGAAGGGAGACAGAACATAAAGACTCCTAACCCTGGGAAACGAACTAGGGGTGGTGGAAGGGGAGGAGGGCGGGTGTTGGAGGGGAATGGGTGACGGGCACTGAGGTGGACACTTGACGGGATGAGCACTGGGTGTTTTTCTGTATGTTGGTAAATTGAACACCAATAAAAGTTAATTAAAAAAAAAAAAAAAAAGTCCTAACAGACATGTAACTGGAAATCAGTGCGTGTGTGTTGAAAGCATGTTATTATAATACACTTTAGTGATATTAAAAAACAAAAACAGACTGATAAGTTAAGGGCCTTGGTCAAGGCCACGGATCAGACTTCAAAGCTCATCATTCAGTCATGTTCTATTGGACTCATTTTGGTATTTGAATGTTTTATTTTTATTTTAAAGATTTTATTCATTCATTCATTCATTCATTCATTCATGAAAGACACAGAGAGAGAGGCAGAGACATAGGCAGAGGGAGAAGCAGGTTCCCTGCAGGGAGCCCGATGTGGGACTCGATCCCAGGACCCCGGGTCATGACCTGAGCTGAAGGCAGATGCTCAACCACTGAGCCACCCAGGCCCCCCGTGGTATTTGAATGTTTTAAATTAAAGAAAGAAAAAGATAAAAGTGGAAGTTAGAAGCTGGAACCCTAGTTAGGAAGCACTGCTCTAATGCCAGGAGCAGGGGAGACTGGCAGGGGTGAGGGTGGAGAGCAGCTGGTACCTGCAGTGAATACTTTTCCTGCACCAGAGATCACCACAGCCCGACAGTCAGGGTCTTGTGCTATCTTGTTGAAGCACTCCACCATCTCTCTGGGCGGGGCAAGGAGAGAAGGGCTGCGGCTTGGAAGGGTATCCCGTGCCCTCATGAACCCTGTCCCCCACACCCCACTCCTGCCCACTCCCTCAGGCCTCCATGATCCGCAGGCCCTACCTCCAGAAGGCCTTGTTCATGGCATTCCTCTTCTCAGGCCGGTTCAGCTGCACGTGCAGGATGTGCTTCTGAGCAGCTGTCACCCGAAGGGACTCATAGTTGTGGCCTGGTGCTTCTCTGGGGGCTGCTGTGGAGGCCTCATCTTGCCCAGCGGAGCTCAAGGGGCGAAGGCAAAGGCTGAGGCCCTGCGGGGTGGGCGCCACCAGTCCTGGGGAGATAAAGGAAAAGAAGAGGCTTTGAGGTGAGGACCCCAGGTTGGGGACACAGTGCCTTCAAGAGCAGAAGGGCCCCATTTCATTTCAGTGATGTTAGACTGGGGAACGCGGGTCCCTAAGAAACCTCAGTTTAGGAGGATACAAACTTTCAGATTAGGAGGGCACTTATCAGTGGCCTCAGTGAGAGGACTTCTTCAGACCCTTGATCGTGGGGCTGACCCCACATGGGGAACGCGAAGCGACCCAATTGTAAGGCACAGGCTTACAGAATTAGGGCGCTCTTTGGTTGGGAGCATATGCACCCCCTGTGTTTAAGGTGCTCAGCCCGGCACCCGCGACAGGCCTCCCCATCCTATGGCGCTTATGACGGCACGACGGAGCAACGGACTCCAGAGGTCGAGGTGACTCACGCCGCATTAGCAGATCTCGGAGACTGCGAGAAGCCACCATCGCTGCCGCCATCGCAACCCAGGAGCTAGCGGAACTAGCCCGACAGACAGGAAGAAACCAAGGGGGCGGGTACGACGCCACCATGTTTGGCGAGGGCACCGATGCCGCAGCCTGATGGCGCTGGCGCCCATACCTCCGCCATCTTTATTAAGGGCAACCGGAAACAGGCGTTTAGTAATGCGCCCTTTGCCCCAGGGGGAACCTGGCGTATTGTTGCTGCTGCACGTTTCAGCCCAGCGCTGTTGCATAAGGGTGGGAGACACCGGGGACGGTTGAAATGTTCAAGGACATAATGGCAGAGTAACTGCAGCCTTGCAATTTTGTCATCATGCACTGGGAACTTGTTAACTGAAAAAAAAAAGTTATCTAGTACTGAGCTTACCCTTGTAAGAGAATGAAAATATAGAGGAGCCAACATTGCGCGCTTTGCAATCTGTTTGAACTCGCACACCACCAAGAGGTCGCACTATTTTTGATTGTGCCCTGAGGAAATTGGAGCTTGGGGGAGGGAAAGTACTAGTTGAAGGTATCTGGGCTTCAGGAGTGCCAAAGAGGGCATCTATGCGGCTCTGAAGTTCATGTGCTTAAAATAATTTCTTTAAAAAATAAAACTACTTCGGAAAAAGCCAGTTACCCAAGAACCTCAAAAGTGCCATAAAACTGCTTAAGCATGCTCTTTAGGGAATTGTGCACCAAGACAGAAGCCTCCAGGCAAATGGAATTATAGGAAATACCTTGCCTTCTTAAATGTGTCATAGACGGGTAAGCTCTTTTGGAAAACTTCCATCAACAGAGAACTGTTTATGGTTATTGGAAAACTTCCATCAACAGGGAACTGTTTATGGTTATCTATGTAATGGGAAGCTCTGAAGCCACTGTGCAGACGCCAGGCCAGCATAGGAAACAATTTTAAATTTTAGAATTTATTTCTTAAGATTTTCTTTGAGAGCAGGGATCCCTGGGTGGCGCAGCGGTTTGGCGCCTGCCTTTGGCCCAGGGCGCGATCCTGGAGACCCGGGATCGAATCCCACGTCGGCCTCCCGGTGCATGGAGCCTGCTTCTCCCTCTGCCTGTGTCTCTGCCTCTCTCTCTCTCTCTGTATGACTATCATAAATAAATAATAATTAAAAAAAAAAAAAGATTTTCTTTGAGAGCAAGTGTGTGATAGCACAAGCAGGAGAGAGGGAGAAGCAGACTCCCCACTGAGCAGGGAGCCAGATGCTGGATCTCAAGGCCCCGGGATCCTGACCTGAGCTGAAGATGTTTAACAGACTGAGCCACCTGCTGGGTGGCCCCTCTTTAGGATGTTTTAAAGTAAACTCTATACCCAGCATGGGGTTCAAACTCACAACCTGGAGATCAAGAGTCCTATGCTTGACCAATTGAGCCAGCCAGGCACCCGAATAGAATTAGCATGATTGGTTGGTGTAAAAAAGATGGTTATATATGGCTGTTTGTGCATGGAGTACAATACATACACAGAGGATCTTCAAAACTGACAAGGGATAAAACTGGGTGCTGGGGGATCCCTGGGTGGCTCAGCAGCTTAGCGCCTGCCTTTGGCCCAGGGCATGATCCTGGAGTCCCGGGATCGAGTCCCACATCGGGCTCCCTGCATGGAGCCTGCTTCTCCCTCTGCCTGTATCTCTGCCTCTCTCTCTCATTGAATAAATAAAATCTTAAAAAACAAAACAAGACTGGGTGCTGGGAGACAAAACGGGAAAACATTCTTACCCCCATGATTTACTTGAAAACAAATCCTAGAGGACTTAGAAGTTTATGGCTGCAACTGTAGTTTCTCCTTTGCAAAGGTTGTTTGAAACCCTGGTGAAGCAGTTTGTTCGTTCCATAAATGCCATGTGACTTCAGATGTTAATAATCAGTTTAAATAACTTCACAGCAAATTACCAAAGTGGGTTTTCTTTTCTAAGATTGTTTTTAAGAAATCGAACTCACAAGCCTGACATCAAGAGTAGCATGCTCCACTGACTGAGCCCACCAGGCGCCCCAGTGAGCTTCCAGGTGCATATGCATCAAAAAGGCACAACGAACTGACCTTTGCACTTGTTCTCTGCAGACTTTCTTCCTTCCAGCATGAATCAAGGTCTTTAAAGTAGGTTCCTTCCACCTACAGCCCTCCCTCCCCCACGCCCCACTCCAACCATATACACATGTTCCCATTTACCACAATCTCAAGAGTTCTGTCACATTGCAATTGTTAGCTTTCTAAAGTAGACTCTGCATCCAGTGTGGAACCCAACGCCAGGCTTGAACTCATGACCCTTGAAACCAAGATCTGAGATCGGGTTTGATGCTCAACCATCAGACTGAGCCTGAGCCACCCAGGAAGTATCTTTTACGTCAGCAATTCCAGTGTTAGGAACTTACCTCCAGATGAGTATGGGGAAGTTGGCTTGAGGTATTTGCATGCATATAGCAATGGTTTACAATAGCAAGAAACTAGATTTTCCCTTTAGGACCAGGGAAATTAGGACACATCCCCGACACACTGCAGGGGTAAAGATAAGGAGAAAGCTCTGTATGTGATACAAAACACTGTATAGTATAAAGGGTTTTGTTAAAAGTAAAACTTTGTGGTGGGAAGCACACCAAAAATTGTTAAAGGGGCTGGGAAGCAGAATTTCACTTTTTATTATAAGGTTGGAAAATAAAACCTCATAAAAGTATTTACTTGACAGGATTAAGGCTTTTTTCTTTAATCTCTTGGAAGTTTTTAGTATTTTCAGCACCATTTATCTTTTAAGTGACTCTCCAACTAGATTCAGCTTGCTTGGGCAGGGCCCATGAACACCACCAGACCTCCCAAGATTTTCAACAGACTGCTTAATTGCCAGCAGCAGGGCTGCGATGACGGCCTGGCCCACCGGCTGGGCCTGTATCTCCCAAGGGCCTGCAGCTGTGCTGTGTCCTGGCCTGCCCGCTCCTCCACAAGAGACCAGGTGGGAGGGAAGCAGACACACCCTAGGATCCCAGTAAGCACGATGTTTATTTTCCAAACAATTTTATTGAATTGTGCTAAGAGTACACGGGCAGCACAAACGTATGAACAGGAAAAAAAAAAATCACATGTACAATAATTCTTTAAAAAGTGAAGGTTAATCTTGGGAGATATCAGGTCCCCTTCCCCTCCCCCTCCAGACTTCCAGCGTTTCCGTTATGGTTAAGCCCACTAACCTAGCATTTAAAAAAAGGAATACAGGAACTTTTGCAAAGGAAAAAAAAAAAAAAAAAAAACCAGAAACAAAACAAACAGCATAAAGGAAAAATGTTTTCCTGCTCAGATGGGACTCTTCCTGGGCACCTATTAGGAGGCGTGCTGAGCAGTGGAGAAACACAACTTCAGAGTGTAAGGGTATGGACCATCTGCAAAGGAGAACAAAGAGAGGTTTAGCTGGGCTCCCCTCCATTTCTGCAGTTTGACCACAGGGATCTAACCGGTCCCTGGTCACTGCCCACCATGAACCTCGCAAACAAGCCCAATAGTGAAGGCACTTCCCCTCCCCTTCAACTCCATGGACAATCCCATTCCCAGTTCCTCAGCTGGCCCAGGGCCTAAGTGGGCAGGTGTTCCCTCCTGCCAGAACAGCCCCTTCCTGGGTACTATCTGAGCCAGCCTCTGCGACAGACAGTGTTGAGTGTTTACTGGCAGCTTCTGACGCACAGAATGCCAGTCCCTGGAGGAGGAGTCTCAGTAACCCTCAGGCTGGCAGTGGGTCGTGGCAAGCAGCCAGGCTAGCCCTCCCTCCCATGGGGACCATCAGGCTAATCTCCTGGTGACCAGGTATCGCCTGCCCATGTCAGCAACAGTGAAGAGATCTCTGGGGTCCTATGTTGATAGCAGGAGGACAGCTCTGGCTTGAAGCCAGACCACCATTAGGCCACGAGGGGGATGACTACAGGACACACAGATACTCACTTGGGTTTTTCATCTGGTAATGATTCAGGAAGCCCAAAGTCTCCAGGGCATCGCTCTTGGATTCCCACTCCAGCAGCCCAGAGGAGCTGCGTTCACCTGATCAAAATGCAAAAGTTTTAGGCCAACCTGAGCAGGAAGCAGGGGGCCACCGACCTACAGCCAAGGAACAGGGAAAGGTGGGGACACTTTACTCACTTTTGCCTGAGAATACTTTCACAGAAGATGGCCGTTTCACTCCCAGCTCATCGCAGATCTGCAAGACACAGAAAATGGATTCAGAAACAGGAACATCACGTGGCAGGACTCAAACAGCCCATGACAAAGTACTTACATTTTCCTGGACATTTTTTTTTTTTTAAGATTTTACTTATTTATTCATGGGGGGGGGGGGCAGGCTCCACACAGTGAGCCCGTGGGACTCAATCCCAGGACTCCAGGATCATGCCCTGGGTTGAAGGCATGCGCCAAAACAGAGCCACCAGGGATCCCCCCCTTCCTGGACAGTTTTTAAGCTCTGATCACACAACATACTCTAAGGTATCCCCATGACTAAAAAAAGGTTTAGAAACACTACTCTTAACCGTGTTCTCACTACTGCTAACTACCATCATTACAGTAGAAACTGCTTTCTGAAATTCTCACCTGGGTGTACTGGCAGCAAGTGTTTGCTGAACTCATGTGCAACACCCCGGGCCAGAGCAAGGTCTGAAGTCCAACCCTGCCAGTCAGCCAACCTCCCCCTCAGTGTTCCAGTTTCCTCTGATGAGGCCTTAACAAGAGCCTCCCTTCTGATGTTATCTAGGCATGGGAGGGCCTGACTACGTAGACACTCTGAGACTGGACTCTGATCACCCCTCTATCACCCAGACACGGAGAAACCTTTTTCAGCAAAGATGCAGCCATTCTCACTTGTCAATAATAAAACAGTATAGCAAACTTCACCATTGCTAGAGGTTTGATGCCCTTCTCAGCCACTCCATCCTGGTCCCTGCTGCAGCCCTGGGATCCAACCCAGGGCCTGGCAGGGCCGGGGCTCAATAGGAACTGTTTGAAAGACAAAACAAACAAACAAACAAACAACAAAAAAAAAACGGCCCACCCAAATGGCAGTGGTGAGGGACCACCTCCACCGCACCCACCTCGAAGAAGTTCTCCTCGGTCACCTCCAGAGGTGCATTGAAGAAGTGTAGCACGTTGCTAGGGTGCTGGATACGATTCTTGGCTGCCTGCTCCGGAGTAGAGAACCGATTGTTCCTGGATTCGCTGAAGTCTTTATAACTGCAGGACCCGTCCTCTAGCCCATAAGACTGTCCGGGCATGATAGCCGGTTGCTTGGAGACACTGTGCCAGGGGAGGGGAGCTCTGTTAGACCCCAAGCCCTCCACGCTGGCCCCGTTCCCATCTGAAACACTGTGCGCCTCAGGGGCATTGCGCGCCACAGCTGAGGCGAGGCCAGCTCTCTCCCCATGCTTCAGCTGAAGGCTGGGGAGCCTGCCCGCCACACCCAACTCCTGCCTGAACAAGCACCCAGTTGCGCTATGCTCCTGCCGGGCCCTTGCTAGAGCTGCCCCATTCCACTTCCCTTCTTTCCTCGGCCCCTCTCCAACGCTCCCAAGCCTGAGGAAACGCAGAACCTACCAGACGTTCAGCTTCTGGCCGAACATGAAGTTGTTGTTGAGGTGAGTGATGGCCCGGTCCACAGCATAGCCATCAGCCATCTCCACCATGGCGGCCCCCGGCTTGCTTTTCATGAATTTCACCTTAAGGAGAGCAACTGTGATCAGCACTGCTGCCCAGCTCTCAGAGACCCTTCTCCCACCACGTCTGAGCTAGTTAAAAAACAAGGAACTCCTGGCTCTGGAGCGAGGCTTCCATTTCCTCACTTGTGAAAGAGGAATCCGGAGCAGAGAGAAGAGCATCTGGCCCACAGTAAGGGCTCAGCGCAACGGGCAGTGTTGTCACCTCAGGACGTAACCCATGCGTGCAATGCTTAACGGAGCCCAACAAAAGCCGGGGGCACAGGGAGAAAACAGAGCAGCTATTTCTGTCGTCTGTTCACAGACGCACACGGTCTACGGAGGGCGGGCCACAATGGGACACACCGCCGTGGGTGACAGTACCGACGACCGCGAGAACCCATGCCAGAGGCGCTAAAGCCAGCTTCTGTAGCCTGAAAGCCAGCTTCTACGTAAAGGTCTGTGAACCTGGGCAAGTTATTGTACCCTCCGTGCCTCCGCTGCCCTGACTTCTCATCAAGGATTCTAGGAACGGGCAAGTTGCTACGCTTCAAGCCCTTTCAATGCCACGAACGTTTGACCTGTGCTAGCTGTCACTGCTGTGAGCCCCAGGCTAAGCCAGGGGCCAGGAGCTCTTTAGACGCTTTCAGGACTCAGCTGGGTTCGAGACAAGCCACCCGGTCAGAGGTGCACAGCCACCTTTCCTACAGGCACAGCAGGAAGGCCAGTGTTGCCAGATCATCATAAGTTTTCTGAAGAAAATCCTCACACGATGATCTTCGGCCACAATAGTTTTGTAAGTCATAAACGTTCGTGTTAACGTTAATATTTCCACATGAAGAAGTCCTGGTTAACACCCCCGGTTAAAAAACACAACGCCGACGGTGAGGACAAACCAAATGTCTGCAGCTGGCCGCCTGCTTCAGC
This sequence comes from Vulpes lagopus, assembly GCF_018345385.1. NCBI lineage: Eukaryota > Metazoa > Chordata > Mammalia > Carnivora > Canidae > Vulpes > Vulpes lagopus. Next base: position 170,857,593 of record NC_054825.1, on the reverse strand, counting down.
GAGCCACCCTCTCTGCATCAGCCTGCTCCCAGCCAGGCTCCTTCCCCCACCGGGACGTCTGAGGTTCAGCCCGCTAGGTCTGTAAGGGAAGCAACGGACCTGACAGAGGCTCACCTTCTCCACATTGCCATACAAGCAGAAGACATTGAAGACCCGATCACAGTTCATCTTAGATTGATCCAAGCCATAGACCATGAGCACAGGGCTGTCGGCGTGGGGGCCATACTCGGGTGGTGGGGGAGGGGGTGGGGGGTGCCCATACTGGGGGCCGTAGCGACTTGGGCCCCGACGGTGACCCCCCACTGGTGGGCCCATCCTTCTCCCTTCGTAGTGAGGTGGGGGGGGCCCGTAGCCCTCATCATGGTAATGGCTGTGGTACCCACCGTGGGGCCCTCCTGGGGGGTGGGAAGGAAAGAGAGGGAGGACGGGTGAGAATTTGCGCGGCGGGCGGCGGGCAGGGGCACATGAGCCACGGGAGTCCACGGAGGGGAACCCCCTGCCCTCACCATATTCTGCGGGATGATCTCCCAGGAGAGGGGGCTGTCTCTGGCGTTTGTTAGGGTTGCTGCCAGGGTCACCTGTGGACAGAGAAAGCAGTCAGAGGCTAACTTGGAACAAAGAGGGTCACCCTCCTGACTAGAGGCTAACCTCAAAGCCCTTCAGTTCCTGCAAGCCTTAAGCAAACCCTTCCTTCCTCACTGGAGCTGCTGGGGCCTCCTTCCTGTGGCCTGACCCAGGGTGGGCATGAAGCCCATCCTCAAGGATGGAGCCCGCTTCTCTTCCCCTGCCCATGCCAAATAGCAGATTTCCTTTCTCTGGGAAGGATGAGGCCAGCTTCTGGGCTTTCTCCTGCCCTGGCCCAAATGGGAAGGCCAGCTCTTGGGCCCTCTGGGGAACCTGCAGATGCTACAGAAGCTGTTATATTATGGAACCAAGAACAGATTTCTAAAATAACTCCCAATAAAGGGAGAGGAGCTTGAGCAAGAAAACCACCAAGATAAAGCAGGACAGAAAGATATAACCTGGCTCCCAAAGTTCCAAGGTTCTAGGAGCTCTAGGCCCCACTTTCTAGGCCTTTCTTTTGTCAACCCTGATCCCCCCTCCCACCCCATCCCCTCCCCTCCCCCATGTTACATCCAACCCGAGGAGAGGGGGACTGTAGGAAAGGACAAGCAGGGCAACAACAGAACCAGTTCAATTGAGCAGTCATGTACAAGGCATCAACATTCTCAGACCCCGACAATGGCGCAGATCCACCCCAGACCCCAGCTGCAATTCATAGTCACTACATGAATTTAGCGCTCAAGTGGCAGACACTGTTGCTAAGCGCTTTACAGACATCACCGCTTCTGAAATTCCTCACAACAACCCTATGAGGTAGGTACTATTTTACCCCCATTTTACAGATAAGGAACCTGAGCACTCAACTTTTAACTGAGTAGTTAAAAGACACTTTGGCCCAAGGTTACAAAGCAAGTTAGTGGCCGAGCCAGGATTTGAACCCAGGTCTGGCTGACTCCAAAACCCAGGGCTCGAGACCACTGCCCTTTCCTGCCACCCGGCCTGGGTTTTGTTTTCAACAATCAGTCATTACAAAGATGGAAAAGGGCTACTTACAGCAGAAGTACAGAGTACAATGTCCATTTGTCACAAAAAACAAATCTGTATTTTCTCTTACCATTGGACGCTTCAACAGTGAGTTAGCACAGTTCTGAAAGATGGCGTCCCATCAAACATACACTGCGACCCTGCATCACATGGTTTTACAGTCATAAATACAAGTTACGGTACACATCCGCTACAATTTTTCTTTTAAGAATTGTTTTTTAAAAGTCAATGTTTTGATTAAATCAAAAATGGCTCACAGATGTTCTGTCCTCAGAAGATACCAGAAAGTGGAAAATAAAGGTGTATGAAGTGGGTAGTGTCCCTCCATGTTGTCAGCTCCTCACATTGTGTGCTGCAGTGCGGTGGTGCGGTGCTTCTGGCTGTGTAGCGCTCCGTGTGCGTGTCTCCTGGTTATGAAGTGTGCCAGTGGCCCCACTATGCCCGCGCTTTTGGCCTTGGGAGCGCGCCCGGTTACCCACCAGCAGGTAACTGTGTACCTCTGAGCTGTTTGGCTGTCTGGTTTTAGGTCTGTTTGGTTTTTTTGATTTTTTTTTGTTGTGGTTTAAGTTTTTTTTTTTTGTTTTCTGATCTCCAGTTGGTGCAGATTATGTTGGCAGCCGATGACTGCGGAAAAAATAAAAATATCGAAACAGAAAATAACAAAAAAAAGGCCCTCCCCAAACCAAAGGACTTAAAAAAACCAAAAACCAAAAAACAACCCATATGGCGAGGAATGGAGAGAGGATCCTATTGTCTTGGAGGCCCATGGAATCTACTTCGGTCTATGAAACGTTCTCCGAAAAGAGCGCCGCTGGCTGGCTGGGAGAGCTCTGTTCTCTGTGTTTCCTACTTCTGTGTACATTCTCGGGTTCGAGTTTGCTTGGATTTTGACTTTTTTTTAATGTTTAGTAAAAAAGCAGTGTCTGCTGCCATGTTGCGTCTCTTTCTCTCTTTGTCTCTGTCTGCCTCTGTCTCTGTGCTTGTAGCTGTTCCTTGGAGCGCGGTGTGGTGTTCTTGATGTAGTGAGCTCAAGTCTGCGGCTGTTTCTGGGGACGTGGTGGAGGCTGCGTGTTCTGTTCTCTCCAGGAAGAGCTAGTGGTTTCTACCCTGTGTGTTGGTGAGCAATGTGCAGAGGCAGAGCCGCTGAAGTATGGTTCCCGAGGGGTGGCGAAGCACCGCCCTCACTCCAGGCCACCTCATCAGCTCTCGTTTTTGCCCCCCAGCCTCGGGGCGGCCAGAGCTGAGAGGCATCAAAACCAATGCACAGCCAGCCCCTGCCACTAGCCCCTGCCGGTCTGCACATCTTCTATTATGTTCCTTGGAGAAGAAATGGTTGGTTGCCATGTTTCTGTTAGCAGTCATGTAATGCCATTGCCCGCTCTGGTACATTCACTCGGTCACCAATTTGCCTCTGACCTCTGGAGGGGCAGCCAGGCCCACAGTGCCCACTGTGAGGGTCCTGGGGAAGAGTCTAGCCCACCCTGCCCACTGCTTCCCAGCTGTGAGGGCGAGCAAGACAGGCCCGCCTAGGAATGGGGGCCTTTGGCCTCCCAGGGCCCGTTGAGAGGTCAGCAACCGGCCTCCTCCCTCAGCCCGTGGCCTAGTCCGACGTATCAGACCAAGATAGACAGAGATGGACGGTCTTGCTGAGGGGGTGCCGCTGTTTTTCAAAGGCAATCCTCGACCTCTCCCTCCTATCCAAGGCAAACCATTCTTGACAGATTCTAGGAAGGGGGTTGTCCATTTGGGCCCCCTGTAGAGATGTTGAGTCCCCGCTACAAGGGAGGTGAGGCATGTCCGCCCTGCTCCAATCCAGGGTGTCTCACCTCCACAAAGTCAACTTGCTCAAAGGCTCTCCTCCAAGGGCCCGGGAGCCCTCATCGCCTCCCCACTCTGCCCCCGCCCTTCCCCCAGCAGACCCTCTCGATAGTGGAGAGCAAGAGAACCATTCCTGGCCCAGTGAGGATGGAGAGTCAGTGACCCTAGGCAGGCTCCTAGAAGGGAAGCAGCAGAATCCATTTGGGAGCTGCTGCTGGTTTATGTAAGCCATTGCCTCGCCCTGTGCTCAACGAGGCCCTGCTCCCCCACCCCGTCCAAGCCTCTGCCCTGGCTCTATACCCTCAGGCACATCAAAGGGCCCCCAGCAGCAGCTAGAACCTAGAGACCCCCTCATTCAGCCTCTCCCACTAGGGCATCTTTTCCAAGAGCTGACCACCCCACCGCCCCAGGCCCTCCCATGTCCACAGGGAGCCCAATGGCATTACATAACCCTGAGCCCGGGTCTATGGAGTGCACTAGTCGAGTGAAGGCAAGGCGGGTGTGTTTAAAACAAAGTGGCCATCAGGATTACCTTGTCCACTGAGATTGGGATTTGTGTAGTCCCAAGTATCCTGATCGTTCTTGAACACATTCAAGCGTGTGGGCTGCAGGGACAAGACAAAGCTTGAAATTAGCCAGGCCCCAGTTCACCTGGAAGGTGACAAGGGGCAGTCACTTCCCAGACCTACCTTCGCATATTCAATCTTCAGAGTGCAACAACCCGAGTAAATATCAGCCCCATTGAGCGAGGCCTTGGCCCGCTGGGCACTCTGCACAGAGTCAAATGTGCGTAAAGTTAAGGAAAGCCCCGAGACGGGTGTGCTTTGGGAAGGGCTTCACGGGAGGACGACGAGGGAATCCCCAAAAACCATATACTGCATGTGCACTTAGCTCACTGCCCGGTCACTAGCCGCTTGCAGGAGACGCGCTGGAGCGCTGCCCCAGATGGGCAGTCACTGTCTGGAGTTCCTGTCATCTACACTCACAACCCAAGACCCACAGGTGGCAGCACCTCCCTCTGCCACCATCCCAGGCCAAACCACTTTTCCTTTGCCCACTCCTCTCTCCTGTGCCATGTGCTTTGACTAAGCCTGGACAACCCCCACCCCCCACGGCACCCTAGACTCTGAGCTTTCACACTACACGCCCCATTCTTTAACGATCCCTCCCATCAGACCAGGGGCTCTGTGAAGAAACCAGGCACATGGCAGGCATCAGGAGCTCCATGCTGGTTGAAAGGATGCACTCCTGCCGAGCCTTGAGAGCACCCCCAACTCTGAGAACACCCCCTTTCCCATCAAAGGATATTCCACCATGGCCTGGACTCCATTCTTCCGGAAAATAACAATTCTCTGGACAGGACCACAAGGGTTGCAGATAGTGTAAAGAACATCCTGTAGAAAGCATACAAGCAAGATGAAAAGGCACTGGCAGGTCAATCTGGCTCAGGGGAGAGGAAGGGAGGAAGAGAGGCTCACAAAAGCTTCTGAAAGGCGGCTCATTGGCACATACCGTGGTAATGGAATAGATCGGGTTCAAGATGGTAAAGAGAAGCACGCTGTTGACGCTCCGGGAGTCATCTGAGTCCCCGGGCCGGGAGATCTTCTGGCTGGTAGAGTAATTGACAAAAGCCGGGTGGCCAGCAATGTAGATTTGGTTGTCGGCTGCGTAGTTCACAGCGTTGCAAGCCCCCAACACATCTTCAAACTCCACCAACGCTTGTCTCTTTTTAGGCATTACTACCACATAGCTGGCAGAAAGAACACATATATTTCAGCCCTTGCAGGAGAATATGGACAAGAAAGTGGCATTCCAGATATTCCCTGAACAGACTTATCTCTCTGGACTCCTCTGTACCCCCACCATGGTTTCCTGACCTGAACATCCTGCACCCTAAGTGGCACAACATGCAAAGAGACGTAGGCATCACCTCCTCTGGGGAGCCTGCCTTCCAGAATCCTCCTCCCCTGGCTGAATCAGATGCCTCCCGCAGGCTCCTGGGCTTTCCTATCACAGTGCTAATCACTCTGGATGGGAAGCTATCTGGGAGGGACCCCCAAACAGTTTCATTTGCTACTCTATTCCCAATGCCTAACATGTGACAAAAACGTTTGCTACGTGAGTGAGAGAATGTGGACTAGAAGCTACAAATGGAGGGTGGGAAGACATGGAACTTGCCACCTCACCCAAAGTGTAAGGGCTAAACCCAAGAGTGGAGAAGCCCCAGGACCTAGCCAAAGAACCCTGGGTCCAACTGGTCATGTCACTTCCAACCAAAACCCAAGGACACAAAGGACACCAACTTCTATGTCCAATCCGTGGCCTCTGAATGGAGTACCTGATGGGTCCAAATTCCTGCAAGGCCTCCACAAGGTCAGCTTCCACCACGCCGTCAATCAAGCCCCTGATGTGAACAACCGGGGAGGCAGGGGTTTTGTGTGGGTCATCGTAGTTCTCCTGTGAAAGGAAGCAAAATCATAACTTCATTTCCTGCTGTACAAGATGCAGGCCCACTGTCCTCTGTGTTGTTGGGACCCAATCAGATAAGACACTTAAATGTCAAACAGGGCGGACAACAAGGGATGGCATACAAACCAATCACCCCAAAAGGATTTTAGACCTGCAGAGCACAGGGCCTGAGTGCGTGACCACTTGCCACTGCCTCTTGCTGTAGCTGCTTCTTCTGCTTCTTTTATTTTTTTTAAATTTTTATTTATTTATGATAGTCACACAGAGAGAGAGAGAGAGAGAGGCAGAGACACAGGCAGAGGGAGAAGCAGGCTCCATGCACCAGGAGCCCAACGTGGGATTCAATCTCGGGTCTCCAGGATCGCGCCCTGGGCCAAAGGCAGGCGCCAAACCGCTGCGCCACCCAGGGATCCCCTTCTTCTTCTTTTAAAGATAATGTATTCATTCATGAGATACACAGAGAGAGGGAGAGCGAGGTAGAGACACAGGCAGAAGGAAAAGCATGCTCCATGCAGGGAGCCCGACGCAGGACTCGATCCCGGAACTCCAGGATCACACCCTGGGCGGAAGGCAGGCGCTAAACCGCTGAGCCACCCAGGGATCCCCTCTTGCTGTAACTTCTGAGGAAGGCAAAATGTAAGATAAGACATGCCCCATATCTTACATTCCTCCTAGAATTTTTCTCTACCCACTGGTCAAGGAAACAGGGAAACAACTGAGATAAGAAGGGCACAGCACTAAGCAGGAAGAACTCAAACAGTTTTCTGCTGCAGTCTGAATCACAACATTCTCTTGGAATGTAACTTTGACCTTTCCCTAGTGGAACAAGCCCAGTCAAGCATTACAATTCCCTACCACTCACCCCCAGGACCAGTCACACAGTGAAACAGCCATGCCCCAGAAGCTGTGAAAGCCAGGGCAGTCTCGACCACTTCTAGCCTTTAATCACCCACCCAAATCTGTGTTGGAAAATACTGCCTAAGCCAGACTAAGGAAAAACAAGATATGAAAAATCTTTCAGAAAGAAAAGAAACTCCAACCCACACCACTAAAACTCAAGACGGCTCTCTTGCAAGGAGAACTATCTTTCCACCCACACAGAGGGAGACGCCTCTGGGAATCAGGAAGAAAGTAACTTTCTCCATGTCTCCTGGGCTCTGGGCCCAACCTCCTGTCTGAGAGCCACCAAGCAGAAGCCCATGGAACAGGGGCAGAATTGGATTCTATTTCAGGAATGAACCACACAAACCACAGGAGGCACACCCGCCTGATGGTTACCAGCTCAGCAGTTTAGAGTTCCATAGCCCATAAATTCTAATCCCAGCCCCGCCCCCATAGCTATATGATCTGAACAAACTTCCCTCAGCCCTTGGGAGTCCCGAATTGTAATACCACCGTGTAACTCACACAGAAGTGTTAAAGATTTAGCTTAAGTACTTTCAAAATGTGTGCAACAAGGCCTGGCAGAAATTGAAACACTAGAAATCACAGCTACAGGTCACCACCAAACCCTGGAAAATCCTGCAAATGGCTGAACGGGAGAGGACTTCGTGAACTTGGGAGGGAGGGAGGGAATGGGCTCCAAGCCAGGAGGAACAAATGGTGGTCCTTCCCAACTAGGAGGTCAAAGACGTCGAAAACCTCCCAAAACGCCCACCCTCATGGAACATTCTGGTTCATCAAACCAAATGCACCTACTTAAGCCCCGGAACTTTTAAGCAAACTTGTGATGGTTCCAAAGCTTAGTTCAATTCCCACACAGCTAAAAAGACCTTTCGCAAGCCTTTCTTCTGGTTTTCACAGCCCACAAAAACGGGGACACAGTCTGTTCTCGGGGAACATCCTCAAAGTAGATCAACTTCTGTGTCGACACGAACCATGACGCGATTAAGATTTAATAGCAATCGGGCAAAATTCCCCACTCAAGTGCGGAAAAGGCCACCGCCCACCCGTTCCCGCTCACGCGGTGCTCCCCCCCACCCGCCCACGAGGCCCAAGCACAAGTAGTGCGCTTGCGCAGGAGGGCAGTGAATTAAACGATAAAGGAAAAGAAACGGCCCGGCCGCGTGCCCGGCCCCCACACTCCAGCCCGCGGCGCCTGCGCATTGCGCCACCCGCAGCGCGAGCTCCTTCCTCCGCCTCCCACACCCCCCCTCCGCTCTGACTAGCGCGCACGCGCAAGCGCCTGTCCTCGCGCAAACCCCGCCGTTTGCCCAATGCCTGCCCCTCCCCCACCCCGTCACGGCGTGAGGGCCTGGGCGCGTGCGCAGAGGCGCCCCCCCTCAAATGAATACCCTCAAGGTGGAAATTTTTCCCTCCCTTCACGGCCGTCCCCGGCGCCTAGAGCCCTGGCCTCACCCCGCCGCCGCCGCCCGCCGCCCCGGCTCCTCCACCGCCGCCGCCACCGCCTCCGTGCTGGTCGCCAGCGTTGTCCGTCTTGAGCCGCTTAGGGGCTCGGCCGCCCTCACTGCCGCCGCCGTAGTAGCGGCCACCGCCGCCTCCGCCGCCCGCCGCCGCCATCTTCACCATCGCTCCCGACCGCCTCCGCTGCTCGTCCGGCTGCTGCCTCTGCTCCAGCCGCCGACGCCGCTTCTCCGCCCGGGGCAGCAGCCTCCGCGACATGGCGGCGCAGAACCCGCCTCCCCCCGCCTCTCATTGGGGGAGGGACACGCCCGTCACCCGCCGCCCCCACCCGATAGGGGGAGCCACTGGTCCCGCCAAGGGGGGAGGGGAAGCCTCCGCACGCCTCGCGCGCCTATTGGGTACAGCCCACGCCGTTCTGCAGCCGGGCCCGCCCTCGTTTGTCTGGGACACTCCTTATAGGCGAGTGCTTTCTGCCAGTCATTCGCCCGACCCCGCCGCCTTAAAATAAACTCCAATTTGATAGGTCGGATTTCTGGCACGGCCAGGCCTCCCGTGGAGCCCCTGATAGGAAGAACGCTCCCCATTCGCCTGGGGAGCCCCGCCTTCTTCCCGCTTTGATTGGCTCCCTCACGGGTCCATCAAACCGAAAAGCCTTAGTGTTCCAGTCACGACTCCCCCCTTCCCGCGCCACTCCGCAAGGAGAAAAGGAAAGCCCTCCCTCTGGCCTCTCTCCAGTGGTTACTGCAGATGCCCATCTCCTGCGTCTCTACCCGATTAGTCAATGACGAGGGGGAAGGGTCCCCTCGCTTGGACGCTACGACCACCGGTGGTCTCTGATTGGGTGCAGAAGGGAAGCCCTCCCCAGGCCGACGGGCGTTCTTTGGCGCAGTCTAGGACGGGATCGGGGGCGAGGGCGCGAGCGCCCATAGGCTTCCAGGCGTCTCTGGAGGCGGGGCGACCCTATAAACGAGCCAAGGCCTGGGGTACCCCGAGTATTTATTGACATGCTGTGTGTGGCGCCGAGGGCCCGCCCGAGACGGGGGCAGCTGCCAGTGCAGTGTCCCCGCCGCTGTACCTTTTTCCTCCCCACCTCGATCCTTCACGGGGCCGGAGGAATTTTAATAACCCAAACTTAACCCTTTCGGGAGAAAACCATTTGCAGCTGCCGACTGTCTTCGGACCCTGTCAAGTTGGCCGGCGTCATCTCACGCATCCGCTCCGCCTCTAAATTCAGCCAGAATAGCGCCTTTCAGTTTGCACAAAGGGAGGACCCTTCACGCCCCTTTCGACCTTTGCCCGCGTAGGCCCTTCCAGCTACAAACTCCTCCTGCCGGAGCAACCTCTCGCGCTGTCCGTGCAGCAGTCGCTACTCTGAAAGAGGTCCCTGTCCCTACTCGTCCCTGTGATAACTCCTGACCACCCAGGCCAGTGGCTTTCACGCGACTGCCCTGGTCCTGATCTCTGTGGCTCGTCACAGGCTGGTGACTGTCCGTTTTCCCGCGCGGAAGTCCTGTGTGGGTAAGGGAGCGTAGTGACGCTGGCCCCCTACCAAGCACCAGGCACGGCGCACCAAAGGGGAGTCCCGGTGTTCTAGGTGTCCGGGCCCTCCTAACTTGGGGACAGGGTAGGGCAACCCTGAGGATCCCCCCCTCCCTCCGGCTCCGGGGTCCAACGCCGTTCCCAAGAGCCGGGACCCAGGGGCGGGGTGGGGGGTCGAGCCAGGAGCCCGCGTTAGGGGGCTGTCTCTCGGAGGTGGGACGGGAGATCCTGAGCTCAGAGAGGACAGAATCGTGGGAAATAGGGGCGCCCTCCCAAGGACGCTTCGGAATCTTCCCTCCGGTGAAAGGAAAGGGGGTTCCTAAAATAATAGGAGCCTTCGTGGAAACTAAGTTTGAAATGGGGTCAGTGAGCTACGAGAGTGGGACAGGACCGACGGGCCCGCAGATTTGGGGAGATGAGAAAGTTGGGAGCGGGCTGCCGGCGATCTCAATCAGTTCCCGGTCACACAGGGAAAATCCCAAAAGGCCGGCGGAACACCGAAAAGGGCGGGGGGGGGGGGGCGGCGCCTCCAACACGTGATCGTGGCGACGGAGGGAGGCGGGGCGGGTCCCACCGAAGGGCGGGGTCGCGAGGTCCCGACGTCAGAGGAATGCGGTGGGGGGAGGGGGGAGGGGGGAGAGGGGCCCCTCCCCTCCCCGCCCCCGCGCCCGGCCCGTACGCCCCTCGCGCCGACGCGCGCTGCCGGGACGCGGCGGAACCGTCCTCGGCGCCGCGCGTTCCGGGTCGCCCGCCCGCCCGCTCACACCCTCGGCGGGCGGCCGGGCCGTCGCGTTCCCCGCACCGCCACGCTCCCGGCCTCCGCCCCTCCCCCACCCCCTGCGCTCCGGCGGCGGGCGGCGCCTCCCCCCCGCCCCCCGGCCCCCGCCCCGACCCCTCGCCCCCAGCCCCTACCAGCTCGGCGGCGAGCCTGGCCGGCCGTCCGGGATCGAAAAGAGCAGACACTGGGAAGTTTTGGGGGAGGGAGGGGCGGGCCTTAAAGGGACCACGACCTCTTTTCAGCCTGGGGAAAAAAAAAACGGGGGGGGGGGAGATCGAGAGTTGCTCTGCGTTTGAATGGAGGAAACAACGCCAGAAGGGAATGGAAAGACTGGTGCGCCGTCGCGTTAGGGCTCCGCGTCCCTTTTCCCCAAACACCCCAACTCCTCACTCCACCTCCCCCCTCGCCACCTCGGGAAGTCACGCAGAGGCTTGGCGGTCACGCCTCATTCCTCCCAGTCAGCCAAGTGCTGTGTTAGTGGAGGTTAATGTTGGGGTGCACGTTGTACGGATGGGGGAATGGGCTCAGGACGCAAGCGGCGAGTCGAGGATCCCGCAGCTTGTAAGTGGCCGTAGCGGGATTTGTCTGCCCCCCCGCACTGCAGTCCCCGCTTGTGGTTATGGGGGCTGCAATATGCAGTGCAGGATAAGGGCGCGGGCTCCGGGCCGGACACCCGGGTTCAAGTATGGAGCATGCACTTACTAGCTCTGGGGTCTTGGGAAGTGAGTTAGCCGTTTTCCCCTCATCCAATAGGAAGGAAAAGGGTAATAGCACCTGCCTTCTAGGGTGGTCTTGAGAGATGCTGAGAATGTCTGGAAGCGGAGGGACCTCAGGCCTACCCCCCCCCCCCATTTCACAGATAAGGTAAAAGTGAGGCCCAGAGAAGGGAAAAACCAGTTGAAATACGCCACAAGAAGACCTGACTAGGTCTTACCCTCCTTAACAACCACAAGATGCCATCTGACCCCTGTAGATCCATCCCTGTGTACCCGTTTTCCACCTGTCCTTGACCTGGTACAATGACTTCCTTCTGTTCCATTAAATGCCCAGAGCCCATTCCTGACTTTGCACCTGCTCCTCCTCCTGCCTAAAATACTCTCCTAGGGCTTTGCTCCTCCTCAGACAGACCATGGCTCAAATGCCACTTCCTGGCCCTGTCAGCCTAGTTACTCCCATATGCTGTTATAATCCTGGCTCCTCATTTCTTCTCCCTTTTTGCACTTATTGCCATGTGAAAACATCTACTTGTTTGTTTAATTTGTCCACTAGTCTGGGCTCTTTTGGGGGTGGAAGTAGGTATGTTTCAGTCATTCTAAGGATCTACCCTAGGGTGGTTCATTCATTCAGTGGGTGCTTATTGAGGCAACACTAGTGGGGTCACCTGGGATAAAATGGTGAGGAAGATGGGGAAACTTCCCTCCTTCCTGGGGGTTATATTCTAGTGAAATACTTAAGGAAAACATTGTATCAGATGGTGAGAACTGCTTTTCAGAAATTAAAACAGGGGTGCCTGGGTGGCTAGGCAGGTTAAGTGTCAGCCTTTGGCTCAGGTCATGATCCCAGGGTCCTGGGATCAAGCACCTCATTGAGTTCCCTGTAGGGAGCCCGCTTCTCCCTCTGCCCATGTCTCTGCCTCTCTCTGTGTGTCTCTTATGAATAAATAAAATCTTAGAAAGAAGGAGAGGTCGGAGTTTATGCAGGCAGTTTGCTTGAAAGCTTATTCAGAGGAAGTGTTGCTGAGAAGGTGACATTGTTGCAAAGACCTGAGGGGGGAGAGGAAATCATGTGGCTACTAGAGGAAGCACATCCATTCCAAGCAGAGGGAACAGCCAGTGCAAAGGCCCTGAGGTGAAAATGTGCCTGGTGTGTTGCAAGAACTGGCTTTGTGGCTGGCTGGCGTAGGATGAGGGGAATGGTAAATGATAAGCAATGCTGCCAGAGATGGGAGAGGGCCAGTCCAGTTGAGAGGGTACTGAGGGGCCTCACAGGCTTGGGGAGGACTTTCACTTTTACTCTGAGGTGGAGCCCCTGGAGGCTTCCCAGCAGAGGAGGACCACGATCTGGCTCAGGTATTCACAGGAGGACTGGGGCTGCCTGCTGTGGGTGTGGGAGACAGACTGTAGGAGGTGGGGTGGGAGCCAGGAAGACAGTGAGGAGGCTGATTCAGGGGGACAGTCTGGAGAAGAAGGTGGATGGGATCAGGGTGGGTGCCATGGAGGGGTTGAAGTGGGTGAGTTGTGAATCTGTTTGGAAAGTAGAGCCCACAGGACAGGCTGAGGGGTCAAAGTTCCCCATGATTCAAAATCCTAACTGCGGGGCTCATAGTGATGGCCAAGGTCACCAGCTCCTTCTGGTGTTCTATCCACTGTGAGATGCTGCTTTTTAAAGGGGGATCCCTTCTCTCTCTCTCTCCCTTTGAGGCAGACCTGTCCCATGGGCTCCCAGGACCAGTTATGTACATCAGTGATCTTAGGAGACATGCATAACTGCTCTCAAGCCCCTACAGCTGGAGGTTGGGGTTCCCTTGGCTGGTATCCCCTTTCTTTTTTAACATTAATTTTTTAAAATTATTTATTTATTTATTTATTTATTTATTTATTTGGGGGTGGGGGTGGAGCGCAAGCAGGATCAGAGGGAGAGGGACAAGCAGACTCTGCTGAGAGCGTGACAGAGGGCTTGATCTCATGACCTGAGCCAAAATCAAGAGTTGGAGTCCAGACATCCCTAAAATTTCTTTTTTTTTTTTAATTTTTATTTATTTATTCATGAGAGACACACAGAGAGAGGCAGAGACACAGGCAGAGGGAGAAGGAGGCTCCATGCAGGGAGCCCGACGCGGGACTTGATCCCAGGACTCCAGGATCAGGCCCTGGGCTGAAGGCAGCGCTAAACCGGTGAGCCACTCAGGCTGCCCCCATCCCTAAAATTTCTTTAATTAAAAAAAATTAAGGGGCAGGGCACCTGGGTGGCTCAGTCAGTTAAGGTTTGACTTCAGCTTAGGTCGTGACCTCAGGGTCGTGGGATCAAGCCCTGCATTGGCTCCCTACTCAGCTGGGAGCTTGCTTCTCCCTCTGCCCCTCCCCCTGCTCGTGCTCTCTCTCTCTCTCTCTCTCTCTCTCTCTAATAAATAAAATCTTTAAAGAAAATATTAAGGGGTTCAGTTGGTAGATCATTTCAGGGGTTGTGAGTTTGAGCCCCATGTTGGGTGTGGAGATCACTTAAAAATAAAATCATAAGGGGTGCTTGGGTGCTGTTGGTTGAGCAGTCTTCCTTCAGCTCAGGTCATGATACCAGGGTCCTGGGATTAAGCCCCACATTGGGCTCCCTGCTCATCTGGGAGCCTGCTTTTCTCTCTCCCCCCAGCTCATGCATGTGAGCGCACTCTTTTTCTCTCACTCAAATAAGTAAAAACCTTTTAAAATATAAAATCTTAAAAAAATATATTGAGGGGCACATGGGTGGTTCAGTGGTTGAGTGTCTGCCTTTGGCTCAGGTCCTGGGATCAAGTCCTGCATCAGGCCCCCTGCAGGGAGCCTGCTTCTCCCTCTGCCTATGTCTCTGCCTCTCTCTGTGTGTCTCATGAATAAATAAAATCTTGAAAAAAATATTGATTGGATAACCCATGAGCATGGTACAAATGTCAAACAGCATAAAGTAATTTGTAGTGGACGTCCTCCCTGCTCATCCACATTCCGTTCCAGAGGGGCAGAGGAAGAGGGAGAGAGAGAACTTTAAACAGGCTCTGAGCTCAGTAGGAAAACTGATAGAGGATTCTCTCTCTCTCTCTCTCTCTCCTCTCCCTCTCCCTCTGCCCCTCCTGCTCATGGGCACGCACTTTCTCTCAAATAAATACATAAATCTTAACAACAGCAGCCAGGGGCTCCTGGGTGACTCAGTTGGTTAAGCATCTGCCTTCAGCTCAGGTCATGATCCTAGGGTCCTGGGATCGAGTCCAGCTTCGGGCTCCTGCTCAGCCAGGAGCCTGCTTCTCTCCCTCCTTCTGCCCACTAGCCCCCCCACTTGTGTTCTCTCTCTGCGTTAAATAAAATCTTGTACTACCTGTTCCCACTGGCAATATTGGAGAGGGTCTGGTTCTTTTTTTTTTTTTTTTAAGATTTTATTTATTTATTCATGAGACACACAGAGAGAGAGGCAGAGACACAGACAGAGGGAGAAGCAGGCTCCATGCAGGAGCCGGATGCGAGACTTGATTCCGGGTGTCCAGGATCATGCCCTGGGCCTGAAGGCAGGCACTAAACGGCTGAGCCACCCAGGGATCCCTCTTTAGTTATCTTTTTGTTGCTGATTGCTAAAGTAGTTACCAATTGATACATTTTACTTTTTGTAAGATTTCACCAAACTATCCTCTATAAACACTGTAACAATTTGAGTTCCCATCATCACCCTGTAAAAATACCTGTTTGCCCACCATCTCAAAAACACTGCAACATTTTTTTTACATTTGCATTTTTTTTTAAACAACCTAAGCAATAAAAGCTGGTTCTAATTTACATTTGCTTTCTATTTATCATACTGAAAGTGAGTCTAGGGCACCTGGGTGGCTCAGTTGGTTAAGTGTCTGCCTTTGGCTCAGGTCATGATCTCAGGGTCCTGGGATGGAGTCCCTCATTGTGCTCAGCAGGGAGCCTCTTCTCCCTTTCCCTCTGCCTGCCCCTCTCCCTGCTTGTGCTCTCTCTGTCAAATAAATAAAATCGTAAAAAAAAAAAAAATTATAGTGAGTCCATCACGCACACGTGCATGTGTGTGTTCACATGCCATTGGAATTGCAGAGATAAAAACATTCCAGGCAGAGGGAGCAGCAAATGCAAAAGCCTTCAAGTGAGAAAGGAAGTGTGGCTGAGTAGGACAAGTGGTGGTGTGTGTGAGAGAGGCTCAGAGAGGCAATCAGGGCAGGTTTGCAGCACGCAGTGGGAGATGATGGGGATGAGGACTTTGGCCTGAAAAAGGAACCATGAGTGAGTATAAATCCCAGAGTGACCAGGGGATGGCACTTTGACTCTGATGTGGCTGGTGCCTTTGGTTCACGTTGGAGGTCACTAGTTCAGAGGACACAGCATGGGCAGCTAGAGGCAGTGGAATCGGTCATGCCAGGGACGGTGTGTATATCGAGCTCCCGTACAGTTTCCCCAGCTGACCACATCCCAGGTGATCTGGGCCACGTTCTTCAGTCCATCTATGTGGTTCTGGATTCTCTGGTGCTTTTGGTAGGACTCCGAGGCCATGCTGGAGCCCTTTTGTATCCAGGTCCTTTCCAATGGATAATCTGCAGAATGAGGAATCCTTCCTGATGATGAAGACTCAACTCTTTCCAAGAGCCAGGTGAGAATTTCAAGAAATTACAAACTTCATATTTGCAGTAAAGTTGTAAATGAAGGGTTACCTGGATGACTCAGTCAGTTAGGCATCTAACTCTTGATCACAACTCAGGTCTTGATCCCAGGGCTGTAAGTTCAAGCCCGGAGTTGGGGCTTGAACTCCACACTGGGTATGGAGCCTTCTAAAAACAAAACAAAACAAAACAAATAATGTTGTAAATGAAAGTGTTTTGGTCAAAAATGAAAAAAACTGGGATACCTGGGTGGCTCAGTGGTTGAGCATCTCCCTTTGGCTCAGGTCGTGATCCCAGGGTCCTAGAATGGAGTTTCCGCATTGGGCTTCCCACAGGGAGTGTGCTTCTACCTCTGCCTAGGTCTCTGCCTCTCTCTTTGTCCCTCATGAACAAATAAATAAAATCTTTTAAAAATGAAAAAAAAAACAGAATGACTACACAGATTTTTTAATTAAAAAAATGTTTAAAGATTTTATTTATTTAAATTTGAGGGAGAGATAGAGAGAGTGAGTGCTTGTGTGCTCGAGAGAGAGAGAGAGAGCAGGAGCATGAATGAGGGGGAGGGCAGAGGGAGAGGGAGAAGCAGACACCCCACGGAATAGGGACCCCAACATGGGGCTCAATCTCAGAACCCTGGGATCATGATCTGAGCCAAAGGCAAGTGCTTAACTGACTGAGCCATCCAGGTGTTCCCAGATTTTTTAAAGTAACAACTTTATTGAGATATATTCATTCCTTTAAAGTATACAACTTACTGGTTTTTATTCACAAGGTTGTGCGATGATTGCCACTGTCTAATTCCAGAACTTTCTCATCACCCCCAAAAGAAACTCCACATCCTTTACCAATCACCTGCCTTCAGCCCCCAACCCTTAACGTACTTTCTGTTTATGGATTTGCCTATTCTGGATAGTTCATATAAATGGAATCACAAAATAGGTGACCAGCTGTGTTCAAGGTTCACCCAGGTTATAGGATGTCCTTCATCCCTTTTTTGTGGCCAAATAATATTCCACTGCATGGACATAGAGTATTTGCATTCATCGGTTGATGATCACTACAACTCACTCATCCAGGACTTTAGCTCCTGGCTCATTGTCTCTCATGCTGCCTCTCTCATCGTTCTCAGTGATTTCCATACCCAGGTGGGTGACCCTCGGACCATCCTTGGCCTCTTGGGTTCCTAGATCTCTTCTCCAACAATTTGGTCTTCCCCTCAGCCTCTCCCCCCAATGGTTATGCCTAGACCTTGTCACAGTAAGCACAGCCTCTTGGAATCTCAGCTTCATGCATCTCACTCACTGTGCACTGTATCCTGTCTTTCTATTCATTCTCTCCAAAACCTAAACTCCAACAATTCACTGACCCTACACCTTTCCTCTACCCCTCAGCGCCCTCATGTCTTCCCACAGATCAAACTCCTTGACCAACCATTATGATCACCCCCTCACACATTCACTACACACCTCCCCACTTCACTATACTCATCTGGCAACACCACATTCCTTATTAAATCGAACGTCCCACCTATCGCATGCTTGCATTTGTGCAGCTGAATGTGGGCAGAGGAAAGTACACACCCATGCTAACTGGCCTCGCCTTAAATTCATGCCCACTGATTTGGAGTGGACCCCCTGGTGCTGCTCAGCAAATTCGCCGGGGTCCCTGCTCCCTGGATTGTCCCAGGTGACCTATCAGACCATCTCTTCAAACCTCCAAGAGCTCCTTCCTCATCCTCACTCTCAGCAGTGACCTCCTTCTTGCTTCCTGAGAGAACCACAGTCACCTTCCCACCACGTCCACCCCCTCCTCCTGCCTCGTCACCACCCACTCCGCCTTTTCCCTTGTGTCTGGGGTTGCGGGTAGCTAGCTTATGTTCCCATCTGCTGGGCTTCCTTTTGTTCCCCCTGGATATTCTCAATTTTCTCTTCCCCCATTCAAGAATTTGGTCCCCTGTGGTTCAGGGTCTCAGGAGAGAAATGTGACAGGCTTGAGAGCAGAAATAGGTCAGCTTTCTTTTCTTTTTAAAGCCTCTTCAGGGCTCTAAGCGGAAATAGCTTCACGGTCTATTGAGCTTCAGAATGAAAGTTCAGATGCCCTCGGGGGCCAGTGTGCTAAGCAAGTCCAGTAGAGGGAAAACTCTCAGTTGCATTCCACAGCTGGGACACCCCCTCCCCCCAGCTCTACTGAAGCACAAGTGACATAAAGAAAGCACACATATGCACATATTTAAAGTACCTCAGTTGAGGAGTTTCGGCTTGCGTAAGCCTAGGAGGCCACCACTGCAATCAAGATCATGAGACTGAGAATGAACCTATCCATCATTCCTGAATTTCTCCATCCCTGGCCCCTTCATCCCTCGTCTCTCTGCCCAACCCCTAATCTGCTTGCTTTCCGCCACCATCAGTTAGTCTGCATTTTCCAGAATGAAATAATGTAGTATGGATTCTCATGTCTGGCTTTTTTCATGCAACATCGTTGTTTTGCAATTTGTCCATGTTGAACAGGGCCATTGCATGGGACGGTTTATTGAGTCACCATGATTGGTCTATCAAGTCACCTGTTGGTGGACGTTGGCCTTCTTTCCAGTTTTTGGCAATCACAAGCAGAGGTGCTGTGAATGCTGGTGTCCAAGTCTCTGTGTGAACATATGCATTCATTTCTCTAGCACCACTTCTATGCACCTAGGAATGGAAGGCCTGAATCATATACAGTAGGTATATATTTAACTTAAAAATTATTTATTTATTTATTTATTTATTTATTTATTTGAGAGAGAGAGAGTATATGGGGAGGGGCAGAGGGAGAGGGAGACAAGCAGACTCCCCACTGAGTGGGAAGCCCAATGCGGGGCTCCATCCCATGACCCTGAGATCATGACCTAAGCCGAAAAGAGTCGGACGCTTAATTGACTGAGCCACCCAAGTCCCCCTATATTCAAATTTTTAAGAGGCTGCCAAGGTCAGAGCGCCTGGCTGGCTCAGCTGGTAGAGCATGTGACTCTTGATCTCAGGGTTGTGAGTTCGAACCCCATGTTGGGTGTAGAGATCGCTTAAAAAAATTAAAGGGGCACCTGGATGGTCCAGTCAGTTGGGCGCCTGACTCTTGGCTTCAGTTCGGGTCATGGTCTCAGAGGCTGTGAGACTGAACCCCACATAGGGCTCTGAGCTCAGTGCTCAGCGTGGAGTCTGCTTGGGTTTCTCTCACCCTCCCTCTGCTCCTCCCCCCACCCCCAAGCTTGCTCACTCTCACTCTCTTTCTGTGAAAAAAAAAAAAATCTAAAAAAAAAAAAAGAAAAAAATTTTAAAAAAGAATCTGACAAGCTATTTTCCAAAGTGGTTGTACCATATGTCACTTATTTCATAATAATAATAATAGACTGGTTGAAAATTGAGTATTTTAATTTGTCTACTTCATTTAACAAGTATTTTTTTTTAAGATTTTATTTATTTCTTCATGAGACACATGCAGAGGGAGAAGCAGGCTCCCCGTGAGGAGCCTGATGTGGGACTTGATTCCGTGACCCTGGGATGACGCCCTGACCCAAAGGCAGATGCTCAAGCATTGAACCACTCGGGCGTCCCTTGACACGCATTTATTAGGCACTACTCTGTGCCAGGCCCCGTTCTAGGCACTGTGAATTAAGCTGTGAACAAGGCACACAAAACTCCTGTCCTCAGGGAGCTGAGGTTTGACTTCATCCTCTCTCAGTGGGGGTTTAGAGATTGGGATCACACAGACGCTCAGGAGACAGGAGACAGATGGACTGGGATCCAAATCCCGATTGCCCCATTTCCTAACTGTGTGGCCTCAGGCAGGGCCTCTTTTTTTTTTTTTTTTTTAAAGATTTTATCTATTTATGAGAGACACAGAGAGAGAGGCAGAGACAGAAGGAGATGGAGAAGCAGGCTCCACGCAGGGAGCCCGACTGGGGACTCGATCCTGGGTCTCCAGGATCCCACCATGGGCTGAAGGGTGCGCTAAACCACTGAGCCACCAGGGCTGCCCCCAGGCAGGGCCTCTTATCTCTGAGTCTCACCCTATAAAAAGGGAATGGGGATCATGCAATCTTTACTGCCTGAGGTTGTGGCATTGCTGGTTCGCAAACTGACCCCTGTACACAGAAGACGAGGAGAGATCGAAGAAAGAGCCAGACCGCTCCAGATCAGTGGGTGGAAGGTTTAATAAGCTTACATACAAGGCTTGTCTTGGGCGCTGCAAGGTGAATGGGTCTCCCCACCCACCCACCAGAATCTTAAAGTGTATATGGAGGCCTTAACTGGACTCGGTTACCAGCCCGGTGGTGACAACACCTTCCTCTGGCAGGGCTGTGTCCTTGGAGCAGCCCCTGGTGTGGGAACGGTGGGCAGAAGGACATTCCTTGGTCAGGGGACGGAGGGAGGAGCCTCTGATGGCCTGAGTCCAGCTCGTGGGTCAACAGGCAGTCACGTCCTCTGGATGACGTCCCCCAGTACTCCTCCCCCCTGGCCAGCTCTTTCAATCTTACACATACCCCCTTGCACAATGCGCCCTGAGCGGCCGGCATGGAGTTCCACTGGCGCAGCAGTGGCTCGTTTGGTGGCTCATCAGAGGCGGGTAGTACAGCAGCAATAGGACATGTGGAAGAGAGAACACAGATAAAGACAATGATTCCTAAAATGACTAACAGTTTTTCTACCAAGAGTCCCATGATCAGGGACGCCTGGGTGGCTCAGCGGTTTAGCGCCTGCCTTCAGCTCAGGGTGTGATCTTGGAGACCTGGGATCGAGTCCCACATCAGGCTCCCTGCGTGGAGCCTGCTTCTCCCTCTGCCTCTTTCTCTCTTTCTCTGTGTGTCTCTCATGAATAAATAAATAAAATCTAAAAAAAAAAAAAAAAAAAAAAAAAAAAGAGTCCCATGATCTGAGCCACTGATGTTAAGTCCCCTAGGCTGGGGGTGGGGGAGATTGCTCAAAATATTCACTTGTGTCCCTGTATCATTTAATAAAGATGATGCATTAGCTGCCTTATCAGGTGGGAGTGCACAACATTGTGTGGGTAATGACACGGGTGTCCTTGCCAAGTAATGATAATGCCCAGAGCCGTGCTATTTTGGGGGGACAGCTTTCTTCATTGGAGAGGTTTTGGTGTAGCGTAAAGGTGGGCTCTGTTGACTATCACTCAGGGCTTCCTGGGCTACTTGAGCAAGGGCTTCTATGTGTGCCATAATGTCCTCCAGGCCAACAGGGGGAACAAAGATAGAGCCAAACGATGGTTCCAGTGAAAAGAATGTGCCCACCTGGCCTCAAGGAGAGGGAGATTGGCAGTTTTAGGAACTTGACCTGGCTGGGGTCGGGGGGGCACGGCAGGCCAGTCGGGTGTGAGGAGATGGACTGGGGGCTGGGGGCTGGCTGCACATGCCTGACCAGGACCCCCACTTCCTCCCCTCTCTCAGTGAATTGTGTGTGTCCCATTCCAGGTATAACACATTTCAACAAGTCCCGTTTGCAGCAGGACAATGGGACTCAGTGGAGACTGGGTAATTCCCACTCGCTCAGGGGTGCGGAGTAACTCCCCCATCCTGGGGGGCTGGCTTATTGCGAATTCCAGGAGATAATGCCTGTCTCAGGTGTGACGGGGCTTGGTGTTCTCAGTAGCAAAGCGTGTTGATCTGCAGTGGGAGTTGGGGCAATGGCTGTTTCCCATGACTTCCATGCCCTGTTGGGTATCTCAGCGGGGATGTCCAGTCTGGCATTTGGGGCAAAAAGTCCTCCTGGGTGATCATTCACTCAAATGCAATGGGGCACCTTGGTGGCTCAGTCAGTTAAGCATCTAACTCTTGATTACAGCTCAGGTCATGATCTCAGGGTCCTGGGATCGAGCCCCATGTCGAGCTCTGTGTTGGGTATGGAGTCTGCTTGAAGTTCTCTCTCCTCAGCTCTTCCTCCCCTGCTCATGTTCTCACTCTCTCTCTCTCTCAAATAAAAATAAATGAATCTATAAAAAAACAAAACAGGGCGCCTGGGTGGCTCAGTTGGTTAAGCATCTGCCTTCAGCTCAGGTCATGATCCCAGGGTCCTGGGATTGAGCCCTGTGTCAGGCTCCCTGCTCAGCAGGGAACCTGCTTCTCCTTCTCCCTCTGTCTGCCACTCCCCTTGCTTGTGCTCTCTTTCTCTGTCAAATAAATAAAATAAAATAAAATAAAATAAAATAAAATAAAATAAAATAAAATAAATAAAGTATTAAAGCCTGGGAGGGTACTGCAGTCCATTGAGCCTGGATGGCTTTACCTGTTAGTAACCTAATCTGCTGCTCTAATATTCCACTTTTCCTTTCCACTAACCCTGCTGCTTGTGGGTTATAAGGGAGAGGGGACCTCCATTCAATGTCCTGCTCTTTTGCTCTATCTTGTATATTGTGCTCTTCGAAACGTGACTCCTGATCATTGTTTAGCCTATGAGGGTATCTGTACATGCTACCCAGCTTCTCTAATCTCCTTGTTGGTGGCCCCCTGGTTTGCACAGTGATAAGGGAAAACTTGGGTTAGGCCAGATGCTGTGTCCACACAAAGGAGTTTAGAACCCTCACACAGAGGAAGGAGGTCAATATAATCCGTTGGCCAATCCCTCAGTAGTTGGGAACTCTGGTGGATGACCCCAGACTCCTTTGGCCCTTACTTTGGGCATTATTGAGGACACACAGGACATGGTTTTACAGCATTAAGCAAGTCACTGTATTTCTTTCTTTCCTTTTTTCTTTTTTTTTTTTTTTTTAAGATTTATTTATTCATTCATGAGAGACACACAGAAAGAGAGAGGCAGAGACACAGGCAGAAGGAGAAGCAGGCTCCTCACAGGGAGCCCAAAGTGGGACCCGATCCCAGATCCTGGGATCACGCCCTGAGCCAAAGGCAGAAGCCCAACCGCTGAGCCACCCAGGTGTCCCAAGTCACTGTATTTCAAAGGCAGTCTGGCCTCCCTGGCACTAGGCCCTCCACCTGGGCGCTCCGGTGGTCACTCTTTCTATGCTTCTCGCTTGCCAAGGAGTGTTAGTGTCTTATAAGCCACCGAATGGGAAGACAACGAGGACACCTCAGGCTCTTACAGGTAACCCCAAATGTCTTTCCGCATATCCTGACCCCACATGACTTATTCATGATCATCTATCCACACCTCCGCTCCCTGTTGTCCGAGCCACAGGGTTCATCCCTTTAGAACGGCCCAGCTGTCAGGGCAAAGGGGGAGCAGCCAAGGCTCAGGAGTGATCATCAGCCAAACCGCTCCGAGTTCAGCCCACTGGCTACCGCTGTTTGTTCGTGTTTCCAGGCACCAGCAGGAGTTTCGCCCACCCCCTCTGTGGGGGCCACCGGGGCCACCGGCGGGAACAGGCATGGTGCATTTGCAGGATTTACACACTCTGCAGGCCCTAGTAGCACCTGCCCTTCTAGAGACAGTGGGGCGGCGGACAGCGCGCTTCTCTGCTGCAAATAGGCATGCCACTTAGTCAAAGTGGGAGTCTGAGTTATGACAGAAGTGGGTCGATGAGACATATCCTCAACTTTCCCTTTGATAAGACAGGAAGTTCTTATCACCACGATACTCCATTCCTTCATGAGAGGCTCTCCTCGGAGGAACGCTGTGTACACTGCTGGGAGCTATTGCTCTGTGGGGCTATATCGGGTTTCTGCCCCCTTCCAGATCTGGGACCCAAATCCTAAGGGTACTGTCTCCTTCTGTTGTCTTTGCCATAGTGCCCAGGCCATACCTTCTGGAGCCCGGCACCATCTAACACAAACGGTAGCCTTTAGGAGATGCCCAAGCTTTACTCCGCCCCACCAGCATTTTTGACTTCTCGAAGGTGGCCTCCCGCTCTGATCCCGAGCCCCCTTGTGCCCTTTCTTTACCAGGTGGTACAAGGAATGGAGGCATTGTGCCAGGGGGGAATAGATCCCTCGAGAAACCCCAACACCCCACAGAGGCTAGCACCTCTTTCATGTTCTTGCGGGTCGGATAGGCTGGCATCTCAACAATCCCAGCTTGTGCGACAATGTGCATCTTAAAATAACTCCCTGAAATGTTTCAGTGGTGCCTGGGCCTTGAATTTTCTATGGGTTCACCACCCATCCTCTCCCTTGCAGATGTTCCAGCAAAGTCTACACGGAGTCCTGCAGCAGAGGCAAGTCTTCTCGTGTTAACATTATATCAGTGTAATGGGCCCATTTTCCTGGTGTGAAGGAAAACAGGAACAGATCTCTGGCTACCATCCCATGGCATATTTGGGGGCTCTGGAGGTAGTTGAGGTCCATTGTCCCTCCCACATAAAGGCAAATTGATCATACTTATCGGAAACCTGCACTTGCCAGGCAGGGCACCTGTGTGACTCAGTTGGTTAAACATCTGACTCTTGATCGCAGGTCAGGTCTTGAACTCAGGGTTGTGAGTTCACACCCTGTGTTGGGCTCCACGTGGAACCTACTTTAAAAAACAAGCCACAAGGGTGGCTCAGTGGTTAAGCATCTGCCTTAGGCTCAGGACATGATCCCAGGGTCCTGGGATCCAGTTTGAGTCTCACATCAGGCTCCCCTCGGGGAGCCTGCTTCTCCCTCTGCCTATATCTCTGCCTCTCTCTCTGTGTATCTCATGAATAAATAAATAAAATCTTTAAAAAAAATTAAAAAACAGGGCAGCCCAGGTGGTGCAGCCGTTTAGTGCTGCCTTCAGCCTAGGAGTCCTGGAGACCCGGGATCAAGTCCCATGTCAGGCCCCTGCATGGAGCCTGCTTCTCCCTCTGCCTGGGTCTCTGCCTCTCTCTCTCTCTCTCTGTGTCTCTCATGAATAAATAAATAAAATCTTTAAAAAAATTTAAACCAACCAACCAACAACAACAACATCCCCCTGTACTGGTTAGAGTCTTTCCAAAGAATATCCTTGAAAAAAACAAAAAACAAAAAACAAAAAACAAAGAATATCCTTGAAAACAAAGTATTTTTTCAGGAACACTTTCACCAAAGCATCGGAGCAAAACAGTAACTGTAAATGATAAGGAACCTTAAAAGAAGCACTGGAAAAGATCTGATGAGAGTTATAATGCAATTGACAAAGAAATTTGGTTGTTTCTATTACCTACATTTTATTTATTTTTTTAAAAAAGATTTTATTTAGTTAGTTATGAGAGACACACAGAGAGAGGCAGAGACCCAAGCAGAGGGAGAAGCAGGCTCCAGGCAGGGAGCCTAACATGGGACTCCATCCCAGGTCCTCAGGATCACACCCTGGACTGAAGGCGGCGCTAAACCACTGAGCCACCCGGGCTGCCCTGTGACCTACATTTTAAAATAAACTGATAACACTATACTAGGACATATCAGATTTTTAGAAATTTCATAAGAATATAAAAAAGGTTTAGCATCACTTCCTATTTGCATTGTTTCTCATGTAATTTATTTTTATTATTTTTTAATATTAAAAAATTTTTTTAAGATTTTATTTATTCATTTGACAGAGAGAGAAAGAACACAAGTAGGCAAAGAGGCAGGCAGAGGCAGAGGGAGAAGCAGGCTCCTCATCCAGCAGAGAGCTAGATGCGGGGCTCAATCCTAGGACTCTGGGATCATGCCCTGAGCGAAGGCAGATGCTTAACTGACTGAGTCACCCAGGTGCCTTAAGATTTTAAAATTTTTTTGAAAGAGAGAATGCACACCCAAGAGTTGAGGGAGGGGTCCCTGCTGAGTAGGGAGCCCTATGCAGGGCTCGATCCCATGACCCTGAGATCATTACCTGAGCCAAAATCAAGAGTCAGACATTTAACTGACTGAGTCACCCAGGTGCCCCTAAAGATTTTATTTTATTTTATTTTATTTATTTATTTTTTTTTAATATTTTTTTTAAATTTTTATTTATTTATGATAGTCACACACACAGAGAGAGAGGCAGAGACACAGGCAGAGGGAGAAGCAGGCTCCATGCACCGGGAGCCCGACATGGGATTCGATCCCGGGTCTCCAGGATTGCGCCCTGGGCCAAAGGCAGGAGCCAAACCGCTGCGCCACCCAGGGATCCCTAAAGATTTTATTTTATTTATTTATTTTAAGATTTTATTTATTTATTAGAGACAGACAGAGAGAGAGAGAGAGCTAAAGATTTTATTTTTAAGTAATCTCTATACCAGAACCCCAAGATCAAGAGTCACATGCTCTACTGACAGAGCCAGCCGGGTCCCCCTCCCATGTAATTTAAAACATAAAATAAGCCTAATTAGTTTAATAGCTCCCTTTTATAAGGAGAGAGAACACGTCTTTTGATATTTTGTCTGGAAAATCCCAGAGTTAGTTTGAGGTTAACAAGCCTTGCTTTAGATATGATTTGGGGGGAAGTTTGTCAAAAATATCAAAAGGTGGGATCCCTGGGTGGCGCAGTGGTTTGGCGCCTGCCTTTGGCCCAGGGCGCGATCCTGGAGACCCGGGATCGAATCCCACATCAGGCTCCCGGTGCATGGAGCCTGCTTCTCCCTCCGCCTGTGTCTCTGCCTCTCTCTCTCTCTCTCTCTCTGTGACTATCATAAATAAATAAAAAATTAAAAAAAAAAATCAAAAGGTTTTAAAACACTTGATTAAATAGGATCATGGGTCACTGCGAAACAATCCTTAGTTACTCATTTAACCAGAGAGACAATGAAAGACTTCACAGGCCAATACAGTAAGTCACATAGTTGTAAAAATACTTAGCTCTTTTAATAGAGAAGAATCAGTTTTCTTAAGCAACCAAAGACATGATAAAGACGACAGGGAGCATGGGAGGTTGTTTTGATAAAACGGAATCTGTTTTCTAGGCAGATTACCTACATCAAGAAAAGCCTCTCATAATCTCATCAAGAACAGACCAATGGTCCAAGAAAACTGTCCTTTTAGCAGATGAAAGAAAATCACACTTTACTTTTATGTAAGTACACTACTAATACTAAGGCTTATTTTTCTTTAAGCCAATTAAATAGAGCTCTTTTACAAATTAATTTTGGCAATACCCCCTGGAGGTAGAAAAACATCACATATCCATAACATACATCTACAGATGTGCATAAACATACAGGCAGACGCAGAGACCCCAAGCTTTCATTCCAAAGCTTTAGCCCTTGACCTGTAATCTTCTGGAAGTTGTGGACTAGATTTTCTGTGAGGGAACTTCTACAGCAGTTCTGTATTTTATTTAATTCTATTTTTTAAATGATTTTATTTATTTATTCATGATAGAGAGAGAGAGAGAGAGGCAGAGACACAGGCAGAGGGAGAAGAGGCTCCGCGCCGGGAGTCGGATGTGGGACTCGATCCTGGGACTCCAGGATTGTGCCCTGGGCCAAAGGCAGGCGCTAAACCACTGAGCCACCCAGGGATCCCTTCTATTTTATTTTTTTAAAGATTATTTATTTATTTATTTATTTATTTATTTATTTATTTATTTAAGAGAGAGCAGAGCAGAGCAAGCGAGAACATGAATAGAGGGAAAGGGGCAGAGAGAGGGAGAAGCAGACTCCCTGCTGAGCAGGGAGCCTGATGCAGGACTCAATCCCAGGACTCTGGGATCATGACCTGAACCGAAGGCAGACACTTAACCGACTCAGCCACCCAGGCACCCCCATCTGTTTTTTATTTTATTTTATTTTATTTATTTTATTTATTTTTAAGTAATCTTGACACCCAAGGTAGAGCTTGAACCTATAACCCTGAGATCAAGAGTCTAGCTCCACCAACCCAGCCGGCCAGGCGCCCTCAGCAGTCTATATTCTGAAAACCCTTTTCCCCCATTTCCCTCCTCAGTTTCAGGCTATCATGGGCAGTGTTTATATTTCAAAGGCATAAGATTGACATCTTCAAGGGACAGAAAAAATGCTAGTTTTCTCCTAGGAGTTTTGGGACATATTTCTTCATTATCAGCAGTCTAGGGTGATCGCTATTTAAATTTTTCCTTTGGGGCCGCCTGGGTAGCTCAGTCGGTTAAGTGTCTGCCTGCCTTGGGCTCAGGTAAGGATCTCAGGGTCCTGGGATCGAGTCCTGCATGGAGCCCTGCATTGGGCTCCTGCTCAGCGGGGAGCCTGCCCCTCTCTCTGCTCCTTCCCCTGCTCATGCTTTCTCTCTTTCTCTCTCAAATATAATTTTTTTAAATAAAATTTTCCTTGTATCAAGGCTCCGACAGCATGGGGCCCGCGGTCCATCTCATTGTCAGGCACTAGGGCATCCTCATCGCTTTCGCAGGGACTGTACCTGTTAGCATCCTAATCAGGCTTCGTACAGGTGCTCGGATCTTAATCTGGGGCTGTTTGCGCCCTCCTAGCTTTGCAAAAGGGCATGATAAGGTCTGCAACTTATTATTACCTTCTCCCACTGTGCTGTGAGCCCTGAAGCTAGCAGAGTAATGGAAACCGCATGTCCTTTTCCTGAATTCAGTTCTTCCGATTCCCTAGGTCCAGCTGCAGCCTGGGGTGGCCGGCCAAACTGCCCCCAGTAGGGGACACCCCTGTCATAGCCATGCACTTCCCTGCCCTGCAGTGTGCGCCCTGTGTAGTTCCTCAGGTGCATCAAAATGGCCAGCATCTTGGGGGTGTCCCCATACTTGTGCGGGAGTCCCCAAACATCTAACTCCTGGGGCTCCCTTCCGCACCCAGAGGCCTATGGGCAACTGGAGAGTTTCCTTGCAGGTGTGCCTTTCCGAAGGCCCATTTCTTTGGTCTCCTAGCTGATTCCTTAATTGCCAGTTTCCCAACTGGCCCCATACACAGAGGACAAGGAGGGACCAAAGAAAGAGCCAGACTGTTCCAGATTGGTAGGTGGCAGGTTTAATAAGCAAGGGAATTTATTTACAAGGCTTGTCTCGGGCGCCACAAGATGAATGGGTCTCCCCACACACCCACCAGAGTTTTAAAGTTTATATAGAGCCAGATGGTCTCAACAACACCTTCCTCTGGCGGGGCTATGTCCTTGGAGCAGCCCCGGGTATGGGAACAGTGGGCAGAAAGACATTCCATGGTCAGGGGAGGGAGGGAGGAGCCTCTGATGGCCTGAGTCCAGCTCATGGGTCAACCGGCGGTCACATCCTCTGGATGATGTCCTAAAACAGGCACACAAGCCCTGAGGCATTAGGCATTATCCTGTTGGGGTGGCCAGAGAATATATAGGCAAAACACACAGTGTTCCTCAATGGGTGTCATGCAGTGTCTCATTTTTGATGTGGGAGACCAAGTCAAAGAAAAAAAATTAAATTTCCTTATTATTTCCTGTCCCCTGACAAGTCCTTGAAACAGGCAGAGTGACATTCTTCTAGGAACTCTGCTGCCTTGATGTGAATCCTCTGCTAAGGGCAAAAGGCAGGGATCCCTGGGTGGCGCAGCGGTTTGGCGCCTGCCTTTGGCCCAGGGCGTGATCCTGGAGACCCGGGATCGAATCCCACGTCGGGCTCCTGGTGCATGGGGCCTGCTTCTCCCTCTGCCTGTGTCTCTGCCTCTCTCTCTGTGTGTGACTATCATAAGTAAATAAAAATTAAAAAAAAAAAAAAGGCAACCTTAGCTTCGCATTATCCCAACCCCCCAGGATCCTGTAAGTCTCCTTTAACGTATAAAAATTCTGTTGGACGCTTCCTTTATCTCTACCCCTGAAGATACATGTTGGCAACCATCCTCCAAGCATATGACCCACTGATAGAGATCTGATCTGAAGGGTCTCGCGATTGAGTTTTTACCAAACAGTAATAAATGATCTTTTCCTAACAATAGCCAGCCCCCTCAGGGTCCTGGAAACCTTGCTTCCAAAATACCTTGGAGGTTTGTGCTCTCCCTAACCCCCTCCCAACTTGAAAGTATATAAGGGGCCACTCCTCACGACCCCAGTGCAGCTCTTCCTGCCCACAGGTCCTGTCCCTGTGCTTTTATAAAACCACCTTTTTGCACCAAGGACGTCTCAAGAATTCTTGCCTCCTCACTGTTCCCCCACCTGCCAGGCACGCACCCACTGCAGGGCTTTTGCCTGGCTTTTCTCTGCCTGGAACATCTTCCCCTAATGTATGCCTCTGACTTGCATGCCCCTGACTCTCATGCCTGTGACTCATGCTTCTGGCAAAGTTTTGTTCAGGTGTCACCCTCTCTGTGACTTCTCAAAAAGTATAGCCTCCCTTCCTGTTTTATTTTTAATCTGCTATATATATATCAATGGTTCTCAGCAGCAACTTGTTAAAAACACAAATTCCAAAAATAAACCTTTGCGTATAAGGTGAAATGATTTTTTTAAAATAAAGGTTTATTCATTTATTTGAGAAAGAGAGAGAGAGAGAGCACGAGTGAGAGGGTGAGAGGTAGAGGGAGAGAGAATCCCAAGCCGACTCCATGCTGAGCATGAAGCCCCAAGCAGGGCTTGATCTCAAGACCCTGAGATCATGAGCCCAGTCAAAACCAGGAGCAGCTCACTTAACTGACTGTGCCACCCAGGCACCCCTAAGATTGGATGATTTTTGACAAGCGTGCCCAGCTCATTCAATGGGAGGAAGGCAGTCTTTTAAATGATGGTGCTGGGAAAATTCAATGGATATCCGCATGCAAAAGAGTCAAGACCCTTATCCAACACCACATACAAAAATTAACCTAAAATGAACCAAAGACCTAAATGTCAGAAGTCAAACTATAAGACCCTTAGAAGAAAAAATAGGGGAAAGCTTCATGACATAGGATTTGGCAATGATTTCTTGGAGGTGGCACCAAAAGAACAGGCAGCAAAAGAACACTAAATTGGACTCCACCAAAATTAGAACTGCAGGGCACCTGGCTGGCTCAGGAGGTGGAGTGTGAGATTCTTGATCTCGGGGTTGTGAGTCTGAGCCCCATGTTGGGTATAGAGATCACTTAAAAGTAAACTCTTAAAATAAAATAAAATTTCCTTCTGCTGCCATGTGAGTGGGGGATTGGAGGGGATCCCCTGGACTGGGAACCAGGAGGCAGTGGAGGTTGGGCTGGACCAGGATGAGGCCATGGAAGGGGAGAATGGGGAAGCATGAGAATGGGGGATGCAGGTGTCCAGGGCTCAGGGCTCTAGCCTAGGGACTGGGGAGATCATGAGGGCCCCCTGTAAAGGGTACTAGAAGGAGGAGCAGGATTGGGGGAGATGCTCTGGCCAGTTTGGGACACCATGGGAATGAGACCACAAGAGGAGGCATCCAGCAAAAAACCCAGAGCTCCAGTGAACAAGATGCTGGGTGTGACCCCATAGTCCTCAGCCAGCAATATCCCAAATACCCACCTTTTGCGTTTCACTTTCCCATACTTTGCCACATATCCACGCATCACTCGTATACTTAGCTACTGGATACTTTTCTTGAAATCAGCTCAGATTTTTTTTTTTACACTCAACACGTTTATTTAAATAAGAAATGTCAGGGGGCGTCTGGGTGGCTCTGTTGGTTAAGCATCTGCCTTCAGCTCGGGTCATGGTTCCAGGGTCCTGGGATCGAGACCCATGTTCGGCTCCCTGCTCAGGAAGGAGTCTGCTTCTCCCTTTCCCTCTGCCCCTCCCCACTTATGCTCACTCTCAAATAAATAAATAAATAAATAATCTTAAAAAGAAAACCCAGGAAATATCACCTCACACCAGGAGGTGGAAAACCATTATCACTTGCCATAAATAGAACACATAGTATGAATAAACCCAATGACTCAGCAAAAACCAAGAAAAGGTACCAAGAGCATTGGGTGAAAGGCAGTCAGGGACGGGTTCTTCACAGGGTCTCAGGGCACCACCCACAGATGACACAATTCAAAAGGAGGAGATCCTGGCAGCCCCTGTGGCTCAGTGGTTTAGCACCGCCTTTGGCCTGGGGTGTGATCCTGGAGATCTGGGATCGAGTCCCATGTCGGGCTCCCTGCATGGAGCCTGCTTTCTTCCTCTGCCTGTGTCTGTGCCTCTCATGAGTAAATAAATCAAATCTTAAAAAAAAAAAAAGGTGGGGGGGAATCTGACAGTCACCTCCAGTCATGGACAGAATTGTGACCCTCCCTTCTAAATTCATAGGTTGAAGTCCTAACTAACCCTCAGTTTCTTAGAATATGACTATATCTGGAGCAAGGGCCTTTAAAAGGGTGACTAAGTTAGGGGCACCTGGGTGGCACAGTTGGTTAAATATCTGCCTTCAGCTCAGGTCATGATCTCAGGGTTCTGGGATCGAGCCTCATGTGGGGCTCCCCACTCAGCAGGCAGTTCTCCCTGCCCCTCCTGTCCTCTCCCCAACTTG
Organism: Vulpes lagopus; assembly: GCF_018345385.1. NCBI lineage: Eukaryota > Metazoa > Chordata > Mammalia > Carnivora > Canidae > Vulpes > Vulpes lagopus. The sequence goes on along the minus strand of NC_054825.1, from coordinate 170,825,429 downwards.
TTCTGTCTCTCTGGCTCTCCCTCACTCAAATAAGCAAAATCTTAAAAAGAAAAAAATAAATAAAGAAGTGATTAAGTTAAAATGAAATCACATGGGTGGCCCTTGTGCACTCTGAAGGGTGTCCTTACAGGAAGAGATTGGGAACTAACGTAACACTGGGTGTCAACTGTACTTCAATTTATTTTTTTATTTTTTTATTTTTTGTACTTCAATTTAATAAATAAGTAAATGCTTAAAACTTTTTGAAAGAAGAGATTAGGATGCAGAGAGGCACAAAGGGAAGGCCATGTGAAGACAAAAGGAGAGAATGGCCATTTACAAGCCAAGGAGAGAAGCCTCAGAGGAAACCAAACCTGCCGAGGTCCTGATCTTGGACTTGTGGCCTCCAGAACTGTGAGAAACCAAATTTCTGTTCTTTAAGTACCCACTCTGTGGTTTTCTTCTATGGCACCTTGATCAAACTAATACAGCCTTTAACTCCATGGGCACAGTTCACATCGCTGGTCATAGGGCCCCTAATGGGATGTGCGGAGAAGGACACAGTGTCTACCTTCAGGGTATACTTCCCTTAACTACAGGACTGGAATCTAATGAGGAAATCCAGAAACTGGGACTGCCCAAAGACATACACATCCAGAACATAAAGAACGTCTACAACTCAACAACAAAAGCCCAAAATAACCCAATTTAAAAATAGGCAAAGGGCTTGAATAGATATTTCTCCAAAGAAGATATATGAATGGCCAATGAGTGCACGAAAGGATGTTCACCTCACCAATGCAAATCAAAACTACAATGAGATACCATCTCATGCTCCTTAGGATGGCTACCATTAAAAAAAAAAAAAAAAAAGTGTTCCCAAGGACGTGGAGAAATCAGAACTCTGTGGTTCATTGGTGGGCATGTAAATGGGACAGTTCCAATGGAAAACAGTCTAAGATTCCTCAAAAAATTAGACGCAAAATTACCATATGATCTGGCCATTCTACTTCTGGGTATGTATCGAATAGAAATGAGAGAAGGATCTTGAAAAAATGTTTGCATCGGGGCGTTCATCGGGGTGTTATTCACAATAACCAAGAGGTGGAAGCAACCCAACTCTCCACAGAAAGATGACTGGATGAACAAAATGTAGTATATACATACAATGGACTATTATTCGGTCTTTTATTTATTTATTTTAAAATATTTTATTTATTTATTCATGTCACACACACACACACACACACACACACAGAGGCAGAGACACAGGCAGAGGGAGAAGCAGGCTCCATGCAGGAAGCCCAACGTGGGACTCGATCCCAGGTCTCCAGGATTACACCCTGGGCCAAAGGTGGCTCTAAACCGCTAAGCCACCCAGGCTGCCCATTATTCAGTCTTTAAAAAGACAGAAATCCTATAATGTGCCACAACATGGATGAACCTTGAGGACATAATGCTTAGTGAAATATGTCAGCTCACCAAGAGACTGTATGATTCCATGTAAAAGAGAGATCTAGCTAAAAATACTTAAGAGGGTAAATTTGGTATTATTTGATTTTTACAATTATAAAAAATGATATATAAATGCATAATAGAAAGACACAACGAAATTCTTGGTGCCCTGCTTGCCCTGAAGGTTCTTGAAGAAGGCGATGGTCTCCTCACGTCTCCTAGGATCCAGCGAGCCCACTCAGTTCTGTCTGAACAGAAGATCAGGCCACATCCTGCAGTTCCCCGGTCCCTGCTTCCTGCTTCGCTGCCTGGCGCAACCATTTTAAGCTTTTTTGGTTTTGAAAAACAATTGCAAAAAACTCTCTGCTGGTACCTTTTTTTTCCCTGGTACCTTTTTTATTTGATATCTAGTATTACAGAATTTCAATCATTATGAAATCAAAATGTAAAATTTTAGTGGTAGGACATCTCTTTGGGAAATGGACTGAAGGGGTTTTCCTAGTTTTCTAGTTCATTCCTGTATCAGTTAGATGCATGTCCCTCGTTGTTAGAGTGAGCCTGGGTTGGATATGAATTCTACTCCATTTTTCTCTTTTTTATATTAAGTGATGAATAACTAATTATTAAGTTTCCTGTGGTTGCTGTGACAAATGACTATAGACTCTGGCTTAAAACAGCAGAAATTTCTTCTGCAGCTCTGGAGGCCAGAAGTCTGCAATCGGTATCACTGGGGTGAAGTTAAGGTGTGGACAGGGCTCCACTCCTTCTGGAGGAGCTAGGAGAGCATCCGGCCTGCACTCCCTCTGGCCTTCCTTCTATAAGAACACCTGTGATTGCATTTAGAGCCCTCCCCCAGATAATCTAGAATAGTCTCCCCATTGTAAAATCCTTAAATTAATAACATTTGCAAAGACCCTTTTCCAAATAAGGTAATGGTTCCTGGATTCCAGAAATTAGGACAGGGATATCTTTTGGGCAGCCATCCTCAGCCTGTCGCAGAAACTTTGTCATTGAATCATTCAGCAAGTACTTACTGAACACCTACTGTGTGCCAGGCCTTTGTTTAGACACTGAGAATATAGCCATGCACAAAAGAGAGATCCCTGGGCTCCTGGAGCTGACATTTTAAGGTGGCACCATCCAGAATGGTAGCTCCAAGCCCTGTGTGGCTCTTGAGCACTTGAAATGTGACTAGTCCCAACTGAGATGGGCTGAAATGTAAAACATGCACTGGATTTTGAATATTTTGCACGGACGCAAAAAGAATATTAAATAGAGCAATAATTTTTGAATTTTGTTAAGGATTTTTTTTTAACTTTTACGTAATCTCTACACCCAACATGGGGCTCAAGCTCACAACCCTAAGATCAGGAGTCGCATGCTCCACCGACTGAGCCAGCCAGGTGCCCCTAATTTTTGGATGTTGGTTACATGCTGAAGTGGTAACATCTGGGATAGATTTGGTTCAATCAGATAAGTTATTAAAAATAATTTCTTGTTTTTTTAAAATTTTTTTGTTCTGTAGCTACTAGAATAATATATAGAATTACTTATACAGCTTGCATTGTATTTCTGTTGGACAGCCTAAGGGGAAGGAGACTATGGACAACTAACACAATAAATAAATACATTTTATGGTCTGTTAGGAAGTGATAATTTCTATGGAAGAAAAAAAATAAAGGTCAGGGTAAGAGAGTATATTTGCTTTCCTGTTGCTCCTGTAACAAATTACCACAAGTTTAGCAGGTCAACACCCACAAATTTATTAGCTTGCAGTTCTAAAGGTCAGAAGTTCAAAATAGTACTCTTAGGGCCTAAAATCAAAGGCTGAGTCTTCTGGAGATTCCAGGGGAAAATCCAATTGTCTTTTTCAGCTTCTAGAGGGTGCCTACTTTGGCTTCCAACCACATCACTCTGACCTCTCCTTGCAGAATCACATCTCTTTCTCTGACCCTACTGCCTCCCTCTTATATATCTTTTTTTTTAAGATTGTATTTATTCATAGAGACACAGAAACATGGGCAGAGGGAGAAGCAGGCTCCCTGTGGGGAGCCTGATGTGGGACTTGATCCCAGGATCCCGGGATCACGACCTGAGCCAGAGGCAGACGTTCAACTGCGGAACCACCCAAGTGCCTCTCCCTCTTATATCCTTATATAAAAACATATATTACTATATAAGGATACATAATAATATAAAATAATATATTTAATACATATATTAAATCCTCCTGTGATTATACGGGGTCACCAGGATGACCCAGAATTATTTCCCCATATCAAGATCCTTAATTTAGCCACATACATAAAGTCCCTTTGTCCATGTAAGGTAACATATTCACAGATTCTGGGGATTAGGAGGTGGATACCCCAGGGAGGGTCAAGTCAGAGGAGCTGGGCCTTTACAGAGGGTGTTTGGGAGAGCCTCACTGAGAGGGGACATCTGCCTAAAGACCCAAGGAATGGAGGGAAAGTGCAATACGGATACCAGGGAAGGGGATTCCAGAAAGCTGGAGCAGCCGATGCAGAGGCCAGGGGTGGGTCTGTTCCTGGGAACCCCAGCTACTCCCCTGCACCTAAACCAACCAGAAGTCGGTGCTGTCCTGGTGCTTCTGGAATCTTGCCTGGAGAGCAGGAGGGTTTGAGACCCCTGATCGTCACTGGTCTCTGGGCACAGGGTCTCTCACCCACGGTTCCTCAAAGGACAGGCTGACCTGTGCGGAGGGGCAGGAGCCTGGGTCAGAAAGGCAACGGGTCCAGCGCCCCCCGCCCCCCGCAGTCCGGAGGGACGGTCACCTGGGCTCCGTCGTGGCTCTGTCTGTCCTGTCTGTGCAGCGTCCGCCGGCTGTGCCACTGGCGCAGGGAGGCGCGAGCCTCGGAGCTGAGCCCCTGGGGGGCGCGGCTGGCGTCGGGCTGGTAGTGCGCAATGTGGTGCAGCGCCCCAAACCACGTGGTCAGGTAGTACCCGGCTGCGGACAGGAAGGGGCGGTCGGCGCAGCCCGGCCCGCAGTGCGTCCGCCTCTCCACCCCCTGCCGCCGGGCGAGGCCGTCGGGCCCGGGGGCGCCCCGTTGGGTCCCGGCGTCCCGGGGCGGGGCCCACCTTCTCCCCGTAGCTCGTCGGGATCCAACAGCTCCATGAGAAACTCCACGTCCAGCTGCGTCTCCCCAATGTGCGGACTCCAGATCAGCTCCTCCGTCAGCGCGGGCAGGAAGGCGTCGGCCCCCAGCGGCTCTGGCGGAGGGACGGTGCATGGGGGCGTGCAGGCGCCTGCAGCCCATCCCCAGGACCTCGCGGCGCTGGCTACCCCTCCACCTGGTGGGGTGCACACGCCCCTTACCAGATCCCAAGCCGCCCGCCGGAGCGTGCCACCCTCTCCCCTCGACGTGCACACGGGCGCCCCCCCCCCCGGGCTCCCGCGCCCCTCAAGCTACCGCGCATCCAGGGGGACGCAGGGAAGCCCCCATTACCTTGGTTCTCGCCCCGAGCCAGGCCCGCGTAGACGTCACTGCACACGGCCAGCAGCAGCGCCACCTTGCGGCGTGGGGCGCAGGCGGCGTGGAGGTGCGCCAGGCGCGCGTGGATGCGGCTCCGCAGGGCGGGGGCGGGGCCCTGCCCCGCCAGCCCCGCCCCCTGGGCTCCCGGAGGCCCCGCCCCCGCCCGCAGGGCTACTTGTCGCTGCCGCAGGCGCCGCAGCTCCCCGGCCCGCAGCGTGCGGAGTCGCGTCCACAGGGCGGGCTTCAGCGGCGCCAGCACCGCCCGGCACAAGGCCGCCTCCACCGCGGCGCCTGCGACGGGTTGGGGTGGCTGAGCGAAGGGGCGCCGGCTGCTGCGCGCCCCCTCCCTCCGCCGACCCCCTCCCGGCTTCTGGCCACCCGCACGTGTAGACGTGGGTGAGAACACGTGTGGAAGGGGGAGCCCGGACGTGTGAGATGAGCAGAGTGAGCGGAACAGGAGCTCCTATATGGAGGCAGAGGTGTGCGAGTGGACAGGCCAACGGCGCACAGAGACGGAGAGAAAGAAGTTGGCTGCGGACACACACGTAGCGCCAAGAGGTGGCAAAGGAGAACCCGAGTGGGTTCAGGGAATGGCCATAAATTCCCTCCCAGTCCTCCTTATTACCAAGACCGTCGTCCTTCCGGGGGGTCCCAGGCCCCAGGCTCCCAAAAACAGCCCTGACGTCGGGGTCCTTTGATAAGTGATCCTGGAGGTCAGTAAGGAGGTGCCGCACATCCTGAAGCAGCTCTGTGGCTGGGTCCCCAGGCCTGTGGGGGCCTCTGGCATTTGAGGTGAGACGCGCCCTCAGGCCCTGGAACTGCCTGCCCACGTAGCTGCCCCGGGCCCTGGCCAGAGCCTGGATGTGATGGGTGAGCACATCCTCTGGTTCGTTCTCTTCATCTCTGAAGTCGTCCTCATTTTCGTCCTCGTTCTCATCCTTGTCCTCCTTCTCTGTCTCCTCCACCAGGCTGGCCAGAGCTGGCCCAGCATGGTGCACCTCTGGGCTGAGTGGGCCTTCAACCCATGAGACCCTGTGAGGGGCAGGGTTCCTGGGGGCTGGATGTGAGGAGACAGTTGGCCCCACAGAACAGTGGTAGTGGCTCCCTCATCCCTCAGGGGCCCAGGGCCCTGTCCCACCCAGCTAACCTGATCTGTGTCTTTCTGCAGTTTCTGGAGGTGTCTCTGGCGGCATCTGCTCCGTCCTCCACCCTCTGTGGGTCTCCACGTAGAGCTTGTTCACCACGGAGAGCACCCTCTCCGACATGCTGAGTTGGACACCACCAATCTGCAGAGGACCTGGGGACCAGCATAACCGAGGCATCCCAGATGTCCAATGAGCCAGCCCCTGGTTCCTTCAGGGCACCAGGAGACCTAATTCCCAGCCTCATTACTGGCTTGGTCCCCGGCCCTTTGTCACTCAGGCCCAGGGGTCAAGCCTCCCACAGCTCTCTCCCTGAAGTGCCATCCTCCCAGACCAAGCAACCCGGAAAGTGGCTTCCCGCTCCCTTAGGGAGCCACCCCTCACCTGCGTGTTGGTCTCCAGGCCTTAGAGTGGGAGGGGGCAAGAGCAGAGTTCTGGGCAAAACATCCCTGAGAAAAGATAAGGGCGAGCTGCGGTGTGGGTGGGATGTCTTAGGGATGGATCCTCCTTAGCCCTTTTGACGGGTGACCTGTACCTGCTGGCTGAAAGGAAGGCCAGGAGATGGGGCAGGTCTGGCATGCAGAGGTTAGAGTATTTCAGGGACACACCTGGGGGTGGAGGGAAACAAGGGGCGAGGAAGAAAAGGTGAGGGGTGGGAGTCTCTTCCTCAGTCCTGCAATCCCCCAAAGGATCTTCAACACAGGGAAATGTCTACCCCTTAGAGTCCCCATCTTTTCCTGTGTCTTTATGTCTGCATCCCACTTATGGCACCAAATAGCATTTGGGAGATATTTTGGAAGCAAAGCTGACTAAATTTGCTGTGGGCTGGAAACTGGGGGTAGGCTCCTCACCTCCAGGAAGCTTCTGGATCTGGTAGGTGCGGACTTCTCCTCGCGAAGCTCCTGTCCTCAACACCAGGACCTGGCTAGGGTCGTATCCTGTGACCAGGAAACTCTAGGGGGTGGGGTGGCGAGGGTAGCAAAGGTCAGCTTTTTTTTTTTTTTTAAGTTTTACTTATTTAAGTAATCTCTACACCCAATATGGGGCCCAAACTCACAACCCCAAGGCCAAGAATCCCCCACTCTGAGCCAGCCAGGCGCCCTGAAGCAAAGATCATCTTGAAGAGGATCTGTACAAATCTCTGTTACTTTGGCCTGCCCAGCATCCATTTCCCTTACTTTGGATTCCACACCCCAAACTTCCTTTAAAGAAATCTGCTCCCTCCCTTGGTTCCTGTGGGTGGGACTAACTCCCCTCAAGCCCTAGGGTTGGTCCCATGACCTGACCTCGCCAATAGGGTGACAGTACTTTCTCACCTCACTGTGATTGGTTTAGAGATGGGCGTGTGAATCAAACCCAGCCAATGGAAATCTTCCACAAGATTTTTGCTTCCTCTTTCTTTGGAAGGAGGCCTCTATTTATACTGGCTTTGCTAAGCTTGAGGGATATGGCCCTGAGCTGGGAACACACATCTCTGCCACCACAAGGACAGAGCTCCCTGGAGAAGGAAGCTGCGTAGACCTGCTAGTGGTCTTATCCAAGTCCACCCCCTATTCCTTGCAGGACTGTAGCTTTGTCCTGAGCATAATCTGCTCGGTTGGAGAAGACGGATGATGATGTAGGTAGGCGGCATTTCTCACCTCTGGCTTTTATAACTCCCAGGTGAGCTTTATTATTTTTTTTAAAAGATTTTATTTATTTATTCATGAGAGACACAGAGAGAAGAAAGAGAGGCAGAGACACAGGCAGAGGGAGAAGTAGGCTCCATGCAGGCAGCCCGATGTGGGACTCCATCCCGGGACTCCAGGATCACACCCTGGGCCAAAGGCAGGCGTTAAACCACTGAGCCACCCAGGGATCCCCATCCCAGGTGAGCTTTAAAAAATATTGCCACCGTGGCCCCATCCATATATATGGAATCGATTGCGAAGGCTTTTGGTTTTCCTGGTGCAACTGGTGCTTCTTTTTCTTCCTCCTGCCTGGAGCGCACACATGTGCTTGGACCTGGGGCAGCCACCGGGCAACCGTGAAGGGAATCCAAGAGAATGGCAGAGAAGCAGGCCTTGACGTCACTAGAGCTACTGAGCTAGAGCCCAGGCTGCCTTTCTGAATGTCTTACAAAGATAAATGCCGTTTGCCTAAGCGACTGTAGAACGCCTGCCCGTTCCTCGAAGCCCCAAACATTGGGCTTTCCCTACAGCTGAAGCAAAGCCAAGAAATGGGATGGGGAGAAACGGACAGGTTCCCTCATGCTCAAGATCCTGCCCGTTCCTCGAAGCCCCAAACATTGGGCTTTCCCTACAGCTGAAGCAAAGCCAAGAAATGGGATGGGGAGAAACGGACAGGTTCCCTCATGCTCAAGATCCAGGCATTCTTGAAATTCCCTTTACTTCTGGGTGTTTCAGTTATTTGACTCAGTCGGTGGCCTTTTTGGTTTGCCTGGTTTATGTTGTCGGTCACGGGGAACCGGCAGAGTCCGGGCTGATCCACGGCCGCATGGGGAAGGTCAGAGAAGGTCCCTGGTTGTGAGTACTCACCCCCGGTGGCCACAGCTCAAGAAGGGCTTCTGCATCCTGTGTGTCCAGCTCTGGGACCTGCCACACCCCCGATGTCCTCCACAGGCGAAGCAGTGGCTCTGGGGTCCCCAGGACCCCTATGGGGGTCTCACCCACTCCATTCACCTGTGACAGAATCGGTCTGGGACATGCAGGGTCCAGGAGACCAGGGGTTAGAGGTGCGCAGTTGGACGGTAAGGTGGGGTCAAAGGCGCAGGAAGAGGTAGCCCAGGGATGAGATGGGATTCGGGGTCTATATGGGGGGTGCGCATTGGGTGGAAGAGGCTTCTGAATCCAGGGGCAGGAGTGGGGAGACCCCAGCCCCAGTAGCCCTCACCTCTCTGCATTGATGGGGCGTGCAGGGGCCTCGTCCTCCAGCTGAGCCATCTTCAGGATATGCGAGGCCAGCAAGCCATGGTCTGGCCCCTGGCAGGGAGGGAGATAAGGCTCAAGGTTGCTCCAACCCAGGGGTAATATTCAACATGTTTACAGCCAATATAGCCTAAACCCTGACCGATCAGAACGGACCCAAGGCCCCTGGCCGTGCCAGGTGTTAATTCTTTAGTCACCGGACAGTGGGGAGATCTGGGGATCCCAGGAGGGAGGCCGATGTGTCTTGGCAGGGAGGGCAGGGGTGTAAGGGAGGCCCCAAACTGACAGCTGTTTACCGAGTGGCACAGAAATATTTCAGATTTTGACAACCAGTGCTGCCATAATACAGATGTGGGCCAGTTGGAAAACCACTTCGCCCAAACCCAGCGCCCGGACAGCGCTCAGCCCACAGCAGGCACTCGGGAAATATGACATGTCTCATACGGCAGCCCCTCCTCCTCCCTTCCCAGGCCACAGAGGGGCCCTCAAATATTCCCCCATCCAACATCTTATTTATGAACACTTTCAAACATTCAGAAAACCCGCATTTTACAGGCAACATCCATAACACCTGCTCCCTAGATCTTACTGTCGGCGTTTTATTTTTTGCCCTATAACACATCCGTCCCTCTGTCCGTCGGACCTCAACTCTCGTAAGCAGGCACACAGCCCTAGCTAGCGTGAGTGATCGCTCGAGGTGGGCAATGTTGAGTGTTTTCCCTGCAGCAGTCCCAGGAGTGGGACCCCTGGGGCCATTCAGGTGTGCGCCTCACAAATACTTTATAAGCACAGGCCCAGACTGGGTGCCCTGGGGACACGATGACGGCAGAACAGGCCCCTGCCCTCACGGGGCTTCCATTCTTGCTTGGGCTGGTACAGGAGACGGGTAGGAGCCAGCTGAGCAAATCAATCAGGCCGCTGAGCAGAAACCCGGGGTTTTAGGAAGGGCAGGTGCCCGTCCAGGGGAGAGCAGGCGGGAAGGGTGGGGCGGGAGGCAGATGCTCTCCTGGGTCCCACCGGAGGTGGTGGAGGGGGCGGCGGGCGGTGCTGGGCGGGGCGGGATGGGTGCAGAAGCCCGACACCAAAGACAGGCTGTGGGGGCTGATGCTGCCGGCTAGGTCCCGGGGGACCCCTACCTGTTCTCCGAGGGGAGGCCTGGAGTAGCAGGAAGTGAAAGTGTTCCTCACCAGAGAGAGAGGAAGCCGGGCGGGCGGGGGAAGAGGCGGGGCTGGGGGGATCTGAAATCAACCTTCCTCTCTTTTTCGGGGCTCCGGCCTTAGGTGAAGGGCCTCCAACGGAGGGGACTCTGGTAGTCTGGGGGTCCAGGGCTAAGAGCCCCGAGGCTTTCTCGCAGCCCCTGGGGCCCCCTGTCTACCCCCCTGCTGTTCCCCATGAGAGCCTGGAGGTGTTCTGCGTCCCTGGGTGCCCACGGAAAGGAACAGGGACGCCAGACAACTGATTGTTAGTTGTTTTCACTTTTATTTTGTATCCAATAAGCAACGTTATCTGCCCCTCCCCACGGAGGAAGTGGGTCCCCAGGGAAGGGGCCCAGCACCCACTTTGGTGGTGGGAGGCACAGAGTTGGGAGGCCTTCAGGCTCAGCTGCCCCCAGAGTGTGTTACGTTTGGAGGCTCCACACTCCACCCAGGGTAGACTTGGTCTACTTTGCCACAGGCTGTCCTAGGAGCAGTAGAGAGCCCAGAGGGCTCTGGGGAGCCCTGGGGAGCCCTTGGGGCCCCTGTCCAGAACAGTTAGGTGTTTAGAGGCAGCCCTGGCCTCAGGAGCAGTTAGAGATTAGGGGAGGTTGACCCCGTCCCCGCGGGTGGTTAGAGACCGCGCGGGCTGTTACAGATGGGCTGCCCAGGCCTCGGCCCCTGGGCGATGTTAGAGGTTCACCAGGGTCAGGGGGCTGGGGCCCCAGTTTTGAGCGGGAGTGGTTAAGAGACTGGGGAAATGTTCTGAGCTCCCCAGACAAGAGCTGCAAGTTAGAGGGGGCCAGGGCTGGCTGGGGCTCTGCTGTCCCAAAGGAACTGGGCATCCTGCCCGGGAGAGGCAGCTGTCATTGGGGTTTCTCTCCCTCCTTGGTCCTGGCCTCCTCCTTGGCAGGAGGTGGAGACTTGCTGGGAGAAGCTGAAGTTGAAGTGCTGGGGTTGGGGGCCCCTGACCCTGCCTGGGCATCTATGCGGGCATGCTCCTTCCGGACAAGGTCCTCCAGTTCTTTCTGCAGGGGGCAAAGTTCATAGAAGTCAGAGGTCACTGTGCATCATGGGATCACACACAGGACCTGTGGGGCAGGGGTTTGGGGACAGGCTCCGGGTGGGCCGGGGTCACCTAGACTCCTTACCTTCCATCCGAGGAGGTCGGCAAGGGCCAGGCAGCCCTGGTCACAGTCACCCAGCCAGGCCACGTCCCTATGGGTGGGAGAGTCAGAGCTCTCAGCTTGTCCCAGGCCCCTGCCCACTCTTCCCAGTCCGCGTGCCTTCATGCCCTCCCTCCCACCTCTGCTGTGACCCTCGCAGGCCCAGGACTCACCTGTAGGCCTTCTTGGAGTCGAAGTCCATGCCTCCTCCAAGGCCCATCATCATCCCCAGGAAAGGGTCAGTCTGTGGGGGAGAGGGGAGCTCAGAGCACAGAGCCTGGAGCCAGGTGGCCTGGGGCTGCTCCCTGCTCTGTGACTTCACTCAGTGACCTGGCCTCTCCAAACCTCAGTTTCCTTATCTGTAGAGTGGGGGCGATTACCAGCCACTCCTGGCATTGTCCTGTCAGCGGGTTAATACTTAGAAAGCGCTTACGGGGCGCCTGGCAGGCTCAGTCAGCAGAGCATGTGACTCTTCATCTCAGGGTCGTGAGTTTGAGCCCCATGTTGGGCATAGGGCCTACTTAAAATTAAAAAATACAAAATAAAATAAAACAAATCAAACCAGACAGACAATGCTTAGAACAGTGGCTGGCACATGGAGTGTTTGGCTGTTCGAGGAACCACCCCTCCGCAGGGATGAGGGATGAGGGAGGGAGGCCACCTCAGGAAGAGAGCCGAAAGCGGGAGTGGGCGTCTCCTCACGCTGTGCTGTGGGCCCTGGGGCCTGCTCACCCTGACTCCTCACTCACCCAAAGCCCAGCAGTCCTGTTCTGGCTTAAGCTGCTTTGAGTTACTTCACTTGCTCAGAAGGGGCCAGAGGGACCCCGGGGCTTGTAGAATCAGATCCAGGTGGCCTGGAATCTGACCCCTCCGGGTTCTAGAGCACCTAGTTCTGAGCTGAGGGGTCTCAGTTTCTGAGGAAGCCAGTGAAAGGGAATGTGGGACCCCCGAGAGGAGGAGGAGGAGGAGGAAGAGAAGACAGAGGGGGGCTCACATAAAAGCCAACTCACCTGCCCAGTCTTCTCCTTGTTGATGAGCAGGCGCGGGGTAGAGAGGGGCGCCCTGGGGGATGGGGAGCTCAGTGGTAAGGGTCTGTCCTGGCCACCCCCGGCCCCAGCAGCACCCCCCAATCCCAACCCAACCTACTTGCTGATGAGGGAAGCAAAGGGCTGCACTTGCAGGGAGGTACCCATGATGATGAGGAGGTCCACCTTCAGGAAGTCCTGGGGAGGGGGGGTGGTCAGTGAGGGTCCCAGAGGCTCAGCAGGGGCCAGGCTGCCTCCCCCCACACCCCTGCCCTGCAGCTCGCTACCCCTCCCCTACCTGGGGGGGGGGCACTTACTGACTGCATGCAGGAGAAAAACCTTGCTGGGAGGTTCTCGCCGAAGAACACGATGTCTGAGGCAGACGGACGGACAGACACAGAGACAGAAAGAGCAAGTGAATCGGGAGGCAGAGACAGGGTCAGAGAGCGAGAGACAGAATGAGAGAGAGAACAGGCGGCAGCAGAAGGCTGACCCGAGGGGCTGGGGTGGGAGCTACAGAGTAGCGGGCGCAGGTGAGGGGCTACAGGACCCATTCTCCCGGGGACAGATTTGGGGCACCGGTCAGGGGCTCGTGGAGGGCCGGGGTTCCCAGCCCAAGTCCATCCAGGCTGCTCCTTGGCCCCAAGGCTCACCAGGCTTCACCACGCTGTGACATTTCTCACACTTGGGAGTCACCTCGGAGAAGATCTTCTCTGGGCGTGGGGAAGAGGAAGGGAGAGGAGGTAAGCGACTCTGGGCTAGGGTCTGGGGCTGCAGCCAGCCCTCACGGTCCACGCACACCTTGGTCGCTGGGGGGCCTCCTGGGGGTGTGCCCTGCTCACGAAGGCCCTCCCTCCTTAGAGAGCTGCCCCTTACCTCCCCCCACCCATCGCCCCGGGTTCCGGGGTGGAGGGCATGGGGGGCTCCGAGCACCAGGTCACGTCTATGATTTAATGAATAAACACAAGGACAGATGAATGAGCAGATGCTTGCCCTTTACAGGGGTAACTGGATCCCACCCCCCACCCCCCAACATGGGCAATAAAGCTCCCCTAGGGGTCTTTGGGGGCAGTTCTATTTTATCTTGGGTGAGAGGCCTGGTGAGCCCCAGGCCTGGTGACAGAGAGGGAAGACATTGCAGACGATCCTGGGATGGGGACACATCCTTAGGCCCAGCTGCCCACCATCCTTGGGTTCTGGGACAGACACCCCCCCACACACACCACCATCCTTATGACGATCATGCTCCTGATTGCTTATTAAGGAAGGAAGCTTGAAACATGCTGTCACTTGCACCCCACAGAATCCTAGCTCATTTGTTCAACTGTTCATTCATTCATTCCTTCAACAGGTATTTAAAGAGCCCCGTTTTAATGTCTGCGATTCACTTTAGACTATTTTGGCACGGACAGCATGATATTTTGCGGGGGATGCGCACACTCTTGCTGTAAGTGACACACAATGGGGTCGTGTTCCTCGTCCATTACCCCCAGCTGCGCGCACTTGAGCTATTCTGGAAGCCTCACCCCAGCGGCGGTCAGCTGGCGTTTTGGCAGAAAGGCCCCGCTCCAGAGGCCCCACCACAAATGCTGCAGCTGTCCCTGTCTCACATGAACACCAGAGGCTTTGTGAAACCAGCATAAAGAATGTCAGAAATGGCTTTCCATGGGTGAAATGTGTGGCTTCTCGGGAGCACAATGGATGTCAGACAAAGGCTCTCAATGGCATTCGAGAAATGTGGGCCGGAGGAATAGTTCCCCCCTTTTCTGGACACTCTGCCCTTCCATGGACGGGGACGCTGACTTTGACAAGCCCTGTTGTCTGGACCCCTCGGGACAGTCCCCCCACCGGCCCCCCTGCCTTTGTCCCTAACCAGGCCTACGTCCAGCTCCACGCTCCACGGAACATGCTTGCCTGCATCTGACTAACGGACCATCGGATCCGGGGCCTCCAGCCCTGTTCTGTCCAGTATGGTGCACATAGCTACATGTGGCTTTTAACATTTTAATTAATAAAAATGATGGAAAATGAAACATTCAGTCCACCGGTCACGGTAGTGACATCTGTGAGCGCTCCAGAGCCACATGTGGCAGCGGCTGCCATACTGGGCAGGTACGGATTAGAGTGCAGTTGTGTCTCCCTCCGTGGGCCCTTCTTGTAAGGTAAGATCAGAGCCCCTCAAAGGACAAAGGGCCGGGGCCTCAGACCCCACAGAACAGACTGCATGGCTGTCCGGCGACCTCTCTGCCAACACACATCTCTGCGTGCGGCTGAATTGGGTCTGGACCTTGCTCCCCTAATAACCCAGCTGTGAGGTGGTGCTGGGAGCCCGCTGCAGACCCCGCTGCTGCCTCAGATCTCAGGGGGCCACAGAGCAAGGACACCACTGGAGCCCACAGCATGGAGCCCCTGATCTTGGCGCCGGAGAGCCGTCGGGAGGCAGGAGGGCATCCGCCCTCGTGGATGACCTCCAGGGCCTCACCTTTCATCCAGCTGAGCGGGTACTCCCGTCGGCACAGGGGGCTGATACAGTGCGAGGTGTAGAAGGTGCCGTGGGCCTCCACCAAGTCCTCAGGCTCCAGCCCGGCCACCCGCTCCAGGGTGTCTATGTTCTGCGGGGAGAGGTGGGGGGAAAGGCTCAGCAGCGAGCCGCGCTCCTCAGGGGCAGGAGCAGGGCGCTGCGAAGAGAAGCAAATGGGACAGAGGGAGAAGGAAGCGAGGGAGAAGCGAGGGGCAGGGTGTGCCCGTAAAGCCCTCCGCTCATTCTCATGGTGCCACCGAAGCGTAAAAGTCACAGATGCTTAACGGCGGGGCCCACGCTCATACATCTGTGAGCCCAGGCCCACGGCCACCATCAGCCCATATGGAGGTTTTCCGCATTATCGGGCCACTTTGTTTCCATTTTTCAGAAAATTTGTTTTGTTAGGACCACACGACGTTAGTGCCACCTGCCAGAAATTTGTTGGCCTTCATGAACAAGCCCTACAATGTCTCTGCTGTAGATAGAGCCCCCTCAGGTGTGGCGTCCTTGTGCAGTAGCCAACCTGCGCAGCTGGATATGGCAGGCCTGGCCAAGCATTAACAGAAATAAGTGAATCGGGAGGGTTTATTTGGTTTTAATCACTGTTTTCCTAATTAGCAGTAGGGTTTCTTACTACGGTCTGTTTCAGAGATGGCACAGTAATCGCATTCTTTTCAGACGCAGGTATATCCCTCCTTCAACCAGCCAGGCTGTTCTTCTCTTCCATATAGACATATGAGCGCTCTCATTTTTCTTAAAGCACGCAGCCCCTCGGGAGCAGCTTTTGCTGGCCCGTGAGGAATGCTGCAGAGGCAGGTGCTGACGGGGCACATGGGCACATGCCACCCAGAGATGGCCGGTCACATGCAGCCCCCAGCCGCCCCGGCACGGTTTCCCCGAGACTCCGTGAACAACCGAAAGGGTTCTCTTTCAAGGGCAGACGGCCCCCACTGCTCTCTCTGCTCCCTGCCAGCGATCAGCTTGTTCCCCCAACGGGCAGACAAGAGCCACTGTTCCCACACTCCCTGCAGCTCTCCCCCTTCCTCCTCCCCCTGCTTTAGTTTTGCCTTTGTGACTTGACTCAGTCTACTGACTCCCTCACACATGAGTAAGCAGTGTGCGTGCAAATAATTGTATAGCATGTACAAGAACCACTCAGATGCCTCTGTTAGTCTGAGGCCACTTTTGATAAAGAAACCACAAATTGGAAAAGAACGAGGCTGACCTGTGTGTCCTGATGTTGAAATGATCCCTCCAAGAGGTTAAAAGGCTCAGGAGAACAAGGGCTGTGGGAAAACTATATATGAATGTGTGTACTTGTTTCCCTATGTATAGAATATTTTTTGGAAAGATTTTATTTATTTGAGAGAAAGAGAAAAAGAGAGAGAGAAAGAGAGAGAGTGTGTGCACAAGCAGGGGGAGCAGCAGGCAGAGGGAGTAGCAGGTTCCCCACTGAACAGGGAGCCCCATGTGGGACTCAATCCGAGGACCCTGGGATCATGACCTGAGCTGAAGGCAGGCACTTAACAGACAGAGCCACCCAGGCACCCCTGTGATATGAGAAGCCAGCTAGGGGAGAGAGGCTGGGGGCTGGGGAGTATGGCCCCAGGAAGCCCCCTCCTAAAGGACAAAGGGTCATGAGCACATGATGGTAAACGGCAAGTGACATGTGGCTGGGGTGTGTGGCACGAAGCAGGGCATGGTGACAGTGGGCAGTGGCCCCCCAGCTCCAGCCCAGCGCTCCCTGACTCTGGAGGACCTCGGGCGGGGCAGGGTGGGGTGTAGCCAGCTCTTCTCAATCTGCAAGAGGAGCCTGGAGTCTGGATTTTCATCTGAAATCTCGTGTTTTAAACCTTGGGTCCCTTTTTGTTTTAAAACACTGTGTCCCCCTGATGGACACGAAGGCAATGGCAGCTTTGAAAAAGCATGAAGTCGGGGGCGCCTGGCTGGTTCACTGTGCGATTCTTGGATCTTGGAGTTGTGAGTTCAAGTCCCACGTTGGGTGGAGAGATTACTTAAAAATAAAATCCTGGGCAGCCCAGGTGGCTCAGCGGTTTAGCGTTGCCTTTGGCCTGGGGTGGGATCCTGGCGACCCGGGATCGAGGCCCACATCGGGCTCCCTGCATGGAGCCTGCTTCTCCCTCTGTCTGTGTCTCTGCCTCTCTCTTTGTGTGTCTCTCATTAATAAATGAATAAAATCTTTTTAAAAAATCCTAAAAAAGGAAGAGAGAAAGAAAAGAAAAGAGCAAGCAGGAAGCTGCTATGTGGGTGTGGATATGGAAGGGTCTTCCACACAGGAAGTTAAGTGAGAGAAAGCCCTATGTGTCGGGTAAAGGCCATGCAGATATTTAAAAGGACGATAAGCTGCTTTGCTGTGGAGATCACAGGGGCTTGAACGAACAGGGCAACTGTTCTCATGTTTGAATGGAGACTTGTATCTGGAGATAAAAATAGCTATCGTACATAGCTTCAGAAGTGCCACATCATCACAATTCGGAAAGAAGTGAAGACAGTGTGTTCCAGAAAACTGGGTCAGTGACTCAAAAAGTGGCTGAGGTTGACGGAGAGGGTGACAAGTTTGAAACAAAACAAAACAAAACAAAACAACAAAATGGTTTCTTGAAACATGAGAGTGGAACTTTTTTTCCACTTTTGCCTCTGTTTTCTGTAATAGGCCTCAAAACATACGTTTTGATGACGTATGTGTAGCTAAATGCGTGCATTAATTATTGCCGGGAGGGGACGGATGCCTGCACCTTTCCCACGGCCCCCAGAGTGCACTGATGCTGGATTTCACGAGAAGGTAGCCCGCCGTCGGCGTGCTTCTGTGCTGGGGCGGAGGCTTCGGCCTCACATGGCTCCACCTTTGAAGCAGATTCGTGACCCGCACACTTCTCCCCTCATTGGCCCCTGCCTCCAGCCTCTTCTACTTGGACATCACAGGACCCCCTTCCTCACCCCGCCCTCCCCATCAGCCCCCTACTTGCAGCCAGAGAGGGATGCCTGGCTCAGGTCACCCCGTCCCACCCCACGTAGAGCCCTCCCGTGGCTCTATCTCACTCAGCCCTTCCTTTGGCCCCAGGATCCCACAAGGTCAGCCCCTGTCCCCCTCCTTGAGCTCGCCTCCTCCATTCTCTCCTGCTCACCCGGATCCAGCTTCTCGAACACACCACATAGTCTCACCTCAGGGCCTTTGCCCTGGCTGTTCCCTTTGCTTGGAACACACTCTCCCGGCCAGATGATCCCATGTCACCCTCCTTCCCTTCCTACAGGTCTTTGTCTAAATGTCCCCTTCTTGGTGAGGCCTTCTCTGATACCTGTTGACAATGGCACCGCCCCCCCCCACCCCAGCACTTCCAGTTCCCCTTTCCTGCTTAATGGTGCTCCACAGACATCGTGGCACACTGGACGTGCTACCAACCCCGTCTTGTCCATTGTCTCTCTCCCCTCGTTAGACTATCAGCTCTAGGAGGGCAGGGATGTTGCTGCCAGCAGGGCCTGGCATGGGGTTTGCGCTCAGTAAACACTCATGACGGAAGATGACAACACAGGGCCGTGGGGCTGATGTCATGAAATCGTGCACAGGGGGCCCTCGGCTTGGAGTGAGCTGTTTGTACCATGTCTGAGTCACGTGGATAAAACGGACTCTGGGAAGAAAGGTCAGGTTTATCTTGAGTGGGGGTCCTCCTGGAAGGAGAGGCTGTCCCTTCCCAGGCCACCACCACTGCAAGCCCTGGGCAGGAGCTCCTGTTCCGGTTTGAGAAATCTGGGACTTAAAACAAATTCATCCTCCCCCTGGTGGCAGCTTCCCAGGCTGGCAGGCTCCAAATTGCCAGGTGCAGGAAGAAAATATTAGAACGCCCATTTATATCCAAGGATTCCCTGTCTTTGATAATTTTGGGTTCTAAGGTATCATTTTTAAAAAAGATTTATTTATTTATTTATTTATTTATTTATTTATTGAGAGAAAATGAGCACAAAGAGGGGAGGCTGACGGAGAGAGAGAATCTTAAGCAGACTCTCTGCTGAGTGTGGAGCCTGATGCGGGTCTCTACCCCACAACCCCGAGACCATGACCTGAGCTGAAATCAAGGGTCGGATGCTCCACCGACTGAGCCACCTGGGCACTCCCAAGGGATCAGTTATGGCATGACATTGCTGTCCCCACTATATAATTTCGTCCCCACTATATAATTTCAGTGCTTGTTCACAAAACACATATTCATAGAACAAAGGTAGAGGCGCACTGTTTACAGTTAAGGGGTGCGAGTCCCTGAAAATATCTTGCTGATTAGTCCAGAAGCCAACAATGTGAGCCATTCTTGCCGGAGAGCCCGGGACGAGGCCCTTGGCTCAGCACCTGACACGGATGAGCCATGGCCCATGGCCCATATCAGGCCTTTGTGCAAATTATCAAAAGATGCCCCTTCCTTAAGACCATATCTACCAGTGGGAACACGGTCACAGTGTCCTGATTTCGTTAGACCCACTCACTCTGTGCCCGTCTGCTGCAAACCCTCACCAAACATGAAACCCACCTCGCCAGCGGTGGCCTCTCCGACGTGAGGCCCTTTCTCACTACGCACAGGATGGCCCCAGGAGGAGCTCACTGCCATGTCACCATGTACCAAAGGGCAAAGCTGTTCTGGTCTCTGCTTTCCAGAAGGGGAAATTGACGCTGAGCTGGGTAAGGGGCTTACTGTGGGTCACACGGTTAGGAATCAGCAGCCCGGGCCCTTGGGGCCCAAGGGGCCAGGACACCTGCGGCCAGCCCTGCTCCTCCCGGGGATGTCCACGGCCGCCTACCTGTGTGTAGCATCGCAGCAGCAGCCCCTTCTCCTTCAGCAGCCGGATGAAGTAGTGACACACAGTTGGCTGGAGGGGAGCAAGCAGGACAATGCTGAGCATGATGGGGCACCTTTGCCACATGTCGCCACGTTGTCGTTTTATGTCACAGAACCATCCTGTTGGCCTTGGGAGCATCCCTATCCCCATTTCACAGACGGAAACACTGAGGTGCCAGGTCACAAGAATGGGAAAGGAGGGAGCAGGTGGCCCAGAGCCCATGTACTTGGTGACCACGTGACATCTGTTAGAAGGGTCCCAGTGGAAGCCTTTCCTGTGCCTGTCACCCCTCAAGCTTTCCCATCACCTGGGCAAAAAACAGCTTACCTTGAACTGGCCAGGATAGAGTTCCTTGGCGAGAGCGAAGAAGGGCTCTGGGTGTTTCTGTGGGAGAGAGAACCGGAGGGCAGGTGGGCACCCAGAGCCAGGCGAACCTGTGGCCCCCACCATTAGACATCCCTGCCTGGGGGGCACGTACCTTGAAGTAGCCAATCTCAAAGATGGCCTCTGGGTAGGGAAGGTGGTACTTCTCTAGGTTGGCGTAGAGGCCCGTGGATGGGGAGCGGAAGTCAGGGATGCCGGCGGCTGGTGGGGGCAGAGGCAGGGAGCGATGGGTAAGAGCCTTGGCCCCATCAATAGCCCCTCAAACCCCCTGTCAAGGGCCCAGGCACAGCTCCCTCCAGTCCCTGGAAGAGGGCCCCCCAATGTGGGGGCATCTGGTGGGGGGAGGGCTGGCACTTACACGTGGAGATCCCAGCTCCCACCAAACAGATGACCCTGCGACCTGGAGAAGAGGAGGGTAGGCGTCACATGACCGTACGCTCAGGCCCAAGTTAACGCCGCCCATCATAGCCCCTGACACCCCTGACTCAGTGCCAGGCCCACGGCTGACGTTTCAGATGCACGAAGGGTCTTCCCCAGCATCTTGAGGTGGGTGGTGTTAACACCCTCATTTTACAGATGAGGAAACCAAGGCTCAGGTAGAGGCAGGATCGCACAGTCCGCTGGTGGAAGAGCCAGCGTGGGGATGAGGAATCCCCTGTTTCAAATTATACCAACATGGACAGATTCGAGAAAAGACCACTTGGAGAGAAGTTTCTCCTCCTAACTAGATCTAGACAAAAACACATGAGCTCTTGGTGAGAGGGCTGGGGGAGGGGGTACCCCCAACCCCGGAAGAGCTACAGGTTATTGTAAAAATCTGTGGCCTCGCCTCACCTTTCAGACACAATCTTTTTTTTTTTTTAAATGAATTTATTTATTCATGAGAGACACACAGAGAGAGGCAGAGACACAGGCAGAGGGAGAAGCAGGCTCCCCATGGGGAGCCCATTGCAGGACTCGATCCCAGGACCCCGGGATCACGCCCTGAGTCAAGGGCAGACGCTTAACTGCTGAGCCACCCGGGTGCCCTTTTGGACACAATCTTGAATGACCATCTATTTCTAGCATGTTCCTTTAGCATATTCCTTTCCTCTATGATCAAACACACAGCAGCCACCAGGAGTCTGAGAATTTCCAGGTGAAGACTAAAGATTTGCCACTCTCGGCCCTCACCCGATGAACAGCAAGCAGGTAGATAAGGGGGCTTTAGATGCTGGCTCTCCTGTTCACCAGTGGGGGGCAATGGGGGGGACTGGGGTCTTAGCTCAGATCTCCCCTCTGGGCTTCTGCTTCCTGCTCTGTAAGATGGGCACAGGGAACCCTGGGTGGCGTAGCGGTTTGGCGCCTGCCTTTGGCCCAGGGCGCGATCCTGGAGACCCGGGATCGAATCCCACGTCGGGCTCCTGGTGCATGGAGCCTGCTTCTCCCTCTGCCTGTGTCTCTGCCTCTCTCTCTCTCTCTCTGTGACTATCATAAATAAATAAAAATTAAAAAAAAATAAGATGGGCACAATTATAGTACCGCTTTCACGGGGCTGTCGAGAGAATGAATGCATTCACGTGAAGCTTAGATCAGTACCTGGCACTGAGCACACACTATATGTGTGTCTGCTATTATTCTTTGAGCCAATTGTACTTCTTGACACCCAGGGTTTGTACGCGTAGAAGCATTTCGTTCCCCCATTTTCCCCTGGCTTTCAGAAAAAAAGATGGGAAGGTGTGGTAGGAGTCGAATCATTTCACAAACACACGGGGCTGTGCAGAAATAGCCCTGTTGCCTCATCAGCTGCTGGCGGGCAGGCCTGCCACGCGGTACCCTGGCATCTGCCCGTCAGCTGATAGACAGGCGCAAGTGTGGGGTCCCTGAACTGGGTGCCTCTGGGGTGTCCTGTGTGAAGAGGACAGCAAGGGTTATAAAGGCCTTGGCTTTGTCTTAAGAATGCCATCGGACCAGGCTCAGCTGGACCTAGCAGGGGCCACGTGGGAGGGAGCATGCTCTGGATTTAGGGGAGCCTGGGGGGGGGTGTAATCCTGACAGCTGTGTGACCCTGCAGCAACTCACAACCTCTCTGTGCCTCCACTCCTTCCTCTGTCCAGATCATTCCTATAATGACCTCAAAGGTACAGTGTGAAGATCAAAGGAGAGGATGCCTATCCAGTGCTTAGCCTGGAGCCTGGCAAATGGTGAGGGCTCAGTTAACTCCTGTTAACCAACTGCCCCCAAACTGCTCCCAAACCCAAGTGCAGGAGGACAGAAGGAACAAGAGCTTTGTGGCCACTGCCTGTGTCCTCATAGGGGAGGAGATGTCTGCAGATGGCTGCCTGGCCTGGCCCGGGAGAGGGGGGCTCAGGGCAGCAAGCCTGGACGCCTGAGCAGGGAGCCGGCAGCAGCTGGAGGACAGGGAAACGGGAGAAGACGTCCTCAACAAAAGGCCGTTCAGGACCCTCAAAGGGTCGATTGTTCTAGTTAAGGACTGCCGAGGCCCGGTTTCTCAGACTTTGATGACCTCAACTTGCAGCAAGAAATAGAAATGACGTGGTGACCTAGTGGAGAGGCACCTACATCCCACCCCTGAAACACACTTCCTGTGATAGTCATCGCAGGGCACGTGGCTCTTGCTCTGCTCTGGGTCTTTTTTGGGGCATTTACGTTTATATTCACGGGTGGCACCCCTAAGAGTCCCATGGGGTGATTACTACTGGTATTGGCTTCATTCTGTCCAGCAGGCCTGGCCAGTCAGCAATGGGAGTGTGACCCAGGTCTGGCCAAGCAGAAACCCGGAGATTGGTTTAAGGTAGGAGTGTGACGCAACGTGGCCCAACTGGAACCATTCTTGGCCCTTTTGCTTGAACCACTGGAAGGAGGCGCTCAGCTGGTGCAACTGGCATTCGGTACTGCCAGGAGCCCCCTCCACCTCAACACAGAAAGCAGCGCCAGACAAGGTTAAGATTTTCGACAATGTGGAAGCCTCTGAATCCAGCCATGCTTAACGCCGGATTTCAGTTACAGGATCGATACTCCTTTTTGGGCATAAGCTATTTTTGAGTTGGGTTTGTTACTTGGAAGCAAAAGGTGTGATGGGTCAGGTGGTGGTGGCTGAGAAGCCAGTTGGGGCCAGGAGTGGGGAAAGTGGCACGAAGCAGGGCCACGACTTACAGCGTTCGCTCTGCATGTAGCGGGTCACCCCCTCCAGGGTGAGGTCGTCCAGCAGACGCTCCTTCTGGGTGCCCAAGCCCAGTGTCTGGGAGAAGAAATTCCGCAGGAAGTCCACTGGCCAAAAAGCAGAGAAAGAACATCAGGGTGGGTGTTCAGTCGCGGTGCACAGGGGCCGCGAGTGCCCCCTGCCCCAGCCCTGGGATCCCCCACCCTCCCGCAACCAGGGACCTCTAGTCGCTGGCATTGCACCTAGTATTGCATGCTTTGAATGTCAACCGCAGTGGAGGTGACAGGTAACAACTCTATCCCTGCCCTAAACCGCTCCCCCAGAACCCCTCTCCCAAGGAGGATACTTACTCTCTGCCTCTCTGCCAGCGGCTCCTCCCTCAGTATCTGAATCTGAGTCCTGGAAGAGGTGGGGGTGGGGTGACCAGGCCCCAGAAGCGGGGTTAGGGAGGGAGGAGAGGGGAGGGTGGCACCCCGGTTTGGTGGGGAAAGGCTCTGGCTGGGAGTGGGTCCAAGGAAGTGAGAGGCGGTGGGGGAGCCAGTGTGCCTCGGCTCTGGGTTGGGCTGCCTGGGTTGGAAACCTGGTCCTGCGACTCCTGAGGAGCGTTAAGTTCTTTGCTGCTCTGAGTCTGATGCTCCTCATCTGGGAAATGGAGCTCAGAGGCAAGGGCACAGCCTGAGGGGCTATCTGAGATGAACCGAGTCAACCCACAGAGGCGCTCAGGGCAGCACCCGGTGGGGTAAGAGCGTGCAGACATGGCCCGGTGTCCACGTCCTCGCCTTGCCTCCCTGCTTGTCCCCCGTGGCGTGGGCCCACTGCCCTCCTCACCAAAGTCACTCCTGTGAATGATGCCAGTGGAAAGGCCTCAGTCCTCACCCCAGGGTCCTCAGCCCTCCTGCTGGAAGCCCCGGGCACCGCCTTGCCATCTCGACTCCATGTCATTATCTAACTTCTCCTGAGTCAGGCTCCCAGATGGCAGGTCTGAGAAGGTCCTGGGCCCTCCCTCCGTCCTCACTCCACCTTTCCAGGGCTAGCTGCCTCATCTGTGCCCAAGGTCTTGGCCTAGGCACTGATCATGCCACCTCTTAGTCCCCAGATCCGAGGTTCCCGCAGCCCACTGGATGCCTCCCCCTAAGTGACCCTGGCCTCTCTCTCCCGCCATATCTCAGACTGGCCTTGGCCTCTTCCCAGGCCCCAACTCAGTGTGGTTTCTGTCCCCCAGTCTTTGTCTCCCTCTCCTGCCCTCCCACCATCATGGGTCCCCTCCCTAAGGCTCTCCCTGGCCCAGCCTGTCCTCTCTCTGGGGGCCCGGTCTTGGCCTCCTCCCTAAGCTCCCAGCCTCAGTCCCTACCTCTGATTGACTCTACTGCCCTCCGGGTGATGGCCTGGCTGTGTCAGCCCACCCCCTCCGCCCCAAGCACCCCTCTCACTGGCTTTTCCAGTCTGACCATCTGATCATCAACATGTATGGAGTCCGCCCTGATGTCAGCTCCAGGATGGCAGGGATTTTTCATGTTCACCAGTGGACGCCCAGCACCGAGAATGGGGTCTGGCCCCTGGCAGGAGCTCCAGAACTATCCACCACTGATCGAATGGATACTTGCTGTGCGCTACACCAGGGCTGGGCCCTGCAACGGACCTCACAAAAACACAATTCTGACCAACGCACTCCCCTGATTAAAACCCTTCCACTGACCCCGTCCCCCATCATTCTCTGCTCCGGCTCCAAGCCTTTTTTGAACGGGAACCGCCCTTCCAAATGTATTTAAAATTTTCTATAAGCTTTGCAAAAGCTTTGACCACTAGACGATGTATGACTCGAGGCACTCGCCTCCCGTTCCCACCGCAGTCACCATAACCACTATTAACAGTACAGTGGTAATTACTCTAGATTTTTTTCTCTGCATATAAAACTCGTTATTTTTCCAGAAATGGGTCATGCCACAGTACAATGCTGCACCTTGCATCTTCCGCAGAACAATATACCATAGATCCACCTCATTCTTTAAAAAAGCTACATAGTGTTGCATTGTAGGGATGAGCCATAGTTCATTTAACCCGCCTACTGACAGCCACTTGGGCTGTTTCCAGGGTTGCCCCATCGCAGACAATGCTGCAATTTATATCCTCGGATCTCTCTTGCTGGGACTGAGGATCCCTTTTTAACATTAAAACTTTCTGTGGCAGCGGTTGAGCCCCGGGAGCCAGGCAAGGGAGAAGCCCTGGCCTGACAGGAAGCTTTCAGACCCTCAGTGTGGCCCTCTGTGCATCTGTCAGGTGCCTTCATCACAGCTTCTGTGCTGCCCTACATCTGAACTGTGAGCTCGCGTCTGTGGGGGGTTGGCGTTCTTTCAGGCTGCAGACAGTGAGCCTCTGTGGAAGGACTCGAGGGCCCTGCCCAGCATGTGAGAGCGACTTGGGCCTAAGGGGGAGCTGGAGGTGCTGGTTGGGGCCTTCAAGTCTTCGTGAGGTGGCCTGGCTACCTCTTCCTGAAGCGTCTGGAAGGCAACGTGCTGGGTGCCGTGGGTTGCAAAGCAGTCCCTGCTCTTCTAGTTGGGGGGCCAGAGGACAAGTTACAGAACAGCTCTGCTGCAGATTCCTCATCTGTGAAATGGCCCCAGTAGGCCTTGCACTGCCCCCCCCACTACCACCACCACAGGGATTCTGGGGAGGTGAAATGCTACGATGTACACAGAGCACTGGGTGGAGTACCCGGCTCAATAAATGCTAACCTCAAATATAATTAGCTAACCACCCCCAGCTACCAGACCACTGACCACATCACACCCTTCGTGCCCCCCTCCCAGTCCTGGTACAAGCTGTACACTCTGCGTGGAACGCCATTTCTCACTGTGCCTAAGAAACTTCTAAGTCACTCTTCACTTACTGTCATGTGTCTGTACCTCAATCTGACTCCTGGACCGGCCTGTGGATTTGCCCTGGGAACGGACCGGCTGGAAACTGCTGACCCTCACAAAGTTTACTCTGCCTTGAGCTACTTTCATAATCACTCTGGAGGGTCATTTCTAGTCACTTGTCCGTGGGATCTGGGCGTTCAAGGACCAACTTGGATGCCTGTCTCTTCCATGCCCAGCATAAATGAGGTTCAGAAAGGGTAAGGGTAGGGAGCAAGGAAACAGAAAAGTCAGGGAGGGCAGGTCTGGAGTTGAGGGCGCACAGCTTTTTCTGCCAGTCCCCGGAATTCACCATTCCCAGGGGGCCGAACCAGGAGTGGGGGCAAGGGGCTGGGGTAATGCCCTGAGGGCCCTGGGGTAACTGTCTCCCCTCTGCCACCTCCACCCCCCCCAGAGTGTGGGGTGTGGGAACACGTCCATTTCTCTCCTTCCCTCCACCCTTCCCCAAATCTCACCTGAGCCTCCTGCACCTTCCCTGCCTGGGTCTCCAGAGGGTCAGAGGCTGGGGGAGGAGGGGGAGCAGACGTGGTTACAGTGGGGGGCACAGTTAAGTGGGGATAAAGGGCTTCAAAGCAGAGGGGCAGGGAGCAAGAAGACCCACCAACCTAATTATACTGGGGTGGGAGGTGGTGGTAAAAGCTGAGCAGAGGGAGGGAGGCGATGGGGAAAAGCAGATCTTATTAGGATAGACAGTGCTGTCTGGAGAAGTGGTTAGTGAGAGACAGAGGCTGGGGCAGGAAGGTTTGGGAGAGGGAGGAGAAAGTAAAGCCTACAGGCATGGAGGAAGACTTAGAGGTGAGGAAGTAAACAGTAGTGAGTGTGTGTGAGCACGTGTGTGTGCAGGGAGGGTTAGGGTTTACAAACAGAGGGAAGTTTAAAAAAGGAAGAGAGGAAAGAAAATACTCTTAGCAGAGAGGTTTAGGAAAGGAGGTGCAGTGGGGACAGCACGTTTAGGAGGGGCACAGGAACTAGAGGGACGAGACAGGAGGGGGCGCCAGGGGTCCCCGAGCATCCTACAGTTCCCCCTAACAACCAGGTACCCTTAGCAACCGGGGCCGCGGCAACCTAAGTCCTTAGCAACGAGGGTCCTCAGCAACCGAGGTGCGAGAAACACGCGGTCATTAGTAACTTGGGGGACGTAGCAAACGGACCCTTACAATCTCGCGACCCAGAAACCCACCAGCCTGGCAAGATGGATCACTTAGCAACGACCCCGCACCCCCGCCCCGATTCCCACTGCCCGCCATGCAGCCCCCGTCTCCAGCCCCACCACGCCGGTCCTCGGGCCCCGGGGCCTGCAGCCCTCAGCCAGGCCCCGGTGCGACCCGACCCTCCCACCGGGGCCCCCGACTCACGGTCCGGCTCGGCCATGGGCGCGGGGCGGGGGCCCTCGGGGCTGTCACCGACTGCTCTGTCCCGTGACGGCACCGGAAACAGGAGGGGCAGAGACAGGGCAGAGAACTACGACTCCCAGCAGTCATCGAGGATGCATACAGGCTTTTCGTACAGCGGCGCCTGCCGCTCTCGGGCTAGGAAGACACGGACGGCGGGACTACGAGTCCCAGAGGGCTCCGCGCAGGCAGCCATGTTGGTCAAGGGCGGCCGGAAACTGTGGGAATGGGTAGAGAGCCGCAGTCCGTCTGAATACTCTGAATGGTCACTGTGTGGTAAGGGGGCGGGGCGTGTGCTCTTTAGGTCATTCTGATTGGGTGAGCCAAGGGGGAGTGTTGGGGAATTCCCCGCAGGGCGGAAGCGCCGGGGCTTCAGGTAAAGCCAGCTACAGGCGGGCGGCCGCTGGGGCCCCTGAGGCTTCGGGGGCCATGGCCGGGGTCGCGTGCTTGGGGAAAGCTGCGGAGGCCGACGAATGGTGCGACAGCGGCCTGGGCTCTCTGGGTCCCGACGCAGCAGCCCCCGGAGGACCGGGGCTGGGCGCCGAGCTGGGCCCGGGGTTGTCGTGGGCGCCCCTCGTCTTTGGCTACGTCACTGAGGATGGGGACACGTGAGTGAACCTTAGGCTGCCTAACGGGGCCCTAGGATCCCACCTCTGATTCCCTATTAGTCTCCTATTCCGGCTCCCTAACCTTTCACTCTTAAATCTAACTTCTGATGCTCGACTTTCTGATTTCTAACTCCTAACCTTTAGTAAAACCAATTTCCTAGCCAACTTTGACCCTAACTCCTTAATTTCTCCGACTTTCCTTTCTTGAGCTCTGCTTCATAGAGCTCCACATCCCTATCCATTGATCCCCAAACTGGGTTTGATCTTCCGGACCCAAGTCCGGAGACCTTTGTTAGAGTTGTGGTCCAGACAGGCTCCTCCTCACCTCCTACCTCCAAATAGGATCCTTGATCCTTAGCCTCCTGATGGATGCGCCTTGAACTTAGATTTCCAAAGTTAATACATGACCTTGACTCTTAAGATTCTACCTTCTGAGCACCGATCTTCAGATCTTACATCCAAAGGGAAAACGTCAGCTCCATGATAGCAGGGATTGATGCCTGTTAAGTATTTGTTGAACACCACCACGTTCCAGGCACTGGTTTAGGTGCTGCGATAAAGCAGTGAGGAAAACAGACAAAAATTTCCGCTCTTGTGGAGTTTACATTCTAAGGTGCGTATGTAGACAGACAAAAGGACAGACAGGCTGACAGAAAGACAGGAAGGAAGGGAGGGAGGGAAAGAGGAGAGAGAAGGAACAAAAGAAACTAAGACACAGACGCAAAGTGAGAAAGGAGAGAAAGGAAAAGAAGAAACAAAGAAAAACGAAAAACAGTATAAAGGAAAGGCAGAAAAATGGTGTATCTGAAGGCAGTAAGTTCTTTGGGGGAAAAATAAAGCAGGAAAACGAGACCCGTAGAGTATCTGGGGGAGAACTCTCCAGGCAGAAGGAACCAGAGTCGTAAAGGGCCGTGAGGGATTGTCCTGGGGTTTTTTTGTGTATTTGTGTCTACTCATCCAGTCATGGTGACTAAACAGGGCTTGACCCATAAGAGGCGTGCAGGAAATATTGTTCTTTCCAAAGCCCCCTGCTGAGGTTTCATTAGTATTCTTTATTGGTTTTTTGCTTTCTATTTCATTGATCTCTGTTTTGATTTTCATTATTGCCCTCTTCTGCTTACTTTGGGTCTAATTTTTTTTTCTTTCTTTCTCTCTCTTTTTTTTTAAAGTTTCTTAAGGCGGCAGCTGAGATCATTCATTTGAGACCTTTCTTCTCTAATATTGGTGTTTCATGCTATAAATTTCCCACAGCAGTACTTTAGCAGTCTCTCACAAATTCTGATATGTTGTATTTTCATGTTCATTTAATTCAAGATACTTTGTAATTTCCCTTTTGATTTCTTCTTTGGCCAGTGGATTATTTAAAAATATGTTATTTAGGGGCGCCTGAGCTCAGTTGAGCTCAGGTTGTGATCTCAGAGTCCTGGGATGAGCCTCCCGTTGGGCTCTGTGCTCAGTGTGGCATCTGCTTGGAATTCTCTCTCCCTCTCCCTCTGCCCTTCCTGCTTATGCTCTCTCTAAAATAAATAAATAAATCTTTTAAAAAGGGGTGGGGGGCAGAGGGAGAGGGAGAGAGAAACCCAAGCAGGCTCTGTTGGGAGCCTAATGCAGGGCGTGATCCCATGACCCTGAGATCAGGGCCTGAGCTGAAACCAAGAGTTGGTCATCCAACCCACTGTGCCACCCCGATGACCCTAAATAAATCTTTTAAAGAAAAGAAATATGTTATTTAGTTTCCAGATATTTGGAAAGTTTTCCAAATGTCTCTCTTTTATTGATTTTTAATTTAATTCCATTGTAGACTGAGAACATACTTTGTATGACTTGGATCCTTGTAAATTTATTGAGAATTGTTTTATGGTGCCACACATTATGTGTGCACTTGAAAAGAGTGAATATTCTGCTGTTGTTGGGTGTAGGCTTCTCTAAAAGTCAATTAGCGGTCCTATTGGTTTATCGTTTTATATATCCTTACTAATGGTTTCTGTCTCCTTGTTCTATCAATTATTGAGGAGGGGGCATTGAAATCTCCAGCAGTCATTGTGGATTTGTCTCTTGTTCTATCAGGTTTTGCTTTGTGTAATTTGATGCTCTGTTATTAGGGCACGGATATGTAGAATTATTATGTTCTTTTGCTTAGTTGACCTCTTAATCATTACAAAATAACCTTCTCGATACTTGGTAATATTTCTTGCTCTGAAGTCTAGTATGATATTAAAATACTCACTCCTGGGCAGCCCCGCTGGCCCAGCAGTTTAGCGCTGCCTTCAGCCAGGGCATGATCCTGGGGATCCGGGATCGAGTCCCACATCAGGCTCCCTGCATGGAGCCTGTGTCTCCCTCTGCCTGTGTCTCTGCCTCTCTCTCTCTCTCTCTGTGAGTCTGTCATGAATAAATAAATAAAATCTTAAAAAAACACAACTCACTCCTGCTTTCTTTTGACTGACTGGTGTTAGCACGTATATCTTTTTCCACCCTTTTATTTTAACCTATCTTTTAATACTTATATTTAAAGGGTATTACTTGTAGGGAGCATATATAGTTGGGTTTTGCTTTTTTGTTCAGTCTGACAATTTCTGCCTTTTAACTGGAATGTTTAGACCATTTACATTTAGTTATTGATACAGTTATGTTTATCATCCTTTTGCTAATTTTCTACTTAACATGTCTCCTTTGTTTACCTTTTCTTCTTTTTCTGCCTTCTTTTGGAACCTGTAAACTTTGTCCCGTTGTATTCTTTTTTTTTTTTTTTTAAGATTTCATTTATTTATTCATGAAAGACACGGAGAGAGAGAGAGAGGCAGAGGGAGAAGCAGGCTCCATGCAGGGAGCCCGATGTGGGACTCGATCCGGGGACTGCAGGATCACGTCCTGGGCTGAAGGCAGGCGCTAAACCACTGAGCCACCCAGGGATCCCCCATTGTATTCTTTTGTTGGTTCATTAGCTTTATGTATTTATATAAAGATTTTATTTTTAAATTTTATTTATTTTGTGGGGGAGGGGCAGTGGGAAAGGGAGAGAGAATCTCAAGCCGACTCCCAGTATGGAATCCCATGCAGGGCGTGATCTCACAACCCTGAGATCATGACCTGATCCAAAATCAAGAGTCAGACACTTCACTAAGCTACCCAGGCGCCCCTTAAGGTGTTTTTAAGTAATCTCTGCACCTAACATGGGGCTCGAACTCATAACCCCAAGATCAAGAGTCGCACACTCTACTGACTGAGCCAGCCAAAAGTCCCTGGTTTATTAGCTTTAACACTTCTGTTGATTAAGTGGTTGGCAAACTGTGGCCTCCAGGAAAAATCTAGCCAGCCATCTGCTTTTGTATGGCTGTAAGCTATGAATGGTATTTACATTTTTAAATGGTCGAAAAAAATCAAAAGGCTATTTTGTGGCAAGTGAAAATTATTATGAGAGTCACATTTCAGACCCCACAGATGAAGTTCTGCTGGAATACTGCTTTGCTCATTCATTTACATATAGCTGGTGGCTGCTTTTATATCAACCATAACAGCAGAGCTGAGTAGGTAAAAGAGACACTAGAATCCACAAAGCGTAAAATCTTTATCTGGCCATTTACAGAAAAAGTTTGCTGACCTCTGCTTTATAGCTTATACTGTACAGCTTCAACTTATGATGGGTGTCATTTCGCATAGGGTAAAAGATAAAAGAACCTTAGAATAATATATTTCCATTTGTTCCCTCCTGGCCTTTATGTTATTGTTGTCATACAGTTTAGTTTCACGTGTGTTATAAACTCCACCATACATTGTTAGTAGTTTTGTTTAAACAAACACTCAACTATTTTTTTTTCAAATTACCTTCTAAAGAGACTTGTATAAAAAAAAAAAAAGAGAGACATAACGAGAAAAAATCTTCCAGATTTACCCACATAGTTGTTATTTTCAATGTTTGCTATTTATGTGTATAGGCCCATATTGCTGTGGGATGTCATTTTCATTTTGCTTGCAGGTTTCCTTTAACCTTTGTTTGGCGACAACTTATCGTCTGTTGGCGATAAGTTCCTTTGGCTTTTGTATATCTAAAAACATCATTATTTTGTCTTTGTTTTTGAAAGATATTTTTGCTGGGTTAAAGACTTCTAGGTTGGGGGCACTTGGGTGGCTCACTTGGTTAAGCATCTGCCTCCTGTTCAGGTCTAATCCTAGGGTCCTGGGATCGAGCCCCAGATCAGGCTCCCTGCTCAGCATGGAGGAGTTTGCTTCTCCTCCTTCTAACCGTCTTCCTACTCTCTCACTCACTCACTCTCTCTCTCTCTTTCTCTCAAATAAAATCTTAAAAAAAAGTCTAGGTTGAGGGATGTCTGGGTGGCTCAGGCAGTGAAGCATCTGACTCTTGATCTCAGCTCAGGTCTTGATCTTAGGGTTGAGTGTAAGCCCTGTGTTGGGCTCCATGCCCAGCATGGAGCCTACTTAAAAAAAAAACACAACAAAAAACAAATCCTAGGTTGAGTGTCTTTGAATACTTGAAAGGTATTGCCTCAATCTGTTCCCCTGTCTAATTTCCTATATGACATCCACTGTCATCCTTATTTTTATTTTTCTATAAAGTATCTTTTTCTCTCTAGCTGCTTTTGATATTTTTATATTTAAAAAAATTATTTAAAAAGATTTATTTATTTTAGAGAAAGAGAGAGCAAGTGAGTATATAAGTGCGAGGGAGGGGCAAAGAGAGAAGCAGAGAATCCCAAGCAGACTCCATGCTGATTGTGGGGCCCAAGTGGGGCTTGATCTCATAACCTAAGGTGAAACCAAGAGTTGGACCCTTAACCAACTGAGCCACCCAGGCACCACTGAGATTTTTATCTTTACCGTTGGGGTTTTGAACCAGATTTTTATGTTGGGCTTTGGTATAGTTTTCCTAATATTTCTTGTTCTTGGGAGTCATTGAGCTTCTTGGATCTGTGAGTTTATAGTTTTCATAAGTTTGGAAAATTTTCTAGACATTATTTCTTCAAATATTTTTTCTGTCCCCCACATCATTTAGGGACTTAGTTTCAAATATTAGGGACTCCTGCATGGCTCAGTGGTTGAGTGTCTGCCTTCAGCTCAGGGCGTGACCCTGGAGTCCCGGGATCAAGTTCCGAATCAGGGTCCCTGTAGGGAGCCTGCTTCTCCCTCTGCCTGTGTCTCTGCCTCTCTCTGTTCTCTAAAGAATAAAGAAATAAAATCTTAAAAGAAAAAAAAAGTTTCAAATATTGTTAGGCTGCTTGAAGTTGTTCCATAGCTCACTGATGTTCCTTTCATTTTAAAATAGTCTCTTTTGAGGGTGCCCAGCTGGCTCAGTCATTGGAGTGTGAGACTCTTGATCTTGGGGTCGTGAGTTCAGGCCCCATGTTGAGTGTAGAGATGACTTAAACATAAAAAAGAAATTTAAAAAATTCTCTTTGTGTTTCATTCTAAATAGTTCCTATCACAAAGTCATTCGGTAATTTTTTCTTCTATATTATTTATTTTTTTAGATTTTATTTGTTTATTCATGAGAGACACAGAGACATAGGCAGAGACAGAAGGAAGCTCCCTGTGGGGAGCCTGTTGCGGGATTCAATCTTGTGACCCCAGGATCACCACCTGAGCCAAAGGCAGCCACTCAACCACAGCGCCACCTAGGCCTTCCCTCTTCTGCATTGTTTAATCTCTGCTCATCCTGCCCAGTGTATTTTTCGTTTCAGATGCTCTAGTTTTTATCTCTAGGAGTCTGATTTGAGTCTTTGGCTCCTATCACCCATGTCTCTACTTAACTTTTGGAATGTATGAGAGTCACTTACAATGAACTCTTTAAATGGTCTTGTTTGTGGATTCAAACACCTGTGTCATTTCGGGGTCAATTTCAACTGATTGATTATTCTCATTGTGGATCATGTTTTTCTGCTTCTTCTCCTACCTTGTAATCTTTGAATAGATGCCAAACATTGTGAACTTTACCTTGTTAGTCTGGCCAGTTGTATATCTTTTCTTTTCTTTTCTTTTCTTTTCTTTTCTTTTCTTTTCTTTTCTTTTCTTTTCTTTTCTTTTCTTTTCTTTCTTTTCTTTTCTTTTCTTTTCTTCTTTTCTTTTCTTTCTTTCTCCTTTCTTTCTTTCTTTCTTTCTTTCTTTCTTTCTTTCTTTCTTTTCTTTTCTTTTCTTTTCTTTCTTTCTTTCTGATTTTATTTATTCATGAGAGATACAGAGAGAAGCAGAGACATAGGCAGAGGGAGAAGCAGGCTCCCTGCGGGGACTGTGATGCGGGACTCAATCCCAGGACCTGGGATCACAACCTGAGTCGAAGGCAGATGCTGAATCACTGAGCCACCCAGGTGCCCCTATGTTCCTATAAATATTCTTGAATGTTGCTTTGGGATGCAGTTAAACTACTTTTAAGTAGTTTGATCCTTCTGGGTTTTGCTCTTGTGATTTGTTAGGTGGGTCTGAGCAGCGCTCTATCTAGGGTTTATTACTACCCACTACTGAGGTAAGACCTTCTAGAGCCTTCTACCCAATGTCCTGTATTTTAGGGGTTTTTCCTAGTCTCACCGGTGGCAACAGGCACTATTCCTGAACCCCTGTGAGCAATGGGCACGTTTCCCTAATCTGTTTATATGGTTTCTTTCCTAGACAGGGGTAGTTTCTCCATATTGGTGCACTGATCAGTCTTCTCCTAAATCCTCTAGAGGTCCCTCTGCAAATCTCCAGCGTCTTTCCCTGTTCAGGTCTCTCCTCTTAGGTTCTCTGTCCTTTGACTCCCCCTGCCTTGCTGTCCCCAGACCCAGCTCCATCTCACTCATATGCAGATGGCCAGAACCCTGCCTGGGTTTGCCCTCTCTATGCCATGTCTTCTCTCAAGATAAGAAATGTGGCAGTCTGTCACAGGTCTCACCTCACTTTGTGTCCTGTGTCTTAAGGATCACTGTCATTCATTGCATGAGGACCAGTGTCCGGAAAACTGTTGCTTCCTACACGGCAGTTTGTCTGTTTTTTTTTTTGTTGTTGTTATTGATTCAGAGGGGAGGGAAATCTGGTCCCTGCTATTTCATCTTGGGAGGAAGTAGAAGTCCCACTTAATAAACACCAATTAATCAAATATGCTGAATTAATTCTGACCTGACCCTCCTAGATTCTTGACAGTTGGTTGCAGGATTGTGGTCATAGGGCTTAGCACACAGGAGGTGCTCCAAGTTTGTTGAATGAAGGAATATAGGAGTACTTGATGACTACTTTTTTTTTTCTTTTTAAAAGATTTATTCATTTATTTTAGGGAGAGAGAGCGCACGTGTGCGCTCCCATGAGTGGGAGGGGCAGAGGAAGAGTGAGAGAGAATCTCAAGCAGACGCTGTGTTGAGCACAGAGCTTGACGTGGGGCTTGATCGCAATGACCCTGAGATCATGACTTGAGCGGAAACCAAGAGTCAGATGCTTAACCCACTGAGCCACCTAGGCATTCCAGGAGTACTTGACCTCTGACCTCTGCTCCTGTCTTTGTCTTCAGGGCACTGCACTTAGCAGTGATTCATCAGCATGAGCCCTTCCTGGATTTCCTCCTAGGCTTCGCGGCTGGCACTGAGTACCTGGACCTGCAGAATGACCTGGGCCAGGTGAGCCACCTGGGGACAGTACAGGGCTTGGGACTAGGTTCTCGGTGCAACCCCTAATCCCTGCCCTCTGCTCCTGCAGACAGCCCTTCACCTGGCAGCCATCCTGGGGGAGGCCTCCGCAGTGGAAAAGTTGTATGCGGCGGGTGCCGGGTTGCACATAGCGGAGCGTGGGGGCCACACGGCGCTGCACCTGGCCTGCCGCATGAGGGCACATGCCTGTGCTCGTGTGCTACTCCAGCCCCGTCCCCGGTGCTCCAGGGGAGCCGCCAACACCTACCTCGCTCAGGGCCCTGACCGCACCTCTGACACCGACCACCCGCCTGTTGCCTCGTACCCTGAACCTGACTCGGAGAAGGAAGATGAAGAGAGTGAGGAGGATTGGAAGCTACAGTTAGAGGCTGAAAACTACGAGGGTGAGGGTTTCTGGTCACTGGGCAGGGCTTGGATGCCCAGGCAGAGAGAGAGCACTGGGCTCTAGGCTCAATTCTCCTGAGTCAAGACCCAGGCCCTTGGGAAATAATACTGAGGCTCCAGGGACCCAGGCACTGGAGAACGCGTCCCCTCTGAGGCC
The DNA here is from genome assembly GCF_018345385.1 of Vulpes lagopus. Classification (NCBI taxonomy): domain Eukaryota; kingdom Metazoa; phylum Chordata; class Mammalia; order Carnivora; family Canidae; genus Vulpes; species Vulpes lagopus. Next base: position 170,789,055 of record NC_054825.1, on the reverse strand, counting down.
CCAGATTACTGAGAATCGGTCACATGGGACTCAGGCCCCAGACCACTTGGGACCCAGTCCTGTCACCTGCAGGCCTAGAACTACTAAGATCTAGTTGTTGGGTTCAGGTTCCCCAGCTGGAAGGCACAGCTCACTCTGGATCTCGCCCCCTCCCACCAACCACAGGTCCTAGCCTACCCTGGATGAGGGATCTTAAGGCTCAGATTCCCAGAGATTGACACTAGGTTCAGGGACAGCCCTCGGCCCATCTACCTGGGGCCTTGGCATCTGAATCTTAGCTCCCCCACCTCTAGGCCCAACTACCTGCACCAGGCCCCTTCCTGAGGTCACCCAGGACCCAGTGTTCAAGGCCTACTCCTTCCTCTAAAGTCACACACAGGTCCTTGAACTACTCAGGACTCAGGAATTTGGGGTCCAGATCTTTTGTGAGATAAAGACCAGAGACTCAGTCTCCTGGTCCCAATATCCAGGCTTCCTGTCCAAAGCCCCTAGGTTCTTCACCCATAAGCCCCAGACTTTCCACAAGCCAGGCTTTACACTGCCAGCAGGTTCCAGAACACCAAGACTTAGGCATTGGGGTGCATTTGCCTCTTTGACATACCCAGGAATTCAGGGGCTGGACCCCAGACTCAGTCCCCTCAGGCCAAGGTGTTCTCCTCTGGGAGCTTGACATTTGGGGCCCAGGCCCCTGACCTGCATCACATGATACCACTCGGTCCACAGGCCATACCCCACTTCACGTGGCCGTCATCCACAAAGATGCAGAGATGGTGCGGCTGCTCCGGGAGGCTGGAGCGGACCTCAATAAACCGGTGAGCTGCCCTAGGGAGAGGGTGTGGCCGGGAGGGTTGTGCCCTGGAGTGGGGCAGGGCCCCCTTGACCTCTCTGCTGCCCCTTGCAGGAGCCCACGTGTGGCCGGAGCCCCCTGCACTTGGCAGTGGAGGCCCAAGCAGCCGATGTGCTGGAGCTTCTCCTGAGGGCTGGTGCTGACCCTGCTGCCCGCATGTATGGTGGCCGCACCCCACTGGGCAGTGCCACGCTCCGGCCCAACCCCATCCTTGCCCGTCTTCTCCGTGCACATGGAGCCCCTGAGCCTGAGGACGAGGACGACAGGCCTGGCCCCTGCAGCAGCAGCAGCAGCAGTAGCGACAGTGACAGCGGGGACGAGGGCGTGAGTCAGGAGGAAAGACCGGGTGGCCCAGCTGGGGGGTCAGGGTAAACAGGCGGGTGGGCAGGGGTGAAAAGAGAAGTTAGGCAGTGTACTGAGACCGACCTTGGGCCGCTGTGATCGGAGAATGCAGGCAGAAGTCCGGGGTGACCTGGATGGGGTGGTGGGGAGAATGTGGGGAGCCATGGCTTGAGCAACGGCGGAGGGAGAACTCAGGCAGGCAGAGTTAGAGAATGAGACCACGGTCCGAGGGACACGTGATGGCAGTGAACAGCAGCGGTGGCTGAGAGTGTTGGGAGTGACTTCCCGGAGCAAGAGATGGAGGACTGAGGCTGTGGGAAGGTGACCTCGGGCAGCAGTGGTTCCGACGCTGGCAGCAGTGGGGAAGGACCTTCGCCAGCAGGGAGGAGGCTGTGTGGGGGAAGCCAGGGGGCAGAGATGCTGCGTTGGGCAGGGGACGAGGCTGGGTAGTGAGGGGGGTGAGTAGGGTGAGGAATCTGGGTAGAAGCAGAGGGAGGGGGCAGAGGAAGGAGACCCCAGTGGCTGTGGCTGCCGAAGACGCCACGAAGCAGCAGGGCCGGAGCCCAAGCAGGAGCCCAAGCAGTGGCGGGTGGTGGGAGAAAGCAGATGACCTTGAATGTGGTGGTTGGAAAACCAGGAGTGGGGAATTTGCGTGGGGGAACTTGGGTGTCACCAGAAGACCCAGTTGTCGGGGCGGGTGGAAGAAGCTGGACAGCCGGTATGGTGACAGCCGGTATGGTGACAGCCGCCTGAGCCCCTGTGCCTGCTCCCTCTGCCCTCAGGATGAATACGACGACATCGTGGTTCACAGTGGCCGGAGCCAAAGCCGGCTCCCTCCCACCCCAGCCTCAAAACCTCTCCCCGATGACCCCGTCTGACCTAATTGTTAATAGAATCTCCAGTTTAATAAAATCCCAGTTCTGACAACCCGAGACTAGACTGACTGTCACCGTCGCGGTCCTCCGGTTTATTCCCGGGTCCCCGTCCCTCCAAAATCAAGTGCCACACAAGCCTCTGGTTTTCTTTGTGCTTTATCCACACAGAAGGGTTGGAGAGGGTTACATGGGTGGCCGGGTATGTCCTGAGTCAGCATGAGGCCAGCCGCTCTCCCCAGCTCAGACTCGGCCCCTTGAGCCCACTTGCATGGCACACCCTTCTCCCCATTCCTGCAGTTGGGCATGGAGTGGGCTGGTAGGTGAGCTTTGGGGGTCCATAGTCCTAAGCCATAGGATGGGCCGGGAAGGAGGCCATGAAGTCAGGGGTCATCCCTCCCTCCTGATCTCCTCCCCCAGAATCTCAGTTGCCTTCTTGAGCTCCTCTCTCACATGCTCCAGCCGCTCCATGTCATGCTCCTGGTGGGATCAGAAATGGGTTGATCAGCACCCACCTCCAAGGGCGGGCCACCTCAGTAGTCACCCCTGAATGTGGGCCATGTCAGTTTGCACAACAGTGGTCATCCTGGTCACTGTGGACCACGATGGGGACCTTGGCGGAAGAGTTACGTTGGCCAACGTGCCCAGCAGCGCGGTTCGTGTGTGTGTGGACTGTCTAGCCAACGGCAACGGATAGGACAAGTAAACTTGGATGCCGTGACCCTTCTGTGAGGTGCTGGCCATTTGGGCTACTGCCACCAATCACACCAATCCTACTTTCCGTGACCCAGCAATGGTGTCCATCTGTAGTCCAGTGAACCAAGCAGCAGCCCCTTTTCATGTGGCCAGACTGCTAAGTCAGCTACCTCTCTGCAATACTAGTGGCCATCTGGGAAGTGATGTCAGCATGGAAGCCATCTTGTCAAGCAGAGGCCTCGCTCGGCTCTTGCTGCCTAGTCCTGGTGTCAGTCCTGGTCACCACGATCCATTTGTGGTGGGTAGTGGTCATGGCCCAACACTGGTACGGGGTTCGTAGCAATCCACTGGCTGTTGGGTCCGCCCCACTTGCCCATTGCCTCCTCCACTCACCTCCTTTTCCGAAGCCTCTTCCTTCTCCTGCTTGGGCTCCTCTTCCGGCTGGTGGAGGTGGTGGTGGTGCGGCGAGTCCTCGTGCATCTCTCCACCCGCCTCAGCCCCCTGCCACAGACTGCGGCCCCCGCCTAGCACCTGCAGGCCCTTCTCTTCTGCCTCAAACTGGGCTGTCTCCTGGTCACTGGCCTGCTCTGCCACTCGCTTTTGGGGGCCCCCTCTGCCCTCTAGGCGCCGCTTCCACAGGCCTTCAAAGGATTCTGTGTGCCCCCTCTTCTTCCTTTTCTCCTCCTCCTCCTCCTCTTCCTCTTCCTCGTTGTCCTCCTCTTCCTGGCGGAGCCGGCTCTGAAGCTGCTCATGGATGGTCTGTTCCCGCACCTCGGACTTATGGGCCCTTTCTGCAGCCTCCTCTTCCTCATCCCTCATCTCCTGGCTGGACCTCGTCTTCCCAGCCTCTTGCTTCTTGAAATCCTCAACCAGTAGGGCTTTCTCTTTGCTGGACACACAGCCATAGGGCTCTGTCTCACACATCTCTGGTGGAAAGAGAGGGTGCTCTCTGTGCAGCAAATTGGGGGAACTGAGACCTGGAGGGGTTCTGGGGTCTGCCCAAAACTGGGAGAGGAGGGTCAGGTCTGGGCCACATTCTCTGCCCCCATCCTGCACCGCTGCAGGGAACCCCGAGGGTGGGTCTGGAGGCCAGGCTGGACACTGTGCAGTGCTATGCCAGCCCAGGCAAGGGGACTCTGGGATGAGACACCCCTTCCTCCAGGAAGCTCTGGCCCAAACCCTGGGTGGGGTGGGGACTTCCCAAGAGGAACTGGGGCCTGGGCCCCCCTTACCTTTGTGGAGGAGAGCTGTGCAGGGGCTTCTCTGGGCCTGGCCCAGTGTCAGCACTTCTGTGACCACCTCTGCCAGACAGCGGGTCAGCTGGGGGTGAAGGGTCAGAGGGGAGGTTGAGGGCAGGGCAGATGGGGGTAATGAGAGCAGCAGGAAGTCTGGAGGGGAGATGATCATGGAAGTTGGTCAGGGTGGGCCAGGGTGTGGGGGAGATGAGGCAGGGCAAGGGGTCTGCACTCACCTCTTCTTTGGAGGGTCTTGGCGCCAATGGAGCAGCGGTGGCTGTGGAGGAAGGAGATGGGTGCTGGGCTGGGACCCCCGGGCGCTGTCCTCGGTGCTGATCTCAGCTCCAAGATGCATCCCGTTACTCCCCTGTCCCCTCTTCAGCCTACCTGACAGGTGTTCCCTCCCCACCTGGAAGCTCAGCCCATGAAGTCTCTGGTCCGACCACAATGGGTGCCCCGTTCCCCCCCGGCTCCCTGAGTCCCTGGTCCTTGACAGGTCTCAGAAGTGCCCTCTCCAGTTTCTGGCACTCACCTGCCCCCAGCAGCAGCGCCAGCAGCAGGGGCAGTGGCAGCGGGAGCAGCATGGAGGTGGGCCCGCGGTGTTGCATGGTGGGGCGTCCGGACCTCGGTGCTCGGTGCTGTGCTGGACGGCAGGGCAGCTGCTTATAACCCAGGCCCGTGGCCCCGCAGGGGAGGAAGTGACGTCACCACTACCCCTTCCCTGCCTGTGGCAGGGTGACAGCTGCAGGGCGGCCACCTGCCCAAGACCCTCAATTATTCATGGGGACCCACGTCCTGCACCCGCTCCGCTCCAGATAATGGCCCCTTAGTGCCAGCAGGGAGGGAGGGTGTGTCCGCCAGACAGACACGGTCTGATGGGCTTAAGGCTGCACTGGGAGGCTGACCTGGGTTCGAATCCAGCGGCGCCACTTAACAGGTAGACTCAGGCAACTCCTCTTCTTTGGCTGCTTCCTCGTCTGCAAACCTGGGCCTTGTAAACCTACTTCCTCCGAGGTGGTGGCTGGACTCTGCCTGAATCCCTGCTCCACCACTACCAGCTGCGTGGCCCTGGGAGAACCGCCCAACCTCTCTAGGATTGGTTGCATCCTTTGTGAAATTGGCCTGGTGACCCCCTCCTCCAGGTGAGGCTTGGCAGGAGGTGAGGAGTGCGTAAGGTAATTTAGACAGCGCCCAGCACCTTCAGGTCAGTGCTTTTTATTGAGCACCTACTATATGCCCAGCCCTCTTCCAAAGCCGGGGGCTCCAGCAGTGAACAAACTGGGCAAGCTCCCTGTGCTTGTGGAGCAGACAATTGAGAGGCACAGACACAACACTCAAACAGCCTAAGGAAGGAGGAAATGATCGCAAACTCCTGCATCACGAGTGCTAGGGGGTTTACTTTGGCCGGTCAGGGAAGTCCTCTTTGAGGAGGATATTTGGGCCAAGGCCTGAGTGATCAAATGGAGGCATTCGCACAAGATTGAGGGAAAGAGTAGTCAGGGGAGGCACTGCCAAGTGCACGGGTCTGAGTCAGGAACAAGTCTGCAGAGTTAGAAAGGCCGGACCAGAGCACGACAAGAAGTGGGCTGAAGTGGAAGGCAGGGGGCAGATCAGGTGGGGCTTTGTGGATCACGGGGACAAGTGTCCTTTCCCCTGAGTGAGATGGAGCAACATGAGGGCTCTGGGCAGGGGAGGGGCGTGACCCAACACAGGGGTCCCACAGGGTCTGCTCTGGCTTTGTGTGGGGCCCAGGGAGCAGGGCAGACAGTGAAGTGGCTGCTGTGCCTCTGAGTCACAGCGGACGGGCCCAGGGAGGAGAGAGGAAGGGTGACTTCTGGAAATATTGTGAAGAAGGAGCTGCCAGGGTCTGCTGAAGGAAAGACTGACGTCGGTGTGAGAGAAGCTGGTCCCGGGCCAGGGTGAGTTCCAGCTTCACTGAGTCTGTGCTGCCTACTGGACCCTTCCCTGCCACTGGGGATGGAGGGGTGAGGCTGAAACTGGGGTCAGTGCAAGGTGCCTCCTGTCCTAGAGCCAGGGGAGAGGACTTGGCCTCTCAGTTCTGGCGGTGGCCTCTAAGTTGCCCTCCCTGTGCTCTGGGGGTTGCTGGGGGTTCCTGGCCACGGTCTCCGCAGCCACAGACCCTGGGGCAGTCTGGCACCTCTGCCCAGCTGCCCAGCATCCCCAGCTAGTCGGCCAGGGTCCTTTGCCCACAGATCCACAAAGGCCTTGGTTCTGACCATTTATTGGGGACTTTCTGCTACATCCTGAGGGAGGGAAGGAAGGAGGGCTGGGGACTCTTCCTCTCCTTCCCCGTCCTTACAACCGTCAAGTCCCCAGATGTCCTGCTTTCTGGTGCAGGGTTGGGTTGACCTGACGACAGGGTCACTGGCTGGTTCTGAGGAAATCAGGGAAGAAGGGAAGGGGCTGACACGAGGAATGCAGATGTCAGGACAGGCTCAGGAAAATAGGTCCCGGGTTTCCAGAGTCCCCTGAACTCCAGGAAGCAGTGACAGCCCTGCTGACTGATGAGAGTGAGCTCTCAGCTCAGAACAGGCTGGCCGGGGAGCCTGGACTTCTGGGGCTGGTTGGGGCCGATGTACTGGAGAGGCACGTGAGTGGGGATGGTGATCCGATCGGTGCCAAGGTAGGGCTGGAGGGCAGGGGGCACGAGGACGGAGCCATCCTGGGGACAGAGCAGGCCTCAGGACGCTGCCAGTGCCCCAGGCCTTCCCCCTCTGCCTCCCTGAGGGCGATCCTTCCACCCCTCACCTCTTGCTGGTTGCTCTCCAGGATGGCGATGAGGAGGCGAGGGACAGCACAGGCCGTGGCGTTCACCTGGGAGAGAGGCATGCTCACGTCCATGTGATGACCTCTACCAGCCCGGGAGAGGCTGAGGCCTAAGAAGGGAGGCTGTGGGGACGGTGGGCAGGGTGGTGCGGGTGCTCACCGTGTGGGCGAAATGCAGTTCCCCGGCCTCCTTCTGGAACATGATGTGCAGCCGGCGGCTCTGGAAGTCCGTGCAGTTGGAGGCACTGGTGACCTGGGTGAGGGGGCGGGCCAAGAGGGTCAGCTGTGGGGGATCCCATTCCCTGTCCCCACTGCGCGTCCCCACCATAGTGGGGGCTCACCTCGCCAAAGCGGCCGCGGCCTGGCATCCAGGCCTCGATATCGAACTTGCGGTAGGCGGGAAGGCCCAGTTCTTGGGTGGGCATGTCCAGGACACTGCAGCCCAAGAGACAGTTGTGGTGAAGGTCAGAGGATAAGGAGGGGAGGCACGAGGTGGACGAGGTGGTAGGATGCGGCAGGGTGTCGGGGGGCAGGAGTGGAGCGGATGGAGCAAAGGAAGCACCCTGGGTTTGTAACAGGTAACCGAGGAGAAAGCCCACATCCCCCGGCCTCTCTGGAAGCCTGACAGATGAGGCAGGAGGGCGTGGGGCTGCCCGCCAGGTCCTGCCCAAAAGGGAAGGGGCAGTGAGGAGCCCCTGGGGTGCAGCGCAGATGGGGCGGCACTTAGGGATGGGAGCCACAAGATGGAAGGGGCCCGGGTCTCCACCCCGGAGCGCCCCGCGCTGCCTTGGCTGCCGTCTCCGTCCTGTGGCCTACACGGGATTTTAGACTCAGACACACACCCTGTATATATTCCTAATACGGGAAAAGGGGCCGGAGGGAAGGGGTGTGAGGGTGTTCACGGTGAGGGAGCACTAGCCAGCCCATCCCTCCTCCCTCACCCCTGCCCTTCTCCGCACCGGAAGTGCAGGCCCAGCTCTGTCAAGATCTCCATCTGCAGGGACAGGAACTCATCCAGCAGCTGTGAGCTCTGCTCCAGACCAGGGCCTGTCACCCCAAACATCTCCACCTGGGGCAGCGCAGTGGGCACACGGGTCAGGAGGCCCTGGGTCATTGCGGAGGCCCTCCTCCCTGGTCCTGGCTACACCAACCTTGGTGAAGTGGTGTACTCGATACAGTCCCCGTGGCTCCTTCCCTGTGTCTGTCTCAGCCCGGTAGCAGGTACTAGAACAAACCATCCTGGGGGAGCCAGGGAGGTGGAGTCAGGGAGGGGAGAAGGAACGTCACAGGTGGGGACATGTTCTACAGGAACGGGCATCACCTGATCGGCAGGTCCCTGAAGGCCACGGAGTGGTCCATGAAGTAGCCTAGGGGGAGAGGGGGACAGGATGGGTCAGCCAGGGCACCACCCACTCACAGGAAACCTCTGGGAGAATTAGAAAAGGTGTCCCCTCTGGTATGTGGCTGGATCCTTACTGTGCTGTTGTGCAGTAAACGACCTACACAACCGTACGTGTTGGCCCTGGGATCACTGAGACATCCTAAGCAGGTGGCCCTGGTTGTTCCCCTGCAATCTCTGGAGGCATCCTCACCCCTGCTGTTGCGTCCAGGCAGGTGCTTACCCGCAAGCCCCACCTCTGCTGTCCCAGCCAGGTTGAGGTCTTCAAAGCGGGAGGGGTCGATGTTGTAAATCTGGGATGGGTTGGCATTTGGCGTCATCCCACAGCCTTCCTGGGGAGGCCAAGCCATTGAGGTCAGGGGACAGATGACCTCGGCCTCCATGTTGCAGTCACAACCCCTGATCCTCCCCCGGAAGCTTCTAGAATTGCCCTGGCCTCCCTGTTGTGGCCTGGGACCCTCAACCCAGTCCCAGGGTGGCCTCTGCCGGGGAAACAGGCTGTTCTTTATGAGCGGGGTCCCCAGAACAGGGCCTGGCACACAGCCGGGCGTGGGGAGCACTCACAAACACAGCTCCTCGGAGGAGGTCTGGCACTGTCATGGGGGTGAAGCCCTGTGAAGAGGAAGGGGCTGGCTGAGGCGCACGGCCTGGACCCCCACCAGGCCCCAGGCTCAGAACTGAAGAAGCGACACTGCAGAGCGGGCCCATAGCTCCCGCCTGTCCTTCTAAAACCCATCCCGCCTCAGAGGAAACCGAGGAAGGCCCGAGTGGGGGGGCTTGGAGCCGTCCCTGGGGCCCCTCTCTGCTGGCGCTTCATGGTTTCCTCGCTCAGTTCATCCCGCCCAGGTAGTGAGAGGTGTGGCGAAAGCTTTCTGTGGCTCCCCAGTGCCCTCCGGAAATGCCCTCGCCGCCGCCTACACCCCACGCCTCCAGCTCCTGTTTCAGCAGCACGTTTCCCGACACCCCCTCTATGCTGCAGGCAGGCACTGAGGTCACACAGCTCTGGGGCCAGCTCCAGGCAGGGGCCATCAGATCCTGGACTAGTTGCGCCCCCTGGAGGCCTTAATTTCTCCATCTCTGAAGCGGGGGTAACAATAGCACCTACACCTAAGGTTGCTTTAAGAATCAAACGTCTTAACAACATGCCTAAAGTGGGAGCCTGGGTGGCTCAGTGGCTGAGCATCTGCCTTCGGCTTAGGTCGTGACCTGGGGTCCTGGGATCGAGTCCCGCATCAGGTTCCCTACATGGAGCCTGCTTCTCCCTCTGCCTCTCTGTGTCTCTCATCAATCAATAAATAAAATCTTAAAAAAAGAATACACCTAAAGCTCTGTAACCAGTGACTGGAGCAGAGGTTACCCCCCACCTCCCCACCTTGAGCCTTGGAGTCTGTGTCAGTGTCACCCCCTCCAGGCAGCCCACCCATCCTGGCCCATACCCGGTGGATGAGCTTGTTGAGTGTGAAGTTGACCAGGCCGTGCTGCAGGAGGGCACCAGCCCCACGCAGGTAATAGGAGCGGTGGCCAGACACATGGGACAGGCGCCTGGGAGACAGATGGGCGGACAGGCGGGTGTGTGTGGGCTGGGGCTGGTGGGGGGCCAGGGGGGCTCTTCTGTACCCCAGGGCAGAGGCCAGCTGCCAGGCGGGGGACTGGGCATCAAACATTCATGCGGGGTGAGGCCCTGGTGGCTGCACACCTGGTGCTGAGCCAGCTGCTGGGGTGGGGAGGGTGGGGAGGGCCGCGAGCGGGCGGGCTCACTTCTGCCGGAGGATGTCGAGTTTTTCTGCGATTTCCAGGTGGCCCCGGGGTTGGAAGGAGAAAGCTGGATCGGGATGAAAAGCTGGATTAGAGAGATGGCGGGGAGGAGCGGCAGCGAGAGAGAGAGAGAGAGAGAGAGAGAGAGAGAGAGAGAGAGAGACACGGGGAGAGAGGAGAGGAAGGGAGGGGAGATGGTGGCAGAGACGGGACTGGCAAATGGACAGAGGGATGGAGAGAGACACGAAGCAGAGGGAGAAAAGGGGCGAGAGGGTAAGGGGTAGAGAACATTAGGAAGAAGAAAGAGGGAGGTCGAGAGAGAGCCAGAGCCAAAGCCAGAGCCAGAGGGGAGTCAGGCAGGAAAACCCAAGGGAATCAGGGGCCCGAGCGAGACGGGACAGCCTGCCGCACACACCCAGAGACAGGGCGGAGGAGGGGAGCACCGGGACTCTACAGGCTCCAGCCGCATCCAACCCCGGGGCCCCCCACCTGGCTTGTCTCCGACCACGTGGAGCACTCGGGCCTGGCTCTCGTCCCCGGTGGGCTGCAGAGAGACAGCGGGGGGTCCTGAGGAAGGTGGTCCCAGGCGGGCCCCGGGGCTCCCCCACGGCCCATCTCCGCTCACCACATCCGGGTGGGTCCGGTTGGGCAGCTTCAGCGCCTGTAGGTAGAACTGCTCCTTGAGCTGGGTCTCCTTGGGGTACAGGACCGTGAGCTGCTTGCGGATCTCCCGGCCATGTGCCCGCAGGCTCTGATACTGGGGGTCCTGGGGGTGGGGCAGGCAGTGTCAGCCCAGGAAGGGGCAGGGTCCCTCAACCACTCTGACCTCGAGCAGAGCCTCGACCTTGCTGGGAGAGCCTCTGTGGTGGACACCCATTGTCTCTTTGGCCCAACGTCCTGAATTTCCTTCTGGGAAATTCCCTCACCTCCCTTCACCACCACGTGGTATATCCAGTGGGTCATGGACTCCGGCCCGGCCTACCAGAACATTCCACTGCCTTGGCCACAGTGATTGGCTCAAAGACAGGCACGTGACCCAAGCGCCAGGACTACGGGTGCGGCTATGGGGGGAAGTGGTCCCCTTGGCGCCCCAGCCAGCCTCCCCTTTCCTCTGAGGGGAGAAAGTTGGTCTGGGAACGAGAGGGAAGTAGAACCAAGTATGGAGCCAGGCCCTGGAGCCAGCCTCTTGTTTCATGAACCAACAGATTCACCTGGATGGACAATCCTGTTGTCTTCTGTTACAATGTAGGAATCGGGACTCACTTTGGCACCTGCCCGCTCCCCCCAGGGACGGGACATCAGCCCCCTGTAGTACCTGCTGCACTTGACTGTTGTCCTGGTTTACCTGGTAGAAGAGAGGTGGAGGCGGTGATTAGGTTCGTGGGCCCGGAAGGAGGGGAAAAAAACAAGGGGTGTAAGGTCAAACAGGGGCAAGGGGTCAGGGGTAGGTATGTGGAAGGGGTTCTGAATCCCTTGCTCTGCAGGTGCCTGGCCGGACAGACCTTCCTCCGCTCTGTGCCTCAGTTTCTCTATCAGGAAAGCCGGGAGGAGGCAAGACAACTGACAGTAATCACACCTGCCGCTCCGTTGACTGAGAGCCATGTCACACCTGTCTCTGCAGAGGCCTCTCATGCGGTCCTGTCTCTCCATAACCTACTCCATGACGTGGGCATCGGTAAATGACAAAACCGAGACTTGGAGACGTAAAGTCTGTGAACGTGCGACTTCCTACGACCCCGAGCAGCAGACGGAATCAGGCAGACCTGGGTCTGAACGTGGGGTGTCTCCCGGATGCGTGTCCTTGGGCAAATCTCGTCTCTCCTCCGAGCCTCGGGATTCCCATCTGTGAAATGGGCTAATCGGACGTCCCCAGCAGGGCTGCTGCGTGGCTTCCGTGAGATGAGTTAGCACTCACTGAACATGTAACTGTGGTCACTTTTGTTGTCTGCACTGGCTGCTGGCCTGTGACGCATGTAGCCCGGGGCCTGGCACGCAGGTCCCAGTGTCACGGGGAGATGTAATGAGTCTTGCAATTGGCCTTCGAGGGGAGGGGTGGGTGGAAAGCAGCCCGAATGCCTGGGTGCGAACCCTGCCTCTGCCACTTCTTTCTGGCTGTGACACTGAGGCACATTTTAACATCCTGGGGCTCCGGCTGTGTCAGTTGTAAATTGGGTCTGTGCTGTTCCTGTCTCACAGACTCGTGAGGGTCGCACCCAGAACAGTGCCTGGCACGCAGTGATTGCTATATAAATGTCTGCTGTTAATTTTAGGATTACTTTTCTGCCCCATGGCAGACGTTATTGGCCATCTAACCCAAGACTATTTGCCCTTCCTCCTCCAATCCCACAGACACCTGACTCAGTTTACCCTCCCTGGGCACCCTGTAGTTCAGGGAACATGGGCTAAGCCAGGGGCTGCCTCTCAAGGAGTCCTAAGGCCACTGTAGTAACTCCATCCCTCCTACTGATGACAGGTGTGGGTGTCGGGTGTCTGGGCCCATGAGGCAAGAAGGGACCCTGCTGGATGCTTTCAGGAAAGGCCTCCCTGCTCTTGAAAAAGGACATGTGAGCCACTGAAGTCCTGCTTTCTGCCTCTGGCAGAGTCATGCAAAGAGACGCAGTACTACGCCAGCCATCGTGGACTGCAAGAGGGGAAACTGAGGTAGAATCAGCACAGTGAAGCCCCCCCCCCCACCTAGGACCCCCATGCTCACCAGCAGGGCCCGTACTGCCTCAGCCACAGTCCCCTTCTCTTCCTCCAGACTCCGGATCTGCTCCTGCAGCTGCCTCAGCTCCTGCCATGTTGAGATCTGGGGGTGGACACGGAGGGAAAGGTGTGAAGTGGCCTCTGTCTCCTGCCCCTTCTCGCTGGAGCCTGGCCCTCTGGCCACCTGGACTCTAGTGGCCTGTCTCCCCTCCTGCCCTCCCATGCTAGAGCTCCCTGGTGTAAGACACGTGGCTGCCCAGAATTTAGATACATTTCCCAGCCTCCCTTGCAGCTGCATGTGCTCCTGGGTCCAAGACCAACCAATGGACATGAGTGGGCATGTGAGTCTTGGGTCACCTCTTTAAAAAATAAGTCCCCATGCTGGACTTTCTGTCTCTCACTTCCTTGGACTGGATGATGGACTCTGAGGAGGGTCAAACCGGGCAGCATCCTAAGGGATGCGGAGCAAGAAGATGAAAGGATCCTCCATGCTGAAGGGCATGAGCTGAGGCCCTGCCAGCACTCACCTCTGAGTTTCACAGATGAGAAGCAGCCTCTGTCCTATGGGGCTGTGTGCTAAACCTGTCCCCTCCACATGCAGGCTCAGCTCTCGTTCATGGGCACCCCTACTGCTGTCTGCTGTGAGGTCCTTCTGTGAGCCCACATCCCTGGGCAAACCCCATTGACCTCTCTGGCTGCAGTTCTCCCTTTGACAAAATGGGGCAAACAACATAGCCCTACGCTCTGGGGCTGGAAGCCAGAAGGGGAGAGCAGGCCACAAAGTGGTTGGCTACCCATTGGGTGGGTATGTCCCCCTGGATGTCCCCTGAACACTTCACCACTCACTACGTGTAAGAGTGCCTTGAGGAAAAGCATCTCTCCCCCAGATCTGGCCCACAAACTCCCATCCCCCACCCCAGAGCCCTGAGCCTCCTGCTGGATGCCACCCCAGCTCTGTGGCCAGGTACCATGTCCTGACTTTTCTGCCTCGGGAACATCCATCAGGTCTGTCCTCCTCCCATCCCTTGACTCCTGCCTCAATCCAGATCCTGTCCTCTCCCATGAGGACCTCTGTGCCAGCCTCTCAGCCTGCAGGCTCACCTCCTCCAGCCAGAGTTCCTACACAATCCCTCTCCTGCCTGAAAGCACCCATAGCTCCCCAGGGTTCCTAGGAACAATTCACATGCCTTCTTATTGCCCATAAAGCCACATGCCATATTTTTCTTCAAACTTCATGCCCTAAAGAAGTTTTGCAAGCTTTGGGATGTGATCCATTAGTAGGTTATGAATAATTTAGGATCTCTAAACCAGCACTTTAAAAGGCTATGGTAGGGGTGCCTAGGTGGCTCAGTTGGTCAAGTGTCTGACTTTGGCTCAGATCATGATTGCAGGGTCCTAGGTCCAGCCCTGTGTCAGGCTCTGCACTCAACAGGCAGATTGCTTCTACCTCTCCCTCTGCTCCCCCGCTACGTTCATGCACTCTCTTTCTCTCTTTCTCTCTCTCTCTCTCATAAATAAATAAAATCTTAAAAAAAAAAAAAAAAAAAAGGGATGCCAGGGTGACTCAGTGGTTGAGTGTCTGCCTTCGGCTCAGGACGTGATCCCGGGGTCCTGGGATTGAGTCCAGCATTGGGCTCCCTGCAGGAAGCCTGCTTCTCCTTCTGCCTATGTCTCTCACGAATAAATTTTTAAGAAACATCTTTAAATAAATAAAGAAATGGCTATGGTAAAATATACATAAAATTTGCCATTTTAACCATTTTTAAGTGTATAGTTCAGTGGCATTAACTGCATTTGCACCGCTAAGCAGCCCTCTCCACCATCCACCTCTGGAACTTTATCTTCCCAAGCTGAAACTCTACACCATCTTCCCATTCCCCGCTCTCCCCAGCCCCTGGCAACCCCCACTCTATTTTCTGTCTCTGTGAATTTGACTACTCTAGGTACCATGTATGAATGGAATCATACAGTTTTGTCTTTTTGTGATAGCCTTATTTCACTTAGCATAACGTCCTCAAGGTTCTTTCATGTTGTAGCACGTGTCACAACGTCCTTCCCTTTTTACTGAATCATATCCCACTGTAACATATGTACCACATTTTGTGTATCTATTCATCCATCCATGGGCACTTGGGTCGCTTCCATCTTTCGGCTCCTGTAAATAATCCTGCTATGAACGTGGGTACACAAATACCTGTCCAAGTCCCTGCTTTCACTTCTTTGGGGAATATACCCGGAAGTGGGATTGCTGGATAATGTGGTAATTCCATGTTTAATTTCTTGAGGAACAGCCGCACTTTTTAAGTAATTTTTCTGGGCCTCAGTTTCTCCTCTAATGAGGGCCATCATGGCACCATAGGGTGGTTGTGAAACTGAAATGAGGCAAAAATGTACAGAGCCCTTAGAACAGGACCATCCTGAGCACCCCAGCAAGGTCTAGCAATATGGTGACTCTGCTTCTCGTTCCCTGGCAGGTAGTATTATATTATTTACCCCCTTATCCTCAACACCTGGGACATAGTAGATGCTGCTGAAATAGCTGCAGGTAGAACGATTCATTCATTAAATATTTAGCTGCCTGCTACCTGTGGGGCAGGGGCAGGACTCTACCTCTTACTCTCCAAAGGCAGATCCCTCCACCCTCTGATTTACACCCCACCCCTCATTTTTTGCCCCTTTCCCCCATTTTTTTGTGGTCTTAAGCCTGGCATGTGGGAAGTTCCTAAGCGCAAAGCAGGTATTCAGCACGCTTTATGAAACAGACTCATCATGGGTGTGTAGACACGAGGACCCTGGCACTCCGTGCAGAACTGGCACGTACGTGGGTGCCAAGCGCGTGTTGGCTAAACCTGGGAAAGAACTAACACTCCTGCGATAGGTTCGCCCCCTGCCGGAGAGTCTCCTGCAAGCCCGGCGCGGCCCCGCGGCTGACGGCCGGCGCAAGCGCACTCACGATCGCGGGCAGGTCTTCCGGCCGCAGCTCCCCCTTGCGGAGCTGCAGGGCGCGCGCGGCCTCTTCCGGGCATGCGCACAGGCGCTCCATGTCCAGCTCAGGGAGTGCGCTGTAGCCCTCGCGCGCGTGCTCGTACAGGAGGTTCCGGTCTCGTCTCTCCGTGGCGAAAGTTCTCCTCGGGCTATGGCTGCGGACGCAGCCTCTGCGGGGCCGAAGACCCCGACCAGCCACCAAAGGCCACAAGCGGCGCGCCATGGACGCAGCCATCTTGGACAGGGGACAAGGAGTCGCGCACCCTTCGCCCCGCCCACTCCGTGTTTAGACCAATTGCAAAGCAGCTGCGACCCGGGAAGGCGGTGAGCGCGCTCGCGTCTGCGACGCAGTTCGGCAGGAAAAACTGACCGAGATTGACTCTGTCGTTGACCAATCGTGGTCTACGCCCCGCCCCCTCAGCGTACACGACAGGCAGATCCAGCCAATCCCTGGCAGGGTGGCCTCCGGGGGGCGGAGCTAGAGGTCGCTTTTGCGTGCCTGCGGACCTTGCTGGGGTGGGTGATGGAGCCCCTGCTTCACCAGGACTTCCCGGACCTCTCCTCAGTTTCCCTTCTGTGTGCGGGGGGTGGGGGGGTGGGGAGAGGTTGCTGAATGCCTGGAGTCTACTCAGAGCGAAAGTAAAATTGACGGAGGGAATTTGTGTCAGCAGCGTGAGCGGGTAGACTAGGAAATTCCTCGGATTTAAGTCCGAAGGCTCTGAGGACGGGATGGGGAGGATTTGGGCCCTGCCCGGGCTACGGCCAGTCCCCTTTTCCTTCCTGATTCTCTTATCCTCCAACGCAGGGACCCTGCAGACGGCGGGATGTCCTGGTCCGGCCTTCTCCGTGGCCTCCGCGCGTCCCTAAGTTATGGTAAGTTGGGATCTCGAGCTGCAGAGACGCAGCTGGACGAGGGTTTTCCGCGCTGGGACTTGGGTGCCTCTGCCGCAGCCCCCGGGGAATCGCGGTTTAAAACTAGGGATGCGTGGCGGGTGTTAGCAGAGCTCGCGCTGCAGGGGTGACTGGGGAAGTCGTTGCATTGGGGGCGTCGTCGGGTCGGTTGGGTCAGTTATCGATTTCTTCAGCAAATACTTATTAAATACCGGCCCCCCCCTCCCCGCCCGTGGGTGAGACATCCAAGCAAAGCGTTTAAGTCATTCGTTCAGCTGGTATTTTTCAAGATCCTAGTGTGTGCCAGGTACGGAGGGGGATGCTTAATTTACGTCCTTACTGGCTCTAGGGACATCACATCCTTCTCCTGGCCATGCCCTTTGCGAGGTATTTCGGTCACTTATTCACTCTTTGCAGATATTTATTAAGCACTTTCTGGTTGCCACTCACTAAGGATCACATGACAGGCTTGCACCCTGCCAGGGAACTGGGGTAGATTTTTTTTAATTTTTATTTTTTTAAGATTTTATTTACCCATGAGAGACATACAGAAGGGTAGAGACACAGGCAGAAGGAGAAGCAGGCTCCCTGCGGGGAACCTGATGCGGGATTCGGATCTCAGGATCACAAGCTGAGCTAAAGGCAGGTGCTCAACCACTGAGCCATCCGGGTGTCCCAACTCTGGGCTGGCTTGACACGTGTGTGTCTCTCAGGGTAGCCCCTCATACACGTACTCGGGGGGGCGGAGGGTGTGATTATGGTGCCTGTGACACAGTGAGGACATGGAGGGGCATGAGTCTTGCTTAAGGCATACCACTTGGAAGAGGCTATCACCAAGAGGAAGAAGGGGAATGTCTCATCCCTTTTAAGGATTTTGCTGTAATTTGACACATAAGGAGACATGGAAATAGACATAGGGCCAGGAGTGGCCCCTGGATATGGAGGGACTGTAAAGTTTGGGTGCCAAAAGGCATCCATGCTAGTGACAGGAAAAGGATAACCTAAAGCCCTGAACTGGGAGCTCCAAGAGGGTGTGCCAAGGGCTGTCTCTGTCACCACTGTGCCTCCAGGATTGGGGCCAAGACAGGGTGCTCAATGAATGTTTGCTGAAAAGGATCCAGTTATGGTGGTATCTTCTGACATCCTACATCCTACATCCTATCCATAAGCAAGTCTCATCAGTCTGCCTTGGAAATATACAGCTCTGCTCCCCCACACCCCCAGTCTTCTTAGTAGACTGCAGCCACACTGGTCTTTCTTCCTTTTTTTTTTTAAGATTTTATTTATTTATTCATGAGAGACACACACAGAGAGAGAGAGAGAGAGAGAGAGGCGGAGACACAGGCAGAGGGAGAAGCAGGCTCCCTGTGGGGACCCCGATGTGGGACTTGATCCTGGGACCCTGGGATCACACCCCGGACTGAAGGTGGTGCTAAATCGCTGAGCCACCCGGGCTGCCCAACTGGTCTCCTTTTCTGTTGGTGTGTCTGGGGACACTGGCTGGAGCAGGATGAGCAAGGGGGCTAGTAGGGGAGATGAAGGTCAGGGAAGTAATGGGGGCAGATCAACTGGGGCCTCATGGGCCATGGGAAGGACTTTGTCTCTTGCCTAAGTCAGAGGGCACCGCAGGGGGGAGGGCTCTGAGCAGGGGAGGGACATGGCCTGACCCAGGTGTCCACAGGGTCCCTCCAGCTGCATGTGGGGACTAGAGTGTAGGAGGAGGGAGGAGTAGGGATCAAGAGACGAGCCTGGACAGGCCCAGAGGCGATGCAGTGGAGAGAGGAAGGGGTCTATATGAAAGTTCAGCTGACATCATCTACTTATGGGGGCTGGAAGTGAGTATGACAGGGAGGAGGAGGGACCCCTCCGCAAAATATCCCGTTGGGTTGCTCTGGAGATGGCGTGAGTTAAGGTGGGTACAGTGCACAGAACAGTCCCTGACATGGTGTCAATCTGTTCACTTTTATTATTATTTTTAAGCAGCATTAAAGTCAGTATCTTTCTTGCAGCATAAAATGAGTTAATCCACATTAAATGTTTAAAACAGAACCTGACATGTGATGGTTGCCCAGTAAACATTACTACTCCTTGTGACCGCCCCTAGACGTAAACACATCCTTGTAAAGTGCTTGGAACAGTGCCCAGAACTCTTACCCCTTCACTGGGATAATAACCATCCCCTGTTGTCCCCGGTTGTGTGTCTCCAGGCCAAGCACTGGCCTCCCAGCTGTGGACCACCCGCACCATGGCCACCCTGAACCAGATGCATCGCCGGGGGCTTCCGAAGTGGCCGCCTCCACCTCTGGGCCCCACGGCTGGCCGGCCGCAGCTGAAGGGAGTGGTTTTGCGCACATTCATCCGAAAGCCCAAGAAACCCAACTCGGCCAACCGCAAGTGCTGCCGTGTGCGGCTCAGCACAGGCCGAGAGGCTGTATGCTTCATCCCCGGAGAGGGTCACAGCCTGCAGGAGCACCACGTCGTGCTCGTGCAGGGTGGCCGCACCCAGGACCTGCCTGGCGTGAAGCTCACTGTCGTGCGTGGCAAGTACGACTGTGGCCATGTGCAGAAGAAGAAGTGACTGTCCGGGCCGCAGCAGGCTGGGGTTCACCCAGAACAGGATCTTCCTCTCTGGAGGCCTGCAGTATTCTTGGGAAGCTATTCCAGTTCTGGAAGCACCTGGTCCTGGGTTCAGGTCCTGGCTTCGCCTCTTCCATCTGGAACACTGCTTGCCCATAGGGGTTCTGGATGTGAGTTAGGAAAAGCACCCCTCTGTCCACACCCTTGCCTTCCTTGTGTAGTGCATTGACTCAGGGGACCTCTTCTGCTGAGATAAGGAAGGCCCTGTACTGCCGTCTCTGGGAAGGGGTTGCAATAAATACAGACACACACACCCCCATGGTTGTAATGTGAACCCTCTTGCACAATATTTGCCCGCTGCGTGGTATTAGCCACTGACATCCCTTATGGGCTTCAGTTTTCTCCAGAAAATAGCTCTACCCATAGTATCCTCCTTGTTGGGTTTGGTAAAGATTAAATTTGTTGCTCTGAGTGCATGACATGCAGGTGGCTACTCTATTGGGAGTTTTGGAGTCAGGTAGGCAGCACGAAGGTCCATTTCCCTTTCCTGCAGGCCCAGGATCTGGGCAAGGACAGCCGGGTCCTCCAGCTTCCTATCTGTGGAAGGGGTATTGAAAGGATCGGATGGGATGCACTGCTGCCTGCCTGGGAGCTGTTCTGGGTTATTTTCAGACTCACACCTGGGTCTGAATCCTGGTTCTCCCTCTTTGTTCTGTGACTTTGGATATATTTGTTCCTCCCTCAAGAAGTGGCACCAAGAGTAATACTGACCTCACCTGACCATGTGCTTGGCCATGTTAGATTTTACCATTTGGGAGCTGTCCTTCTATCATTGGGCTTGGTGCAGGTCCTGCTTCCCCTGCTTACCTACCGGGTGACCTTGGGCAGGCCATTTAAACTCTGAGCCTGTTTCCTCCTGAACCAAATAACAGCGCCTGCCTTCCATTTACTGCATGGAGCTTTGTACACCTAAAGTTCTCATGGTTGGAAACATCCCACAAGGCCTTTTAGGATCAGGGCTGGGGGTGGACAGTGCATTGATCATAGACAAAAGTACCCTGTCATTTCACATTTAGCACCACTTTTATTGAGCTAGTTTGTTGGCTGTGCCCAGCTGGGGAGATAGCAGGAGACACCAGGGAGGCAGGCAGGCGCTCTTTCCCTTGTGGCATGCCTTGCTCCTGGAGTCTACACCAGAGAGTAGAGAAATGCAGTCTGTTGCCCAGCAGGAAGGGAGCTGTCCTGAGGTAGGGGCAGGAGGTAGGGTGGGGGGCATGGTTTGGGGATCAGCAGGGATTCCGGAATTCTGAAAGAAACAGCACCAGCCAGGCCCAATGGGCAGGTGCTGATAGGTGGTGCTGGAGGAGGTTGCACAGGCCCCACGTCCGAATCCCAGAGACTCCCCAAGACTGCAGAGAGGGTCCCCTTTGGTGTTCCTGTTAGTGACCTCAAGGATAGACACTCCCCCCCCGCCTAACCTCTGCTCCCTGCTAGCAGCTGGGATCCCCCCCAGTCACTGTCCCAGGTTGTCAGCAGCTTTCCCCCACTATTCCAAATCCTGGTTTGGCCTTTGTGTGTTGACTCAGTCTACTGACCGACATCCACGCATGTAAGAAGACAATTTGCAAGCAAAGTAAACATCTCTGAGTCACTTTGAGTGACTTCCCCCACCCCAGGAAGCTGGGGCAGTGTGAGCAGCCTGGTTGGATCCCAGTTTCTTGCACAGCATGTGGGCTACCATGCTGAAGCAGTAGCAAGTGGGGTTCACTGGAGGTCTGCCGGGAATGGGCCACATGGGACCCCCACCATCTACAGGCATCTGGCTCCTGGCTGCAAAGCTGTTCTTGACCAATGATGATGTCCGGCAGATGGCAGTACATTCTGGAAGGCTGGGTCACCCTGGTTGGCTAGGACAGGCGGATCCTGACCCTCACACTGGAGTGGGTCACCAGGGCACCATAGTGCCCGACCCAGGAACGCGTGTCTCTCCCATACTGCTCAAAAGACACGTAGCGGATGCCCTTGCCGAAGTTGGTGAAGACATGAGACACCTGCATGGGGAAGGAGAGCGAGAAAGTGAGGACCTGTGGGGCCTTCTCTTCCTCCACCTCCTCAACAGGCGCTCCCAAGGACTGGCGAGGTACCAGGCCCTGCTCTAGGTGCTGGGGATACAGCAGTGAAGAAAACAAAAAGGCCCTTCCCTGGTAAAGCTGACAATCTATTTTTTTTAAAGATTATTTATTTAGTTATTCATGAGAGGCACAGAAGGAGAGAGAGGCAGAGACACAGGCAGAGGGAGAAGCAGGCTCCATGCAGGGAGCCTAACGTGGGACTCGATCCCGGGTCTCCAGGATCACGCCCCGAGCCAAAGGTGGCGCTAAACTGCTGAGCCACCGGGACTGCCCAAAGCTGACAATCTAGAAGGAGAGTCAGACCCTGAAGACAGCTGCAGGTAAGGGGTAGGGGCGTGAGGTTGTTAAGTGAGTGAGCGGAGGCACCACTAAGGCACTGTTTAGCAGAGACCTGAAGTGGGGAAGGAGCCATGTGGGGATCAGGACAAAGAGTGTTCCAAACAGGAACAGTCAGCGCAAAGGCCCTGAGGTAGAATTGTGTCTGGAGCAGAGTGAGAGAACAGGAGGTCGCGTCGGGGGTAAAGGGCTGATCATGAGGGACCTTGTGGGCCATGGCAGGACTTTGGCTTCTGGCTTTTCTTATCTTGTGAAGATTTTTTTTTTGTTGAGATAATATTCACTTAACAAAATGCTCCATTTAAAACTACAATTTCATGGTTTTTAGTATATTCACAATGTTCTGCAACTATGACCACTATCTAATTCTGGAACATTTCCATCACCCCAGAAAAAAGCCTCATATCCATTAGCTGTCACTTCCAATTCCTCCTCCTAGCCAACCTATCTGCTTTCTCTTTCTATGAGCTTTGCTGCTTCTGGACATTTTGTATAAATGCAGTCCTACAATATGCGGCCTTCTGTGCCTGGCCTCTCACTTAGCATCCCACTGCCAGGGTTCATCCATGCTGTAGCATGGATCCACACTTCATCCCCTTTTATAGCTGCATGTTAAAACTTGGGCTTTTCCTCTGAGATGCAGCCCTCGGAGGAGAGACTTGTGATCTGACTCACTTTTAAATGGGCTCTTTCTGGATCTGTGTTGGGTGGGGAGGAGGAGATCAGGAGAGGAAACAAGGCCACCTCAAAAGTTAATTTTTTTTTTTCAGAGAGAGCGTGCCCAAGCTGGGGGTGGGGGACGGAGGGGCAGAAAGAGAGAGAATCATAAGCAGGCTCCGACACAGCGCTCAGTCTCACGACCCTGACATCATGACCCAAGCTGAAATCAAGAGTCAGATGCTTAACCGACTGGGCCCCACAGGCGCCCCATAAAAGTTACTTTGGTAACAGATGTGATGACTCCATGCACAAGCTTGGGAGCCCGCCTGGGTGTGCATGGAGCCCTGCATGCTTTAGTGTGACTCGGGGCCAGTCACTTAACTTTCCATGCCTCAGTTTCCTCAGCTCTAGAACGGGGATAGAGGAAGGACTTTGATTTGCCCCCCCCCTCCCCCCCGGATCCCAAGCAAATAGAGCAGTGCCCAGCACACCGCAGGTGCTCTGCTAATAAAATGAATCGGTTGGCAAAACTCTTGGAAGAGCATCCAGGATGAAGTAAGGGCTTGGTGATTGTTAGTGGTTATTGTGAGAGACATCCGGTCGTGGTGAGGGCTGAGAAGGGAAGCTGAGCAGGCAGGCGGTGGGGTGTGTCTTTGCACAGGCCAGGGGTGGTGTGGAAGGCAGTCTGGACCCACCTGTCGGCAGCCTCTCTCAGTCCACTGAAGAACTGGGTTGGGTGAGGCCGAGAACTTGACCACTTCGTTTTCATACGTGTCCAGGAGGCGGACCCGGAGCCGGTAGATGCAGCCACAGTTCTCTCTTGCACCCCACCTGCCAGGTGGTGGTGAGCCTTGATGCCCCCGCCACCCACCTGGTCTCCAGGATGGGGAGAGGGAGGCTGAAGGTTAAGCCTCCCTGCACCCCAGTAAGGGGCGCACACACCCACACCACATACGGAGAAGTCAGGGCCTGGGAATTTGCTGGGAGGAGCCTGGGTGCTCTTGGGGTGGATTCTAGAGGCTTTGCGTTGGATGTGTGCATGCCCCTGTGTGTGTGTGTGTGTGTGTGTGTGTGTGTGTGTGTGTAGGGGGAAGGAGTATGATGTCTGGGGTGGAACCACAACCCCTTGGCTCCCCGACCCCAAGGAGGGGAGGAGGAGCCTGGGTATTGCCGGGGGAGGGGGGGGTGGGGGGGAAGAAACTAGACTTTGTGTGGAGGAGCAAGAGCTTGAAGGAAGAGCCTGAGCGCTTTGTGAAGGAACCGAGGTGCTCTGGAACCAGTGCCCCCTGCCAACTCTGCCCCTCTAAGTCTCAGTTCTCAGGACACAGTGCTCTGAACCTTTTTGAGGCCTTGGGTATCCACAGGCCCTTAGGGTTCGTGCTGAGTGTGGGCAATGAGGGTGGAGTGGGTGAGATGGGGCGCTTATTTCAGACCAAGCCAGTCAGTGGCCCCCTTGTCAACCTGGGGCCCCCTGAAGAGGGACAGGGAAGCGTGCAGAGGGTGGGGGCTCTGGGCTCCTCAGGACTCTGCCCCCCCACCCCCGCCAACGCCTCTGAAACATGAGAGCATCCTTTCCCCTCTCACCCTCACTATGAAGGGCGCGCAGTAGCCATGGCCAGGCCAGGGGGCTGATAGGTGCACAGGGAACCCTTTCAGCAGAACTGCTGCCAGCCCTGAGGGTGCTCAGAGCAGGTTGCCATTTTTTACTCACCAGTCGGCCACACAGATCTCGATCTGGGCACTGTCCAGCAGCTCCTGCCACACTCCCTCCATCACCAAGTCTACCAGCTGCCTCTTGAAGCACCATCTGGGAAGGGGAGATGGTGTAGGGGTGAGGCAGAAAGTCACAGCCCAGAAATGACCCTCCAAGAAGCCTCCCAACACCCCTGTGTAAAGCAGGCCCGTGGGGTTCGCTCTACTAGATAAGATATATGATGGGCTGGGCATTCCCACATCCCCTCCACCATGCTCCATCATGCTCTGGGCTCCAAGAGGCTGACCTGTATGTCCCTGTATGTCCCTAGAACTGTGGGGACTAGAACATGAGTACACATGGAGGCCCAAGTTGAGCAGGGAATTCTGGAGCCTCTTAAAGTGCGGAGCCCCAGGGTCTGAGGTTGCACTGCCTGTATGGATAGGCCTCCCTTACCCTCCCCTTTCTGCTGGGTCAGCCAATGGGAAGCTCTAGCAGGAGAGGGAAGGAGGAGAAGAGAGTAAAATCAGGTTATTTAGCCTCCTGGCTCCCTCCAAAGTGATCACTGAGGGACTGCTGTGTCTCTCCATGGAAGGGCACAGCTCCACAGGGCCTCTCCTTGCAGCCTTCCCTCTCTTATGGCTCAGGAACTGCTTCCTCCCCTTACCCTTGTCAGGCCTAGGGCTGGTAATGACCCTTTCCCTCACTGTTATCAGCCTGGGGTTCATGTCGTATCCTTTGTGTCTCCCTACACCTTTGTAAACAGTCCATCTCCCCTAACTTGAATATGCCATCGTCATAGAAATAGTGTAGTCCTGGTGGAAGAGCTGATAAGCTGACCAGTGGAAGAGAACAGAGGGCTCAGGGACAGACCTAGGTATATACGGAAACTGTAAGTGATAGACGCAGGACACCACATTCAAAGGTGGATCAAATGTGAAGGATAGGGGATTCCTGGGTGGCTCGGCAGTTTAGCACCTGCCTTCGGCCCAGGGCATGATCCTGGGTACCCGGGATGGAGTCCCACATCGGGCTCCCTGCATGGAGCCTGCTTCTCCCTCTGCCTGTGTCTCTGCCTTTCTCTGTGTCTCCCATAATTAAATAAATAAAATCTTAAAAAAAAAATAAATGGGGCAGCCCTGGTGACGCAGCGGTTTGGCGCTGCCTGCAGCCTGGGGTGGGATCCTGGAGACCTGGGATCGAGTCCCACATCGGGCTCCCTGCATGGAGCCTGCTTCTCCCTCTGCCTATGTCTCTGCCTCTCTCTCTCTCTGTGTGTGACTATCATAAATAAAATAAAAAAAAATAAATGTGAAGGATAAAACTGAAGTCACTGGAAGAGATTATGAGAGAATACTGTTAGGATCTAGGGGTAGGGAGAGATTTTTTACACAAAATTTCAAAAGGATTCTAAAGCAAAGGAGAGATGAATTTGATCATATGAAAATAACAGAACACCATGGACAGATACAGTTAATACCAATGGTAGAGTGAGAGATTCCCACAACGTCCAGGATGGACAAGGGGCTAACACTTAAAAGATGCAAGGAGTTCTTGTTGGTTTTTTTTTTTTTTTTAAGATTTTTTATTTGTTTATTCATTACCGAGAGAGAGAGAGAGAGAGAGAGAGGCAGAGACACAGGCAGAGGGAGAAGCAGGCTCCATGCAAGGAGCCTGACATGGAATTTGATCCTGGGTCTCCAGGATCAGGCCCTGGGCTGAAGGCGGCCCTAAACCACTGAGCCACCCGGGCTGCCCGCAAGGAGTTCTTGTATATCAACAGGAATAAGACATCAACCCTAAGAGAAAATGTGAATAGGCAATTTCCAAAAGAGGGAATCCAAAAAGCTGACGAGCACGTGAAGAGATGCTTAATTGTTAGTAAATCAAAACATGCAAATTAAAACATCAAGACATCACTTAACCCCTATATACTGGCAGCTACTAGACGGTTGGGTAAGTCCATCAGAGAATGAATATGGGGGGAGGCAGCGAGGACGATGGGTCTGGGGCATGAGAATAAAGAGCATCAACCAGTCAGCTGTTCTGATGTCTTCGTAGAATTTATCTCGTCAGAAGCTCAGAAGCCAGATTACCTGGATTCAAATCCCAGCTCCACCATGTATTAGATGACGGCGACCCTTTGCGCCCGTTTCCTATTATATATATATTTTTAAAGACTTTATTTATTCATAGAGAGAGGCGCAGAGACCCAGGCAGAGGGAGAAGCAGGCTCCATGCAGAGAGCCTGACGCGGGACTCGATCCAGGATCTCCAGGATCACGCCCTGGGCTGCAGGCGGCGCTAAACCGCTGCGCCACCGGGGCTGCCCCCGTTTCCTATTATAAAGTGGAGATAATGCTATGTACGTCACAGAGTGGTTGTCAGGATTCAAAGGGTTAATATGTGAAGCATCTGGCACCGAGCAAATTCTCCAAAGATGTTATTTTGTTGTCATCATGTCTGTCTGTGTGTTTAATGTCTCCCCCGCCCCCTTTCTGAATGTGCCCCGTATCTCTGGCCTATAAAGCCGTGCCTGGCGGGCCCTCCACAAGTATTTGAATGAGCGAACGAGGGAAGGAGAGGGTGAAGGTGAGGGAGGATGAGGACCGAGGGGTTGGGCCCTCTCCTTCCTCGGGGCCGTGCCCCAGGGATCACGGGCCACTCACTGGAAAGAAGTCACGAAGCAGGTCTGGGAAGGAGCCCCCGGCACCAGCGTTAGGTTCTTTTCCACGGCCCAGCCATTCCCGCCGTGCTCCACCTCCCAGCCTCTGAAGCCCTCTGTGGGACACAGCGGGGTTTTAGACCGGGACTCCCCGGCCGCGCGCCGCGCCCGCCAGCCCCTCCCTCCCGCGCTCCACCCCGGGTTTCTAGCTCTGGCCCCGCCCCTAGTCCCGTCTCCCTTCTGCCCCCGCGTCCACTCCCGGCCCCGCCCCCTCCAGCCGCAGGCTTCCGGCTCCGCCTACTGGCTCAGTCGCCCCTCCCACGAGCTGTCAAGGCTTCTCAGTTCTACGCAAGCTCCGCCCCCGCCAGCACCAATCAGCTTTCTCCCGGCTCTTCCCTCCTTGGCTCCTCCCTCCTCGGCCCCGCCCACCGAGTCTACAGCCCTAGCGCGCGCCACCCTCCGCGCTTTCTCGCCCATCCGGTTTGTCTCCCTCCCTTGGACCCGCAGCACCCGGCCCCTCCCACCCCGTGCCTCTCCCGGCCCCGCCTCTTCCCGCGGCCCCGCCCCGGCGCCCCGCCCGGGCCCCGCCCCGGCCCCGCCCCCGGCACGCACGCTCGCCGCAGGAGTTGAAGATGAGGTTGCGGCCGAGGGGCGCGCGCAGGCAGTAGCGGGCCAAGGCGCAGAGCGGGAACTCCTCGTCCTCGCCGTGGGGCGGGCAGCGCTGGGCCACCGCGTAGAGCGCGCGGCCCTCGGCGCTGCGGTCGCGGGCCAGCTGCAGCAGCCACACGGTGGGCCCGTCCACCACGTCGCGCCAGGCGCGGCACACTGCGCGGCAGCGGGTCACGAGCGCGCGCGGAGGCACGTGGCTCAGCACCTGCACGAGCAGCTCCGGGGGCAGCGCGTCCAAGGCGATGGGCGGCTCCGCGGGCAGCTGCCGCCGCGAGGGCCGGGCGCCCATCTCGGGCCGCCGGAGTCCTGCGGGTTGAGAGGGGTCAGCAGATCAGGGACGTTCGGTCTCCCTACATCTCTCCCCGGACACAAAGTCCCTGCGGCTTGACCATGACCCCATCAGCTCCCGTGGGGGACCGGGCCTGCAGGGTGCGGGTGACTGCCACGGCCGTGCAAACCGGGCGCCTAGTTACTGCCAATTGGCTCAGGCGATGGGCTTCTCACCTTGACACCCTCGAGCAGAAGACCCCTGGTGTGAGCAGGGCTCCCCCAGGACCCCTAACCACGGCTTCCTTATCCGGCCGGTGCACTTGCGTCAGGCTAAGCAGTTTTCATGTATGACCATGAGCAACAGAAAAAACCACCGAAGAGGGAACCGTCTCCACCCCGTACCCCAACCTGCCCCAGCTCTTCCTGCCCTTGGAACTCACGAACTGCCTTGAGCAAAACCTATCTCCTCAGTCTCTTCCCTGAACACTCTTGTCACCTCGCTAACCAAAACCCAGCTCCCCTGTGGCCCTTTCAAGCGGGTAAATCTTGCTCCTTGGTGCTGCCTCCAAACCATTCTCCCATCTTCCCCCAAACTGCCCAGCAAGATTCCCATCGGGGTAGATGGTTCGCTACCCTGCCGTGCGCGTCATCTGCTGATCCAGATCACTGCTCACTTCAGGACTTTAGCTCCAGGCTCACTGCCACTCAGGCTGCTCTTCTCAACATTCCTGGTGATTTCCACGTCCAGGTAGATGATCCTTCCTTGGGCCACCGGCCTCTGTTCCCTGACCTGCTCTCCCCTCAGCCTCTCCCTTCCATGGTCACACTTAGACCTCCTCTCAGTAACCACCGTCTTCAGCTCTTCAATCTCAGGGAGCTCACTCTCCACCCCTAACCCCTTCACGCTCCAGCTCTTTCCTTCTAGCCCCAGACACCCCCTCCCCGATTCTTCTAGCCCACTGTGATCCCCCATCCTTTGCATTTACCTCCTTTGCACTAACCCTCATCCCCTCAGTCTTCATTTCTTCCTTATCCAGCTGAAATTGCTTAATCATTAAAAACATTCTTTGCACACATCCTTGTCTCTGGCTCCTCCAACACATGACCCTGGTGCAATCCAGCCCTCTGCGCCCCTATGGCTGTATCCAGTTTAAGGTGGCCAAAGAACGCACAACTCCACTAGCTGGTCTCACTCCAAGGTTGTGAACTTGACCCTCAAGCTGGGAATGCTGCCTGGCAATCAGAATAACGTTTGTCACCCACGGGCTCCTCCTCTCTATAGAGAACTCTTCACACCTTCTCCCCCAGCCCCTAGCTCATCACACCTCCCTCCACCTCTTCATTTTCCCTTTGCTTCTTACTTTGCAGAAAAAATTACAAGTGATAAGTAAACTTGCCAGGTGCCCGCCACCCTGTCTACCACCTGCCCTGTGGCCTCTGTGCTCCCACCAGCCCCCCGCCCGTGACTGCCCTACAAACGTCAGCCCTCTGGGTGGCCTCCTCCCACCCCTCCCGCCCACTTCAGGCCACAGTCTCACAGTTCTTGCTGTCTGCTGCGCCTTGGATACCCCTCTGCACTGGATCATTCTCAGCAGCCCACGCTGTGTCATCCCTCTCGTCTGAAAACAAACCCTCTCTTGACTTCACCTCCCCTTCCAGCTATGGCCCCATTTCTTTGCTCCTCTTTATGGTCAAACTTCTCAAAAAAGGTGTCTCCAGTCTCTGCCAAACTTTCTACTTCTATTCTCTCTTAAACCTTTTTTTTTTTTTGTATTTATTTATGATAGTCACAGAGAGAGAGAGAGAGAGAGAGGCAGAGACACAGGCAGAGGGAGAAGCAGGCTCCATGCACCGGGAGCCCGACGTGGGATTCGATCTCAGGTCTCCAGGATCGCACCCTGGGCCAAAGGCAGGCGCTAAACTGCTGCGCCACCCAGGGATCCCTCTTAAACCTTCTTTAATCAGGCTTTGCAACCCTCCCCGTGCCCTGAAATGTCAAGGTCATCTTGGTGCTAACTCAAAGTCGAGGTTCAGTCTTCACTTTGCTTGACCTGTTAGCAGCACCTGACACTGAGGTGACTCTCCCTTCACTTGGCTCCAAGCCACCACACCCCCTGGACTCCTCCCCTTGGCCTGGTGGCTCCTAGTGAGGCTCTTGGGCTGTTCATCCTCCTGATCTGGCAATGTCAGAGACCCTCCTGTAGTCTCCATCACGACTCACTCCCTTGGGGATCTCGCTCCTTCACACACCTCCCACCTGGCCCATCACTGTCTCTCTCTGCTTCTTTCCCCAGTCGTCTGTTCCTCACTAGTAGCCAGGTCGGCTGTGGTGAGCACCTGAGTCAGGTCCTGTCCCTGCCTTGCTCAGAAACCCCCTAGGTTCCACCTCACTCAGGATAAAGGCAGCATCCTCACTGTGGCCCAGAGGCCCCACACAGTCTGTCCCATCACCTGCTTACCCTCACCTTCCCCTCACCCAGTCTGCCCAGCCACACCAGCCTGGACACCTCAGGCCCTTTGCACATGCTCTTCCCTCCACCTAGATCCAGAGGATTGCTATGCTCGTCTCCACACATGAAGTCTTTGCCCAAATGTCAGCTTGTCCATGAGACCATCCTTGGCTACCTTATTTCAAGGCCTTATGACCACCACCTACTCCCCCTTCCCTTATACTTCTCCAAAGCTCTTGTCACCTCTTAACACATCACACATCTAAATATATATAATTTACTTAATGCTTTTTTAAAAAACATTTTATTTTAGGTACTCTCCACACCCAACATGGGGCTCGAACTTACGACCCTGAGAGGATACCATGGTGCCTGACACATAATAAATGTGCAATGAAAAGATGTTAAGTGTACGAACAAATGAATCATCACATCGAAACCCACTCCATAGATGAGGAAACTGAGGCACAGGAAGGTGAAACACCTTTATTTAACAAGAACTCAGTGACTAGGGATGCCTGGGTGGCTCAGAGGTTGAGCATCTGCCTTTGGCTCAGGGTGTGATCCTGGGGTCCGGGGATCGAGTCCCACATTGGGCTCCCCACAGGGAGCCTACTTCTCCCTCTGCCTGTGTCTCTGCCTCTCTCTGTGTGTCTCATGAATAAATAAATAAAATCTTAAAAAAAAAAAAAAAAGAACTCAGTGACTAGGCTCAGACCTGGTGAGAAAGTCATTTCATCTTCCCCATCAGGGCAGAGTAGCCTATCAATGAACACCTCCTGCCTGGATCCAGCCAGCCTGGGTTCCAGTTCTGGCCCTGCCTAGAGGGACCATGACCAAGGCCATGTCCCTGAATCCCTTTGTGCTCTGAGAACGAGGATGTTAACAGTACCTACTGCACGGGGTTGTTGTAGGATGAAACGGGTTAATATTTGTAAAGCACTTAAGAAAGATTGCTGGTGTCTCAGAAATAAGAGTGGGATTCAATTAATATTGAACACTAAATTATGTTAGTTGCTATTATTACACATCATGAAAGAATGACAATCATTTAGCTACAATTTCTTCACTGGTGACAGTTATTGGGCCTTTATGAAGCCCCTGTGCTAAGCACTGGAGCTGGGTCATCTCCCGGAATCCCATCATCTTGTTTAATGGGCAAAACGATCATTGGAGCTTGCCCTGGGTTAAGAGGCTTCAATGATCTAATGCTTGTCATGTTGTCTAATGTCTGTAAGTGCTCAACTCATGACAGTTGTTATTATTTTTTAAATAAGCTGATTACGGTTTTGTTAAGGGGTGCCTGGGTGGCACAATCAGTTAAGCGTCTGACTCTTGGTTTCGGCTCAGGTCATGATCTCAGGGTCGTGAGATCGAGCCCCGTGCTGGGCTCTGCACTCAGCGTGGAGTCTGCTTGAGATTCTCTCTCTCCCTCTGCCCCTCCCAGCTGTTGTGCATGCGCACTCTCTCTCTCTCTCTCTCTCTCTCAAATAAATGAATGAATCTTAAAAAAGAAAGGAAGGAAAGAAGAAAGAAAGAAAGAAGCTTGTATCAGGCTAGTGATCCATGGACATGGTAAAATGCCAAACACCCCCCTTCACCCTGATACAGAGTGACTGGTTATGACAGGTTTTAAGACAGAGGTGATGTTTCCCAAATGGTTCTTGGGAAAAGAATAGCTAATAATCAGCTGGCATTTAGGGACACCTGGGTGGCTCAGTGGTTGAGCATCTGCCTTTGGCTCAGGGTGTGATCCCAGGGTCTGGAGATCTAGTCCCACATTGGGCTCCCTACAGGGACCCTGCTTCTCCCTCTGCCTATGTCTCTGCCTCTCTCTCTGTGTCATGAATAAATAAATAAAATCTTAAAAAGAAAAGAAAAGACCTGGAGTCCACACCCCTCTCCTTGACATGAGCAGGCCTTTGTGACTGCTTCAACTTTCAGACGTGACACTGCTAAGTGATTTCCAAGGCCGGGTCATAAAAGAAGATGCAGCCACCGCCTGGCTCTCTCGGGGCACGGGCCGTGGGCACCCTGAGTCTGGTGCGGAGTGCTCCTAAGTGCTTACCAACGAGCTCTCTAGGAGAAGAAAAGAGTTTGGGTTCGTAGCAGCTGCTGATGTCTGTGAAAACACACCAACCGTGGCGGATCGTGAGCTACCAACGTGAAGTCCCTGGACCGTGCAGTTTGCAGAGCGGCCCACAATCGGCTCTCACAAGCCAGAGCAAGGCGCACACTGCACCCACCACAGCCCGAGTCACCCCTGAAGCCTGGTTGCCCCGTGAAGGCAGAGAAAGGCCTGGGGAGCCCCAGCTGTCGGAGTCTCATTCCAGATGCTAGGCCTAGGGCTGGACAAGCTTCCAATGACCCAGACCCTGCCACTGTCCCATGGCCCTGCAAGCGAGCCCCTGAGATGCGCAGCCGAGCCCAGCCCATCCCCAGAGCCATGAAATAATAAGATCAAGGTTTTAGGCCGCTGTGTTGTGAGTAGACTGGTATGCGGCCCTAGCTAAAGGGGACGAGGCTCAGTGACCTGTCCTGCCCCAGATGCCAAAAGAGCCCCCGATGAGAAGCAGTCAGGGCGCGCTGATGGCAGACACAGACCAGGGTTCAAACCCTGACTGCCCACTTCCTGCCTATGAAGCATACGTATCTCCTTTGAGTGTAGTATGTAATTCAGGAAAACCGTTTCTTTGATTTTTTTGTTTTAAAATCATGTTTTGGGGTGCCTGGTCGGGGGGCTAAGTCGGTGAAGCATCTGCCTTAGGCTCAGGTCATGATCTCAGGGTCCTGGGATCGAGCCCTCCGTGGGGAGCCTGTTTCTCCTTCTCCCTCTGCCTGCAGCCCCTCCTGCTTGTGCTTTCTCTCCCTCCCTCTGTCAAATGAATAAATAAAATCTTAAAAAAAATAAAATCACGCTGTTTTTAAGTCCTGACTGCTGGTCTATTATTATTTTAAAATTCAGAAATCTACTTTATTTTCATTTGTTGCCTGTTCCACGAGGCTAATTCTTTTTCTCCATTTTTTGGCAGTAAAATTCACATCACCTACAATATGCCAATCCTGACCAGTTGTAAGTGGTGACAGTTTGGTGATATTAAACATATTCATGTGCTACCATCACCACCATCCATCTCTAAAACTTTTCACCTAGTAAAACAGTCACTCCCCACCCCTACCCCTCCTGCTAACGACTCTCCTACTGTCTGATTGTGGGATTTGACTATTCTATGTAACTCACATAAGAGGAATGATCATACAGATTGGCCTCTTCACTTAACGCAATGGCCTTAAGTTTCTTCCATGTTGTAGCCTATGTCAGAATTCCCTTCCTTTTTGAGGCTAAATAATATTCCATCTTGCTTATCTGTTTATCTGCTGATGGACATGGGTTGCTTCCATGTTTTGGTTGTTCTTTTTTTTTTTTTTTAAAGATTTTATTTATTTATGAGACACACACACACACACACACACACACACAGAGGCAGAGGCAGAGACACAGGCATAGGGAGAAGCAGGCTCCATGCAGGGAGCCTGTCGTGGGACTCGATCCCGGGTCTCCAAGATCACACCCTGGGCTGAAGGCGGCGCTAAACCGCTGAGCCACCCGGGCTGCCCCGTTTTAGTTGTTCTGACTACAGGTATTTTTGTTGATGTAATACCTTTATTTTGCTTTATTTAAATCTCTGGAATCTTTCGCATCTTGAGATTGTGGTCAATGACTTGATGACTCGTGTCCTGGTACCTACAAGTGCTGAGCAACAACACATTTTCTGCCAGTTGAGGAGCCTGGCTGGCCCAGTCGGTGGAGCTTGCGACTTTGGATCTCAGGGTTGTGAGTTCAAGCCCCGAGTTGGGTGTAGGGATAACTTAAAAATAAAAGCTTAAAAAAAATTCTCTGCCAAGAGAATTTCAGGCAGCATTAAAAATTCTAACCAGGCCCAGGGCGCCTGGGTGGCTCAGTCGGTTAAGCATTTGCCTTTGACTCAGGTCATGATCCCAGGGTCCCAGTCCCAGGTTGGGCTCCCTGCTCAGCGGGGAGTCTGCTTCTCCCTCTCCCTCTCGTGCTCTCTCCCACTCTCTCAAGTAAATATTCAAAATAAAGGCACCCCTGGAAACAAGTGAGCTAGCTTATCTCTCCTCAGCACTTCCTCAAATTGTGTAGGGCCAGATACCTTTTTACAGTGACTGGAAAGTTTTGCCTCAAAATATCTCTATGACTCAGTGATGATACCATTAACATGGTGTGTTTGCTGGAATACACTCACAATAACCATTATTTTAAGATTCTTTTCTTTTCTGGAGCTGGGAAATGCCCGGGCATGGGTCAGCAGTTCTCAGGGGCTTGAGTGCCCTTGGCGTCAGGCAGTGGGAGGGCCAGGTCATCTCAGGGCATACTGGGTCCCGCTCCCAGCACCTGGGATGGGGAGACTCAGCTGGGGGGCTGCAGAGCTGGGGGCTCCTGCCCACAGGCTTTTCCCTCTCTCCATGGGGCCTCTCCAGCTACTGCATACTTCTGACAAAGACCAGATAGTAGAATGTCATCTTCAAGGCTTCCGATTCATTAAATGGTCTTCATTTTATATGCTGTTTTTGAATTTAATGATTTTATTACCTGATATTTTAAAAAAAGATTTTATTTATTCATTCATGAGAGACAGAGAGAGAGAGAGAGAGAGAGAGAGGCAGAGACACAGGCAGAGGGAGAAGCAGGCTCCATGCAGGGAGCCCAACGTGGGACTCGATCCCAGGACTCCAGGATCATGCCCTGAGACAAAGGCAAATGCTCAACCGCTGAGCCACCCAGGCATCCCTTAGTACTTAATTTGTATGGATTTCTATCTTTCTTAATTTTAGCAGTTTTTAGTTGATTTAGAAAAGCGATTTTATCAGCTAATAATATACAAAAATAACTTATGGGTAACCCTTATACATTTATCAACACTTTTTCTTGCTGTGATATTTATCCACATTTAAAAAAATTTAGCTCCTTCCTTATTTTTTAAAAGATTATTTATTTATTTATTCATGAGAGACACACAGAGAGAGGCAGAGACATAGACAGAGGGAGAAGCAGGCTCCTGGTGGGGAGCCTGACGTGGGACTCGATCTCATGACTCGGGGATCACAACCTGAGCCAAAGGCAGATGCTCAACCACTGAGCACCCCCAGGTGCCCCTTTATCCATTTTTGTACTTGAGATATCATTTCACTGACTTGTTTTGTTTCATGAATATGGAAGACTGACCAAAGCATTACTAGGAGGAGTGATACTTCAGGATCAGGCTAAACAATATGTGGGTTATCGTCACTATCTCTCCTTAGGAGTCAGTGTTTATTCCCTGTATAATTATTTCAACTTTCCTGTATGCTTGAAATTTTTCATTATACAGTCATGGGGAGAGAAAAGACCCAACTGTCGAAGACTCAGTACCCATAAAGCCTGTTAGGACCCATCTGTGGAGGGCAAGGGGCCTCCAAGGGTTTTCAGGACCTGGGGCAGCTGCCCCCAGCAGGACAGGTGGTGATCAGGAGCTCCCACTGGAAGCAGGTAATCTGGCATCAAATCCTGATTTTGCCTCTTCCTGGGCATCTCGGAGGTAGGCTGCTGACCTCTGAGCCTCAGTTTTCTTGTCTGTGATATGGGGATAACTACTGCTTTTACCTCCCAACAGGGTTGCTATGAGCAATAATATCCCGAAGCCAGGCTTGGGACTCAAGGAATAAGACCCAAAGGTAATGAAGCAACTGAGAAGTTTTGTTCTGAGAATGAGGATTTGATAACCTTAAAGAGTTAGGACCGAAGATGAGTGGCACATGTGAAGCTCACTGCCCCCTCTAAAGCCTGCCAATTCCCCATGCCACCCCCATTGGACGTGAACTCCTCAGAGAGAATAAGTGAGCAAGCCACCAAGCCAATGCCAATGGTGCTACCTCCAGTGATTCCTCACGGAGAGATATGCAGCACAGTGTAAGCTGGGCTACCTCGGCGGGGGGACTTGGGGTGCATCTCTGCTCTGCTTTTGCACACGTGTGCGTGTCTATTTATATTTGTGCACCAGCCCTATGTTTCCCAGAAGGGATCTCTTTAAAAAATAATCTTTACTGATGTATAACTTCCATCCAATGCAGTGCACACATTTCCAGTGTACAATTTCAGTTGTGACTGTATATGACCGTGTAGCCGTCCCCGCAAGCGGGATATGGAACGTTTCCATCACACACCCAATCCTCCACCATCGCTTCCACCCCAGGGCCACCGCTAATCTTTCTGTCAGTGTCACCATTCTTTTCTAGAATAAATGGAACGTGGAATAAATGGAATCATATAATGTGCTGGTTATCAATTGCCTTCCAACTCCAAGTTGCCAGACTGTGGAATTTGACCAATTTAAATCTTTTTTCCTGGAATCCCTGGGTGGCTCGGTGGTTCAGCACCTGGTGTAGGCCCAGGGCATGATGTGATCCTGGAGACCTGGGATCAAGTCCCACATCGGGCTCCCTGCATGGAGCCTGCTTCTCCCTCTGCCTGTGTCTCTGCCTCTCTCTCTGTGTCTCTAATTAATAAATAAATAAAATGTTTTTAAAAAATTAATAAATCTTTTTTCCTAAAAAAAAACAAACAAACCAACAAAAATACTTTTCCTGTGCTCCTGTGCCGGCTGACGTGTTGAGTTTCTCCAGTAGAGGGAGCCAAAGGAACATTACAGAAAGAAGCTTTTTTTTTTTTTTTTTTTTGGTTCCAGCTTCCAGTCTTGGTTCCCCCGGGCAGGCCTCTTCTCAGGCCCCTCCTACTACAGAGTGCAAGCCAACCTTGCCCTGGCACCCACCTCAGGCAGTTTCCTAGTGCCTGAAATGAGGCACTTCCTTGGAAGTGCCTTCCCCAACATCCCAGGGGGACAGACTTCTGGCAAGTTCCAGAGGATGGATTTCCATAACGTTCAATATGTAAGCACCACAGGGACTCCTTTGCACCTTGTGAGGCTCCTGCAAGAGTTCTCCAATGAGACCAGGGTCTGGGACTGTCACCTTTCTCAAGCTATCTTGGATCGTAGAGGTAGTGGGTGCTCCTTATGTCTCTTATTTCTATATTCTTTAGCATTCTCTTGATTTCTTAGTAGCTATTTCCCTGCCATAATGAATAATTCTGCATATTAAACATTCTCCCGTCTAATTACTGTGTGGTTTCAGTCTCCCGACTGGACTCTGATACAGACAGTATAGGCTCCTCGGGTCTTCTTTCCTTCAGGGTAACATCTATGTGATCCATGCACATTGTTGCACGTATCAATCAGGAGTTCGAGCCTTTTTATTGCTGAGTACTATTCCACTGAACAGGTAAACCACAATCTGTTTATCCCTACTCAGCATGAGGGACATTGGGTTGTTTCCTAGTTTGGGGTTATTCTGAATAAGGCTGCAATGAACACTCACGTACAAGGGTTTGTGTGGACATACGTTTTCATTTTTCGTGGGTAAATACCTAGGAGTGAAATCCTTGGAGCATATAGTAAGTGTTTATTTCACTTTACCAGAAAACACCCAATAATTTCTTTCAGCACAGTTGTGCCATTTGCATTCCCATCAACAACGTAAGACAGCAGCAGCAGCGGTTGCCAGCACCTGGTATTGTCAATTGTCTTTTTAATTTTCGACAGAATGGCTTGTTTATCATGCCTTCGGGAGAGTTTCCTCTACCTGACATTTTCCCTTATTAATTTTAAGCCTTTGCTCTTGAACTGTAGTGCTGACGTTGTTTCTAACTGCAACATATGGGTTACATAAGAATCAGCAGTAAGACAAGATCAAAATTCTTTGCTCTTTAGAATTGTTTGCATGTTCAAAGATTTAGTGTGGCTTCCTCTTGAAGAAGGCAGACTGAGCTATTGATAACCAGGGCCTATACTAGCTTTTATTAGTCTTGGGTAGATTTTTAAAAATTAATTTATTCATTTCAGAGGGAGAGAGTGTACAGGGGGAGTATAAGCAGCGGGAGGGACAGAGGGAGAGGGAGAATGGTGGCAGACTCCCCACTGAGCATGGAGCTGGATGAGGGGTTAGTTCCCATAACCCGGAGATCATGACCTGAGCTGAAACCAAGAGTCTGGGGCTCAGTCTCACAACCCTGAGATCATGACCTGAGCTGAAACCAAGAGTCAGGCACTCAACTGACTGATCCACCCAGGTGCTCCCTGGGTAAAAATCATGGATAGATTTTTTTTAAAGGGCATCCCTTCTGGGTGAATGCAGCCCTGGGGTTGGTGGCCTAGCAATCAGAACAAGGGCTGGATTTGAGCCCCTATTCACACTGTTGCCTCCTGGTCCTGTGCTAGATATCGTGTATCGATGGATATAGTATATCTATGGAAATAGTATATCCTGGAAATAGTATTCCAGGAATACCAAGTTCAAATGCCTACAACAGACAGGCAGTATCCTAAATGAGGCCGCTGGGAGAAGCAAACAGGGAGTAGTGGAGACTGGCAAGCCAGAGGGTACAGCTAGCCTGAAGGCTGTGCCAATACTCGCTCTGGCTAATTTACTACCACGTAGAAAGACGGGCCCACTTTGGCCACATCTTCCAGCTTTCCAAAAGAAACTAGAGATCCCAGTTTTTATGTAAAATCACCCAATTTTTAAGTGTTAGCAATGCATTAGAAAACAACAACAACAACAACAACAACAACAACAACAACAATTAAAGCACAGTATGGGCTAGATAGGACAGATCTGCAGACCCAGGAGCTGAATGAGTGTGGCCATTCTGTGACTTCTGTACTATCCCAGCTAATTTTCACACCATGAGGAAACTGAGGCCCAGGAAGGCAAAATGATTCACATGAGGTCACAGAGCAGTCAGAAATGGAGTGGGGATTGGAATCTGGGCAGTCTGATCTTCTCAAAGGGATCCTCTCTAGGGACAGCAAAAGAATGAAAAAGGAAAGTGAACAGAAAGAAGCCCATCACCAAAAAGAAATGTCACTAGATTTCAGAAAGACATAAAGCAGACAAAGTGTAGGGGCCAGGACAGAACTCAAAGTGGGGTAAGGGACCCACGGTCAGGAGTCCAAAGATGGGGGAGCCCAGGCTGGGATAGGAGTGCGAGTCAGGAGTGAGAGGGCAGAGTGAGGACAGAGGTTGCCCATCTTTGAAAAAACCATGCTATGGGCTCCCTGCTCACCCTCCACCCCCCTCATGTTTTGCTGCATAGATCTCAGGCTGCCCAACATTCACACACAGGAAAAACAAAACCATACGGGATGACTGTTCTCTAAAGGAACTGCATGAGGCTCAGGGAAGTGCCCAGGCTGCTGGTGTCCCTGAAAGTAGCCCTTCCCATTCTGGCAATTGAGAGTGAGCTCCCAGCAAAGACTGGCTTGCTCCATGGTGACACTAATAAGTGTTGTCTCAAAACACAGAGTTCTCAGTCATCCCTTCGACTGGACAAAGAAGCCAGTGGGAAAGCAGAACTGTATTTATAATAGCCCCAAATTTCATACCAGTTACTTTTTTAAAAAAAAATTTATTTTGTTAAGTAATCTCTACACCCAATCCACATTGCTCGAACTTATGACCCCAAGATCAAGAGTCACATGCTTTACTAACTGAGACAGCCAGGCACCCCATCATACCAGTTACTTTAAAAAAGTCACCCAGCCCCTTGTTGTCTGAAAATGTGATTGGCCAAGCAAGGATCACCAGATGCTTGAAGAAAACTAGTAGCCTGAAAGAGGAGTATTAAGGTAAATAGGCAGAATTACAGTGAACTGACCCCAGAGGAAACAGAACTCTTCAGAGGGCCAAGTGAACACATAAGGAAATTAGTACACAATGGGATGCTGGGGTGGCTCAGTGGTTGAGCATCTGCCTTCGGCTCAGGTCGTGGTCCAGGGATCCTGGGATCAAGTCCCACATTGGGCTCCCTGCATGGAGCCTGCTTCTCCCTCTGCCTATGTCTCTGCCTCTTTCTCTGTGTCCCTCATGAATAAATAAATGAATCTTAAAAAAAAAAAAAAAAAGGAAATTAGTACACAAGGCTAGTTTTAGGCTTCATGGGGATGTGACCTGCAGGGGCTCCATGCTTGTTGTAATGCTGTTATTACAAACCAGAGATTTTCAATCATTTTTTTAAAAAAAATATATTTTTTAAGATTTTATTTATTCATTCATGAGAGACACACAGAGAGAGAGAGAGGCAGAGACACA
The DNA here is from genome assembly GCF_018345385.1 of Vulpes lagopus. Lineage (NCBI taxonomy): Eukaryota > Metazoa > Chordata > Mammalia > Carnivora > Canidae > Vulpes > Vulpes lagopus. The sequence continues at coordinate 170,748,882 of NC_054825.1, read as the reverse complement.
GGCAGAGGGAGAAGCAGGCTCCATGCAGGGAGTCTGACGTGGGACTCAATCCCGGGACTCCAGGATCACACTCTGGGCTGAAAGCAGGCACCAAATCGCCAAGCCACCCAGGGATCCCCAGGTTTTCAATCATTTTTTTTCCAATCATTTTTAAACAAGGGGCCCGCATATGCATTTTGCATTGGGCCCTGAAAATTATGTAGTTGGCCCTGGGTAATGTAGATTAGAGAGGATATCCAAAACACAGTAAGAACAAGATATTATAAAAGAAAGACTGTCTTCTAGAAGAAAAAAAATTCCCAAAAATAGATTGGATAAATTAGAAACAGAAAAATAATTTTCTCAAAAGGGAAAAATTAAAGGGGTGCCTGGCTGGCTCAGTCCATAGAGCATGTGACTCTTCATCTGGGAGTTGTAAGTTTGAGCCCCAGGTATAGAGATTACTTAAAAAAAAAAACTTAAAAAAAAGAGGGGGCATTAAAGCTATGACAAACTGCAGGAAAAACAAAAAACTGCTTAGGAAAGTCATGGTCCAACTATGATATACCCTAACTGTATCCATGTTATGTCCATTTAACAAAATTCAAGAAAAAGGAATCCATTTGATCTGGAGGCTAGTGGCATTCTCCTTAGATAGATCTGTTTATCAGTTTTCAGAAGAAAAAGGTTATATCTATGTATATACCTGACATATAACTTTGTGTAAATTTAAAGTGAATGTGTTGATTTGATATATTTAAATATTGCAGTATGATTACCACTTTAGCATTAGCTAACACCTCTAATCACGTCACTTAATTATCATTTCTTTTTTGTGATGAGAACATTTAAGATCTGGTCTCTTAGCACAAAGATTGTCTTCTCAACATATGGTAATGGGAAATCTACATGCAAAAAGATGAGTTTAGGCCTTTACCTCATACCACACACAAATATCAACTCAAAATAAGCCACACTCCTAAATGCAAGAGTTAAAACCATAAAATTTTTAGAAGAAAATGGGAAGAAAAAAATCTCATGATCTTGGGTTAAGTAAAGACTTCTTAGATATAACACCAAAAGTGTGATTCATATAAGGAAAAAAAATTGATTTTTTTTATCATCAAAATCATCATCAACATCATCAAAATCGAGAACTTTTGCACTTCAAAAGATAACACGGAGAAAATGAAAAGAAAAGCTATAGATTGGCAGTATATACCTACAAATCATCTATCTGATAAAAGACTCATATCCAGAATATATAAAGAACACTTAAAATTCAACAGTGAGACAAACAAACCAATTTAAAAATAGACAAAAAACTTGAAGAGACATTTTGCCAAAGAAGATATACATATGACTAACAAGCGCATGAAAAGATGCTCAACATCATTAGTCATTAAGGAAATGCAGATTAAAATCACAAGGACACACCATCTCAGGCCCACCAGAATGGCTATTGTTCAAAAAATTGGCAAGTACCTGGAGAAACCTGGAGAAACTGGAACCACCACGTGTTGACTGGTGGGAATGTAAAGTGGTACAGCCACTTTGGAAAATACGCAGTTTCTTCAAAGGGTGAACATTAAAAAAAAAAAAAAAGTTAAACATAAGCATTCCATGAAACCCAGCAATTCTATCACTAGACTGTCTACCCAGGAGAAATAAAAACATGTGTCCACGCAAAAACGTGTTCACAGCATTATCTATTTGGAAACAACCCAAATGTCCATCAACTGATGATTGGATAAACAAAATGTGGATTATCCATACAATGGACCACTGTTCAGCAATAAGAATGAAGTATGGGTACAAACTACAATATGAATGAACCCCCCAAACAGCATGCTGAGTGAAAAAAGCCCGACACACAAAAAAAGCCACATATTGTATGATGTATATATATACGAAATGTCCAAAAATGACATATCTAAAGTTACAGAAAGATTAGTAGTCGCCTGGGGCTGGGCTTGGGAACAGGGAAGTGACCACAAATAGGCACAAGGGATATTTTGGAGGTGACAGAAACGCTCTAAAACTGGTGATGGCTGCACAACTCTGTCAATTCACTAAAAATCACTGAATTGTATACTTTAAAGGGCTGACTTTTATGGTATGTAAATTACATCTCACTAAAGCTGTCACAAAAACCCTGGAAACTCTACAGTGAAAGCCTCTAAGACTTAAATATGGTAACGGAACAGACTGTAGACGTTATCAACCTTGACACTGAAAATAAATGTACAAGTAACAAAAGATGGGAAAAGATGGGAAAACGAAGGTCGGGGGGGAGGGGAGACCAGGACGCTTGGCTCAGCTACTTCCCATCATGGGAATCAAAAGTTGCCAGAACGAAAAATAAGAAGTGAAAGTTGCCAGAACGAAAAATAAGAAGTGTTTTAAAACAGAAAAAGAAAATCTGAAGTTACAAAGGTCAATAGCACATAACCTTTAAAAAGTACAGTTATTAAAAATTGGTGGAGGGGGGAAGCAGGGGAATGCATACAGCAGGCTAAGTACAGTCTCTCATGCACGTGGAAACAGCTAATTCTGGATCCCACTCTCTATTTCTCTGTCATTTCATTATTACCCCCCTCGGTGACCCACGTGCCCTCTGGGCCACGGTGTGGGTGACAAGGGAAGTAAAGTTCCTTCGGCTTTTTGCTGTATTTTTTTTTTTCCTTTTGCTGTATTTTAACTTGAGTGCGATGAACGTGGTGCATAATAAAGAACATGCTTCTTTTTAAACCAACGAACCAGTCAACCAAGCAGTGCAAATCATCACCATCATTTACTTAAAATGCTATCAGTGAGAACACACATATAGTCCTGATGGGAGTATAAATTGGTCTAACCACTTTGGAGAGGAGATGGACATTTTTTCTTAAAATTTCTTAAAAATTATTTAGTTGAGAGAAAGAGCAAACATGGGCGCAGGCGTGAGTTGAGGGGAGAGGGAGAAGCAGGCTTCCCTCTGAGCAGGGAGCCTGATGCGGGGCTCGATCCCAGGACCCCAGGACCTGAGCCAAAGGCAGATGCTTAACCGACTGAGCCACCCAGGCACCCTTAGATGGGCATTTTTCACTGAAGTTGAAAATATGCCTGTCCCCTGACCCAGCAATTTGACCCCAGAGCCAGGAAACACATACTAGAATATTCATGACATGACTGTTTCTAATAGCTCCAGTCTGGAAATGACCCAGATGCCCATCCACTGTAGGATGTATAAGTAAATTAAGGTAGTCACAGAATGGTACGCTGGGTAGCAATAAATAGGAATTAATAAGCATCCACACCGACCTGGATGAACCTCAAAAGCTTAATTTGGGGTTAAAGACAGCCAGACACACAGGGCACCAAGAGTGTGAGTCCTAGGACAACCAGACAGCCTGAGTTGCCTGGGGCGTCCTGATCTACAATACCTACAGTCCCAGGGCAACTAGGGTAATTAGCCACCCCCTAGTGCTTCCAAAATTTCCTGGCTTGGTTGCTAAATTGTCTACTCACACCAAGGGTGCTGCTCTCAGAAAGTTCACAAACAGGCTAACCTAATCCAATATTGTTTATAGATGAACACATAGGTCTTAAAATCATATAAAGAAGAGCAAACTAGGAAAATGAGTATCATAAAAGTCAGGGTGGTGGTCCCCCCGCGGGAGGGAGAAGGCTGCTAACCCGACGCACACAGGAAAGCTCTCGTGTGTGGATGTTATATTTCATCATTTAAAAACTACTAATGCTATTCGATAAACACCACTGATATTATCGAACCCCAGAAGGAAATGGTCTCATCGCATCTTAGCACAAATTATAATTCACATTTGCCGAGTGCTTTCTTTGTGTAAGGCACTCCGGAAAATTCTTTCTGCACATCATCTCATTCCCAGGAGGCAGCAATGATATTTCTGGGCGAGAAGGCATCACAAGGCAGGCAAAGGACATTGCTTTGGGGAATTGCTGGTGACAGGCCTCAGAGGAGGGGGTTGGGGTGGAGGTGAATGTTGGCAGGTCCTCTGTGGTCAGTCACCCCTGGCTCAGCCCCACCCCGAACTCTTGCTCATGACCTTGGGGAGATCAGACCTTCCCTCTCTGAGTGGAATTTCCTCTCTGTAAAATGAGAAATGCAGGTACACTTAGAATCCTCTCTCCAGTCCCCAAATCCAAAAAGCTCTGAAAACTGGAAGTCTTTCCCAGACCCATTTGGTGGCAAAAATGAGCCAAACTGATGTGAGGTTTGATTATCCCACCGAGTATGAACACGCATTTCACCGAAGCCATACCTGTGTGTTTGATTACACGGTGCTCCCCGGCGCCCCCAGGGGTCTTCTGTAATGTTCAGAGTGGGTTCCCCATGACTTGCCTCACCTTCAGAAAGTCTGACTTCCCCAACACATCTGGGCCCCAAAGTTTTAGATAAGACACTGTGGGGGATCCCTGGGTGGCGCAGTGGTTTGGCGCTTGCCTTTGGCCCAGGGCGCGATCCTGGAGACCCGGGATCGAATCCCACATCAGGCTCCCGGTGCATGGAGCCTGCTTCTCCCTCTGCCTGTGTCTCTGCCTCTCTCTCTCTCTGTGACTATCATAAGTAAATAAAAATTAAAAAAAAAAAATTTAAAAAAAAAAAAAGACACTGTGAACTTCTAATAATTCCCAACTCTTTGTGGTTACGGGAAAATTAAGTGAGATCCAGGCCTGGCCCTGGATGTCACAGAGGTGAGGTGGGACTGGAGCACTCACCTCACCTCCGTGTCAGCATCATGCCGTCATTGAAACCTCACCACAGGAAGGGGGTGCTCAGGGGACCAGTGCCTAGGAAGTCAGGACCAAACACAGCAGGGCAAAAAAAAAAAAAAAAAAAAAAAAAAGACCAATGGCAAGATCAGAGCCATTGGGTGATTTTTAAAACAGAAAAAGAAAATGCCAAGTTCAAAATCTATCTGAGGGTGCCTGGGTGGCTCAGGCTGGTAGCGAGCCGACTCTTGATCTCAGGTCTCGATTTCAGGGTTGTGAGTTCAAGTCCAGAGTTGGGTGTGGAGCCTACTTAAAAAATCTATCTTAGGGCACCTGAGTGGCTCCATGGTTGAGCGTCTGCCTTTGGCTCAGGGCGTGATTCCAGGGTCCTGGGATCAAGTACCGCACCAGGCTCTCTGCAGGGAGCCTGATTCTCCCTCTGCCTGTGTCTCTGCCTCTCTCTGTGTGTCTCTCATGAATAAATAAATAAAATCTTTAAAAAAGCCTATCTCTAGAAAAAAAGAGTAGAAGGAAGGACCCAACTGTGGTTATGATGTTAGCATAGCACACTATGATAGTTAAGAAAAATCCTTCACAACTAATAGCTACGGTTAACTGCAACAACTGCTCTACACAAGGGGCCAGGGCTTTACACAATTTCACAGATGTCTCACAAACAGGTCCAGTTTTGAGCTGGGGAAACAGGCTGGAGAAGTGGAGCCATGGACCGAGGTCACCTGACACGCAAGGGGCAGAGCTGGGATTTGAACCTGGGTGTGGAGGACTCCAGAGTTTGTGCCACCGTACGTAAATATGTCTTGATCTCCTTCTTAGTTTCTACTTTGTCTTACTTTATTTTCCCCCAATTTCATCATAAAAGTTTCATGGAAAAGTTGAATGGAGAGTAAAATGCACATCTCTAATATGTCCCATGTTTTGCCATATTTGCTTTCTATCTTTTGATGAATTCTTAAACACTTTGATGTGCATCTTCTAAGAGAGAGTAAGGGGTAATGAGCCCTGGGTGTTATATGCAACTGGTAAATCACTAAATTCTACCCCTGAAACTAATAATACACTATATGTTACTTAAATTGAATTAAAAACAAAAAAGAAAAAAGAGGGATGCCTGGGTGGCTCACTGGTTGAGTGTCTGCCTTTGGCTCAGGGCCTGATCCCAGAGTCCCGGGATCTAGTCCTGCATCAGGCTTCCTGCATGAAGCCTGCTTCTCCCTCTGCCTGTGTCTCTGCCTCTCTCTCTGTGTCTTTCATGAATTAATAAATAAAATCTTTAAAAAGAAAGAAAGAAAGAAAGAAAAGAAAGAAAGAAAGATTAAAAAAAAAAGAAAGAATAAGGGGGCACTATAGGTCTACACTACCACTGAACACCATTTCTTAAGAGACATCCATTCTGCTATCTAATATTCATTCCATGAATGATTTTCCCCATTGTTTCCATGGACTTTTGTAGGGATTTCTGACAAAACTGGGGACTCACACAGAGCTGGGGGTGGTCATGTCCCCCTAATCCCTTTGAGTCTAAAACACTACCCCTCCTTCTATTTTCTTAAAGAGACAGTGCTTCTATAATAGGGGGAAAAAAAGGTAGACTCGTTTCTATTTGATTTACAAACCACATAATATGACTTGATTGGATGAAAAAAATACTGTTTAAATAAATATAAAAACTTTATTTAAAAAAATATTAAGGCAGATTCCTCTGCCAGGCCTCACTAAATGGGGAGTCAACAGATCCTATAAACATTTCATGGAACAAGAAACACGTTAAAAAAAAACAACAACTTTTTTTTTTTCTTTTTTGATGTTACAAAGGCAGCCAATAGAGAAGCTACAAGTAATGTGGGATTACACAGGGAGGAGAGAGACTCGGAGACCAGGAAAGCTGTCTCCATCTATTTTTAGCAAGGGATTACTGGACATTGTCTAAAAATTGACAAAATAAGAAATAATCCCAGGGTTTGCTTTAAAGGACTGTAAGTAACTACCAGAGGAACAGAAAGGAGCAAAAGTTTAAGCCGAAGCACCACAGATCACGAGTTACTGTTGCCATATCTGAAAAAGTTATTTAATTACATAAAATTTTAGCGGACTGCGGGGCTGCTGTTTAAAGGGCTGGGTTCGAGGCAGAGCTTTGTGGGCCTCAGTGCTCTTTGGTTCTCGTGTCCTACTGGGGGCCTTCAGAAAGCATTTCTTTTACAAGGAGGTTCCTAATATTGCGGTCTTTCCAAAGTGTTAGGTTACTGGATGCTCTCCGAGGCTGGAGGCTCCAGATCGACAGGAACGAGATACGGAGCGTTACAAAATATTACTCAACGCTGCAAAAGTTAACTCAGAAGAACAAATCTTAAATTGGGAAGAGCGGCCGCAGCTAAAAACAAACTTGCTAAATCAAGAAGCGGTGCTCGGAGGCTTCTGATTCACCGATTTGGCGAAGGGGCTGCCAGCGAGGAGAGAAATCAGAAAAGTGGTCTGGCCTTTCGCGGGCTGCCGAGTACACGTGTGGATCGGGGGCTTTTTTTTGGGGGGGGGGGAGGGTTATCCCAGGGTGGCCTCGGCTGGGGAGCAGCGGAGTGGACGGCGGGGGCGTCGGGAGACCCGTTTTAAAAGCAAAGCCCTTTCCTTTCCGTACGACCTGGGGCCTTTGAAACCTGACTCTGGACTCACTGGGGCGCAGTTGGCTGGCGCGGCCGGGGACCCGGGCGGGGCCCGGGCAGGGGGCGCTGGGGAACGGGACTCCGGGGTCCCGCCCCTGCCGGCCGGGTCTGGGGCTGAAGTCCTTCCCCGGGCTCCCCCAGCTGGGAGTGCGGACCGGACACGGGGCCCGACCTGCGTCCCTACCTGTCCCGGCGCTCACCTGGCGGCCAGCTCGGAGGCGGCGGCGGGCTAGGATCCCTTTCCCCACCCCGCTCTGGGAGGCAGTCAAGGGGCTCCCTGGGGTCGGCCCCGCCCAGGGAGCCCCGGGACCCGCGGCCTGGGCGGTCGGCCCTCTGCGGGGGCGGGGGGGAGGACGCCGGGCGGCGGGCGCGGGGGCCGGCGGCTCGGAGGTCGGCGGGCGGGCGGGCGGCTGCGGCGGGCGGGCGGGCGGGCGCGAGGCAGGGGCGGGATCCGGGAGGCTGCAGGCGCCGGGGGAGGGCCCAGCTGCCGGAGGCCGGCGGGGAGGGGACGCAGCCCCCGCGCTCGGGGACCCGGGGCCCGCCCCTTGGAGCGGCCGCACGTGGCCCACGTGGGGACCTGCTGCGGGCGCCGTGCGGTCTGACACCCGGTGCCCACCGCAGCCACCTCCGCCGGGCGAGGGCCACCTCCCCGAGAGCCTCCGCGGTGGGCCCGGTTCCAGCTGCCTCCTCCCCCCGGTTCTGGTCTTCTCATGCCGGCCTCCTGCCTGCAGCCGCCTCCGCCGTTCAAACGTCTCTCCCCCATCTGGCGGGCGCCGGGGACGGCTTAGCGGTGCCTGCGACCCCGGGCCGGGTTGGGGCGCGGGGTCAAGTGCCCATCCGCAGGGATTCTCGCGCGTCCACGCCGTGTCCCCAGCGTAGAGTCTCAGGACCCGGGTCTGTTCTTGAGTGGAACCTCCCTGCCGCACACACACTTCTCTGCGGCAGCCACAACCCGTGCGCCCCTACTTTCCAAACCCGCCCGCTCCCCTCAACTGTAGGCCTATGAACTAACCCGAGGTTCAGCTACCAGTAAGGGATGGGGCCCGCCCCATTTCTCTCTTGCCCCCTTGGGCAGTCCCAGCTCCTTGCGATTGCCCTCGATCGCCCAGGGGACCTCCAGGGACTGACCTGGGGGCATCCCAGAGCCACCCCTCTGAAGGCCAGGCCTCCCCCGCCAGTCCCAGTCCGTGGCAGGCACCGTGCTAAATAAAGGCTGTATACGCGTGACCCGAGGACGACGCTCACGAGACACTGAGGCCTGGAGTTACGTGGCCTTTGCACGCATTGCAAGTCTCTTGTTTGCGGGGGTCACAGGGCAGGCCAGGCTTGGAGCGTGGGTTCCCCAGGTCCCCTCTGCGGGGAGACCCAGCGAGGCGCCGCAGCGCCATCGTGAGGATGCAGCGAGGACCTGCGCGTGCAGCGCCGGATGAACGTGACCTCTCGTTGATACCAACCGCCTTAAGAAGCGTTTTCTACTGTGGGTTGTAAAACTCTGGTATTATTGGTCGTATTTTTAGTACAGATCCACACACCGTCCTTTACCTGAAAGACTTAGAACTATATGGTTTGGAGTGCGGATTTTTTTTTTTTTTTAATTTTAGAAGGCTGTGGAACGATTATACCATATACGGGTTCTGCAGTATTCCCAGCAGGGTGCACACAGTACTCCACCACCACGTGGCATTTCTGTTTCAAAGCGCATATAGAGGACTACACACTTAATGGAATAGAAGTTATAAATAACCTGATGTCATTTTAGTCGTGTCTTACTGCTTGGAGAGTTTGGGGGCCTAATTAATGAAGCAGGTCGGTTTGTGCGTAACCAATCGCCTCGATGATTTTTAAAACTGATACCATTATTAAGCACCTACTGTGGACCAGGTGCGGATTACATAGTTTATGCAAGTTTACAGGCACTAAACAATTTATTTCATCAAATAATGAGGTTTATTACAGATGAATTAGGGGGAAAACTCACAGAGGGTCCCCGGTAAAATAATTGGATCATCAGGGCAGCCCGGGTGGCTCAGTGGTTTAGCGCTGCCTTCAGCCCGGGGCCTGATCCTGGAGATCCAGGATCCAGTCCCACATCCGGCTCCCTGCTTGGAGCCTGCTTCTCCCTCTGGCTGTGTCTCTGCCTCTCTCTCTCTCTCTCTCTCTCTCATGGATAAATAAATAAAATCTTTAAAAAAATTGGATCATCAAAGGATGCTAAAACCATTGGTAAAATGTTGGAGAACAGTCCAGAATTATTATCCAGCTGATGACTTATTCATTGCTAACGGGAAAAATGTACCTACCTAGTGAGGAGGGTGACACCCTCGTAACCAAATGATCAAACAATATCCCCAATAGATGGACAGCATGATGTCAAGGATCTCTTGATGTGACACTAGAGAAAGCACATAAAATTACCCATGCAGAATGCAGAATTCTTGTAGGGGGAAAAAAGTTAACATTTAATTACCAGGAAGCAATCAGACATTGAAAATACATATATATAATATATAAAATATATAATATAATAACTACCATATATATTTATATATAATATATAATTTATAATTATATAATGTATATATAATATATACTTATATATAATTGTATATATATAAATAATCAGGGGATATATGCCAGGTAACTGGCCAGTACTTTTCAAAAAAGTCCATATCAATACAGTGTGCCCACCTCGACTGGGTCCTGTGTGGTGATCCTTGCCTGCTCCTTGCCAAACTCAGATGACGACAAGGCTAGTGTCTGTAGGCGATGGGGCTGTGCTTCCTGTTACAAAAGCTGGACTGTTTCCCTCCGGGCCTCTGGCCTGAGCTGGAGCATGAATGGCAGCTTTGTGTCTGGGTGTGGGCCTTGCCTTCAGCCTGGCCTCACATGTGGGTGGGTGAGAGGCCAGGAGCCCCGCTTGGCGCTGCCCTCCCGGCCTCCACCAGTGCCAGACTAGGACTGGCTTTTTTCAGAAGCCAGCACCCACCCTAGTTAGCATCTCAGGCTATCGGAGAGCTGGATCTCTTTAAGGAACTGCCCTCTGGTTCTTATTTTCCTGTATGTGAATGTTGGGTGGCCTGGGGAAGAGGGGAGGCTGAGGTACAGACTAACATCTGAGCCCCCCTTGGCTGTCTTTTCTCACTCTCACCTACTCCCTGCAACTCTGGTCGTACCAGGCTCCCTCTTCCCTGCAGCCCTTTCCTGAATGCAATGACCTCCTCACTCTGGATCATGTTCCCAAGCCTTTACCTGGTCGGTCTCCCAGAAATGTGTCAGAATCTCTGGTGTGTGGATGGTCTCCACAGTGGCCGAATAATGACCCCCTAAAGACGTATCCATGCCCTAATCCTTGAAATTTGGGAATATTACCTTCCATGGCAAAAGGGCTTTTGCAGATGTCATTGAGTTAAGGATCTTGAGATGGGGGAGATTATCTGGCTGGGAGTAAAGACTCCTAACTCTGGGAAAGGAACAAGGGGTAGTGGAAGGGGAGGTAGGTGGGGAGATGGGGTGACTGGGTGACAGGCACTGAGGGGGGCACTTGATGGGATGAGCACTGGGTGTTACACTATATGTTGGCAAATCAAACTCCAATAAAAAAAAAATACAAAAAAAAAAAAAAAAAAAGCCCAGGAGTAAAGGTGGCCACTAGAAGCTCGAGAGATGCGAGGACACTGGGCTCTCCACTCAGTGTCTCCAGAAGGAACCAGCCCTGACAACACCTTGACTTTAGCGCAGTGAAAGTCACTTGGGGCTCTAACCTCCAGAACTGTACTAGGAGAAATTCAGTAGTTTTAAGCCACTAAGGCTTAAAACTGGTATGGTAATTTGTTGCAGCAGCAACAGGAAATGAATTCAGCTCCCTTCCCAAGCCCTTGGGCATTGTCGGTTGATTTATCTTTTTCTTCTCTCACTTTATACCAGTGAGGGTGCAGAAGCATCTCCTGATGACAATTCCTGAGCGATCAGAGGAAGTCCCCTAGCGGTCTCACTGTGTTGTCAGTTCCCTACGAATGAGGGTTGGAATGGACAAGCCAGATGTCATAGGCTGGCAGCCTCCGGGTTACATCAGGTCTACACGCAAGTTTTATTTAGCTGCCAATGTTTTTTTTTTTTTTTTTTAAGATTTTATTTACTTATGTGTGTGTGTGTGTGAGAGAGAGAGAAAGCATGAGCAAGGGGAGGGACAGAGGGAGAGGGAGAAGCAGACTCCCCACCAAGCAGGGAGCCCAATGCGGGGCTCGATCCTGGGACCCTGAGATCATGACCTGAGCCAAAGACAGACACTTAACCGACTGAGCCACCCGGGCGCCCCTAGTTTCCAGTGTTTTAAAGCTTTCTCAGTGTATTTATTTTATCAGGATCATATCATGTATTATATAAAATTTGAAAAGTATTAAAGAGGTTTCCAGTGCTGATCTCTCTTCTGCCTCTGCCCTCAGCTGCTCCCAGTTTTGCCCTGGATTGTGACATGTTCTTGCAGAGCTTTTCTATACATATACAAGAATTTTCACATAATACACACTCTAAACAAACAATAACATACCATACAACCCCTGTTTGACACTCTGAGTTTATTATTTAATATAGTTTCATCCTAGGGATGCCTGAGTGGCTCAGCAGTTGAGCGTCTGCCTTCAGCCCAGGGCGTGATCCCGGGGTTCCGGGTTCGAGTCCCACATCGGGCTCCCTGTGTGGAGCCTGCTTCTCCATCTGCCTGTGTCTCTGACTCTGTGTGTCTCTCATGAATAAATAAATAAAATATTTTTAAAAATATATAGTTTCATCCTTTTGCCCTAATACAACATAGAGTTTCCTTTTTTTTTATTTTTTATTTATTTTTTATTTTTTTTGAGAGTTTCCTTTTTTTTTCTTCTACAGCCACACAGATCTCCATTGTGTGTACATACCTATTTTTCTCTTGTCCTTTACTGACAGAGATGTAGGGTATTTCCAATATTTTGCTATTAGAAACACGGCTACCAAATACAATGTGAGTCATCTAGCATACTTATTATTTAAAAAAGTATTTTAAAGGAAGAAGGCCCTTTTGAAAAATTTATTTGAAAAAAAAAAAGAAAAATTTATTTGAGAGAGAGAGAAGTGAGTGAGAACGAGCAGGGGAAAGGGCAGAAGGAGAGAATATCCAAGCAGATTCCCACTGAGTGGGGAGCCAGACCCGGGGCCCCTCTCACAACCCATGATATAAGACCTGAGCTGAAACCAAGAGTCGGACACTTAACCAACCAAGCCACCCAGGTGCCCCTAGTGTATTTATTACTGATGTGGACTATATCACACAGTATACATTTCTAGAAATAGAACTGCTGGGTCAAGAGATATGTGTGTGGCCATAATTTTTAAAAGGCACAATAACAAAAAAAATTTTTAAAAATAATAAATAAATTTAAAAAGGCACAATAATGGTATTGCTGAGGTGGTGGACAAATCAAAATCCTCATACACGAATGCTGGTGGAAATGTAAAAATGGTATATTCTGCTAGTTCCTCCAAAAGTTGAACATAGAACTACCACATGACCCACAATTCCACTCCGAGGTGTATACTGAAGAGAAATGAAAAAGCATAAGTCCACATAAAAACATGCACACAAATGTTCTTTTTTTTTTTTTCAAGATTTTATTTATTTATTCATGAGAGACAGAGAGAGAGAGAGAGAGAGAGAGACAGAGACACAGGCAGAGGGAGAAGCAGGCTCCATGCAGATGCAGGGAGCCCGACGTGGGACTCGATCCCGGGTCTCCAGGATCACGCCCTGGGCTGAAGGTGCCACTAAACCTCTGAGCCACCAGGGCTGCCCACAAATGTTCATAACGAGATTATGCATAATAGCCCAAGGAAGGAAAGACCAAAATGTCCATGAACTAATGAGTAAATATAATACAGTAGAATGATCAGAATGGCTTATTTGGCCGTAAAAAGGAGGCAGTACTGATCCATGCTACAACATGGATGAACCTTGAAAGCGTGTGACAAGTTAAAGGAGCCAGACACAAAAGACCACGTGTTGTACTGATTCTTTTTATGTGGAATGACCAGAATAGGCCAATTCGTAAAAACAGAAACTAGATTAGTGGTTGCCAGGGGCTGCAGGGATTGCCGGGAATGAGGTAATAGAATGTTCTAGAATTAGTGATGATAACTACACAGCGTTGTCAGTATACTAGAAACCGCTGAGTCATACGCTTTTAAATGATTAATATTATTGTTCTGTGAATTCTATCTCCATAAAAAAGCGATACTTAAAATAAGGTATGTGCATGAAATTATGTTAGCTACTGCAAAATTGCCCATTATTCACCAATAATGCATGCAAGCAGCCATCTTGCCATGCTTCTAGATTCTCTACCATCCATGGGCCTTGTGTACAGGCAGGAATACTAACTCATCTCTGTGCTCTGAAAAAAAAAAAAATCATTAAACCCTTATTCCGGGGATCCCTGGGTGGCGCAGCGGTTTGGCGCCTGCCTTTGGCCCAGGGCGCGATCCTGGAGACCCGGGATCGAATCCCACATCGGGCTCCCGGTGCATGGAGCCTGCTTCTCCCTCTGTCTGTGTCTCTGCCTCTCTCTCTCTCTCTGTGACTATCATAAATAATAAAAAAAAAAATTAAAAAAAAAACCCTTATTCCTCTCAACCAGATTTCCCTAACCACTTAAACACCCCTGCCAAATGCGATCCCCTTCAACTCTTCGCCCTTCTAGTATCAGATGCCTGCAAATGATGTTGTAAAGGACCCAGCGAGCAGACAAAGCTGGCGTGTGATCTAATAATGATTATAAAACTAATTACTTGTGCTGACGCATGTCACAAATGTGCTGACACCGTGGCTTCAAATTTGTTTCTTTTTTAAAAAATTATTTATTTATTTATTAATGAGAGACACACAGAGAGAGAGAGAGAGAGAGGCAGAGACACAGGCAGAGGGAGAAGCAGGCTCCATGCAGGGAGCCCGATTGGGGACCCGATCCTGGGTCTCCAGGATCAGGCCCTGGGCCGAAGGCGGCCCTAAACCGCTGAGCCACCCGGGCTGCCCTTTAAATGTGTTCCTTTATTATTGCCATTCCAATTTGTGTTCTTCTTTTCCAAGGGAGTTTGCTTGTACTCACCCACCATGAAGAGTCAGGGTTACCGCCTCAGGGCTGCTGAGGTTCTGGTGTAGGTGGATCCAGTTTCAGGATGACCAGTGATTCAGGATCAGTGATGAGACCGGGGAGCACCCACCCCAGGAGCCTTCCTCTGATGTGATGGTTGCTCAGGGACCGTCTGCGGGTTTGGCTCTGAACAAGCACATGGGTTTGGGTCAGGGCCCGGGTCAGGCTTTCCCCTCAGAGTCTCATGTCTTCTGAGCACCTTCTCCCATAGTTGAGGCTGGCGGGGTGGACTCTGCGGTGTTTTGTCCTGAGCAGGACCTGTTTCTATCCAGGTAAACCCAAACTCATTGGTGCAGCTTAATAAAACCCCAACCATATTTATCGTGATAAAAAAAAAAAAAAAAGTAACACCAGATTTGTCAATTTAGCCCTTTTTAAGTGCGCGATGCAGGGGCATTAGCTTGTGTTCTTAATGCTTGGCAACCATTCCTATTCTGTTTCTCCAATTTTCCATCACTTCAAACCATAACTCTGTACCCATTAAGCAATAATTCCTCACTCCCTCCTCCCCATAGCCCCTGGCAACGTCTAAGCTACTTTTTGTGTCTATTGAATTGGCTTATTCTAGATATTTCATGTAAATGGAATCATAGGATATTTGTTCTCTTGTGTCTGGCTTCTTTTGCTTAGCATAACGCTTCCAGGTCCATCCATGTGGTAGCGTGGATCACACGCTTCCCTCCTTCTTACGGAGGGGTAATATTCCATGGTCTGGATGTGCTGTATTGTGTTAATCCGCTCACCAGTTGGTGGATGTCTGGTGTCTGTCCACCTCTTGGCTACTAGGCACAAAGCTGGTATGGACATTCACCTGCAAGTACCTGCTTCAGCCCTGTATTCAGTTTTTCCAGGAAGATTCCTAGACCACATGGCTGGGTCATATGGTAGCTCCATGTTTATCTTCTTGAGGACCAACCAAACTGTGTTCCACAGCGGCTGCACTATTTTATACCTTCATCAGCGACGAATGAGGGCTCTGATTTCTCCACATCCTCACCGACGCTTGTTTCCCCTTTTTATTATTATTATTTTTCTGAGAGAGAGAGCACACATGTGCGAGTGTGAGTGGTGGGAGGGGCAGAAGGAGTGAGAAAATCTTACACAGGTTCCACACCCAGCACGGAGCCCAATGTGGAGCTCGATCCCATGACCCTGAGATCATGACCTGAGCTGAAATCAAGAGTCGGTGGGTCAACTGACTGACTCAGTTGGGCCCCTCCCCGTTTTTGTTCTATGATAGCCCTTCTGTTAGATGTGAAGTGTTGTCAACAACCCCAATTTATTTTCCCACCAACCATTAAGATGTGAGATATCAGTTGTCGGATCACTATGTTGTACGCCTGAAGTGAATGTCAACTGTACTTCAATTAAAAGCATTTTTAAAAATGAAATACTGAACATCATTTACACATAAGGACCTGAGATATCAAGCCCTTACCAGTTTGCCGATTCAGTGTGTTAGCAAACGTTCTAAATTTGGGCCTGAGAAGTGAAAAAATGGGAACTCGTTATGGCCTTACTTTGCATTTCTCCCATGATAAGGAGGCTGATCATCTTTTCTTGTATTTAAGGATGTTGAGCATTTCTTTTCCCATGATTTTTCTGTGAATTAACCTTTGCCCACTTTGCGGTGATTACTGGTCACATGCTATGTTTTAAAACTTGTCTATTAGTGGGATGCCTGGGTGATTCAGCGGTTGAGCGTCTTCCTTTTACTCAGGGCGTGATCCCGGGACCCGGGATCGAGTCCCCACATCGGGCTCCTACGTGGAGCCTGCTTCTCCCTCTGCCTGTGTCTCTGCCTCTCCCTCTCTGTCTCTCACGAATAAATAAATAAAATCTTTTTAAAAATTAAAAAAAGAAAATAAAACTTGTCTATTAGGGGGCTCCTGGGTGACTCAGTTGGTTAACGTCTGACTCGTGGTTAGCTCAGGTCATGATCTCAGGGTTGTGGGATCGCCCTGAGTTGGGCTCCATGCTGGGTGTGGGGCCTGCTTGGGATTCTCTCGCTCAATCTCTCTCTCTTTCTGTGCCCTTCCCCTGCACCTCCACCCCCACTTGGGCTCACTCTCTCTCAAAAAAATAAATAAATAAATAAGAAGAGGTCTGTTGGTTGCAAACAGTGAAAAACCATAGGAGTGATGTCACCTAAAAGTCTAATTTTCTAGCACCCCTTGGCAGTGGAAAGGCCCAGCAGCGTGGCCCAGGTTCTCAGATGGTGGGGAGTGGCTGGAGGAGGTACACTCTATCTATCGGGTACATTCTCTTTCACGTCACGGTCTCCGCCCCGAGCTGTGGTATGCATGGGCCCATCACCTGTCAAAATGCAGGTCTGGCCCTGTGAGCCTGTGTGGTGGTAGCCACTGGTGATGTAGGAAAGATGTTGGGGTTTGGAGCTGATGGCCAAGAAAGAATTCTTGAGAGGTCTTTGGTGCAAAAAGGTGGTTTTATGAAAGCACAGGGACAGGATCGTGGGGAGAAAGGGCTACAATGGGGTCATGAGGAGTGGCCCATTATGTACTTTCATGTTGGGAGGGGGTTAGGGATTATGTAAGTCTCTAAGTAATTTGGAAGCAAGGTTTCCAGGACCTTGAGGGACTAGCTATTGTTGGGAAAAGGTCATTTATTACTGTCCAATAAAAACATGAGTCATGAGACCCTTCAGATGTATATGGGTGGGCCATGTGCTTGGGAGATGATCGTCAACACGTATCTTGGAGGGTAGAGATAAAGGAAGTTTCCAAAGGAATTTTTATATATTAAAGGAGACTTAAAAGATCCTGGGGGTCAGGCTTAGGTTGCCTTTTGCTCTTAGCAAAGTATTAACATCGAGGCAGCTGAGCTCCTAGAGGAAGGTCACTCTGCCTATTTCAAGGGCTTGTCAGTGGGCTGTAGGAAGTAAGGAGATTTAATTTTTCTTTTGCCTTCCCCACATTGCCAGAACAATCCTTTCAAAGCACTTGGGCCTCAGCTGGGCCCTGAGCCCTGAGAAGAGAAAAAGACTCTCAAAAGCAGAGCTGGCCGGTCATGTCTTAGTGTTGCTGCTACAACAAAAGGCCCCAGATTTAGTGGTTTAAAATGTCACATATTTTTTTTTAATTCTTTTTTTAAAAAATTTTTATTTATTTATGATAGTCACACAGAGAGAGAGAGAGAGAGAGAGGCAGAGACACAGGCAGAGGGAGAAGCAGGCTCCATGCACCGGGAGCCCGATGTGGGATTCGATCCAGGGTCTCCAGGATCGCGCCCTGGGCCAAAGGCAGGTGCCAAACCACTGCACCACCCAGGGATCCCAAATGTCACGTATTTATTCTCCTATAGTTCTGAAGGTCAGAAATCCAAATTGGATTTCACTGGGCTGGAGTCAAGGTGTCGGGGCAGCATTCCTTCTGGAAGAGGCTCTTCGGCAGAATCTGTTTGCCACCTTTTCCAGATTCTTCCAGGGGTGGCGGGCACTCCTGGCTTATGGCCACAGCGCTCCAGCCTGGGCTCCCCTCCTCTCCCTCGGCCCCCTCATAAGGATGCGTATGATTTCACTGAGGGCCCACTTGGGTGACTGAGGAGCATCTCCCCCTCTCAGACCCTGTCAAGTCCCTTGTGCCATATAAGGTGACATTTACAAGTTCTGGGGATTAGGACCTAGATGATGGGGGTCATTATTCAGCTTACCACAGACCACAGTTATTTTATGATCAGAGTAGTGTCCACCCTCCTAGTTATTACATAGCAATTCCTCTATTTGTTGGTTCCGAAATCAGAATGCCAAGTGTGAGGCCAAGGGCCCTAGGTGTGTTGTCCCATGTAAGGCTCCCAGCACCCCTCTGACGCAGGATCCACTGCTATCCTAAAGGTACAGGCCAAGCCAACTCCAGAAGGGGAGCAGCCAGGGGTCCGACCCGGGAGCCTGCAGCTGCTATCCTGGGCTGACCCATCTACAAGCATAAGAACCACTATTACCCTCAGATGCCCCCTTCCCCCGGCAGAGGCTTTCCTAAGGCTTTGTGTGTGTTGAATCTTGTAAACGGATCCATTGAGGCGTTGGCTGTCTGTGAACTCCCCCTGCCATCACTTTATGAGGTTGGCCACCCCAGCAGGAGAGGCCCCGCTGAATCAGAGAGCTAAGACCTTGGGGTCACCCGTTGGTGCTTGCTCACCACAGGGCCTCTCTGAAAACTGTGGGCTCGGGTCCTGCCCACGCAAATCATACTTCCGGGGGAATGCTGTGCAAAGTTTTCTCTAAGGCAGCACTGGCCAAATACCAAGTGTCTGTAACCTGGCTCTCCTTTAAAGACTCAGGCTTAGAAAGAAAGGCAGCCAGTAGCTTTCATCAAGCTGGCCAGCTGAGGTACTGGGAGCCAGTGGGTTGCCAGAGGTTCTGCTGGGCCATAAGAAGAGGATTTGAAAAGAAATGTATGAATCTAGCCTTGAGAAACAATACTTCCCTGGGGAAAGGAAAGAAGAGCCGTGTTTATATGACTGATGGCCTGTGTGCTAGCAGCGGGGTGCCCTGTGATTTTTTTTTTTTAAGATTTTATTTATTCATGAAAGACACAGAGAGAAAGAGAGGCAGAAACACAGGCAGAGGGAGGAGCAGGCTCCATGCAGGGAGCCCAATGCGGGACTCGATCCTGGGACCCCAGGAATACGCCCTGGGCCGAAGGCAGGTGCTAAACCTCTGAGCCACCCAGGGATCCCCGCCCTATGATTTATATGAGAGAATATCTATTTATTAACAATTATAATATGGGGATCCCTGGGTGGCGCAGCGGTTTAGCGCCTGCCTTTGGCCCGGGGCGTGATCCTGGAGACCTGGGATCGAATCCCACGTTGGGCTCCTGGTGCATGGAGCCTGCTTCTCCCTCTGCCTGTGTCTCTCTCTGCCTCTCTCTCTCTCTCTCTGTGACTATCATAAATAAATAAAAATTTAAAAAAAAATTTAAAAAAATGTTTAAAAAAAAAACAATTATAACATGTTTTGGGGGGTGGGGAACCAAAGGCATGTACTAAGTACACCAAATATGAGATCTTGGTTGGTTATCATTTTATCATTGATAAGAATGAGGCTGGGGGGCCCTGGCCTGCTCGGTCAAAAAAAAAAAAAAAAAAAGAATGAGGCTCATTTACAAAAAAGTGAGGGGGGGTTGTTGATTAAAAGATTATACAGAGTATCTTTGGGTTTTGGAAAAGCTGAGATTTAGCTCTTCTTTTTTTTTTTTAATTTTATTTATGTATTCATGACAGACACGGAAAGAGAGAGAGAGAGAGAGAGGCAGAGACACAGGCAGAGGGAGAAGAGGCTCCATGCAGGGAGCCTGACACAGGACTCGATCTTGGGTCTCCAGGTCACACCCTAGGCCCAAGGCAGCACTAAACCACTGAGCCACCCGGGCTGCCCAGATTTAGCTCTTCTAACAGAGATCCAAGTCAGAAGTTTATTTTGCTCTCCCTATTTCTTTCTAGGCTGATAAAAATGGCTCTGCTCCATGAAATCAGTCAGGGATCTTGTTCCTTCTGGGCGTTGGTCTTGTCTACTTGGTCAGATGGGCTTGTCAGGACTACCACACTCCACATCGACCATGCCGGCTGCAAGGGAGTGTGGGAAATTTAAGTTTTCTTTTGGGAGGAGGGTGTCTTATGCCTAATAAGATTGTATTACTTTTTTTTTTTTAAGATTTAATTTATTTATTCATGAGAGACACAGAGAGAGACACAGGCAGAGACACAGGCAGAGGGAGAAAGGATGCAGGATTCAATCCCAAGATCCCGGGATCACAACCTGAGACAAAGGCAGACGCTCAACCACTGAGCCACCCAGGTGCCCCAAGATTCTATTACTATTGCGTTAGTTAGCTACTGCTGTGTAACAAACTACCCCCACACACAACTTAGTGACTTAAAACAACAGACAAAATTAGTAGTAAGGTGTTGGCCAGGGCTATGGTCATCGCAAACCAACCACGGGAGGGTGCTTTACTGGCATGCTTGCTGCTAGGCCTCAGGCCCTTGCTGGCTGTTGGCCAGAGACATCAATTCCTTGCCATGTGGACCTCTCCACAGGGCAGCGCGCAGCTTGGCTTCCCACTGAGCAAGAGAGCAGTGCAAGCAAGCTGGGAGCCTCAGTCCACCGGCAACCTAATCTCAGAAGCGACATCCCGTCACTTCCCCATGTTCTATTTACTAGAAGCGAGGCACTAGGTCCAGCCCATCCTCCAGAGGAGGGGACTGTGCAGGGCAGGGACACCGGAGGCGGGATCACTGGGGGCCAACTCACAGGTGCCTCCCACAACAGTGGACTAAGGGGAGGTAGATTTGGGGGTTAATCAGCTGTGTGTAGCCCCATTTCTCTAAAGGAAAGTCAGTAACTCATCCTGGCGAGGGAAATGGCTTCTAGACAGCAACAGAGGACGGAGCATCCATGCGAGCATTCTGGTATCATTAGGGGAGACATTTGTGGACAGAAAAGACTCATTACTGTTTGTTTTTTCTACTTATTTATTTTAGGGGAGGTGGGGTGGGGGCAGAGGGAGAGAGAGAATCTTAAGCAGACACCCCTCCACCCCAATAAGCTGAGCATGGAGCCCTACTTGGGGCTTGATCTCACCACCCTAAGATCATGACCTGAGCCAAAATCAAGAGTTGGATGCTTAACCGACTGAGCCACCCAGGCGCCCCTGATGACTGTTTTAAGTTAATCTTCTATGTATTAAAACTACCAATATACTTAAAAAAAAAGATGGTGGGGGGGATGCCTGGCTGGCTCATGTGATTCTCCATATCAGGGTCATGAGTTCAAGCCCCTTACTGGGCACAGAGCCTACTTAAGAGACACCAAAAACTAAAAGAACTACCAGTAAAAAAAAAAACAAAAACCATTATTTTCCTTAAGCTTCAAAGTTCTATTTCCAAATATTATTCTATTATAAATCTAGTAAATTTTACCAGTCACCTTTGGGGGAGGTCTTTGATTAATGTTCAACCCCTGCCAGTTTCAACTGCTTCGTAGCCCATTTAGAATCTTAGTAAATTAATTTCCCTTAAACGTTCTGCTTTCACAATTTTAAACTGTTCGATTTTCTTGGAAGCTCAACAGAATCGCCTAAGAAATAAAAGCTTCCCAGGTGCTTAACTTTTATAATAAATTATAAAAGTATCAAGATATTTTAAACATTCCAGTACCGTTTACTCACCTAGAAAAATTCTCCTTTACATTTCAGTGAAAAATCACTAGTGTATAATAATGGATTGCTCAATTATGCACTTTCCGTCGGAAGACTTGCATCTACAGGATAAATGTGTCATGTTTTTGCTTATGCCAAATTCTCTTAAGCATTACTTAAGCATTTAAATAACTTTAAATACCGAATATCCTGGATGATTCTTAAATATAACACAGGAGTATTAATTCTGTGGCCTCAATTGACTTTCTTCTTTTATTTATTTTTTTAGGTAGGCTCCACTCCCCACGCGGGCTTGAACTCACAACCTTGAGATCAAGAGTCGTGCTCTACTGATGAGCCAGCCAGGCGCCCAAGATTTCTTTTTCATTTTAAGCCTTGCTTACAATTGGGCATTAAAAGACATTTATAAGGAAAATTTTACTGGCAAGGTGAGGTTAGTTCTTGGCCAGAGGTTTGGGACTGGATTGGAGCTACAACTTTCTAGCTATGAAAAAAAAATTAACAACAACAACAAAAAACCCAGAAAAAGGCCCCAGAATGCTGAGCCCTTTTAATTTTTTTTTTTTAGCCCTTTTAAAATAGTTACGATAACAAAGGGGCTCCTGAGCTGTAAAGTGGGGGTCCTCGGGCCTGCATCCCAGGTCAGGGTGTACCATGACCTCATATGTGTGCAATTTCACACTCGGTGAAATCAGAGGAAATCTGCTCTGCTACCGGCTTGCTCACAGCTGGATTGGCGTCAGCTGGTCTGTCTGCTGCCCAGCTCCCTGCTGCATTCTTTCCCAAACCCCGAGGAGGCTTGCTGTCTGGCCTGGCCACAACCCCTGGAAGCTAGTGAAATGACCTCCAGTGTGTTGAAGGCATCACTCATCACCCCTTACCCTGGCTGTGCCCTGGCCAGGCTGAAGTGAGGGTCGTGACCCCAGAAGTGAACAGAGAGGTCCCGGAGGGTCCCTTGGGGACTGGAGATCTGGGATCTGGAGATTGTCCCTGGGATGAATCCGCTCTCACGGCTCTGTCCATGGAATGTGGGGAGGGTGCCACCAGCCTGGCATTGACCAGCCTCGGAAGGGGGGGGAGTTGGCGGCAGGGCGTGGAGCTGCTGGGCTCAACTTCTTAAAAACTCCAGAGGCCCTGTCGCCTGGAGGAGGGGATGCAAGGGGCCCACATGGGGGAGATCAGATAACAGGCTGCCTGGGGTGGGGGGGTGGAGGGGTGTGCTGGAAGAGGACAGTGGAAGGAGGCTGGCCAAGTGACTTCAAAGCCCAGCCCTGCCCCTTCCACCCACACAGAGAGGGGCCTGGGGAGGCAGCGCAGTCAGCCCGGGGATGAGCACCTACTGGGCGCAGCACCTGCTATACGCGGGGTGCTTTGCCTGGGTCCCGCTGTCGCGGAGCTAGCTAGATGAGGCCTGATCAAGGTGAGAGGTGAGCCTGCCCTGTGACCCAGAGCCCTGTGGCCCCGCACGTGGGCCAGATTCTGTGTATATCTTGAAGGAAAGAAATGGGAAATTTGCCGTCGGATTGAATGTGGACGTGGACGTGGGAGAAGGGGAGACAGAGAAGTCCAGCACCAGGCCAGGGGCTTGGATCCGAGCAGCTGGTTGAACGCAGGGGTCTTTTCCTGAAGAGGATGTGAGGCAGAGGTGGGGAGGGGGGCAAGAGCAGGGGCCCAACACCAGTTTTTTCTGGGCGTGTGCTGGGAACTTCACGGAGCACGTTTCTCTAAATGTAACCATAATCTCAGTATGAAATCCATTTTATTATTTTTTTAAGATTTTATTTATTTATTCATGAGAGGGAGAGAGAGGCAGAGCCACAGGCAGAGGGAGAAGCAGGCTCCAGGGAGGGAGCCCGACGTGGGACTCGATCCCGGGTCTCCAGGATCATGCCCTGGGCTGAAGGTGGCGCTAAACCGCTGAGCCCCGGGGCTGCCCAAGAAATACATTTTCCTTAATCAGTATCTATATGAGTACACAGAATTTCTTTTTTTTTTTTTTAAAGATTTTATTTATTCATTCATGAGACACACACACACACACAGAGGCAGAGACACAGGCAGAGGGAGAAGCAGGCTCCCCGAGGGGAGCCCAATGTGGGACTCGATCCCGGAACCCCGGGATCATGACTTGAGCCAAAGGCAGATACTCAACCGTGAGCCTCTTGACAAATCAGTTTTTTTTTTTATTGTATTTCGTTTTTAAAAAAGTACTGATTGTGATTTTATCAAATGAGTCACCCCCCCCCCCAAAAAAAAAAATTGGCAAACCACTGTTCTGAGGTCTAGAAGCTTTGGCTTATTACTGCCCTGGAGAAGGCCGGGAGCCTAGGCCGGAGTGAGTGGAGGGGGGAAGCCAGGGGGAGCTGGGAGGTAGAAGCAGAGGCTCCCGAGGACCCCTCTAGGCATGATGATGCCCTTAGGGGGTGGTTCAAAGGCAGGGCTGCTGAGCCAGTGGGGGAGGTGGCAGGGACAGGCCCCGCGGGGCAGCAGGCTGCGTGAGTGTTGGGCAGGGCTGAGGAGGAGGCTGCAGGGGGGTCCGGGCAGGCATCTCTCCGACCTCACTCCTGCAGCGGCCTGGGTCTGTCGCAGGGTAGAAAGGACAAGTGGTGGAGAGCTGGCCCTGGGGCCCCTGGGATCTGCCCTGTGCCGGGTGAGTGAGCACCCACCTCCTGCCCCGCAGCCCCAGGGGTTCCACAGCTGGATTAGGGTCATGCAGGAGCCTGGCCGTTTCTCTTTCCCCTCCATCATCTTTAGCTTGTTGGCTTTACCCTCCAGGATGACAGCCTCAGCTGCACGTACCGTAATGACACAGGGGCGGGACGGAGCAGGAAGGCAAGGCCACCCAGCAGAGCTCCCTTGTCCAGAATTGGCCACGTGGCCACTTTTTCTGCACAGGAGTTTTCGAGAACAAGCATCGGGCAGAGGAGAACAGGTGAGCCACCACATCTGGCGGACTCTAGTTCCTCTCCTGAGGCTGGTGCATTGCTGCACTGACAAATATCAGGGTCCTGGGGTGCCTGGGTGGCTCAGGCCATTAGGCGTCTGCCTTCAGCTCAGGTCATGATCTCAGGGTCCTGGGATCGAGCCCCGCATTGGGCTCCCTGCTCGGTGGGGAGCCTGCTTCTCCCTCTCCCTCTGCTGCTCCCTTGCTTGTGCTCTCTCTCTCTCAAATAAATAAATAATTTTTTGGGGAAAAAAAAATGTTGTAAGAGTGGGACAGACATAAATTTTTTTTTTCATGTAATGGACAGAATTAACCAACACGGGCTATCTTTGTCTAAATGGGTGAATCTTGCATCAACATTGAATGAAAGAAGCAGGCCACAGAAGGATGCGTGTTGTATTCTTCGTTTATGTAAACTTCAAATGCAGACAAAGCCATAGAGATGAAGTAGATGGATATGTACATGGATGCAAAACACTGGGGGGAAAAACACAAAAAGTTACCAAAAATCAGGAGAGCAATTTTCTCTCAGTAGGATGGAAGGGGAAGGATAGGGAAGGACCCACAGCCGGCTTCTAAGGGACCAGTAATGTCCTGTTACAGAACTTAGTTGGTGGACACAGAAGATTTTATTTTATTTTATTTTATTTTATTTTATTTTATTTTATTTTAGAGAGAGAGAGCAGAGGCAGAGGGAGAGAGAGAAGCAGACTCCCCACTGAGCAGGGAGCCCAATGTGGGGCTCGATCCCAGGACCCTGAGATCATGACCTGAGCCGAAGGCAGATGCTTAACGACAGAGCCACCCAGGCACCCCTTATTTTTCTTTAGAAGTCAACACACATACATCCACGCAGTCCAGTCGTGGACAGGGAGGGTTTCCTGGGAGACGGATTGTGAGCTGGGATCTGCAGCAGGAGGGGATGGTTGGTGGGGAGCGCTCTCTGGGACTCACATGTGAGTTAGAGAGGCGGCAGGCTGGGTGCTGGGAGACTGATACAGTCGCCACAAGGGTCTGGTCCATCCTATGGGGAACGTGAAGTGGGATGGCCCTTCTGGGTTGTTTCTGAGGCACGGAGCCAGGCTTTTGTCCCTCTTATTGACCAGACGGAGAATGTGGACTGCCCCTTGGAGAGAAGCACAAGCTTGATCCAGGGTCTTCCCCAGACAAAGGCTCAGCTATAAGCCATGAGCCACCAGCACTCCTGGCAGCCGGTGGAGAGAATGCTTCCATCCTGAAGAGGAGATCTGGGTGGCATGTTAGTGCACCCACTCCACTTTTCTCCCTATGACAATTCCATAAGAAAAATTTTAAAAGAGCTTTAAAAAAAAAAAAACATAAATTCTACACCCAACATGGGGCTTGAACTTACAACCCCAAGATCAAGAGTCAGTGCTCTACTGACTGAGCCAGCCAGGTGCTCCTCTACAATAAAAATTTAAAAGAAAATCTAGGGCACCTGGGTGGCCAGTTGGTTAAGCATCTGCCTTCGGCTCAGGTCATGATCCCCGGGTCCCGGGATCGAGCCCCACATCGGCTCCCTGCTCAGTGGGGAGCCTACATCTCCCTTTCCCCGCTCTCCCCCTGCTTGTGCTCTCTCTCTCTGTCAAGTAAATAAATAAAATCTAAAAAAAAAAAAAAAAAGGCAACGACAACAAAAAAGAA
The DNA here is from genome assembly GCF_018345385.1 of Vulpes lagopus. Lineage (NCBI taxonomy): Eukaryota > Metazoa > Chordata > Mammalia > Carnivora > Canidae > Vulpes > Vulpes lagopus. The sequence continues at coordinate 170,722,532 of NC_054825.1, read as the reverse complement.
AATCTATTACTGTAATGCACCATATTAACAAATTACAGAAGAAAAAACATTGGATGGGATTCAACACTCATTTGTAATAAAACTTTTATATAATAAAACCAACCAGAGATAAAAGGGAATCATCCACCTGATTTAAGGAGCCTGCCTGTAACAAATACCCAAGTTAATTAGAAAAATTCCCTGTAAAGCACTGAGAGGAAATCTTGGCAAGTCTGCTGGGTGTGAGACCAACAGGCAAAAAAATCAATAGCGCTCAGATAATGAAAGCAACCACCAATTAGGAAGTATAATTTGTAAGGAAAGATTGCATTCTCTTATACAACAACAAAAAAAGTAAGGTGCAGAGCCTAAATGCCAAGAAAAGATGTCCGAGCTCATTTTGAAATAAATGATGAGACTTAATTAAAGGATGATGGAGGTGACCGGAGCAAGGAGACAGATACTATGTCACAGCGTAGTTAAGGTGAGTGAATTAGAGCAGACGCGAAAGGACAGCTATTGCCAAGATTCCACTTATATGAAGAGCCTAGAACAGGCAAATCTGTAGACACAGAAGCTAGAGTGGGGGTGGGTCTGGGGGGAGGAGGGGGGAGTTCTTGTTTAAGGGGTACATTGAAATAATTAATTAAATTGAAATGTTTAGGATGATGAAAAAGTGCTGGAAATGGATAGTGGTGGCGCTACAACATTGTGAATGTACTTAGTGCCGCTGAACTGTGCGCTTCAAAATGGTTAAGGGGCACCTGGGTGGCTCAGTCGGGTCAGTGTCTCTGCCTTCAGCTCGGGTCGTGATCCTGGGGTCCTGGGATCGAGCCCCACGCCGGGCTCCCTGCTCAGCTGGGGGGTCTGCTTCTCCCTCTGCCCCTCCCCCTGCTTATTGTCTGTGCGCTCTCTCTTTCTCAAATAATATATTTTTAAAAAGATTTATTTTTATTTATTTATGATAGACATAGAGAGAGAGAGAGAGAGAGAGAGGCAGAGACACAGGCAGAGAGAGAAGCAGGCTCCATGCAGGGAGCCCGATGTGGAACTCGATCCCGGGACTCCAGGATCACACCCTGGGCCAAAGGCAGGCGCGAAACCACTGAGCCACCCAGGGATCCCCTCTCTTTCTTAAATAAATAAATAAATAAATAAATAAATAAATAAATAAATAAATAAAATATTTTTTTAAAAAACGGTTAAGGGGTGCCTGGCTGGCTCAGTCAGTAGGGCACATGACTCTTGATTTTATGGTTTTAAGTTTGAGCTCCATGTTAGGTGTATAGATTACTAAAGAAAAGAAAAAGTTAAAATGGAAATTTTAATGGGGCGCCTGGGTGGCTCAGGCAGTTAGGCGTCTGATTTCGGCTCAGGTCATGATCCTGGAGTCCAGGGATCGAGCCCAGTCTGGCTCTCTGCTCAGCAGGAAGTCTGTCTCTCTCTCTCCCCCTCTGCCCTTTCCCACTACCTGTGCTCTCCCTACCCCTCACCCCAAGTAAGTCTGCTAAGGGATTCTTCTCTGCCTGCGGCCTGTGATCTAAAATAACTAGACTCCAGACACTGGCCACCCGGAAGAGTTAGAAAAAGTGAACACCGCGTGCTCCTGCCATTCAGATGGCCTCTCAGAAGCTGTCGCACAACGTCTCCATGAGATAGTGGAAGGCTGCCCCGCTGCGAACCTCATATGGGAGTCGTCGGCCTTGCACCGGATTACTGATTCAGGTGGCATCAAGGTTGCAGCCTTTCAGCGAGGGACAGAGGGCTGGGCTGTTGAGTCAGATCGATAAAAAAAGGAGGTTCTGCATATTTTAGAACAGTAACTAAAAGAGGTTCGGGGATGTGTCTACATTCACAAAGAACTGAGTGGGGCACTCTGAAGAAATGCATCAACAACATAGTCGGCCTGAGGCTTCGGTCTTTATTTATTTATTTTTACAGATTTTATAAATATTGTTTATTTGAGAGAGAGCGAGAGAGTGCAAGCAGGGGGAGAGGGTGGGGCAGAGGGGGAGGGAGAGAGAGAGAGGGGAAAGGATCTGGAGCAGACTCTGTGTTGAGCTGAGCGTGGAGCCAGACGCAGGGCTCGATCTCATGACCCTGAGATCATGACCTGAGCTGAAACCAAGAGTCAAACGCTTAACCCACTGAGCCACCCTAGGCGCCCCGAGGTCTCTGTGTTTAGAAGGGCCTGCTTGCAAGGTTGGCCCTTGACTGGCATCCGGAAATTTGGCTTTTGGAGGTGTCCCCACCACCCCCTGATGGATAGGGTGTTTTACTGTGGCCGGAGTGTGGGAACAACGTGGCTCATGCTGAAGTAGCCTGTACCTAATTCCTAGCACGTAGCAAAATTCCAGGAGTAACATAAACCATATTGTTCACACAATCCAGGCCCAGTGAATCACCCTTCTCAGTGCCTTCTCACTCCCCAAATCCAAGATTTCAGATAGCAGCCAAGGGCCAGCCTTGCACACAGGCCTTTTAAAGGTGCTACCCACAACACACTGCTTAGAAAGAGAAAAGAGGGGGTGCCCGGGTGGCTCTGTTGGTTAAGCGTCTGCCTTTGGCTCAGATCCCTCTGCTTCTTCCCGCCTCTGCTGCTCCCTCTGCTTGTGTTCTCTCTCTCTCTTTCTCTCAAATAAATAAAACCTAAAAAAAAAAAAAAAAAAAAAAGATAGAGGAAAGAGTAGCTTGGCAGTGAAGGTTGGCAGACACCACCTTCAATCAAGTGCTCAAGGTGAGCCTCATCAATGATAGGGCAAGGTGAAGTCATGCGCCACCGAGGGAATGCAACGGGGACAAAGTCCCTTCTGTGATATTCTTGCCAAAGACGCTTCATCTGAATCTAGAAGGAAACATCAGACAAAACCAAACTGAGGGACATTCTATAAAGCAAAACTGGCTTATAAGGTTCAAAACTGTCAAGCTCGTGAAAGTATAAAAGAGATAGAGGGACAGTTCCAGATGGGAGGAATCTATAGGACCGTGCAGCTAGGAGCTGTTGTGTGTGACTTTTTTTTTTTTTTTTTAATTAGAGAGAGAGAGAGGGTAGCCCTGGTGGCGCAGTGGTTTGGCACCGCCTGCAGCCTGGGGTGTGATCCTGGAGACCCGGGATCGAGTCCCACATCGGGCTCCCTGCATGGAGCCTCCTTCTCCCTCTGCCTGTGTCTCTGCCTCTTTCTCTCTCTGTGTCTATGAATAAATAAATAAAATCTTAAAAAATAAAATAAAACCTTTAAAAAAATAATTAGAGAGAGAGAGAGAGAGACAGAGGGAGACAGAGGGAGAGGGAGAGAGAGAATCCTCAAGCAGATTCCCCACTACGCACAGAGCTTGTTGCAGGGCTCGATCTGCGACCCTGAGAACATGACCTGAGCCAAAATCAAGAGTCAGACACTCAACCAACTGAGCCCTTCAGGTGCACCCCCCCCCCCCATTGCATATGATCTTGACCTAGATCCTTTTGCTGCAAAAAACTATCGGGGCATTCGGCAAACTTAAATGGAATCTAACAATTCCAAGAATGGTGTTGCGAGTCCCTGAGTCTGGCCCCCATGTTTGGAGATTTTCTAGAAGGGTTCATGGGATTCGGCGTACGGTTGTACTCAGCTAAGACTTACTATAGCAATGTACTAAGGATACCCAGCCAGGTCACATAGGGCAAAGGCGCAGGGGGGCTTCCTTCTGTGCCCTCCCTCCCATGAGGGGTCCCAGAGCACGACAACAATGTAACAACATACGTGTGATGTTTCTGCCCGAGGACGCACGCTAGAATTTCAGCATCCGAGGTGTTCACTGGGGCCAGTCGCATAGGCAGCCTCTGCTTGGCATGTACCAACATTTCGACCTCCAAGAAGGAAGGCAAGTGCTTGGCGTAAACCACGCATTTGCATGGTCCCAGCTCAGGGAACAACCCTCCTCACTCAGGGAATGATGGGAGCACCCTGGGTGCCAAACTCCCAGGTGCCAGCCAACGGCCAACCTTGTGAGCAGGTCTTTCTAAAGATAGCTATCTCGGGCCTGCTGGGCTTACTCTTCTCCGCAGTCCATGCCATCAACCTCTGGCCAAGGCAACCTTGGAGCCAAATTATTAGCAGGAGGACCCTGGTAAGACCAAACTGCAGCACTGGCCTCGGTTATGACCCCAGGGTCCTGGACCCCGCCAGTTAGAGCAAACCCCATTAACCACAAGGATCTGTCCTAGAAAGCCAAGTTTCTGGAGGAAACTTTGTGTCTGGCCTGAGACATCAGCTTAGGGCCAGCCTAGACTTTTTTTTTTTTTAAGATTTATTCATTCATTCATTCATTCATTCATTCATTCATTCATGAGAGACACACAGAGAGAGGTAGACACACAGGGAGAGGGAGAAGCAGGCTCCATGCAGGGAGCCCGATGTGGGACTCGATCCTGGGACCCCAAGATCACGCCCTGGGCTGAAGGCAGGTGCTGAACCACTGAGCCACCCAGGCACCCAGCATATTCTGATTACCAGGTTGAAGCTGACTGGAAGGACGTCCCAGGCTGAGGTGGTGTCGGGGCATAACACGTACAAGATCAGTCCCAGAGGGCCCAGGTGGAACCCCTAGAAGCAAAGACTTCATAGGAATGAGGACACCCCTACCCTGGTCAGGCAGGACAGGTTTACAGCGGCCCCCGTGTGGCCTGTGCCGTGGGCCTTGCCACCCCAGGCTTGCAGGGCCAGTCCAGATGGTTTGGTTCTGGCCCTGCTCCCAGAGGGGATCCCCGAAGCAGGTAGTTCCAAACACTTGACTCTTCCGGGCACCAGTTTGTCCACCTCATGGGCACGGATGGCAGGTGTCCACCTCCTGCTGTCGCCTCCTTGGCTCCGTCAGCTGTGACCAGGGGACACATGGACATCTAAGATCAGAGTTTGAATTCGAAGCGGTCCAACAGCTTAGAAAGGCGGCCGCAGACATTCCTCTGATTTTTCCTGCTGGGGAGGACAGCAGTGCTTGGCTTCCGGGAGAAGTTCTGGAAGATTCAGATCACTAAAGTCTCTCCCCTGATTCTGGAGCCTCCCCAGGTGCCAAGTTTGTGGTTTTCCAGTTTTTGCTCCAAAATCAGTGTGGCTCATTTGGTAATCATAACCTTACATCCCTCCCACCACACAAAAAAAAACTACTTTAAAAAAATTGAGATAAAATCCACACGATATACTTTATTCCACGTTAGCCATTTAAAAATATGCAATTCAAGGGGCGCCTGAGTGACTCAGTTGGTTGAGCATCTACCTTCGGCTCGGGTCATGATCTCAGGGTCCTGGGATCGAGTCTTGTGTCGGGCTTCCTGCTCAGTGGGGAATCTGCTTCTCCTTCTGCTCCACGCCCCTGTTCGCGTTCGCCCTCTCTAATAAATAAATAAATAAATAAATAAATAAATAAATAAATAAATAAATAAACAATCTTTAAAAAAATGTGCACCTCAGTGGCTTTAAGTACATCCACAACCATCTTCACCATGTATTTCCAGAACATTTCATCCTTCCAAACTGCCGCTAAGTAGCCACCTTCCCTCGCCCCCCTCTGCTCATCCCCTGGCAACCACTAGTCTGTTGTCCATCCCTGTGGATTTGCCTCTTCTGGGCAGTTCATAGAAATGGAATCATATCATATATTGCTTTCTTTCACTGAGCATAAGCTTTTCAGGGTGCACTCATGTTGTAGTGTGGCTCAGTATCCCGTTCCTCCCCACCTCCGATCCTTTTGCTGGCTGAATAATATTCCATTGTACAGATATCTTTCATTTTGCTTATCCATTCATCAGTTGATACACATTTAGGTTACTTCTAGTTGGCTGTTAGGAATAATGCTGCTCTGAACATTCATGTGTAAGTTTTTGTTCCAACACGTTTTCTTTCTCTTGTTTTAAAGATTTTATTTTTATTTATTTGACAAAGACAGAGCGCACATGCAGGTGGAATGGAAGGCAGAGGCAGAGGGAGAAGCAGGCTTCCTGCTGAGCAGGGACCCTGATGCAGGGCTCCATCCCAGGACCCTGGGATCATGACCTGAGCCGAAGGCAGATGCTTAACCGACTGAGCCACCCAGGCGCCCATATACGTGTTCTCAAGGCTCCTCGGTATATGTGTAGGAATGAAATTGCCAGGTCATCTGGTAATTCTGTGTTTAACTTCTTGAAGAACTGTCGGATTGCCTTCCAAAGCAGCTGTTCCATTTCACATTCCCACGGCCCCACAGTGCCTGAGGGTTCCGATTTTTCACATCACCACCACCATTTGTTATTTTCCATGCTTTTGCTTATAGTCATTTTAGTGGGTGTAAAGTGGTGTCTCATTGTGGGTTTGATTTGCATTTCCCTAATGACGAATGATGTTGAACATATTTCCGTGTATTTATCAACCATTTGTATATCTTCTTTGCAGAAAGGAGTGTCTACCTATTCATGCCCTTTGCCCATTTTAAAATTGGGCTATTTTTTTCATGGTTGAGTGGTAAGAGTTCTTTCTGTATTCTGGATACTAGGCTTTTATTAGATCATGACTTGCAAATACTCTTTTCCATTCTATAGGTTGTCTTTTCACTCTCTTGATGGTGTCCTTTGATGCATACCAGTTTTTAACTTTAAGGGAGTTCAATTTATCTATATCTTTTTGCTTCTGTGACTTGTGCTTTTGGTGCCAGATCTAAGAATGGATTGCCAAATCCAAGGTCATGAAGATTTATTCCTATATTTTCTTTCTATATTCCTATATTTTATTCCTATATTTATTTCTATATTTCTAATTTATCCCTATATTTACGGTTTTGGCTCTTAGATTTAAGTCTTTGATCCACTGTGAGTTGATTTTTGCAAATGGCGTGAGGTAAGGATCTGATTTCAGGGCAGCCTGGTGGCTCAGCAGTTTAGCGCTGCCTTCAGTCCAGGGCCTGATCCTGGAGACCCGGGATCGAGTCCCACGAAGGGCTCCCTGCATGGAGCCTGCTTCTCCCTCTGCCTGTGTCTCTGCCTCTCTCTCTCTCTGTGTCTCTCATGAATAAATAAAATCTTAAAAAAAAAAAGGATCTGATTTCATTCTTTTCCATATGGTCATCCTGTTGCCCCACACCATTTGTTGAAAAAGTGATTCTCTTCCCATTGGATTGTATTGATACCCTTGCAGAAAATCAATTGATTGTAGATATGAGTTCTTTTCCTGGACTCTCAAGTTTATTCCATAGATCTATAGGTCTATCCTTATGCCAGTACCACACTCTTTTGATTACTGTATCTTTGTACTAAATCTCGAAACTTGAAAGTGTGAATCCTGTAATTTTGTTCTTTTTTTTTATTTTTTTTATTTTTTAATTTTGTTCCTTTTTAGGATCACTTTAGCAACGGGAGCCCCTTGCAATTCCATATGAATTTTAGGATAGGCTTATCCATTTCTGCAAAAAATGTAGTTGGAATTTTGATAGGGATTATATTGAATCTACAGATCAATTTGGAGAGTATTACCATCTTGACAATATGAAGTCTTCCAATTGATGAACCTGGGGTATCGTTCCATCTATTTATGTCTTCTTTAGTTTCTTTCTGCAATGTTTGGTAGTTTTCAGTGTACAAATCTTTCACTTTCTTGGTTAAATTTATTCCTATGTATTTCATTCATTTTGATGCTATGGTAAATGGAATTGCTTTCTTAGTTTCATTTAAGATAATTATTGGTTGTGTATAAAAATTCAAGTGAGGGCAGCTTGGGTGGCTTAGCGGTTTAGTGCCGCCTTCAGCCCAGGGCCTGATCCTGGAGACCTGGGACTGAGTCTCACATCAGGCTCCTTGTGCGGAGCCTGCTTCTCCCTCTCCCTGTGTCTCTGCCTCTCTCTCTCCCTGTGTCTCTCATGAATAAATAAATAAAATCTTAAAAAAAATTCAAGTGAAATTTGTGTATTGGTCTTATATTCTGCAACTTTCCTTAATTCAATTATTAGCTTTAATAGTGTGTGTGTGTGTATGTGTGTGTATGTACTTTAGAATTCTGAATTATTGCCTGGGCGGCTCAGTGGGTTAAGCATCTACCTTTGGCTCAGGTCATGATCCCAGGGTCCTGGCATCTAGCACTGCAGCAGGCTCCCTGCTCAGCAGGCAGCCTGCTTCTCCCTCTCCCTCTGCCTGCAGTGCTCTCTCTCTGTCAAATAAATAAATAAATAAAATCTTTAAAAAAAAAATCTGAATTATTTGAAAATTCCCAAACTTTTCATCCAGAAGGGTTGGATGCAATAAGGGACAAAAGCACTTTCACAGAAAAACATTCTTATGGCATCCGTTTGGGTTTGCATCTCGGTTATAGCATTTTTAATTTTGGCCTGACTAGAGTTTAGTTCTTTTATCTCTGCAGTAAGGGATTCTCTAGTGTCTTCTATGCTTTTTTCAAGAGAAAAACATTTTTATAAAACTTAATGAGAAAGACACACCATATCCAGGAATTGGTCAGGATGAAAACCTGAATATTCAACAGAATAATTTACTACAACCTTTACCCCTTTTGTCCTGATCATTCATCCAGTGAGCAGCTGGAGAAGATCACTCTCATTCTGAGGACAGCTGCATTTAGTAATCAAGCTGCCTTCCTGAGGTGCATGTATCAGGGGAAAGATGAGGGAAATAGAGTCAGACTATGAGTTTTCATTGTTGCAAACAGCCACTAATTGGGAAAGCAGAACACAAGTCAACAGTGGTGCCATTCGCCCAGAGGGGTCCAGACTCCAATCTGTTAGGAGTGCCCAGAGGGGTCAAAGTCCCTGTCATGGACCCTTCTCCAGCTCGCAGCCTTTGGCAGGAATCACAAGATAGAACTACATTAGAAGTTAGTATTTACATCAGAAATACAGAGCTGAGCAGTAGCTTCATTTTAGACAGTTCCATCAAAAAAGCCTTTTCCTGTGGGCATTCTTATGTGACCCAGATGGTCCAGCCAGCATCCACGATGTTTGCACAGTTTAGGGTCCCACAGAGGGCTGTTTTAAATCTGCCAACATCCCAGAGTTAAGCCCTGTTCGTTGAGTGAATACCTGCTTTCCATTGAGCACAGCTCATGCTGAGAAAAAAAAAACAGTCCTCAGCAGACAGTGTCAAGTTTTGGCTTAGAGTCAGGTCCAGGCAATTAGGATCTGTGAACGCAGGAATCCAGAAAAGCCAGAGGCTTTTCTTCGGCAGCAGCAAAGCTCTGTGGAAGAACCAGAAGATCTTGTTCCAAGTCCAAATGATGAGAAAAGCTTTCGTAAGCCCTTTTTACCTTGTCAGTCTTAGAGCTCCAATTGACCTACTCAAAAGTATTCACTCCTTCAAGAGAGTGAGAAGACAAGCCACAGTCTTGTGGGAAAGAAAATATTTGCAAAAGACCTATGTGATAAATGACTATTTATCCAAAATACCCTCTTGCACTGTTGGTGGGAATGCAAGCTGGTGCAGCCACTCTGGAAAACAGTGTGGAGGTTCCTCAAAAAGTTAAACATAGAGCTACCCTATGACCCAGCAATTGCACTACTGGGTATTTACCCCAAAGATACAGATGTAGTGAAATACCGGGACACCTGCACCCCAATAGCAGCAATAACAGCAATGTCCACAGTAGCCAAACTGTGGAAGGAGCCTCAATGTCCTTCGACAGATGAGTGGATAAAGAAGATGTGGTGTATTTATACAATGGAATATTACTCAGCCATCAGAAAGGACAAATACCCACCATTTGCTTCGATTCTGGTTGGAACTGGAGGGTATTATGCTGAGTGAAATAAGTCAGTCAGAAGAGGACAATCATCATATGGTTTCACTCATACGGGGAATATAAGAAATAGTGAAAAGGATTATAAGGGAAAGGAGGGGAACTGAGTGGGAAAAATTAGAGAGGGAGACAAACCATGAAAGACTCCTAACTCTGGGAAAAGACCAAAGGGTTGTGGAAGCGGAGGTGGGTGGGGAGATGGGGTAACTGGGTGATGAGCACTGAGGGGGGCACTTGACAGGATGAGCACTGGGTGTTAAACCCTATGTTGGCAAATCGAACTTCAATAAAAACAAATGAAAAAAAACAAAGGACTCTTAAACTCAAGAAAATAAGCAATCTGATTAAAAAATGAAGAAAAGACCTGAGCAGACATCTCACCAAAAAAGACAGACATCCAGAGGGCAAAAAAAAAATATAAGAAACTTGACGTCACCTGTCATCAGAGAAATGCAAATTAAAACATCAATGAGCTCCTACTACACACCGATGTCCTTTTCTTTCTTTCTTTTTTTTTTTTTTTCAGTGCAAGAAAGGTGGTTTTATTAAAGCACGGGGACAGGACCCATCTGCAAAAACAGCTGCCAACGATGCACCAAATCCCGAACACTGACAACATTGAGTGCTGACGAGGGTGTAGAGCAACAGGCCCATTCATTGCTGGTGGGCATGCGCAATGGTCCAGCCACTTTGGAAGACAGTTTTTTTACAAAATTAAACCTACTCTGGGAGGTCGGGGTGGCGCAGAGGCTGAGCACCTGCCTTCGGCTCAGGGTGTGATCCCAGGATCCGGGATCGAGGCTCCCTTCGAGGAGCCTGCTTCTCCCTCTGCCTGTGTCTCTGCCTCTCTCTCTGTCTCTGATGAATAAATAAATCTTAAAAAAAAAAATTTAACCTGCTCTTAGCATATGATCCAGGAATCAAGCCTCTTGTATTTACCCCGAAGAGTTGAAACTTCTATCCATGCAAAAACCTGCACATGGACCTTTATAGCAGGTTTATTCGGAACTACCCAAACTTGGAAGCAACCAAGGTGTCTGTCAGGAGGTGAACTGGTAAGGAAACTGTGGTCCATCCGACAATGGGATATTAGGCAGCGCTAAAAAGAAATGAGCTATCAAGCCATGAAAAGACGGGAAGAACCTTAAGTGCATGTTACTAAGCGAAAGAAACCAATCTGGAAAAAAGCTCCATACTGTATGATTCGATCTATGACATTCTGGAAGGCAAAACTTGGAGATGGTAAAAGATTCGTGGTTGCCAGAGGTCGGGAGGAGGGAGGGGATGAGCAAAGCAGAGGATTTTTAGGGCAGTGAAACTATTCTGTGTGGTGCTATCACGGTGGATATGTGTCATGAGACATTGGTCTTAACCCGGACAATGTATGACACCAAGAGTGAGCCCTGTCGTGAACAGTGGACTCTGGGTCAGAAATAATGTGTTGGTGTATGCTCATGGATTGTGACAAACGTCCCTCTCTGGTGGGGAATGTTGGTAGTGGGGGAGGCTGTGCCTGCCTGGGTGTGGAGAGGGGAGATATACTGGATCTGCTCAGTGATCCCACTCAGTTTCGCAATAAACCTATAACTGCTCTTAGAAAAAAAAGTCTATCTAAAAAAACTAATAAGGGGGTGCCTGATGGCTCAGTGGTTGAGCATCTGCCTTTTTGGCTCAGGTCCTGGGATGGCGTCCCCTCTCTCTGTGTGTCTCTCATGAGTAAATAAATAAAATCTTTAAAAAAATCAAACCAAATAAAAATGAAAAACTAACAATCAAATGAAGGTAAAATAAAGACTTTTGCTGACACATAGTCTGCATCTGTGTGCGTGTGTGTGTTTGTGTGCGCGTGCGTGCGCACCAGGCTTGAAAATTAACAGCCACAGAGGGTCAGGCATTTGATCTTCATAAGGCCTCATTAGCAAACTAAAATTGTTTCAAAACTCCAAAGGGGTATTTGCCTGTAGATTGAAGATGGCCTCCTTTTTCTAGTGCATCCTTTTCTCCAAAGGCTCCAATAGGCCAAAATAACAGCAAAAATCATCATTTACAGAGCCTTGTACTTGCTTCCAATGCCCCCCACTGGTGGCAAACATAAGAGAGTGTCGCACACACGCACACCCCGTTTCTGCAGTAGCTTTCCCAGATCCAGATGATCTCTAGTGCATATTACAAGCATACACCATTTTCTTGTTTTGTATTCTTTTATGAGATGGTGTGTCTGCTGCAGGCACAAGGGGAGACAGAGGAAAGGCTCAGAAAATCAGTTGATTGCACTCACGGGTCGCAGAGACAGGAGGTGTGCCACGAAGGGCCGCATGGGAAAGACACAGCGTGGCCAGAAGGCGGGAGGCAGGACCTAGGGGAAGGTTTAAACCATTATTGGGTTCCTCTGGAAAGGCAGGGGAGGGTGAACCATTTAGAACTGAGCAGTGTGCATGATTTCTTTCTTCCTTTTTTTTTTTTTTTTAAGATTTTATTTATTTGAGAGAGAGTAAGAGGGCAGAGGCAGAGTGAGAAGCAGTCTGCCCGCTAAGCAGGGGCTCGATCCCAGGACCCTGGGACCATGACCTGAGCCGAAGGCAGATGCTTAACCGACTGAGCCACCAGATGCCATAATTGGGACTACCAGGGTGGTCCCTCATTGCCTGGCACCTGGCCCTTGGGTGATGAAGCCGAAGAAGAGTGCCTCCTGGGGTGCTGGAGCCAGATGGAGGAGGTCTGGCCTCAGATTGGTTCGTTTGCCCATCAAAGGCGTGCTCAGCTCCGTTCTTTGCTACCCCTAAGAATTGGCTAGGAGGCACAGTGTCTCCCCAGCCAGAAAGGTCTCTCAAGCTGTCAAAATGTTGTAATTTACAGAAAATAAACGTGTGTGTGTGTGTGTGTGTGTGTGTGCGTACATATATACATATACATTGACCACTGGTTTTTTAAATCCTACATCCAGATGAAATGATCGTCAAATACAAAGCCATTTTTCAAATTTCCCTTTAACTTTGACATATAATTGATGGATAAGATTGTATTATGAATTTCTCCCTCTTCTCTGCCCCTTTCATTACAAGTTGACTCAAATCCCTAGAAGTAAATTCAGCATTGGGGCGCCCGGCTGGCTCATTCGGTAGAGCACGGGGCTCTTGATCTCCCGGTTGGTCCCATTGTGAGTTCAAGCCCCATGTTGGGTATGGGCCCTACTTAAAACAAAAAACAAAACAAACAAAAAAACCTCCAACATGTAAATTCAGCCTTTACAGGGCTAACATCATGGCTGCTCAGAGATCCCAGCTAGAATAGTTGGGGCTGCCGTGGCCTCCCAAGCTGAAAAGTTGGAGTGTTGTTTTTTTTTTCTCCATCTCTCCTCCCTCTGGTTTATCTAAAACTTTGATCCACCCTGGGAATGATTTAACTAGTTGTCCTGAGAGCCAGGCAAACTTTTAAATGTTTCAGTTCAACTAAATAAAGCCCATCTTCTGGGAATGTGGCCCCTTTCTCCTGGCATCTGGAGTAGGGAGCAACCACAAATTCACCGTGATCATCTTTTTTTTTTTTTAAGATTTTATTTATTTATTCATGAGAGACACAGAGAGAGAGGCAGAGACAGGCAGAGGGAGAAGCAGGCTCCCTATGGGGAGCCGGATGTGGGACTTGATCCCAGGACCTGGGGATCATGCACGCCCGGAGCCAAAGACAGATATGCTCAACCACTGAGCCACCCAGGCATCCCACCTTTATCATCTTTGACCCCAAACTCATTGGGGGAGTGTTTGGGCCTCTTTTCCTCCTGCCTAGAGGAAAGAGGAAACCAGGCTGAGTTATATCACCATAGCTGTCACCTGCCCAAGTCAGCCAGGGGATCCTGGGAACCAGCGCCCCACAGCTGGGGCCCATTGGTTTAATCCCATAGGTAACTTCTCCCTCTTATGACAGATGGCACCTGGGCTGTTTCAGACCATGGGTAACTCCATCTCCCCAGGAATCAGGGGCTCATCATCCCTCACCCCTCTCCCTTTTCCCCAAATAATGTTGTAGCCATATTTTAGGCCCCTTCTAGCAGTTCCACTGCCACCCTACTCTGCGTGTGTGTGTGTGTGTGTGTGTGTGTGTGTGTGTGTGTGTGTATAGAAGTAAATTCAGCATGGGGGCGCCCGGCTGGCTCAATCGGTAGACTTGAGACCCAATCCCAGGACTACCCCATGCTCAGGTATTTGTCAGAAGGACTGATGGAGCTCAGTACATACTTGTACTCACTGCTGAGATTCACTATAGCTACACGGCTGTTTGCATAGCTGGATCATAAGGGAAAAAGACAGAGACACTGGAGGTTATGGGCAACGTTCCTTGTGTCCTCTCCCTTCCCCGAGGGCTCATGCAGAGTGCACTCTTGCCCCAGCAACAAAAATATAGCAGCAGGTGTGTGATGTCCAGGGAAGCTCATCAGAGACTCAGCACGCCAGGGTTTCACCGGGGGTTAGTCATCGAGGCGCATCTGCCTGGCTCGTACCAAAATTCCAGACCCCCAGAACGACAGCAAGTGTTCAGCATAAGCCATACTCTGCACAAATAGCCTAAGTGCCACAGCCACCCTTGTCAGTTAGGTGATGGGAAACCTTCCCCAAATTCAATCTCGCAGATGCCAGCCAAGGGCCAACCTTGCAAACAGGCAAAGGAAGAGGGAGAGAGAGAATCTTAAGCAGGTTCCGTGCCCAGTGAGGGGCTCGATCTCAGGACCTGAGATCATGACCTGAGTCCAAATCTAGAGCCTGATACTTAATGAACCGAGCCACCCAGGCACCCCGCCAACAGGCCTTTCTAAGGCGAGGCCATTTGGGGCAGTTACTGAATTGACGTGACCATCAGGATTCGGATGGTTGGGTTGCAGTTATGCAGGAGAGACGTAGAAAATACACACTAAAGAATTTTGCAGTGACGCTAGAGATGTACTAAATGTTTCAGGGGGAAAAAGCTTTGTGCCATACCTACAACTCCTCTGTTAAGTTTGAAATTGTTTCAAAATTAAAAAAAAAAAAGAATTTGTTTCAAAATAAAGCATATTAAAAAAACAGTATAGAAGAGGGGAGAACGGATGGGGATGTGGATTGAGGACTGGCCATAAGCTGACAAAGCTGTTGCTGGGGAATAGATACATGGTTATAACACTCTCCTCTCTGCTTCTGTATATATTTCGAATTCTCCGTAACCAAATAAAACCAGCAAAAACCCTGTCAGCAAAGATGCCTTCTAAATGTGGTTATTTCTGGAAGGGGAGGGAAATTACATTGGGGGATACTATGTATTGGTCTTCTTGAATTTCTTCTATACACAAATACACACTCAGGAAATGAGAAGTACAGATAAGCAAAATAAATACAAAATCACCACTACCAGAGATCACCATTGCAGTAACCCTGTAGTTATTATTATTTTTTAAAATTTTAAGTAAGCTCCACGCCCAACATGGGGCTTGAACTCACGACCCCGAGATCAAGAATCACATGCCCTATGGACTGGAGCCAGCCAGGTGCCCCTCTAATATTCTTACTCTTCTGAATATATATATATATACATACAAACCTATATAAACACGCACATCTAGAAGGTAATCCAGGTTGTAAATAGTACGTGTGTGTGTAAAGTGGTATCATTAACTTTGGCATTCACACACACACACACACACACACACACACACATATATATACATGATATAACAAATGCCAAAATTAAATCATATGGTTGCTTTTTTTTTTTTTTTTTTTAAGGCAGCGGTCTCCACCTCTCCCTTCCTAGATGTTTCTCTTATTCCTCATATCCAGATTCCCCCAGTTAACCCAAAAATATCCTCTAGCGCTGAATTATCCAAACCAGTATCTACTTGAGGCCTACACACTCCCATCTGGTCATGACTCTTAGGTCTGTTTCAACCTGTCACAACTCCTTTTTTAAGAAACTGGCAAAACATGCCACCTCTGGGCGGGTCTGGCTGCTTCTTTGCCCGCCTTTCCCTTATATGGCGAGAAAGGGGTTGAAGGCCCAACCCCTTCAAAGGATCAGTTCACACTGGAATAAAGTCAATGGCCCACTTCATGTTAGAAGGTCTAGGGGTGCCTGGCTGGCTTCATTGGTAGAGTGACTTTTGATCTCAGGGTGGTGAGTTCAAGCCCCCCACCAGGTGTAGAGATTACTTAAAAAATAAAATCATAACAACAAAAAAAGACGACCTAGAACAACTCCCTGACCCAGCACCAGTGAACTAGCCACGGCCCTGGACTGGTGTGAGGTTGGCTTGATCCAGGTTCCATCTGGAAAGTCACAAGTGTGGCGTCACTGTGACACTGTACCCACATCCACTGTCTGCCTTGTGCTTTTGACCCTGACTGATGATCTTTGTCTGAATCGATGATTTCCTGAAGGCCTGGGAAAGAACACTGTTCTCACTCTTCCATTCTTTCTACTAAAACACCTTCTATTAGAATTTTCTTCTGTACTGTCCCATCCTCCACTGGGACAGTTTGTTGCTTCAGACCAAGCAGTAATCAAGACAGTAACATCATATTCCTATTTCAAAAAAGTAAGGCACTTTTGGGGCACCTGAGTGGCTCAGTCGGTTAAGCACCTGGCTTCGGCTTGGGGTCCTGTTCCCAGGGTCCTGAGATGGAGCCCCACGGCTGGCTCCCTGCTCAGTGGGGAGTCTGCTTCTCCTTCTCCCTCTGTTCCTCCCCCTGCTCGTGTGCTCTCTCTCTAAAATAAATAAATAAATAAATAAATAAATAAATAAATAAATAAATAAATAAATAAATAAAATCTTTAAAAAAATGATAAAAGATCTGAGGCACTTTTGGCAAAATAATAAATTTATTGTGTATGATTGGCAGATTGTGTTGCTGATATATTATTCTCTCAATGTTTGCGGAAAATCTCAAAATAAAAAATAATTTTATACACCATACAATCACAGGGGTCCTGGAGGATCTCCAAACACTTTTTGAGCTGTGAGGCCTGGTCCCGGCCTTGAGGCTGCGGGAGGTTGTTTGCCACCCAAGGTGGCTGGAATCTTCCCAGCCATAAGGACAAGATCGTACGTCAGAGGTGAGAGGCCTTCTCTAAAGGGACCGACCAAGCCCCTGAAAGCAGAAAGGACAGGAGACAGGACAGAGGGGGTAGGGGCTGAACCAGAGGGCCTGGGCTGGGGGTAGGGTGAAGAGCCCTGTCTAGAACCGGCATGCCTCCATGCTCACCAACGGGGAAGGGTTGCCCCATGACAGCAGTAGGCAGCTCTGAAGGAAGAACTTTCTTCTAGAAGTGTCCAGAACCCGAAGAGGGGGCCCAGCAGGACCCTCAGAGGGATCCTAGAGTACCTGGAGGTACATGCCCTTGGTTAATGAGAAGTTCTGGCCGATGGTCCCCAGGTCCTGGAAGGCACCAGTCAGGTTGTTCTGCAAGGACGGCCCTCGACTAAGACAGCCGGGCCCGCACGACCACACTGGAATTGGTCACACGGGCTCCATAGTGACCAGCCCAGAACTGCGTGTCCTGGCCCCAGTGTTCGAAAGACACAAAGCGGACGCCCATCTTGAGGTTGGAGAACACGTGGGTGACCTGTAGGTAGAGAAGAGATCGGGTCTGTTGTGCCACAGCCTTCTGGTAGAGGGAATCACATGGTTCCTCATCCTAATTCCTGTCCCCCCCCACGTCTGGGTGGGTTTTGTTTGTACCCAGGAGTGTGACGGAAGTGATGTTAAGGGACTTGGCCAAGTGACTCCCAAAGCTTGGTCAGAAAAAGTCAATGCAGCTTCTGTTGGGTTTTTCTAGAACCTTCCCAGTGGAATCCTGAGCCACCAGTAAGTCGAGTCTGGCTGCCCTGAGGCAGCTGGGCTGTGAGGACATGCAAATCGGATCTAGCAGAGGGATCCCAGATGGAAGTAAATGAAACCACCAGCTGCTGTGCGTACACATGCACACGTATATGTGCACGTACACACACACACACACACACACACACACACACACATTTATTTTTATTTAATTTTTTAAAAAGATTTTATATATTTATTCATGAGAGACAGAGAGAGAGAGAGGCAGAGGGAGAAGCAGCCTCCCTGTGGGGAGCCCGATGCGGGACTCGATCCCAGGACCCTGGGATCACGACCTGAGCTTAAGGCAGATGCTCAACCACTGAGCCACCCAGGTGCCCCGCCTGCGGCTGATTTATAAATGTTAGGCTTTCCTTGTAATAATCTGTAATCATGTAATAGTTTAGTGAGTTCTGTGCATCTTTCCAGTGAATTATGGAAGCTGAGGGAGGTTTTGGGAATCCCCCAAACTTGCGGCTGCTGTTGAAGTGAGGATGGTGTGGGGATTGTGCCCTCTAACTCTGCAGCCAGCTCCAAACTTTTCCCAGATACTGAGACCCTGCTCCCACCCACAGGCACTCTGATTTAACTGGTATAGGGTCTGACCTGAGCATTGGAAGTTTTAAATGATCCTGCGTAACATACAGCAAAACACGGGGACCACTGATTATTATGATCAAATGGTACACTGCCGACCAAAACAACACCGATGTGTTACTCTAGTTGATAACTAATGATTAAATTAAAAACTATTTTATTGTAAATGTATCTCCTAATGAGGTGGATTTGCATGCTGCGGGGGGGGGGTAGTTATGATGTCTTTAATTAAGAGTGAATTTTGGGGCACCTGGGTGGCTCAGTTAGGCGGCTGACCCTTGATTTTGGCTCAGGGAATGATCTCAGGGTCCTGGGATCAAGCCTCCCTGTTGGGCTCCGTGCTCAGCTGGGAGTCTTCTAGGATTCTCTCTCTCCCTTTCCAATGATCTCTCCCTGCCCCCTTAAATAAATAAATCTTTTTTTTTAAAAAAGTGAATTTGGGGGTGCTTGTCTGGCTCAGTGGGTAGAGCTTGCAACTCTTAATCTCTGGGTTGTGAGTTCAGGCCCCACATTGGGCATGTAGCCTACTTAAAAAAAAAACAAAAATGCAAAATAAGAGCAAATTTGGTAAGGCTGAAATTTCAAGTGGTTACCTTGCCTGAATCTCCAGTAGTCTTTTTTTTTTTTTTTAAAGATTTTATTGATTCATGAGAGACACAGAGACACAGGCAGAGGGAGAAGCTGGCTCCCTGCAGGGAACCTGATGCTGGACTCGATTCCAGGACCCCAGGATCACCACCTGAGCCAAAGGCAGATGCTCAACCACTGAGCCACTGAGGGTGGGAGGGGAGCCACCCTCTCCCATAGTCTTCCCATCTGGGGGAGGGGGGCACACACCATAGTGAGGACCTTGCGTTTTCTGTAAAACTGAAGGACTCTGACAAGGGGAGTGGACGAGGACAACCATATGATGCCACCACCAGTGATGTTATGTGTAGCTGGTAATTTTAGAATCAGGGAACACAGCTGTAGAGGATCTGGAATCTCCTCACTAGAAATTATCTGGGTCACATATCCCTTGGAAACTTCACGTCCGCATACCCCAGTTTCAAGACCGTCGCTACAGACCATAAGCTCTGGAGTCAAAGGAGTCTGAGCCTAACGCCAGGTCTCACCAAGTCCTAGCTGTGCCACCAGAACAAAGCCCCTCCCCTTTCTGAACACCTCAATTGCTCGCGAAGCTCTGAACAATCTGAGGTCTTGAAACACACATTCTTGGAGGATCAAGGCTCAAACAACCAAACCAACCCACCGAAAGAGTTCACACTTCCAGAGCGCTGGTTATGTGCTTGACATGTAACCCTATCTTGTAAAGATGGGGAAACCGAGGCACAGGGGGACTTGCCCAAAGCCACTAAGCTGCAGAGCCAGGGACTTGGGAAGCCTGGCTCCAGAACGCAAACTTAGCTAAACTACCCTACACCGCCTCCTCCTAAGGCAAGGCGCATGTGGTCCACAGACAAGACTGAGCTGCTCAGAGTCCTCTGTAATTGGGGCCAATCTGGCATCTTGCAATCCAGCTCCATCTGGGGGCGAGGGGAGCGGTTCAATGGGCAAACCTGTCACCTCCCGGAGGAACTGGGGAGGGGAGCGGCCTCGGGGAAGTCACTCACGAGAGGGTCACGGCGCATGGGGTCAATGGGGTCAGTGCTGAGCAAGGGGCTGCCACTGTCATCATACTCACCAGTCGGAGACGCAAATCTCGATCTTGCCACTATCCAGCAGCTCCGGCCACAGACCCTCCTCCTCCAGATCCAAGACCTGCTTTTTGCGACACCAGCTAGGAAGGAGGGAGAAAGGGCAATGACAAGAGACAGGTCTAACGGACGACGGCCCGGCCCCTGCGGGGAGGGGGCGACTGGCGGGGTTGGGGGCATTCACCTGAAGGATGACACGAAGCAGGTCTGCGAGGGCGCCCCAGGCACCGTGGACCTGTTCACCTCCACCACCCAGCCGTCCCCGCCGTGCTGCACCATCCACTTCCGGAGGCCTTCTGTTAGACACCGGAGGCTCAGGCCCCAGCTCGCCGCCCGCGCACCGGCCCGCGGCCACCTGCGCCCCCTCCCTCGCCCCCTCCTCCGCGCGGGCCCCGGCAGCGGGGAGGCCCCGCCCCCGCCCCGGGGAGGCCCCGCCCCCGCCCCGGGGAGGCCCCGCCCCCCGGCCGCCCGGCCGCCCGCCCCCAGCCCGCGCTCCCCACCCTGGCCGCAGGGGTTGCGGATGAGGTTGCGTCCGATCGGCCGGCGCTCGCAGAAGCGGCCCAGGAGGCAGGGCCTGCCGTCGCGGGCGGGGGGCAGGCAGCTGCGGGCGAGCGGCAGCAGGGCGCCGTGGTCGCGGGCCAGGATGAGCAGCCACAGGGCCTGGCCGTCCACCAGGGCGCGCCAGCCCCGGCACACCCGGCGGCAGCACCCCAGCAGCGTGCGCGGGGGCACGTGGCTCAGCACCACCAGGAGCAGCTCGGGCGGCAGTTGGCTCAGGTCCAGCGCCTCCTCGGGGTCGGGCTCCGGCGCGGGGACCCGGGCTGGCCGGCCCCGGGAAGCCGAGGCGCCCATGGTCCCCGCCCCCCGGCCCGCGCCGGGCCCGGCGGTGACTGCGGGAGAGCGAGGTCAAGGAGTCAGGGGCCCGCAGCCTCCGCGGCGCGCGCAGCTTCCGCCGGCCCCGCCCCGGCCTGCGGCACCCGGGGGCCGCCCGCCGCCTCCGTCGGCCCCGCCACGCCCCGGCTCGCGCCCCGGGCCCGGGCCCCGGCCCCCGGCCTCCCCGCGCCGCCCTGCCCCGCAGCCGATGCCCCCCCCCCCGCGCGCCCCAGCCGGCCCGCCGGCCCCCGCGTCCTGTACCTGCGACCAGAGTCGGGGCTCGTCGCCGGCGGGCCCTCCGCTGTCCCCGCGCGCCCCGCTCAGCTCCTCCATCCCTTCACTCGCCGGCCCCTCCCTCCCCAACAGCCCGCGGCCTCCCGCCCGCACCCCATCCCCGCTCGGGCCGGCCCTGCGCTCTCCTGCCTCGGGCGCCCCCGCCCCGCCCCGTCCCGGTACTCGCCAGACCCCCTCCTTCCCGGGATTCCCACGGTGGGCCGGGGCGGCGGGGCGGGACTCTCGAGCCGGACCTGACGCCGCAGACGCGGGAGGGGCGGGGGCCGCGGGGATCCAGGGGCCTCGGCCGGGCGCCTCCCCGAGCGCCCCTAACCCGCCGCCGGCCGCCTGGCGAGGAACCTCTGCCGTTATTTTGGGCAGGCATCCGGGCGGGAGGCCTCCTGTCGCTTGGACTGCAGTTATTTTGGGCAGGCATCCGGGAGGGAGGCCTCACACCCATGCGCCCCTTTAAAAATCCCATCACCTTGAGAGCGGGGGGGCAACGCTATCCGTTATCCCCATTTCACCGCAGAAAACAGGTGGGGTAGGAGCCAGATGCATATGCATTTGACTCCAAAAACGAGTGCTCTAACCAGAAATGACACCGACCAACCTTTACAGAGGGTTTGCCTGCCAATCAGGGGGGCAACCCCCTGAGGTAGGTACTGCTGTGTGCCCCCTTCACAGGTGAGAAAACAGAGGCCGGCAGAGGCCAAGTGACTTGGCCCAGGGTCACACAGCTGGTAGGTGACAAAGCTGGGATTTGACTCCAGCCAGGCTGGCTCTAGAGTCCCTGCTATACTAACTCTATACGAACTCTACCCGGTAAAAACAAAATTAAGCCACGCACGTAATTATAAACACCAGCAAATAAAACCAGACATGGATCCTTGGCCACGTGGAACTTACAGGAGGAACAGAAGACATAATAAGCAAATTATAGAGTGTTGGGGAAACAATTAAAAGTCAAATCTCTTGCCAACCCCGGAAAACCTCTCGGTAAACAGAAAAGAATGGAGCAGTTTTATTATTAAGCATTAAACCAGATGACAATGCGCATGCGCAGTGATGAACAAGAGAAGTGAGATGAAAATTAGTGTGTTAGAAGGTAATTAATACTGTGGAAGAGGGATCCCTGGGTGGCGCAGCGGTTTAGCCCCTGCCTTCCGCCCAGGGCATGATCCTGGAGTCCTGGGATCCAGTCCCGCGTCGGGCTCCCTGCGTGGAGCCTGCTTCTCCCTCTGCCTGTGTCTCTCCCTCTCTCTCTATCTCTCTCTGTATCTCTCATGAATAAATAAAATCTTTTAAAAAATACTATGGAAAAATAGACTAGGAAGGGGCCTAAGGCACAAGCAGTCTGGGTGGGAGACCCTTGATTCTGAAAGATGGAGGGAATATTACACTGGCCCATTTCTCTTCAATACATAACATTTTCTGTAAACTTTTGACGTTTTCAAACCTATCCAAAACTGGAACAGTGTAAGGAGCACCCAGCTTTCCGGTTACCTCCTGGCCAGTCCTGGTTTCGTCTCCACTCCCACCCACTTTGCTCCCCTGGAAAATTTGAAGCCAATCTTAGACATCACTCTTTTCTGTCCATAATGAAAAGTATTTTTTCATGTAATAGGTAAACTGTGGGAATATTTTTGATAATGGGGTTATGAAATTGGTTATGATCCAAGTATATAAGTTTGGAAGAGTTTTTTCTTTTTTACCATATCATTATTATTATTATTATTTTTTTTTTTTACCATATCATTATTTTTAATGTCCAACGTTTATAATAGGAGGGCCAGGGCTTTCTCCCCAACTTAAGTTTATAAATTTTCGATTGGCTTGTGAGGCCAATAGGGATACTTCTTCTTGTCTAATTTGGTTTCTGGGAAGACTTCCTTTGGGTCCTCAGTGGTCAGCTGATCAAGTAGGATTATGTTCTTCATCTTCTCCAGCTCTTTTTCATATTCTTCAATCCTGGCCTTTGAGAGAGACAAAAACTCAGCACAGCTTTTCACATCTTCTTTTTCCTCAGCATCCACCTGGACAGTGTATTTATCCTCTGGCACAGGAACCTTCAGGGCATTAAACTTCTTCTCAAAGTCATCTGCCAAGCCAGCCTTTGCCACACTGGCCTTGGAGTAAGCCCATTCGATAGCAGGTGGTTTCTCAGGCAGAGTAGCCAACCTGGAGGTAAGCATCTCATCCCAGGATTTCAGGGAGTTGGCAGTGGCCTTCTGGTTTGGGGGTATGATCTCCCCAAAAGCTACCCCGTCAATGGTTTTTAGAGCAAGTTTTCACCCAGCCATCTGGAGATCTTTCACCGACCCCGGTGGCCCGCAGTCCACAGCAGCAAGGGCGGAAGAGTTTTTTTTAAGGTTAAAAAACAGTTCAAGAACTTAAAGTAGGATAAAAGGGCAACACGGGCAAGTCAGATTCCTTCCCATTCCTCAATTCTCAGAGGTAATCCCCAAACTCCTGGAATTAGAGCCCCAGCTATACTCTGAGTAAAAAGAAAAACAAATAGGGTTGCGATGAAGAGTGCTGACTCTTGATCTCGGGGTTGTGAGTTTGAGCCCCACGCTGGGTGGTAGAGATTACTTAAAAATAAAATCTGAGCACCTGGGTGGCTCAGTCGGTGAAGCATCTAGATGCCTTCGGCTCAGGGCATGATCCCAGGGTCCTGGAATCGAGTCCCACATCCACTCCCTGCTCCCTGCTGGAGCTTGCTTCTACCTGCCAGCCCCCCTGGTTGTGCTCTCTCTCCCTCTCTCTCTCTAATAAATAAATACATAAAATCTTTAAAATAAAATGAAATCTTAAATAAACAAATATAAATGGATTCAAGAAGTGCCCACCACCTAGAAGGTAATGAACAGAATTATGGCTCCCAGAAGGGGGGTGGTGTGCAAAGCACCCCAGGAGCCCTTTGGGAAAGTTATAGGAGCGTTTTTGGGCCACAAGAATGGCCCAAAGGGTGTCACTGGGGAGCCATGCACGGGACAATGCCACTCAGCAGAGAACAGTCCCAGATTCCTTCTCATAATCCAGGTCCTGTGCGTTCTCATGTAGGAGGAGGAAAGCCCGTTAATCTGAACCTAGAACCCAGTTCCATTCTGCATGTCAGTGTAAAGTGTGTTAACACCGAATTGTCCACAATGTGGCTAGCGGGTCAGTCGGAAGATTGTACTGGGCTTGGTGGGGACTTGTCAGGTTCTCCAATTCACAAAACCAGAAAACCTCTTCATCTAGGCAGGGCCAGTTGGGGGGTTCATGGAGCTTCGGGGATCCCAGAGAGAGGAAGGAGTATCCTGGGGCTACAGCAGATTCTCCGGGGAAGATTTTTAAAGACTGGGACTGTGAATCATCAGGTCTGCAGGTGTAACAAGTTCCCAGGGGGTTTTGAAAATCATGCCTCTCCTTTTGTCTCACCTTCATATTATAGTTAGGGTTCTCTTATTAACATTTTAAGAGTTATCTGTGGAGGTCGGTTTCACTGTCTAAGCATTTCGTTTCAAAATAGGAAAGGCGGCTTGAGAAATTATGTTGGCTCTGGTGGGGATGGGGTGGGAAGGGCTCAAGGGCTCCCCAGTGGGGGAGACACCGGCGCTTCTCTCTCCATCAGAGGTGTTTGGGAGGTGGGTGGCAGGGGGGTACCTGCCTGGCCAGTTTGCAGAAGGAGAAACTCTGAAACCTTGGGGTGTTGGGAGGTAGGCTGCGTGCGAGATTAATTCCAAGGGCACTGAAAGGTCACTAGCTTGGCTTCCTTGCCCCCATCTCTCCTGGCCAGAGGCCACTGGCTGTATTTTGATCCCAGGGAAAGAAACTTGACAGCGAATAGGCCCTTTGTATGGAGGGAAGGTCGGAGGGAGCGGGTCACTAGTCAAACCTTCACTCTCAGGGCCTGGGGAGGTATCTGGACTGAAGCCAGCTCCCAGGGGCTTGACTGGCAGTGAGGAGAGCTCAGTGGGGCATAATCCGGCCCCTTTCTTAAGGTGATTCAGCCCTCCCTGGAATGCCCATCTTTCCCTAGGGCCGGGAGAAGCAGGGTGTCATCGTAAAACCCCCCAGGCTCTCCACCCCACCCAGCTCCTGGGGGCGGGGGGTAAACAACACCTCCAGCCATAAACAAAAGAGCCACAGAACCCACCAACCTTCTTCCCTCTGGAGAAGTAATTCCTCCCAACTGAAACCGCACTTAGATAGAACGAAGTCCTTAAGAACAGTTGGACTGGAGCCAGCTTTCAAGGTTAAACACAGTGACCAAATAAGAGGCTTTAAAGAATCAAAATACCAGCCTGCCTGGAGGGAGACACATCTAGCAGCCTTTGAAAAGAAATAGGGCCAGGCAACCAAGGGGCGTGTGTATGGGTGTGTGTGTGTGTGTGTGTGTGTGAGTTGTGGGGGAGGACCCAGAGGAGCCGGAGGGTGAGGGGGGTGGTGCTGCCTCTGCCCAAAGGAATCCACCCTTGTCTGCAGCCTGCGGGACTGTCTAGCTGGAATATTCCAAAATAACAGATCAAATGAACCTTCAAGTATGACAGGGTATTGTGGTTTTGCTAAAAAAGGGAGAGAGGGAGAGAGGGAGAGAGAACCTTATCTTTTAGGTATACACCCTGGAAGTATTTTTGGAGGAAATGATATAATGTCTGGGATTGTTTTAAAACAGTCCAGTGGGAGGGGTGCCTGGGTGGCTCAGTTGGTTAAGGGTTTGCCTTCCCCTCAGGTCAGGATCCCAGGGTCCTGGGATCGAGCCCTGCATCGGGCTCCCTGCTCAGTGCTCGCTCTCTTTCTCGCTAAATAAATAAATAAATAAATAAATAAATAAATAAAATGAATCTTTAAAAAAGGAAAAGAAAAGAATCCAGTGGGATCACCTGGCTGAGTCAAGTCGGTAGAGCACGTGACTCTTGATCTCCGGGTTGTGCATTTGAGCCTCATGTTGGATATAGAGATTACTGAAAAAAAAAAAAAACTGAAAAAAAAAATACAGTGGGTTCTGGGTGGAAGTACAGATTTTTTAAAAAAGATTTATTTATTTATTCATGAGAGACTCACAGAGAGAGAGAGAGAGAGAGAGAGGCAGAGACCTAGGCAGAGGGAGAAGCAGCCTCCCCACAGGGAGCCCGATGTGGGACTCATCCAGGATCCTGAGACCATGCCCTGAGCTGAAGGCAGACGCTCAACCATTGAGCCACCCAGGGGTCCGGGAAGTACAGATTTTTTTAAACAGATCGATTGATCACAAATTGCACTAACCTCAGTCATGGGTGGGTGGGGGGGGAAGAAATTAAAACAAGTTTTAATTGAAGAAATTAAAACTTTACCCCCAGTAAAGTGACTAAAACAAATGAAAACACCAAAAAACTCAAAACAAAACCACTGTGGGAATGTGGCACGACTGCCTGGAGCCCAGTGCAGGGCCTGCTGGAGATAGGATGCTCCCTTGTGGGAATCTGGGTTTCTAGTACCTACGAGAACTGCACAGGTGCCAGGCACAGGAAGCCAAAAACCATAGGATTCCCCTCTTACGAGGTACCCAGTGCTTGGCAGAAAGGTGGGTGCAGGGGGTCAGGGGCTGGGGTGAATGGGGCGTTATTGACGGGTACAGAGTTTCGGTCTTACAAGAGGGAAAGAGTTCTGGAGGTTGGTTATGCCACAGCATAAATGCCCCTGACCTCAAGAGCCCTCCTCCGAAAACGGAGTGAAGACGGCAAATTTGACATTTTACTGCCACTCAGAGCTTTTTACATTTAAAAATATTGAAATTCCATTTACAAAGGCGATGAAAACCTTGAAGTGGCTCCGAATAAATCCAACAAGAGATATGCAATAACCTGATGAAAAGGGTTTATGAAACTTTATTAAAGGGCGTTGGGTAGAAGTTAATTATTGAGTCACAGAAGAACAAAGATCTACACAAACCCAAAAGCACGTCCTCCGGGCACACATGCAGTTGCAGGCTGGTGAGCACAATCTGCCATTTATGTAGGACTTAAAAACACAGAAAATGATGCTATATGATAATTGTGGGACAGACATGTGCAGAAGGAGCCTGGGGTGGGGGGTTGAGAAGGGGGTGGAGATGCGCAGCCGAGCATTTGGGTTGTCAGAGCCGGGACTTGAAACCCGCCGGTCTTGGCTTCGGGAGCCCTCTAGGCTCTATGCCAAGTTCACGGATTCCTGGCACCTGCCTCCACCGGAGCCCAGAGCGCCAGCCCCTCGCTGCGCCTGACTCCTTCAGCCCGCCCCTGCCCTGACCAGGTGCCCCGCGCAGCAGGTGGGATGTTGGCTCAGGATGTTACCTTCATCCAAGGGTAATCCTGGCAGCCTTGACCTCAGCATCCATATGCCAGAGGTAAAATCCCCACAAGAAACCTACCTCTTCTCTGGGGCCGCGTCCACACCAACACCAGTTCCCTCCACCAGGTCTGCAGGCAGACGGACCCAGCACCCCCTCCTCCTGAGCCAGGCGAGTCATCTGTCTCCTGTCAGGAGCTCGGTTTCTTCCTGAATTAAATGTGGGGGCTGTCTTCTTTCCCCCAGTTGGACGATGATTTCCTGACATAACAGTCATCATGCTGCAGCGCCCTGCAGAATTAGTTAAAACGAACTATGACCCTGTGAGGAAACGCCACGGTTAGTTCACAAATCCCGCAAGCGTTTATAGAGCGCTGACTGTTTGCCAGGCTGGGGGGCACAGGAGCAGATGCAACAGGCAAAGCGCGTACCCTCCTGGAGCTAAAAGCAAGTCAGTAAAGATGTAAATAAATGAAGAATATAGGGGGGTGGTAAGTACTATGGGAAAGGGAGAAAAAAGCAGGGGACGGAGGTGGAAAGTCAAGGGGATGAGGTTGCAGTTTCAGGCAGGGCGATCAGGGCCCTCACTGAGAAGTTGACACTTGGAACCGAGATCTGAAGGGAAGAAGGGATTGAATGTTTATCAGCATCTGGGGGAAGGAGTACTCCTGGAAGGAAGGAGAACAGTAAGTGCAAAGGCCCTGTGGCGGGAGCAAGGAATAATAAGAAGGCCTGCGTAGCTGGGGTCCAGGGGGCAAAGGGGAGAGTGGTTGAAAAAGGCCCTCAGATTGGTGATGAGGGCAGGCTGTGGGGCCTTTCTCTTTCCCCTGAGTGAGATGGAACCACAGAGGGCTCTAAGCAGGGGAGATGTGACCTGACTGAGGTGTCCACAGGCACCCCCTCCTGCACGGGGGAACAAAGGCTAGAGGTAGTGTAGGAGGCAGGATGGTGCCATGATAAAGGTGTCGGGAGAGGAGGGCCGACTGGACTGGGGCACAGGCATGGGAGCAGGGAAAGGTGGATGCTTCTGGATAGATTTCTAAGGGGAACTGACGGGATTTGCCGGAGCATGGGTGTGGGGTGCGAGAGCCACACCGAGGATATGTGGGTCCCCAGGCACGCATCGTTTTGAAGAGTCCCTGTCTACAGAAATGACTGGAAACGTGTTAGTAAAATTCATGGACCCAAGTGGGGTAAGGTGAGTTACCATTCAAGAGTTAGAAAAATGGGGGGTCCCTGGGTGGCTCAGTGGTTGAGCACCTGCCTTCGGCCCAGGGTGCGATCCTGGAGACCCGGGATCGAGTCCCGCGTCGGGCTCCCTGCATGGGGCCTGCTTCTCCCTCTGCCTGTGTCTCTGCCTCTCTCTCTTTCTCTCTTTCATGAATAAATAAATAAAATCTTAAAAAAAAGATTTAGAAAAGTGGATACCGAAGAAGTACTTCCGTGTTGGCTTGCTGTTCAACCCGTGTCCGTGAGATTCCCCCGGGAGTCCCAGTTGTCCCTTCGTGCTCGTATCGCCAGATGTGTCATTTCTGGGTGACCTAATAGCCCTCATCACGCAAGACAGGGAGCAATCTGTTAGTCACCGTGCTTGTCTCTGCTAATCCCTGATGCCAGTTATTGAGCCCCGGTTGTGTGGCTCAGGACGTTGCTTCACCCTTTGTGCCACCGGGAGCACCTGCTTCCTGCTTCCATCTGCTCTCAAAGGTTTTACTGGGCTTCGTTGATGAAGACCACGGAGGCAACGCTGACCCGGCCAATCAACGCAGGGGAACGTGACTGAGAATTTTTCTGGTCCTGTTAAGTGGTCCTGTTTGGAACTTCATAGCGTAAACCTAGGACACACCTCCCACCCGGTCTTTCTCACGCTCTTCAGGCCACAATCCTTGGCATTCCTGGAGTCGATCAGCCTGTGCCTTCCACAGGCCACGCTCGGTGAGGATAGGCCAAACACAGAGAGTGGTCTCACGTCCACCCCACGCAGCTTGACACGGCCCTGGGGGCACATCTCGTTGCCCAGCGTCTGGAAGGGCCCAGAACGTGGTGGACTCAGGGTCTGGATAGTCCTGGGAGGAAGAAGGTCTTCCTGCCTGCTAATTATGGAGAAGACACTGGCCTGGCCTTGGAGGGCCTGGTGTCTTTTTGGGGGGGACTGCAGGAGTTATAGGCCATGAATAGTAGTTTCTGTGGTAGAAATAAAAAAAGATCTTCACATGGGCAGCCCCTGTGGCTCAGCAGTTTAGCACCGCCTACAGCCTGGGGTGTGATCCTGGAGACCCGGGATCGAGTCCCACGTCGGGCTCCCTGCATGGACCTGCTTCTCCCTCTGCCTGTGTCTCTGCCTCTCTCTCTCTGTGTCTCCCATGAATAAATAAATAAAATCTTAAAAAAAAAAAAAAAGAAAAAAAGATCTTCACAGATAGCAGAGGAAGAAGTAGATAACCCTTCTCTGAAGGGACATGGCCTCATGCAAATCCAAACATACTAACTAAATCCTTCCACGAAATACTAAAGTTACTAAATATTTGCTAAATACAATTCTTAGATAATAGGCTCCTGTCTGGGAGCGAGAGTTCTTGGCCCCTCGAAGGCAATTTTCTAGCTAGACTAAGAATCATATCGACAGGAGACAGGTTAAATCAACTTTAATAGGCGTACATCTGAGGAATGCACACAGACATGGAAATTCCAAGGACACTCGGGCAAAATGAGGTCTAGGTGTCCTTCCGAACCAAGGAGAAGGGGTACGGGTCTGGGACTAAGGAGGAAAGCAATGTACTTCATGGGTTTGGTAATTAGAAGTTTGCCCTACATCTGGGTGGCTCAGTGGTTGAGCATCTGCCTTGGCCTTAGGGCGTGATCCTGGAGTCCTGGGATCGAGTCCCACGTCGGGCTCCCTGTATGGAGCCTGCTTCTCCCTCTGCCCGTGTCCCTGCCTCTCTCTCTGTGTTTCTCATGAATAAATAAATAAAATCTTAAAAAAGAAAAAAGAAGAAAGAAGTTTGCCCTACCCTACAGATGGGTCACTCGGAAAAGATTTATCTATAATCAATGACCATTATTCTGGGAAAGGCCCCCAGTTGAGATTCTTCTGTGCAGCTAAGGGGGGGGGGGCAAAAATTTCTCTTGAGCTCGCCTTCACCTCAAACTAATCCACATGCCAAAGGAGCACATTCTGGGGGACTTGTCCCGAACCCCCTCGCTGTTTAGACCAGAATACAACCCGAGTGTTTAGATACTCTGTATGGGGATCAGGAAGCCTGTGGTGAGGTTTTTTTCTTTATTCAGCCTTTTTCCTTCTGTCTCCTGTGTATCTCCCCTTGCGTGTCTCCTCTATTACCCCCGCAGGACATTTCACTCCTGACGCTTCCGATCACCAGGCGTGCGGAGGTCTTTCCCAACAAGCAAGCTGGTATCCTACAACGTAACTCAGTTCCGACACCATCTACCCACAGATGATGGCGGATCCCAAAGGTGAGGGGCTCGGTTCCACGAGGCTGCTCCCCAGCCCTGACCCCCACACACTTCAGACGCCCACCCTCAATCTTGGATTATCATCTGTGGTCAACCAAGCTCTATAGATCAGAGATTGGAGGTCCCAAAGAACCCCGCCTTGAGTGCCACTAATCTGCTAGGCCAGCTCCTAGAACCCAGGGAAATGCACCGACCAGTTGATTAAAGGATATGATAGGGGATACAGATGAAGGGCCAGATGAAGAGGCACAGAGAGGGAGGCATTTCTGTCCCCGTGGAATTGGGGTGCTCTACCCTCCTGGTGTTGACGTGCGTGCCCACCTGGAAGCTCTCCGGAGCCCCCCTACTACGAGATTTGGAGGAAGCTTCCTCACAGAGGCATGAGCAATCATGAACAGCACCGTGAGCCCCATCTCCAGCGCCCCCTCCCCTTTCTCTCCACCCAGAGGCACCTCACTTAGAACACAAGGTCTTCCTAGGGGTCTTATCACTTAGGCGATGACAAAGATTTTGGAAACTCGGTGCCAGGAACCGGAGGCAGAGACCAATATAGATATTTTCTATTGTCTCACAGAGGGTATGTTATGTGTTAAGTAATAAAACTTAAGCCTCCTTTATGAGGTTTAACCAAAAACAGAAACAAACTTAAAAAACAGTCCTCAGAGGATGGGAAAAGACTGCCCAAGCCCTGGCCTAGAATCAGGGAAGGTTTTGCGAAGAGTCTTCAGGGCTGCTGGTGACCAGGGTGGTGTGAGCAGATACGAGACACCTGTGCTCGCCTACCCTGCCCTTGGGTGCTGGGGACTGGGGACACGGGGCAATGAGAGCCGTGGTTTGGGTGCACGACCCAGCTCTGGCCCAAAGGTCCGGTGATGACCACGGCCCCAAACTCTGCTCTGTCCAAGTGAATGAGAGGCGTCCAGTATCAACAGGGCAGCTCTGTTCTGGCAGCCAGCCAGTGGGGGCCCCCAGCCTGCCAGGCTGCTCTCCTGGAGGTGGGGTCCAGCCACAGGGCCTCCAGACAAACCCATCAGGGCGAGAGTCCAAGAGTTCCTCAGCGCTGGGACACCTGGGTGGCTCAGGGGTTGAGCATCTGCCTTTGGCCCAGAGCGTGATCCTGGGGTCCTGGGATCGAGTCCCGCATCAGGTTCCCCGCAGGGAGCCTGCTTCCCCCTCTGCTTGTGTCTCTGTCTCTCTCTGTGTATCTCTCATGAATAAATAAATAAAATCTTAAAAAAAAAAAAAAAGGAGTTCCTCAGGGCTTCCAGCTGACCCCATGTACACAGGGGTGATAGCCCACATAGAGAGGGAGCCTTGGGAGCCCCCCTAATGGGGCGAGAAACAGGATGGGACCCACACTGGCCTCTGCCTAAAGTTGGGGTTCCTACCCAGGCAGCACTGCTGTCCTAGCTTAGAGAAGTTTGGGGGCAAGTGCTACAGAGTGCAGGCCCCCCCAGCTGGGGTGCTCCTGATTGGGTGCAAAAGGAACAGAAAAGTCTGGGGGCATGCCAAAGTTTTCAGTTAGAGAAGGGAAAGGGACTGGCCACCACTTCCTGAGAGGGGAAAATGGGGCAGAGATGGGTGCGGAAGGGGTGCACCCATATCAGGCCTCGGGCACTGGGCCCATCAGCGATCTCAGCACCCCACAATGGGCATCCTGACCCCCTTAGGGGGAACAGGAGAAGGCTCAGGAAGGTCTTGCGCTTCAGCCTGGGGGGCTCGGGAGGACTGGGGGGACAGAGATCAGAGGCCTTGAGTCCTTGAGTGTGCGTTCACGGATCTGTTCGTTCCCTCCTCCCTCCCCTCCTCCCTCAGGGAATCCAGGGGGCCAGGGCTTCATTCCTGCTATTTGTTTGCACAGCTCAGAGCTGGGTGAGCAGCCCTGCGAGGACCCCCGTGCAAAGGCTCACGGGAAAGGCACTCAAAGGGAAGTGTCCCTCTGCCTTGGACTCTGTGAATGGCAGCTGGGTGCCTGTCCACAACCTCGGGACTCAGGCAGGCCCAGAAGCATGGTCCCTGTGGTGGTGACCCCGGGACCCCACTGTGGACCATGCCCCAGGTGGGCCAGGGACCAGGCCAAGTACGGCTCTCCTCATTCTCTCACACCACCTCCAACCTCCCGGCAAACCCTCTCAGCAAACCCAACTGCACGTAGTCTATCCAGAACCAGCCCCCATCTCTCCCCACCCTGGCTGCTCCCCTGGCCCTGTCCACCCTCATCCCCTGCCTGGACCATGGAAATAGCTCCTCCGTGATTTCCCCGCTTCCCCTTCCCTCGCCCTCGCTGTCTGTTCCCATGGCCAGAGGAACCCTGTTAAGTACCTGCACCAGATCACGTCCACCTCTGCTCGAAGCCCTCCCCTGGTGTCATCCCCCAAAGTCCTCTGTGTGGCCCCCCGTGATCTGCCCCGATGGACTGGAACTCAGCCCCATGCTCACGCTGCTC
Organism: Vulpes lagopus; assembly: GCF_018345385.1. Lineage (NCBI taxonomy): Eukaryota > Metazoa > Chordata > Mammalia > Carnivora > Canidae > Vulpes > Vulpes lagopus. The sequence continues at coordinate 170,689,312 of NC_054825.1, read as the reverse complement.
CAGCCACTGGGGCCTCCTTGCTATTCTGTGACCACATCGAGCATATTCCACCCTAGGGCCTTTGCACTGGATGTTCTCTCTCTGGGAAACACTCTTCCCCAGGGATCCGCATGGCTCCTTCCTTCCCCTTTTGGGAGGCTTTGTTAGAGTCGAGGATTTGGCAGGGTTGCGTTCTTTCTGGAGGCTCTAAGGGAGATTTCAGTCCTCGCCTCGCCCAGCTTCTGGCGGCTGCTGGTACTCCTGGTGGCCACATGGGTCCGATTCTGCCTCTGAAGTCACATTGCCTCCTCCTCTGTGTAACCTCTCTCCACCTGCCATTTATAGGGACACTCGTGATGGCACTTAGGGCCCCTGGGGATAACCTGGGACAATCTCCCCATCACGAGAGCCTTGACTTCCTCACATCTGCAAAGACACTGTTGCCATATGTGGAGGAGGAAAGATGATGCTTCCCTTTATCCCTCTGATTCCTTGGCTAAGACTCTGTAATAAAAGCCAGATCAACAAGAGGAAGACAAGCAAGTTTATTTGAGAGGGAAGCTGAAGGGATTCCATGAAAATCTACATTTTGCTCCTTTTCTGGCTTCTATTCTTGCTAGGACCTGCAACCTGCCTTTGTATGTCCTCCTTGTAAGGATCAAGGGGTTAATTGATATCTTTGGAGACTTCCAGCACAACAGATAATATCTAAGGAATGAGCAGGTGACAATGACCAGGTGAGACTGTCATGTGCATATTTCAGACAACTGGTGTTAGACCAGTTCTCATTGCCACCCCTTGTCCTGTTCTGACCGGGTTCCTAGGTGCCTGAGAGACCACACCACAATTCTCAGTAAAAACCCCGAATCCAGGCAGCCCGGGTGGCTCAGTGGTTTAGTGTAGCCTTCAGCCCAGGGCCTGATCCTGGAGACCTGGGATCAAGTCCCATGTCGGGCTCCCTGCATGGAGCCTGCTTCTCCCTCTGCCTGTGTCTCTGCCTCTCTCTCTCTCTCTCTCTCTCTCTCTCTCATGAATAAATAAATAAAATCTTTAAAAAAAGAAATAAAATCTTAAAAAATAATAAATGAAAGCATCATCAACCCCCTGCTGTAGTAAAGGGGGCAGTGGTAGTACACAGCATGTAGAAGCCAAACGGTTGTTTAAATCATCACATGTGGTCACCTGTCATTTGCAGGCTCAGCTCCATTCCACACTTATCTTCTTATTGACCAAGGATGGTGGCCATCATCGACCTGCTTCCTTGTTCTTATTCCTGTTGTCTCCCTGAAACTCCCCTGAAGTGCGATGGGCCTCTAAAGTATCTAACTAACATTCTTAGTCTCCCATGGGCTAGATGGTGTAAGCCCACCACACATCCACCTCAGCAGGCGTCCAGTGCAACAGACTGTTATGGGCGAAAGCCTGCTATGATGTCAGATGTTGTTCCCTGGGTCTACGTGTGGTGGGCACTGTGGCGACCTCCCCATCCCCATCAGTTCTTGTCTGCTGAGGAGACCCCACAGTGGTGGGAGCCTGGCTCAGTCTGAGGGGCTGGTCCTGATGAGTCTAATCGGTGAACCCCATCACCCTTGGCAATAATAGATTCAGGAACAGGCACTTGACCCAGTGCCAGAGGGATGCAAAGGGGTGTTTGCTAGGGGGTTTCCAGAAAAAATATTGTAGAAAATAGGATCATAAATCTAAGAAGAGTCTGTGGTTTACTAGAACAACCTGGAAGAAGAACTGAGGGAAGACGCCTACAAGTTGGATGACTACCACATTCCCCTTCCTTGAGAGGTGTGGATTGGCAGCTGCAAAAGAAGGAAGTAAAAGATAAAGGATTTCCTTTAGGACCATAGGTTATGGGGCAAGCAGCTTGTGAAATCTTACAACGTTGGGAAACAGTGTGGGCTATTGACTCGGCAATCGAGCCATAGATAAGATGCCATTTTGCAAAGCCATCAACAAAGGTACTCATGACACAGTCTTGAGGGGACCATAGTATTGGTCCATGATAAAAACAAAATAAAACAAAACAACCAGAAATCCATCATGTGGATTGAGGTTGTAAGTTTTTCTCTCAATGGCAGACTCGCAGATCTGTCTACCAAGGCAGCCGATCTCTTCCTTGACCTCTCTTTGGAGGGGCACCCAAATATGCCACTTTGAAATCTATATGCCTCTTTGGCATGTAGATTATTTTGAGCTAAAGGCCATTGAGAAGCAGAAGATGAAAAAAAAAAAAAAGAAGCAGAAGATGTAAGAAAAGCTCTAAAGACAGGGCATAAGATTTCCTTTTACAAAGGAAATGTATATTTATAAAGGAAATTTCCACCTGTAGAGAGGTCTCCCACTCCGTACCAGGAACAGGAGGACTCTTGACAATTGTCATCAGTGAAGAAGGCAGGATTCAATCTGCAAAGCAAACCTCACTAAAGAACTCCTATTTGTGATATTTTCCCTGGTCACCTTCCCTTAATTTGCCTCCCCCTCCCAAAAGCCTCAAACTGCTTTATCTTTATTTTAGCCTCAAATGATATATAAACCCAAGTGCTAGCTGCTCCTTTGGCTCGCTCACTGCCAGGTGCTCCCATGTATAATGTGATTTGCATGTCGCTAAACTTCCATTCATTTTTTTTCTTGTTACTCTGTCTTTGGCCAGATTAATTTACAGGGTTCAGCTGGATAGCCTGAGATGGTGTTAAAAAGGAACAACAGGCTCCAAGTGGAGTCACTTGTGCTAAACTCGTATCACCTAACCTAACTGTGGTTTCAAACTTCCCCAGGAATGTAATCTTTAACCAGTCAGCCTGGAATGTCCTGGTTGGCACTAGGGAGATAATCCCCCTGAGAGCCCCTTTCATCCCCCAAAGGGAGGTGACTTGCCCAAAACAAAGCTCCCTCCCCCCCCTTTTTTTTTGAAGATTTTATTTATTCATGAGAGACACACAGAGAGAGGAAGAGACATAGGCAGAGGGAGAAGCAGGCTCCATGCTGGGAGCCTGATGCAAGGCTTGATCCCAGGACTTGGGATCATGTCCTGAGCCGAAGGCAGAGGCAGACGTTCCACCACCGAGCCTCCCAGGTGCCCCAGCAAACTTGTTTTTAAAGTTTATGTCACTTTCTGTCTGCCTTTAAAAACCTTTCCTTTTCTGCAGCCCTTTGGAGCTCCTCTTTGCTAGATGAGGTGTTGCCCGCTTTATGAACTACTGAATAAAGCCAATTAGATCTTTGAATTGACGCAGCTGAATTTTGTCTTTTAACATATCTGGTGGCAGTGGTGGGATCTAAAGTGAGCTTCTTCTGATGGCATTTGGGGACAAGAAACACTGGCACGGTACCCTGTGAAGACTTTGAGTTTTCCTTGCAAATCATTGTTCTGTAGGTAAATTCCTCTTGATTCTGAGTGAAACGGTGCCCCATAGGGTTAATGAGATTGAAACTAGCAGAAACTTTAAAGCGTGTTTTTCAGAGAACCGATTCCCCGCTAATTGGCTAAGGTGTCTTTTCCAGAGCCCACTAACAAGTCCACTCGCTGTCTCTGCAGAAACCTGGACTCACGGTCAACTGAGAGGGTTCCAGCCTGTGCACAAGCAAGGTTCTGCATTCCTTCCCCAAGATAACAAGATAACGAGCCCAAGATCCCATCCAGTTTACACCGGCTCTCCCGGCATTGCCTGTAGGCCCTTCTCCTCGTCCTAAGATAACCTCCTGACGTCAGGGGCTGAAGTTTGCTCTGATGGTAAGTCTCCACCTCGAAGTGAAGTGAACATGGGACGTATGGTACATATATGTTTGCTCCACGCGCATGCTCCAGCTTTCCTCATGAGTAGTCATAATTTCCCCAACCCTTTTCACCAATATGTTTGTAATCTCAACCCCTATGGTTATTAAAAAAAAAAATCTTGTTCTCTCTCTTTAAAAAAAAATTTGTGTATTTATTTATGTATGTATGTATTTATTTGAGAGAGAGAGAGAAAATGCAAAGTGGAGGACGGGCAGAGGGAGAGAGAAAGAGAAGCAGACTCCCCACTGAGCAGGGATCCTGATCCCAGGCAGATGCTTAACTAACTCAGCCACCCAGGTGACCCTATAAAAAACTCGTTCTCTCCCCCTTTGGGGAAGGGGATTTGAGACTTGCCCTCCCATCACCTCGTCTCCTGGTTTGGCTGCATCTCCAGTTCCTCGCTGCATCCTGGATGTCTCAGTGACTGGCTTTGCTGTGCTTGGGCAGACGGACTTGGGTCTGGTTATGTGAGCTCCACTCTCCTTGGGTCAACCTCCCAATCTAACTGGCTTCCCAGTACAGGACAGGTCGGCTTGCGCTGGCAGAGAGCTCTGCTAGAGCCCAAACCCTTTCCCTTTATTTCAGACCACAATTCTCTATTAATTAGCGATCCTGTCCCAAGATCCACATGGCAGCGGTTGGTGGCAGCTCTGTTATCCATTCCCTGGGGTTTGCGGGTTCAGCCTTTGCCTAGTTCAAGATCCCTTGAACTGCTTAGCGATGCACACAGGCCCTCGTTTGCCAGGACGTAGTAGTACCCCTCGGTTATTACAGGTATATTAAGGTGTGTGTTGTTTGGCTTGTTTTGTGTAAATAAAGGCTAATCGCTAACATGAACCTCAGAAGTCAAAAAGGCACAAAAATTGGGCATGGCTCAAGCATTTAGGAGATGTTAGAGCACTCACCACCCAAGACTCTTGTGCTAGGGTAAATGGTCACAGAAGGGGTGACCTTGGTCCCCTGCCGGCCTTAAGGAACTTCTGTGCCACCAGGTACACCATAAAACATCACACTCCTCAACCTGGTGGCACATTCCTTTTAGGTACTAGCTTGGCTCTAAGAAACCCTAAGTTTGGGACTCCTGGGTGGCTCAGTGGTTGAGCATCTGCCTTTGGCTCAGGGCGTGATCCCGGGGTCCTGAGATCGGAAGCTTCTCCTTCCACCTGTGTCCCTGCCTCTCTCTGTGTCTCTCATGAATAAATAAATAAAGTCTTAAAAAAAAAAAAGAAACTCTAAGGTTTAGCTGAAACAAATATAATAATCAACATGGGATCCTTAAACTCTAAAGAGTTAAGTACACCACCTTGTGGCCCACCTGCTTATTTTATGTCTAAGAACTGTGGTCTCAGAAGCTATAAATATCAAATACAAAAATGGCACAATCATACCAAGCTTGTTTGTGTCCTGAGAACTTGGCTTGGTGACTTAGGGGCCCCAAAATAAGGTGCAACGGAAATGTGGGTTACACCTCATTTGTGGCTGGGGTCTTCCCAACCTGCTGCCAGGCCCTCACAGGAATTACAACCTAGGATGACAGTGGCCATTAGCAAGTGCTGTGGCCCATGTTTATTTATTTATTTATTGAAGATTTTATTTATTTATTCATGAAAGACACAAAAAGAGAGAGAGGCAGAGGGAGAAGCAGGCTCCAATGCAGGGAGCCTGATGTGGGACTTGATCCTGGGACTCCAGGATCACGCCCTGGGCCAAAGGCAGGCACCAAACCACTAAGCCACCCGGGCATCCTGACAGTGGCCATTAGGAGGAACATTCCAATTAGGTAAGATCATTCTGGAAGTGGACTTAAAAGCAAGGCTTCCAAATCAAACAGAACTGGACTACATATCTTAGTGGGTATGCCCAGAGGGAGCCTGCTTCTCCCTCTGCCTGTGTCTCTGCCTCTGTCTGTGTCTCTCATGAATAAATAAATAAAATCTTAAAAAAAAGAGAGAGAGAAAGGTTTGCTAACGAAAGCTTGGAGATGTACCAGGTACCTAAAAACAAAGAACAAGGGACACCCGGGTTGGCACAGTTGGTTAAGCAACTGACTCTTGATATTGGCTCAGATTGTGATCTCAGGGTCGTGGGATCGAGCCCTGTGGTGGGCTCTGCGCTCAGTGAGGAGTCTTCTCTCTCTCTAATAAATAAGTAAATCTAAAAAACCCACCCCGCATAAAACAATAAAACCCACATAACTCTTACTGCTTCCCCTCTATCCTCCTTTGAGCATTCATTCTAGTAACCTCCTGGGCAAACTGCCTTTACTTAACAGTAAGCAAAAGTCGGCCAAGTTAATACAGATCCCTATCACGTCTACCCTCAAAGTGAGACAGAGAAACTGAAGGGACCCCATGAAAATAAGCCAATTTTTCCTTTGCTTCTTTCCCTGCTTTTGTTTTTTCTCTCTCTCTCTCTTTTAAGATTTTATTTATTTATTCATGAGAGACACAGAGAGAGGCAGAGACATAGGCAGAGGGAGAAGCAGGCTCCCTGCAGGGAGCCCAATGCAGGGCTGGATCCCAGGACCCCAGGATCATGACCTGAGCCAAAGGCAGACGCTCAACCACTGAGCCACCCAGGCGTCCCTCCTGCTTCTGTTCTCGCCTGGACTTGCACCCCCACCATACACAGGCCTTAATGTGTGTCCTCCTTGTAAAGGTCAAGGAGTTCATGATTTCTTGAGAATCTTCTAGCACAATAACTAACAAATAATGACCCGGCTGGGTCATGATGAACATTCCCCAAGACCCCTGACTCCAAACACCTTGATGCCAAGACCCCTGGCTCCAGGCACAAGTGATTTATGGGGGCCACCTGAGCAGTCCTTGTTTGGCCAGTTCCTGGATGCCAGAGAGGACACAAGCCAGACCACTGTCCTCAATAAAACCTCCAAACCCCCAAGCAAAGACTCATTTTTTCCCTTTTTTTTTTTTTTAATTAAATATTTTATGAGAGACACAGAGAGAGAGGCAGAGATACAGGCAGAGGGAGAAGAAGCAGGCTCCATGCAGGGAGCCCGATGTGGGACTCAACCCCTGGACCCTGGGATCATGCCCTAGGCCAGAGGCAGGCTCTAAACCACTGAGCCACCCAGGGATCCCCTCTTCTTTTCCTTTGTGAGTCTCCCAGACGTTCGTCTCTATCTGTTCTCTGTCTATCCTCGATAAACTCTGCTCTCAGGTCCTGCTAGCTTGCATTTAATTTCCCACCTGCATGAAGCCAAGGACCCTCTGGGCTGGGCCTGTGGGACCCCATCTGGGGCCTCGGGCTGGCCCTGCCTGCATTGAAAGGAGGGGCCCTCCCAAAGATGACAGGACTCCGAGGAATTTTTCTGATAAGCTGCTATGTTGTTCTCTTATTAAACAGCCAAAGGAAGACTGAAATTACAATGAAAAACCTTGCCAAATGCTGGTAACTAGCAGAGCTGCAGATGGGATCCTGGAAAGTCTGGCAAAAGCCAGTGAAGGGTGAGAATCGGTGCCAGAGTCAGCCCTCCTGGATCTCGGTCTACAGTAGGAGGGAGACAGAGGAAAAGAAAATCTCTTCTGCACCCGCTTTGGGAGCGCCTCCAGAGCCCAAGGAGTTGTTATATACCGCCAGAAATATTTACCGTTTGACCCAGCTAAAAACTATAAAGTAGCTCTGTGGTCAGAAATGGCCCAAACTTGTGGGGCCTGATGATATATTTTTGAAGGCCTTTCCCTCCAAGCTAAAATAAAATTCTGTACCCAGAAGGAAAGTAAAACCTTGTTTTGTTTTGAAGATTTTATTTATTTATTCATGAGAGACACACAGAGAGAGGCGGAGACACAGGCAGAGGGAGAAGCAGGCTCCGGGACTCGATCCCAGGACCCCGGGATCATGCCCTGAGTCAAAGGCAGATAGATGCTCAGTCACCGGGCCACCCAGGCACCCTGAAAATAAAAATCTTCTAAAGAAGCCCTTATATAAAGACAACCTATGGCATCACCTTACATTGCAAATCCAACTCGTTGAGTAACAGAGAGCAGGTGTCCTGAGCCTACAAATCTCTGTGAAACTAGAAATTCAGTTCTAGAGGAAGTTCAGAGTTCAGTTCCTTTTTTTTTTTTTAAATTCTAATTCCAAAACCTCCCCTATTTATCTTAAAAGGCTTGTAACTTGCACTCTTCCCTATGCCTTTGAGATACAAATGTCAAAGTGGGACTTCAGGGAAATAATCATGATCAGAAGGAAAGCAAAAGGCAGAAGGTCATTTGGAACCTTCGCTTATGGGAAATCTTCAGTGTGTGGAGGCTCTAAGGTCTCTCTCCGTTTGCGTTTGTGTATTTGTGTCTATATACACGTATGTGAAAAAAATATATATATACACGTATGTGTGTGTTGTGGCTGTGTGGTACCTTCCACCTCCGGGTGGTATTGCCAAGGTTAATTCGTAAAAGACCTCTATTTAACTGGCTTGAAGAAAATCAAACACTTACGTGACTTAAGGATTCATAAAAATTCTGAAAAATACAGTAGAAGCTGACCCAACTACTTTTCAGGTCCATTGATCTGGGATAGCCTTCGTCAAATAAAATCTAGTTAAAGTTTGGTTTCATTAGAATGGTCATATTAGGGTGCCTGGGTGACTCAGTCAAGCATCTGTCACGGTCCCAGGGTGCGGGATCGAGTCCCGAATTGGGCTCCTTGCTCTGCCTAGACGCTGCTTCTCCCTCTCTCTCTACCTGCCACTCCCCCTGCTTGTCCTCTCTCTCTCTCTCTCATTCTCTTTCTGTGTCAATTAAATAAATAAAATCTTTTAAAAAATAAATAAAATAAAATGGGCATTTTAATTGTCTTCAGAATTACCAGCATTAGATATGACATCTAAAGCCTCATAAAGCTTTTGTTTTTAGGTTTTCAGTAATCTCTACACCCAGCGTGGGTTTCACTCTAGAGCCCGAGATCAAGTGTCTCATGCTCCTCTGACTGAGCCGGCCAGGTGCCCCTCTCAAAGTTTTTGTGGGTGGTCTAAACATAATTGTAGTGTCTCTCCTGATCAGATGGGAGCCCCCAAAATGTGGGTTGACCCAATCAGGTGTAGGGGGGGTCGGTGGTGTGGACAGCAGAACAAAGGAGATAGAGGTTTACTGAATACACCATAAAGGGGTGGCGAGCAGGACAGCAGAGGACAGACCACCTGCAAGGAGGCAGCAGGTGGGGGCTGTATTTAAAGCCAGAAGGTGAAGAGGAATGGGGACCCATGGAATTTCCCCTTCTTGGGTATCTGTGCCTCGTTATACACAGCTCATTGGTCAGTTAGCGCCTGTGGATATTTTGAGGTGGGCCGCCTGCTGGGCCTGTCTGTATTGAGCCAGGGGGTTGCTGTGGGCCCTTTGGCCTGCATCCAGTTTCCATTGCTCACGCCTGTTGTTTCAAGGCAGCTTCTACAATAATTGTTAAGAACAAGTAAATTAAACAGATGTAAGTAGAATAAAGTTTTTAGGGAAACGTCTTCAACAGTTTTCCTGACCCTTTTTGGTAACCTGAAGCCTTAACATTCTGCTAAGTGATGAGTTAAGTTAAACTCATTGAGTATCTAGATCAATTCAATTCATGAATCATTGAATAGAGCCAATTAAGCCTTCAAATTTACTCAGTTGAATTTTTTTTTTTTTTTTTTAAGATTCTATCCATCCATTCATGAGAGACACAGAGAGAGAGGCAGAGACACAGGCAGAGGGAGAACCAGGCTCCCTGCAGGGAACCCAATGCGGGACTCAATCCCAGGACCCGGGGCCACCACCTGAGCCAAAGGCAGACACTCAATCACTGAACCACCCAGGTGCCCCTGAATTTTGTTTCTTGACAATGGGTAGAGGAAAAGATTTTTTTCCTTTCCCTGTACTTCGCCAGGTTACTGGGCAAGGAGGATGCTTTCCATTCCACTCCCCAGGAGGGAGAGGCGGAGGAAGAAGAGCTCAGGCTTGTCTGGTCCCTTCGTGAGCCCTCCAGGACGAGGGGAAATGGTTCCTTGGAGCCCCTCCATGCGCCTCTAATCCTGCCAGAGAGAAGCTTACATTTCAGAGAAGAGGTTCAACCCCGGGGTGTGGGAAGCCCGCTGTGACCACCTGCCGAAGCCTCACCATCGGCCAACCTCCCGGTCTCTGCCTGTGTCTGCTTCTCAGATAGCTCCGACCTCGGCCAAGGGGAGTAGGGGGGCCAGTAGATTAGATCTGCTACTCTGTAGCCAGACTGCCTTGGGTTCAAGGTCAGCCTTGCCCTGTGACTAGTGGAATGGCCAACTACTCATGCAACCTCAGTTTCCCTTCATGTGAAATGGGGGTGTGATGAGCATTTCATTGATCTAAGGGATTGGGCTGGGTGTTAAAATAGATGGGGTGTCATGGTTAAATCAGCTGTGTTTTTTTCTAAGATGCCTCTCACGAACAGGGCATCTTAGAGTTGATGAAGCAGCACATAGAAAGGCTCAGAAGAGTGTCTGTAGCCCAGAAAGTGCCAGGCAAGTGTTAATTGGCATTGTTACTAGTAGCTGCTCCTGAGGGCATCCCCCTCACTCTCCAGGGAGGTCCCTCGGGAAGACACAGGTTCTCTCTCTGTCTCGAAGCCCAGCTCTGTCTGCCTGCCCCTCTCCCTTCCTCCTGCCCGACTCAGACAAGGAGGCGTGTTGCGCTGGTGTAGGCAGCCTTCCGGCGACGTGAGGCTGAAGCTGAGACCGAGAGACCGCAGAGCAGGGAAAGGAAAACCTGTGATACCAACACGTCTCCGAGCATCAGACAGACCAACAAATCTCAGTATGTTTCCTGTTAACTTGCAACCCAGAGCATCCTTATTTGGAGTTTGTGTTTGCGCGTGAGTGTGCGCATGTGCATGTGTAAATGTTCTCCCAAAAATACTGGTGAGTTTCTGAGAGCTCTGATCACGGTGCTTTTTTGGCCTCTTGCCTATTCCTGAGCCCCTCGGTGGGTACTCTCTGCGACAGCTCTCTTTCCCCACCTCGTGCTGCAGACCTCTGGGGAGCCCAGCCCGGTCCTCTGATTGATGGGTGACTCCGAGACGTTGCTGTCCAAAGATGTCCAAAGGCACCCCCAACTCCCCAACACTATTGACACGACATCAAACGCTTGTGTCTCCAACCCTCGGGGGCTCGGGCCTTGCTGCATCCCTTCAGGTACCAGCCCAATCATCCTTGTCCTTTCTACATCTCTGGGCAAGTTTTCCACCCTTGACCAACCAATCTCAAAGTCATGACTTATTTCTTCCCAGGACATCATATCCCAAAAGGGAGAGCACGCTACAGAGATTTTAAGTCGCACCAACACGAACCTTTTTATGTAAAGAGCCACGTGTTTTCCTTGAAAGAATGGTAAAGGGCACCTGGGGGGCTCAGTTGTTAAACCTCAGACTCTTGATTTCAGCTCAGGTCTTGATCTCAGGATTGTGAGTTCAAACCCTGCATTGGGCTCCATGCTGGGTGTGGAGCCTGTAAAGAAAGAAAGAAAGAAAGAAAGAAAGAAAGAAAGAAAGAAAGAAAGAAAAAGAAAGAAAGAAAGAAAAAATGACTTTGGTTTTCCCTTTAGAGTAGGGATACAAAGTTACCTCTTAAACAAAATTAAGTCTAAATTGATATAAAGAAAAATATTCGATAAATAATGGTTACAGTAGACCCTCAACATGGCTAAAATACTCAAGTGGTACATGGGCAGGTGAGGTTTGGGAAACACGGCCTCAGAGAAACTAGCTTTTTCCAGGTGATAGACCCAGATTGTATGGTTTGGGCATGAGAGTCACCTTTCATTTCTCTTGGGTCTTCTCTTTATATGCATGGGTGCCCAGCACCTAGGTGGCCAAAGCGAGGGCTGGTGGTTGTCACCAAGCGGCTGTACCTTTGTTAGAAGACCAGAGAGATTCTATCTCATAATTTAAAGCTGAAACTTCTAGGAGACTTCTGCTGAAATAGCACCTGTAGGTAATGCCCACATCCATGTTTCTTGATGCCCATGGAGGGGTGCGGGTGGGAGCTAAGGAGTATTGGATTAAGCTGCAGAATGGGAAAGATGTGGGCTCATTTCCAGGCCTTACCACTTCCTAAATATGTGATAGCGACAAACTACCCAATCTCCCTGACCTCAGTTTCCTCATCTGTAAAATAGAAATGACTAATAGTGAAAACTACTTTATATTCTGTGGGAACTAGGAGGCACCTGGGTGGCTCTGTCGGTTGAGCAGCGGATCTCTGGTTTCGGTTCAGGTCATGATCTCAGGGTCATGGGCTCCATGAGTCTGCCTGAGATTCCCTCCCTCTCCCTCTGCCCCTCCCCCTGCTCACGCACATGCTCTCTTCCTTAAATAATAAATAAAATCTTTTTAAAAAAAAAAGAAGATGCTTTGAGTGCTTGAAGCTAATTAGCTACAGATGGAACGACAAATTTAATGACCCCCTGAGGAAAGAATCAGACAAATTAGAATGTGGGACCTTATAAAGAACAGCTATTCTGGACTTGAAAAAGCCAGTATCATAGAAATAAAAGTATGGGCATATGGGAGACTATTCCAAACTAAAAGGGACTAAAGGCATGTGACAATCAAATGCCTCCCAAGAATTTTTTTTCAAAATTTTATTTATTTTTTATTCATGAGAAACACACAGAGAGAGGAAGAGACACAGGCAGAGGGAGAAGCAGGCTCCTTGCAGGAAGCCTGATGTGGGACTCAATCCCAGGACCCCGGGATCACAACCCGAGCCAAAGGCAGATGCTCAACCACTGAGCCACCCAGGCGCCCCAAGAATGACCTGATTCTTATCTGATATGTGCCTGAGTATTTAGGATGAATCGTCATCATGTCTACAGCTTACTCCCAAATGATTCAGAAAAAAATAAGGACAAGGCAAACATAGCAAATCATTAACAGTTATTAAATCTGGACAGAGGTAATGGGTGGGGTTTATTATACTACTCTAACCACTTTTCTGTAGGTTTGAAACTTTTTAGTAAAAAAGAGGTTTTGGCAAACACAACACTCACAATGACAGAGGATTCCACTGACCAAAGGCAGGGCTGGAGCCCCCCAGGGGGGTTCGGGAGAGATAGAGGTTCTACTCCATGCTCAAAGTTACTGAAGATGGAGATAGAGTGTCCCTGAGCCAGTGGACGTGTCGCTCACTCCACAACCAAGCCCTTCTTCCTGGCTTAGAGGGCCCCAGTTTTATTCAGGTACAAGATCTGTGAGAAGAATGATGGGAGCACTTTGGGGGAGTTTATCCTGCTCAAAAGAACCTGTGAGACTACCTACACTCCTAGAGTTGGGAGGTCTGTGATTGAGAGAGGGCGTGATGAGGGGGATTCAGCACAATGCACTGGTCTATTTCTTGCCCTGGTTGCTGGTTATGTGAGTGTTTGCACTATGATAATTAATTTATGCTGTATGTTTATATAATTTTTTGGGTGTATATAACTCTGTGTGCGTGTGTATAAATGTTTTCTTTCTTCTTTGTGGCAGAAGTTGAATGAAGATATAATCATGCAAGAAGCACTGGAGGCCGTCTTAGGACAATGCAGTGACAAGGCCCAAGATGGCTGCCAACACGTTGAAGATGATGGAGGAAAAAAGTGGTCAGAGACGTCCCTTGCTGCCATCACTGAGCCACTACACTAACCCAGGTGTTATATGTCTCCTGGTTACCAGGAGGAATGAATGTCCTTATCTCCAAAGCCTCTTGGGATTGGGTTTCCTTTGACTATATCCCAAAGCATCTTGGGTATTGTGTTGGAGTCTCCAAGACCACCCTTGGATTTAGTAATTCACTAGAAGCACTCACTAGACCCAGAAGGTGTAATGCTCCCAGTTATGGTTTTATTACAGTGAAAGGGAAAGTGTTTATGGGGAGAAAACACAGAGGAAACCAGGCGCGAGCTTACAAAAGTCCCCTCCCAGGGGAGCTACACAGGACGCACTTAGCATTGTCCTCCAGCAATGACGGGTGACAACATGTGCAAAGTGTTGTCCACTAAGGATGCTTACTTGTGCTGAGGAGTCCAGGGTTTTTTTGTCATTTTTTTTTTTTTGAGTCCACAGTTTTTATTGGAGGTCAGCTATGGGGGCACACGGTCTTTGAAGACTGACCGAGTCCTGAAGCTCCAGAGGGAAGGACGTGTTCAACTGCAAATTACACTGTCCACACAAACTATCCAGACAAACAGGTACAGTGTGGTTTAACACCTCAAGTGTGCAAAACATTCTTATTACAACATTCAAAGAGCTCGATTGTCAGGTGTCCGCCAAGGGCCAATCACAAAAATAGGAGCTTCTTGGGAGTGCACCTCGGCCAGCGGCATTAACTGTTTTCTGCATAAGTATAATCATCATCCTCATTCTTTTGAGTAAATGGAGGTCCAGGGGGGTTAAGAAATGTGCTCAAAGCCACCCTAACAAATACCGGAGCTCTTAAGTCTTTGGCATGATGGCTTCAAGGGTCCCCTTTCAAGTTGGCTGTGCTTCTGGGGCCCACTCTCCAGACCAAAGGAAACATGAACGTGGGCTGGATTTGGCCCAAAGCCTGCATCCTTGGGATGCCTGGAGATGCCACTGAAATACTTATAAAGGAGTAAAAGGGGGTGAATCCTCAAAGGTAAAGGCAAGGAAGTTAGAGGAATTAGAGGAAGACCCCTACACAAAGGGGTAGAAATGTCAATGCATTTCCCAAAGAAGTTGGAACTCAACTTGTCTCAGGAGCAGTTGATTCTGGGACAGGAAGAGGGGCCCAGAAACTGCAGGAGGCACCGACACAGGAGGGCCCAGGGGGGCCTGGGGATAAGCGGAAGGGGAGCCAGAATCTGCTTAATTGGGAGGAGCTATTTTGTCAAGCAATACTTTTGGAATTGTAGTTATTTTCTTTCTTTCTTTCTTTCTTTCTTTCTTTCTTTCTTTCTTTCTTTCTTTCTTTCTTCGGTGCTCCACACTCAACATGGGGCTTGAACTCACGAACCTGAGATCAAGAGTCACATGCTCTTTCGACTGAGCCAACCAGGTGGCCCCTGGGATTGTGGTTGAGAATCATTTCTGGAGTGGCTACCTCTCCCCAAGGGGGTGTTTGGGAAACGGGGGGGGGGAGGTTTTGGTCGCAAGGGTTAGGGGAGCCACCAGTACTTCCTGGACAGGGGGCCAGGGCACCAGGATGCCAGATGTCCCATGAGGCTTCCCACAGTGCCCCAGATGGAAAGTCCAACACCACATCCCGTGAGATGCTGGTGGAGGTAAACAACCTGTTTATAATTACCCAAGTCCAGCACTGAGCTCCACTTACTCATAAACAAAGTTATAAATTTTCCGAGACTGCAAATACCGGTTGTAACAAGGGAAGTTTGTTCATTGTTCACCATTGGGTTCTTTGTATCGCCAATACAGTGTGCTGTGTCTGTCTTGTTTGTGGTAGTCCAGAGAGCATTCGGGAAGATTCCGCCCCTAGCACACACCCCCAACCCCATCATTATGTCTTGCAGCTTAATCAGGCCCGAGTCTTTCATTATTGTATTACAAATTACTTTCCTCTTATTCTTTCTTTATATTACAATGAGGGCATTATCTTGATTTGAAAAAATGTGTTTGTATGTGGGTAGGTTATATTATCCATAAATTTTATTTCAGGGTAGTAAAAGGAGCATTTAAAAATATTATAACATTAGTTTATGGTGATAAAAATCAGAACAGCAGTTACCCTGGGGAGTGGGTGGTGGGTGGTGAGAGGTTTGACTGTGAAGAGGCACAAAGGAACTTTCTGGAACGATGAAAATGTTCTTTACCTTGATTGCGGTGGTAAACAATTGCCCAAAATCATCAAACTGCACACGCAAAGTGGGCTTGTTGCAGTGTAATTGTAATGTAAATTATACCTCCCTGAAGTTGAATAAAACATACACTTTTAAATATCTGTGCAGAAAAATTTTTAAATATATATTTGTTACAGAAAGGAGGCATTGGATCTGCTAAGGCCTTGAAATGAAAGATTAAGTGGATTTGCATGGGAATCTGAAAACAGAAACAAAACCGTAGCAAACAGACCATTGGAGCCGATGCTACTTTGCAAATCTTGCACAAGTTATGCAAAACTTTCAACTAAATAATAAATACGCATGGGACGCGGTGGCTCAGTGGTTGGGCGTCTGCCTTCAGCTCAGGGCATGATCCCTGGTCCTGGATCGAGCCCTGCATCGGGCTCCCTGCAGGGAGCCTGCTTCTCCCTCTGCCTCTCTTTCTCTCTGTGTCTCTCATGAACAAAATAAAATAAAATAAAATAAAATTAAATTAAATTAAATTAAATTAAATAATAAATATGCAAATGTGTGTGCATGCTGGGTTATGATGTGGATACATTTCTGATTCTGTACTGTAGTCGAAAAACTTCGAAAACCACACCCTAAAATAGGAATTGCCAGATGTTCGGGGTGCCTGGGTGGCTCAGTCGGTTAGGCATCTGCCTACAGATCAGGTCATGATCTCAGGGTCCTGGGATCGAGCCCTGAGCTGCTCCCTGCTCAGTTCCCTCCCTCTTCCTTTGCCCACAGCTCCTCTTACTCACTGTCTCTCTCTCTCTGTCATCAAATAAATTAAAAAAAAAAAAAAAAAAAGGAATTGCGAGACTTTCAAAGTGATCATTCAAGTTTCGCCACAATCCGGACTCAAGGTAAAGTTTTCGCTGACAGTGGTGGAAGTCTCCTCTCATCGTTTCCTTGATAATTTTTGATTCTTCTACAGCAACCTCATCAGATGTGATTAGATCACCCTGGCTTTACCTGAGAAGCTTGCCAGTCAGGAGCTTGTGTTTGCAAGAAGATTGGATGTAGTAGCATTTCTTCTAGAAATGGAAATCACAGGCAAGGGAGAGAGAAGGGGGTGGGGTAAGAAATCCAAATCTTTGAGATTTGGAAATCTCAAAATCCACATTAAGAAATCCAAAATCCAAATTAATGTCTAAATTTGATCGATCTAGAATTAACGCTCACAAAATGAGAAAGGTGTAAATTGTATCACCCACAAAGAACTGATTTTTCTGCTATGTATATAGATTTCCCACAAATCAGTAAGAAATGGAACAATCCCGTAGGGAAAAAAGGTACACAGAGCCTATGAACAGATAGTTCCTAGAAAAAGAAACTGAAATAGCTCTTAAATATATAAGAAGGTGTAAAATGTGATTTGAAGTAAAATAAATGCACGGTAAAATAACCCTGAGGGGTGCCTGGCTGGCTCAGTCAGAAGGGCGTGTGGCTCTTGATCTTGAGGTTGTGAGTTCGAGCCCCACACTGAGTGTAGAGATTGCTTAAATAAACAAACTTAAAAATAGTAACAGGGGCACCTGGATGGCTCAGTGGTTGAGCGCCTGCCTTCCGCTCAGGGTGTGATCCCCAGGTCCCGGGATCGAGTCCTGCATCCGGTTCTCCGCAGAGAACCTGCTTCCCCCTCTGCCTATGTCTCTCCCCCCCTCTCTCATGAATAAATAAATAAAATCTTAAAAAAAAAAAGTAACAGTGAGATACCATTTTTTTAAAGCAGGCTCCCTGCCGGCACAAGACTTGAACTCATGACCTTGAGATCAAGACCTGAACTCAGATCAAAACTGTATTGCCTAACTGACTGAGCCACACAGGAGCCCCACCATTTTTTAATAAAGCAAGTTGGTAAAGCACAAAAAGACTGGCAATGCCTTGTATTGGGCAAGACCCCCAGGGAAAGGGCACACATCGCTGCTGGGAGTGTCAACTGATACAACCTCTATGGCGGACAGTTTGTGACATCTGTCAGATTTAGAAATGCACCTACTCTCTAACCCAGAAATTTGTGTGTGGGGGAACAGCACAGGCACAGAGTACAAAAAGATGTGTGTACAAGGTTCTTCATGGCAGTACTGCTTGAAATAGCCAAAGATAGGGGACAACCTAAATATCCCTCAGAGGGGATTGTTGAACTAAGTCATGGTCCTCCCAACATAGCATAATGTGCGGCCGTGACACAAGGATCCTTCAATCATAGTCACCAGTGACCTCCACATTGCTACATTCAAAGTTTAATTACTTCAATATCCTTGGTCTACCGGGAGTATTTAACTTGGCTAAGGGTTGCATCCTTCCTTTGTCCTCTGGCTTCCAGAACACCATGTCTGTTGACTATTCCTTCTCAGTCTTTCAAGGCTGGGTCCTTAGTCTTTATCTCTTCCCATTGGGGTTCCCAGCCAGTTTTAAATGCCATTAATATGCTGTTGGTTCCCAAATGTCTCTCTCTGGCCCAATCTCGTCTTGAACTCTAGACCCCTTATCCAACTGCCTGTTTGACACCTCCATTTTGATGACTAAGGGTTATCTCCATATGAACACACAGAAAACCAAATTCCTGATTTCCTAGTCTGTATCTTCTCTGTCTTCCCTATCTCATCAAAAGGCAACTCATCCTTGCAGTTGCTCAAGGCAAAGTCTTGGAGTTGTCCTTGATTCTTCTGTCTCTCTCATCCTCTTTCCCACGTGATGTCAATTTCTGTTAGTTCTACCTTCAAAAATCTATCCAAAACATGTTCACCTCTCACCAGTCCCATGCTACCCCCATATTTGGTCTGGTCCACCCTCATCTCCAGCCTGGACCATCTCATTGGTCCCGCTGCTTCTATTCCCCCTCCTGGTGTCCACCAGAATTGATTAAAATAGACCCTAGGATCTCTCACTGTGAAATTTCAGAGCTCTGGGGACACACAATGTTTTACTAAGCTTAGGAAAGGGAAGGTCATCAACCGCCGTCACCAATAGCAAAAACAAAGGATCAAGAGACAGAATGGTTTTAAACATCTCAAGCACAATACCGACTTTTCCTTGCCTTCTGATGGGGTCACGTCCTGATGAACTTATTGTAAGTTGAAAGTACTGTTAAGTCAAACGTGCATTTAATACACCCAATCTGCTGAACATCATTGCTTGGCCGAGCCAACGTTAAACATGCTCAGTACACTTATGTTAGCCTACAGTTGGGTAAAATCAACTAACACAAAGCCTATTTTACAATCAAGTGTTGAACATTTCCTGTTATTTACTTATTTATAATTTTTTAAAGATTTTATTTATTCATGAGAGACACACACACACACACACACAGAGAGAGAGGCAGAGACACAGAGGGAGAAGCAGGCTCCATGCAGGGAGCCCAACGCAGGACTCGATCCACCTGGGCTGCCCAACTTATTTATAATTTAATTTATGTTTTAAAATAAACTCTACTCCCAACATGGGGTTTGAACTCATCACTCCAAGATCAAGAGCCACTTGCTTTACTGAGACAGGCAGGCGCCCCTCATGTAATTTATTGCATGCTGTGCTAAAAGTGAGAAGCAGAATAGTTGGACAGCCCCGGTGGTGCAGCGGTTTAGCGCCGCCTGCAGCCCAGGGCATAATCCTGGAGACCCTGGATCGAGTCCCACGTCAGGCTCTCTGCGTGGAGCCTGCTTCTCCCTCTGCCTGTGTCTCTGCCTCTCTCTCTCTCTCTCATGAATAAATAAATAAAATCTTAAAAAAAAAAAAAAGCAGAATGGTTGTAAGTGTACCTGTTGTTTACCCTCATGATCACAGGGCTGATCACAACTGCAGTTTGCTGCCAATTCCCAGCATCCTGAGAGGGTAACATACTGCATATCACTAGCCTGGGAACAGATCAAAAAGTTAAAAATTTGAAATGTAGTTTCTACTGAACGGGCATTGCTTTTGCACTTTTGTAAAGTCAAAAAATTGTGAGTTGAATCATTGTAAGTTGGATTGTCTGTACTGCCAACCAGAGGACAAAGGAGCGATGCTTTCAAATGCCCGAAGGAAACTACTTTCTGTTCCTGAATTCTATAGCCAGCCAAACTATCAATTAAGCAAGAGGGGAAGTTGAAGACATTTTCTGAATGACAAGCTTTTAAAAATTCACCTCCTGAGGAACCTTCCTCAAAAAGCTAGAGGATGTGCTCCACCAAAAATGAAAGCATCACTAAAAAAGAGGAAAAGGGGCACCCTTTGCTCAGTGGTTGAGCATCTGCCTTCAGCTTAGGGCATGACCTGGGATCCTGGGATCGAGTTCCCCATCAGGCTCCCTGCAGGAAGCCTGCTTCTCCCTCTGCCTATGTCTCTGCCTCTCTCTGTGTCTGTCATGAATAAATAAATACATACAATCTTAATAAAATAAAATAAAATAATAAAATAAAGTAAAATAAAGGAAGAATGGGGATCCAAGACACAAGGGCCCCTCACAGGAGAGAAGTGAGGGGAACCCTAAGGATGATAGAAGCCCCAGCATGGTAGCTGGGTATCAAGGTTAGAGGTCAACTAGCAGGTCCAAGCAGGACCATGTGACTCAAGGGACACTCATGTTGAGGACTGTCATCCCCAACATGCCAGCTGCCACTGTACTGTTTTGTTTTGTTTTGATTTTTAACCTGAGGAGAAAAATGGCTGGTAGACGTGAGCCACATTCTTGTCTGTATTTGACTTGTCTTGGCCATGACCCAGGCTCTGCTCTCCCTCCAGTGGCTGCTGATTCCCCCAAGGGGCTCATTTCTCCCCTAGTAAATGTGCTGCTTGGTTCTCACTCATGAGAGCTGTGGAAGGCTGGGGGTTTTCTCAAAAGTGGAAAATGCAGGGCTGACCACATTCCTGCTGGCTGTGTGGGACGCATCCCACATGCCAGCCCTGACAGTTGAGTTCATTTATGGTTAGCCTTGTGCTTTCTAGCATTCATTCAGGCCCTCCTCCACGGAACTCTCCAGAAGGGGTTTGTGTAGAATCTCAAGGAAGCTGACACCAGATTGTGACCTGGATATGGTCCAGCTCATCCTCTTCCAAGGACTTCCACTCAAGAGTGGCTGGTCTGCTCTTTCTTTCCACAGGTGGATGGCTCTTTCTCTTCACACTTTTTTCACCCCTGCAAAAAGTTTTCTTGTATCTACTTGGGCCAGAGCTACACACTGGCTGCAGGAGGAAGCTCAGGCATGAGCCCTGGCACCAGGGAGATGGATGCCAGACGGGCCCCTCAAAGGCCCCTGGGCTCCTGAGTTTCCTAGTCAAGTTGCCTTCTCTTATCACTTTTTAAAAACTCAACCATAATAGTGGATAAATAGATATTATTATATATTAGGATCCCAGTTACCATGAGAAAGGTGTTTGTGCTATGACAAGAAAAACGCAGAGTTTGTAGTCTAGCTGATAATACTGTACTGACGTAAATTTCTTAGTTTTTTTTTTTTTCGTACCAAGGTTTTATAAGATGCTAACATTAGAGGAAACTGGGCAAGAGGCATACTGGAGCACTTTGTACTACTTTTGCAACTTTTCTGTCAATCTAAAATGATTCTAAAATAAAAAGTCTAAAAAGAAATGTCACAAGATACCTGGTTGGCTCAGGCCCACAGAGCATGAGACTCTTGATCTTGGGGTTGTGAGTTCAAGCCCCACGTTGGTGTTAGAGCTTACTTTAAGAAAAATAAATGGATAAATAAATTTAAAAAATAAAAAGAAATGTCAACCATCATGATGTTGGAGGAATCTTGCATAGGTGATAAACTATAATAAAGAAAAGAAAAGGAAAAATTAACACAGAGGACATGGTAATGTTTACAGGGGACTTGGGTGCTAAGGCAATGAAAATTATCTGGTTCCTTACTCAGGTAATGGGTTTGCAGGCTTTTTTCTTTCTTTCTTTTTTTTAAAGATTTTATTTATTTATTTGACAGAGAGAGAGAGCACAAGCAGGAGGAGTGGCAGGTGGAGGGAGAGGGAGAAGCAGGCTCCCTGCTGAGCAAGGAGCCTGATGCAGAGCTTGATCCCAGGTCCCCAGGGGTCACGACCCAAGCCCAAGGCAGACGCTCAACCGACTGAGCCACCCAGGCACTCCAAGATTTTATTTATTTGAGAGATTGAGAGAGAGAATGAGAGCACAAGTAGGGGTGTAGGGGCAGCAGGAGAGGGAAAAGCAGACTCCCTGTGACTGGGGCTCAATCCGAGGACCCCAGGATCACAATCTGAGCTAAAGGCAGACATCAGCCAGCTGAGCTTTCCAGGAACCCTGAGTTTACAGGCTTTTAAACTGTTATTCTTGGGGATCCCTGGGTGGCTCAGCAGTTTAGTGCCTGCCTTTGGCCCAGGGCACGATCCTGGAGTCCCGGGATCGAGTCCTGCGTCGGGCTCCCGGCACGGAGCCTGCTTTGCCCTCCTCCTGTGTCTCTGCCTCTCTCTCTCTCTATGTCTATCATGAATGAATGAATGAATGAATAAATAAATAAATAAATAAATCTTAAAAAAAAATAAACTGTTATTCTTTAAGCTGTGCATAAGGGTTTTATACTCTGTGCTATGATGTATGAAACAAAATACAACATTTAAGGAGCGTCCCACACAGTGCTGAGGAGTAATCTACTACCACCAATGACTCTCCCAGCCAGAGTGAACACACATCATAGGTGTTCAGTTCTGCGTTCTCAGGGAAAATCCCCCCCTCCCAAAACAAGACCAACCCCCTACAGGCTATTCTACTCAATAACCATGTGTTTCACCATTTTATTAGTTCCCTCTCACTGCACAACCACCTTTCTCGTGGTAACCGTGCTCCGACATGTCATACTATCTATTTTTAAGATGTCGTGGATCCCAAATGCAAGCTAACCATGTTCAGCGGTGTTTTGTCATTGTTCTCGGATTTCAACCTCAACTTCTAAATCACTGTTCAGCAATTGACTCTGATGTTTGAGGAAAAACAGGATGTCTGCGTGCTGGCTTGTCCAGAGGCAGGAACTTTATGCTTGGCTTTCCTCATCTGTGAAGTGGGTATAATAAAATCCCTATCTCTCAGCCTTGTTAGGATGTGTAAAGCACGTCGAATGACGGCCTAGCACTCACTAAGTATGGAAATGTTCTTTTTTTTTTTTTTTTTTAAAAAGACATATAAAGAATTTTTTAAAAGGCAATTTTAGGGGCACCTGGGTGGCTCAGGGTTAGGTGTCAGCCTCAGCTCAGGTCATGATCCCAGGGTCCTGGGATAGAGCCCCGCATTGAGCTCCCTGCTTCTCCCTCTCCACCTCTTGTACCCTCTGGTGCACGTTCTCTTTCTCTCTCTCTCTCTCATAAATAAATAAATAAATAAATAAATAAATAAATAAATAAATAAATAAAAAATGTTTACAAAAAGGTAATTTTATATGACATCTTTTTAAAACTCTTACATATTGATTTTAAAGTCAATCCTCTCCTACCCCTCCCAACATGACTCCAATGGAAAATGTAGCCAAATAATGGTACAGTAAATAGTTGGGCAGATAAATGTGATGAGAGTTCACATTTGTTGAGGGTTTACTCTGTCCCAGGCCCCAACTCTGGATCTAATGGAACCATCCCTCCTACCCCGTGACTGGACAGTGTTGAGAGATACCGATGGACTCGAGGCCTGAAATCCAGTGTGTGATGGCTGATGTCTCTGGGCACAGGGATGAAATGAAGATGATGGAGCCCGATGGTGAAGGCCCCAGGGACAGGAGGCCCTGGAAATGAATCTCAGCTCTTCTGCTTACTAATGGGGTGATCTCAGGTAAGTGAGTTCACTTCTCTGGGCCTCAGTTTCCATTCTAGAATGTGAGGATAATGAGGAGGGGTGTGGACTCGACACGATCACGCTCATGACACCTGACTAGTGAGCGCCGAACTGGCTCAGGCCATGATTATAAGGATGAAGCCTCAGGTAGGCGGGAGACTGAGTGTTCAGGGGGGTTGCCCTGGGCCTGTCACAGGAAGCTTCCATCTCCAAGAGGGCGAGTCACCCTTCCTTCCTACCATAATTTGAGGCAGAGTGGCATCTCCCAGGAGGTGAGCTGTGCCCTGATCACACCCCTCACCTCCGGTGGCTCACAGGTCCCCTGACACATGACATCATAGGCAGAATGAAATAATGGAGCACAGAGGTTGGGATGAAAGGAAATTGTCTCTGCTTATCTCTTCCTCCCAATTTCAAATTCTTGGACCTAGCGCTTTTGGATTCCTCTTTTTTTTTTTTTTAAGATTTTATTTATTTATTCATGAGAGATGCAGAGATGCAGAGACATAGGCAGAGGGAGAAGCAGCCTCCTCACAAGGATCCCAATGTGGGACTTGATCTCAGGACCTTGGGATCACGCCCTGAACCAAAGGCAGATGCTCAACCACTGAGCACCCAGGTGTCCCTTTTGGGTTCCTCTTGAAGCAGCCAGGCCCCAGGGGATGGACAACGGTCATGGTTACCCCCAGTGAGGAAGTAAAGAGTGGGCTTGTGCTCCCAATAGTGATTGGGATTCATGTATGCAATCGTTTACCAAATCTTTATTGTACACCATGTGCCAGACAGACAGACCAAGTCCTTGCCTTCTTGAAGCTGATGGTCTCGTGGGAAAGTTAGACAATAGACGTAACACAGAGGTAAATATTCTAGTCTGATGCAAGGTGATGAGTGCTGTGTGAAAACACTGGGCAGGGTGTACCCTGGGCAGGGTCGGCAAACTGCCACCTGCAGATCAGATCTAGCCCGTCACTTTTTGCACAGTTCCCAAGCTAAGAATGCTTTTTACTTCTTTTAATGGTTGCAAAAAGGAAATCGACAGATTTTTTGTGGCCCATAAAATTTGCATGAGATTCACATGTCAGTGTCCATAAATAAAGTTTTATTAGAACACTGGCACGCTCATCGGGTTGCATATTGTTGATGGCTGTTTTTGTGTTATAGCCACAGAGCCGAGTCGCTGTGCCAGGGACCATATGGTCTGCAAAGCCTAAACTATTTACTACCTTGCTCTTTACAGAAACAGTTCGCGGATCCCCGGCTTCGGGGCTTGGGAATGGTATGTGAAGGTGGATTGCTATTTTATGTTAGAAAGTCAAGGGGAGGGACGCCTGGGTGGCTCAGTGGTTGAAGGTCTGCATTTGGCTCAGGGCATGATCCTGGTGTCCCAGGATCGAGTCCCACATCGGGCTCCCTGCATGGAGACTGCTTCTCCCTCTGCCCGTGTCTCAGCCTCTCTCTGTGTGTCTCTCATGAATAAATAAATAAAATCAAAAAAAAAAAAAAAAAAAGGAAAGAAAGTCAAGGAGAGCCTCACTGACAGAGGGACATTTGGTCAAAGCCTGAAGGAAAGAGGGAGGGAGGTATGCCGGCATCAAGGAAGAGTGTTTCAGGGAGAGGGAACAGCCAGTGCAAAGACCCTGAGGTAAGAGTGTGTCTGGTGTGTTCAAGGAACAACGCGGAAGCCCCTGTGTCTGGAATAGAGTGAGCAAGGGCGTGATGGTGAGAGAGGAGGACAGAATGGTGACGGGGCAGGTTGTGTGGGGCGGCCCACAGGAGGGTTCCGGGCAGGGGAGGGATGTTAACAAGCTCCCCCTGGTTGCACGTGGGGAAGACTGTGGGGTCAGGTTGGGCGCAGGGAGACCAGGGAGGGGGCTGCTGAGACAGTCCGGGAAGGGAACAATGGGCAGATGCTGGGGAAGGGAGAGAAGTGGGTAGATAAATTGGAGGGTGGAGGTGACAGTATTTCTCAATAGATAATACCCTAATTGGGGAAAGTCTCTCCTAACAGTGTCCACATCCTAGGCCTTCCAATCAGACACAGCAGGGTTTTACTTCTAACTTGACGTACCCACTTGTGTGGTCTTAGGTAAGTGGCTCGATCTCACTAAGCCTCAGTTTCTCCATCTGTTAATGGGGTTAATAATCAGGGTGCAGTATCAATGAGATCATTCACCTAAAGCATTCGTAATAATGGGACGCCTGGGTGGCTCAGCGGTTGAGCATCTGCCTACAGCTCAGGTCGTGATCCCAGGGTCCTGGGATCGAGTCCCACATCGGGCTCCCCGCGGGGAGCCTGCTTCTCCCTCTGCCTGTGTCTCTGCCTCTCTCTGTGTGTCTCTCATGAATAAATAAATAAAATCTTTAAAAAATAATAAAGCATTCATAACGGTGCCTGGCCCATGAGGAGGGCTCCGTGCACGGCAGCTAAGATAATGAGGAGCATTCCCCAGGGGGGACCTCTGGATCTGTCTGCCCAGGTCACTGTCCCTGAGCTCTATCCTACCTTCTCAGGAGGAAACTGCCCAGTTACTGCTGACCTCTGCTGGATCCGATTCTCCTCCCCTGCTCTCACCTCGCCAAGTCAGTGACCCAAAGGCCACACAGTGAGACGCTAAGCCCTGCTGAGCCTCCGTTTCCTTAGCAGTAAAACGGGCCTCCTAAAGTCTGCATTACAGATGGTGAGGGCCATGAAACAAAGCAATCCATATACACGGTGCCTGGCCCACGCCAAGTGCTCAGGAAACAATCGCTGCTCTGTTTCTCCAACCACCATCACCCACAACAGCTACAGGGATCTCTTCAAATATTTCCCCCAACACTTTATTATGAAAAATTTCAAACACACAGGACAATGGCAAGAAGCTTACACCAGTTTCCACCGCCCAGACTCTACCATTAACACTTTACTGTTCTTGCTTCATCACACATCTATGGCTTCTTCTGTCCAGCTATCAGCCCATCTTATTTTCTTAGGATGAATTTCTAAATCCCAAAATATTTCTGTTAAGATCTTTGAGGACTCAGCTGGCACCAAGCACCGTTTTCATCATCGTTCTTAGTTCATTATTTGCACTCACTCAGTTCTCACAGCAAACCCTCTTAAAACATGTCAGGTATGCGGTAGAGTGTGTTATCCCCATTTTACAGATGACGCATTTGAGGCATGGAGAGGCAAATGCTACTAAATGCTGGGACTGGGTTTGAACCCAGACTCTCTGGCTCCAGAGCTCTGACTTTTATTCATTCGTGACGTCTTGCTTCTCCTCAGTATGCGTGAAATATGCTACCCACTGGAATATCATGCAGCCAGTATAAAAGAATATTTAGAAGAGTCCAGTAAAAATCATATAGGACTATGGCATAGCCATGACTCAACCCAGATCCAGCGGCGAAGAAAAAAATGCTCCAAGGAGGGGCATCCACTGTCACCAGTGGTAGCTTAGGGGTAAATGGACACTGAGTGATTAAATAAAATCGTTTGTTACTCATTGTTACTACTATTAATTGAGCTCTTTCTTTGCACCCCACCCTGTATTAAAGGCTTTACATGCTGTATCTTTCCGAGCACTTGTGAGGCAGGCACTGCTATACCCATTTTAGAGATTAGGAGCTGAGACTCTGAAGGGCAGGACTTGCCAAGGTTATTTGGTCAATAAGCGGCAGAACCAGGGTTCAAATCCAGGTTTACCAGTTCCTGGAGCTGGGAAACCTTTCTGGCTCTCTCTAATTTCTTAGTTTTCAGTAATAATATGATTTACTTCCATAATGGAAAAGTACTCTTCTAAAAAGAAGTCTCCTTAAAAAAGTTAACTCATTTATCCTTATTTTATTAGCCACCTGTACCATTTTAATAAAAATTTTTTAAGATTTATTTATTTATTCATGAGAGACACAGACTGAGAGAGAGGCAGAGACATAAGCAGAGGGAGAAGCAGGCTCCTCAATGGGAGCCTGATGTGGGACTCGATCCCGGATCCCGGGATCACGACCTGAGCCAAAGGCAGGCGCCCAACTGCTGAGCCACCCAGGTGTCCCCTGTTTTAATAAAATTAAAAGCCCTACCTTACCCCACACACAAAAATCAGTTCCTGATAGGCCACCAACCTGAATGGAATGCAAGATGATAACATTTTTGGAAAACAGCATAAGAGAATATTACATGTCTTGGATCTATGGAAATAGCTAGTTTCTTAAATAAGACATAGAAATAGCTATTCGTAGGAAAAGATCAAGGAATTGAACTGCACCAAAGTGAAGACCTTCTGTTTATTAAAATATGCCATTAAGGGAATGAAAAGGCAAGCTATATAGTAGGAGATATTCATAATACAACCAACTAACCAATGGCTTGTGTCCTGAGTATATAAAGAACAAATCCATTTAAAAATGGACAACCAGGGCACCAGAGCGGCTCAGTTGGTTAATTGACCAACTCTTGATTTTGGCTCAGATCATGATCTCAGGGTTGTAAGATCGAGCCCTGTATTGGGCTCCATGCTCAGTGGGGAGACTGCTTGAGATTCTCTCTCTCCCTCTGCCCCTCTCCCTATTTGCATGCACCTGTGAGCTCCCTTCCTCTCAAAAAAAAAAAAAAAAAGACCATTTGAAAAAAAATGGACAATGCAATAGAAAATTGGGCAAGGTGGGGTGCCTGGGTGGCTCAGTCAGTTGAGTGTCAGATTTCTGATCTCTGCTCAAGTCATGATCTCAGGGTTGTGAGATCGAGCCCCACATAGGGTTCTGTGCTCAGTGGGGAGTCTGCTTGAGATTCTCTTTCTTTCTGCCCCTCCTCCTGTTCACACACACGCACCCACGTGCACTCTCTCTCTCTAAAATAAATCTTAAAAAAAAAAAAAGAAAATTGGGCAAGACACTTGAACAAGCACATCATCATAAAGGATATTCAAAAGGCCAATATGCAAACAAGAAGATGTTCAATGCAAATGCAAATTAAAATGCAAATGCAAATCAAAACTACAATGAGCTACAACTAAACGTCCACCAGAATAGCTCAAAACAAAATGCCTGACAAAGCCAAGTGCTAATGAGGATGCAGAATAATGGAAATTCTCCAACATAGAGGGAGAAGAAGACATTACAACCACTTTGGAAAACTCTTTGGTTGTAGCTACTAAAAATAAACATATATGTCCTATGATCCAGCCATTCTATTCCTGGGTTCTTATCCAAGGGAAATGTGTAATAAGTTGACCCTTGAACAATTCAGGGTTTAGGGCACTGACCCCCACCCCCCATGCAGTCAAAACTCTGAGTATAACTTTTGACTCTCCCGAAAGGTAACTATGAATAGTCTACTCTTGACTAAAAGTCCTACGAATAACAAATAGTCAATTCACATATATTTTGTATGTAAGATGAACTAGATTCTGTATTTTTACGATAAAGCAAGCGAGAGAAACAAAATGTGATTAAGCAAATCACCAGGAAGAGAAAATATAGTTACAATGCTGTACTGTAAAAAGTCTACATATAAG
The DNA here is from genome assembly GCF_018345385.1 of Vulpes lagopus. Lineage (NCBI taxonomy): Eukaryota > Metazoa > Chordata > Mammalia > Carnivora > Canidae > Vulpes > Vulpes lagopus. The sequence goes on along the minus strand of NC_054825.1, from coordinate 170,660,476 downwards.
TGGACCCGCGCAGTTCAAACCTGTGTTGTTCAAGGGTCAACTGTATATGTCCCTTGAACATATATATGTTGTGAACATACTAGAACAAAATGTGCACTATATGTAGCACATATGTATATAGCAATACTGTTTGCCAGAGCAAAACATGGAAACAACTTAATTTCCATCCATAGTCGGTATATAAACATATAAAGGTATTGTGGTGTCTTCACACAATGGAATACGACTCTACAATGAGAAGGCGTGGATTGAGCTCATACACCCAACCTGGGTGAGTTTCACAATCATGATGTTGAGTGAAAGAAGCCAACACAAGAGTTCTTTTTTTTTTTTTTTTTCCAACACAAGAGTTCTTACTGTATAAGATTATTCACATCATGGGGAAAATAGGCACAATGAAAGTGTCTACAAGAAGGCATACTTAGGCAGTATAAATTAGGTAAAAGTCACTATGGTGGGTACCTTCACGTGGAGAGAGAAAGTAGTCCCTGGGCGGGGGGGGGGGGGGGGGGAAGGAGCTCATGGAAAGCTGGTAGGATTTGTTTCTTCATCTGGGTGGTGGTTACATAGGTATGCTCCCTTTGTCATAATTCGTTAAGTGGACTATTTATGTTTCAGATACTTTCTGTACGTATGTCATATTTCACAATAAAGAAGGTTCAAATAATTTAAAAATGATTTGGAAAAGTGACTTCATCACACCCTTATCTTACAACCGAGCGGCTCAGGTGTCTAAGGCATAATAATAATTGGAAGGGATGCTCACGGCACTTGTTTTGCATTAGGCACTGTTTTAAGTTGTTGATATCTGTTACCTTATTTAATCTTTATTTCAAAGATTTTATTTATTTATTCATGATAGACACACACACATACGCACACACAGAGAGGCAGAGACACAGGCAGAGGGAGAAGCAGGCTCCATGCAGGGAGACCGATGCGGGACTCGATCCCGGGACTCCAGGATCATGCCCTGGGCCAAAGGCAGGTGCTAAACCACTGAGCTACCCAGGGATCCCCCTATTTAATCTTTTTTTTTTTTTAAGATTTTTATTTATTTATTAGAGAAAGTGTGTGTGAGAGAGAGCATGAGGAGGCAGGAGGGGTAGAGGGAGAGGGAGAAGCAGACTCCCCACTGAGCACAGAGCCTGACTCAGGACTTGATCCCAGGACCCTGGGATCATGACCTGAGCTGAAGGCAGACACTTAACCGACTGAGCCACCCAGGCCCTCTACTTTATTCCATCTTCACAACGACACTATGAGATTGTTACTGTTATTACTGACATTTAACAGAAGGGGAAACTGAGGAACTGTGGTGTTCAGTAACTGCTTAAGTTAGTCAACGCTCGAGCTAGATCCAATCTCAGGCCATCGGGCCCCAGAGCAGATGCTCTGTTCACTACCACAAGGTTCTCCACCCTGAGAAGAAGAAATAAGAGAAGTGGAAGGATATTTCTCAAAACACAAAGCTGTCTGGAAAGAGGAACTGGAAATAGTTCACCGGAGGTCCTGAGAGTAGGAGAGGGCTGAGGTCTGAGCAGGAGTCGGGGAGGGGCCGCACAAGGGCTGCGAGTCCTCGTCCACCACATCAAGGACCAACAGGTGCAAATGCAGTGAGACTTTTCATGGGAGCTGAGTGATGGGATTTAGGGGCACATGCATCTGGATGAGAAAACCAACGACCTCCTTGCTTTTCTTGCCCTTTTCTTTGCCCTTGGCAGTCCTCAGAATGTGGTCAGTCTGAGAATCCCCAAGATCTTTTTTAGGGCGTTAATGAGGTCAAACTATTTTCTTTATCATACTAAGACGTGTTTGTCTTTTTCATTCTCCAAAGGTGGCTTGACCCGTGGTGATGTCATTGATAGGCTGGCTAATGGAATGAACGCATGTAGACTCGTGTGTTTTAAAAACTTCTCACTTTAATTTTCTTTCCTTTTAAGATTTTGTTTATTCATTCATGAAAAACAGAGACAGAGACATAGGCAGAGGGAGACGCAGGCTCCCTGCAGGGAGTCCGATGTGGGATTCGATCCCGGGACCCCAGGATCCCACTCTGAACCAAAGGCAGATGCTCAACCACTGAGCCCCCCAGGCATCCCTCATTTTAATTTTCTCACATGATAAATATCAATAGATAGAACCCATTACACAAAACCTCTTTGGAGTCCTCCAATATTTTTAAGAGGGTACCATTTAAGAACGGGCTGCTAAAAAAAAAATAATAAGAACGGGCTGCTGGGACGGAAATGTACCATGTCCTTCTGTCCTATTTGCAGACTTGCAGCTCTGCCACAGGAAGAAATCAGGGGCCCCCGGGGGGCTCAGTCGGTTAGGCGTCTGACTCTTGATTTCAGCTCAGGTCATGATCTCAGGTTCATGAGATCGAGTGTTGCTTCAGATTCCACCGGTGGAGCCTGCTTAAGATTTTCTTTCCCCCTCTCTGCCCTTCCCCTGCCCTCCCCTCCCCATACCTCCCACAGGAGCGCAGCCTCCCTCTCTCTCACAAAAAGAAAGAAATCCAAGATGTTTTCACATCCCACTGCAGTCACTTCAGCCCTCTCAAGCATCTTCTTTACACCCACTGAAGCTTCTGAGTTACCATCATTTTTTTTCAACCTGAGCTAGATCTCAAAGTTTCATGCATTGAGAAAGAAGCACATATTTTACCGCATCACATACTAGTTTTAAAAATATTTTTGGGGGGCGCCTGTCAGAGGAGCATGTGATCCTTGATCTCAGAGTCATGAGTTCGAGCCCCATGTTGGGTGTAGAGAGTACGTTTGAAAAAAAAAAAGATTTTATTTATTTATTCATGAGAGACAGAGAGAGGCACAGAGACATAAGTAGAGGGAGAAGCAGGCGGGGAGCCGGATGCGGGACTCAATCCCAGGACCCCGAGATCACACTCTGAGCCAAAGGCAGACGCTCAACCACTGAGCCACCCAGGAGCCCCGGGTGTAGAGAGTACTTAAAAAAATAAACTTAAAAATTTCTATATCCATAATTCAGTGGCATTGGTTTCTTTCATGCCGCTGTGAGTTTATTTCATGCCTGTAAAAACATGATTCTGAGAAGGGCTTCAGCAGCGCTCCCTAAGTGTCTCTGGCACAGAAAAAGGTTAAGAGCCTCAGCTCTGGAAGAAAAACAAAACTGAGGGCGAGCTACAATGGGTAGGAGTGGGAGTGGGTTCTTGAGGGTATTTGAGTACGGCTGAAGGAGCTGCTTATTATTACATTTTAAGCTGTCACAGAGACTCTAGAGGGTGGGGAAAAATCCAAACATCAGGCGCATCTTGAACCCTTCCCAGGCTCAGAGTCAGGCTCGGAAATCTGTGTACCCAACCAGCCCAACTGCTATACTTTGAATTACTAAAAGCCAAGTGGTCGGGTCATTTTATCTGCTGACAGGAAGGGAGAATAATGAAAAGCCTGGACACCTCCCCCCCCCCCAACTTTTCCTGCTGCTGGGGAACCCCTGAACGTATTTTGTGGCAAGCCACTCTCAGCCTTCAAACAGCTCACCAAGGTGTACAGGAAAATTCTCACTGGCTCCCACCTAGACCCCAGGGCAATTTCTGGAGTTCATGCATTAATAATAATTTTAAACAAGAAAAAAAAAAAAAGCTGATTCTCATCCAGCCCTTACTCTGGGCCAGGCCGCGTTCTCAGCATGAAATTTCATGCCTCATCTGGTTTAATCCTCGCAACAGCCCATAGGGTATGTACTCTTGCTACCTTCGTTTTACAGGTGAGGAAGGCCAGGCTCAGCGAGGTTAAGTAACCCGCCTAGGGCGCCCAGCTCAGAAGCAGCAGAAACCAGCCTTTTCGTGGATTTTGATGTCGCGTGTTCAGTGTGCCCCCGAGGGGACTGGGGGTTCCCTGGGGAGAAGCCGAGGGCCAAGCTTGGGGAAGGAGGCAGGAGGAAGGAATTTCGAGGACGGTGAGCGGGCGGGAAGGGATAGGGGAATCCCCTGGGTCGCAGGCCCCACACCTGGGGACCTCGGGATCTGGCAGGGCAGGGGGTGGGGACCAGTGTCCGTGCCCTGGGGACTCCCGCAGCCGCGAGGTGGGGCGGCTGGGGGACGAGCGCAGCCTTACCTGTCCCGGCGCTCCTCCGGTGGTCAGCCTGGAGGTGGCGGCTGCGGCGTACCAAGCCCTACTGGGTCCCCCTTCCCACGCCCCACCCCGGGGGCGGGGGTGGGCGGGTGGGCGTGGGGCGCCCAGGACCGGCCGGACCTGTGCGACCCGGGGCCCCGGTTGTCTGGGGAGCCTGTCACTTGGGGAAGGCCGGCTCTTCCGGGGCTGGGACAGCTGTGGGCGGCTGGATGCCTCGGTGCCGCGAACTCATAAATACCGCCGCCGCCCTGGTGGCGGGAGGCGCGCGTGCGGGCGGCTGGCGGGCGCCCCGAGGGTGAGCCGGGCCCGGGAGGGAGTCCCCCGCCGCTGACGGGCCTGACCCGGGCTGGGCCCCCAGCAGGTCCTGCGGGAGCTGGGGAGCAAACTTGAGCCGGCCAGAAGGGCTGGGGAGAAGGGACTGGGTAGCAGGTGCAGGGCTGGGGGGCTGGGGGGGCTGGGGGGAAGGTTGGGGTCACCAAGGCAGGATGGGATGCCAGGCAGGCGGCAGAGGGCAAGCGTCCGCTCCAGGTAGGATGGAATTCCGGAGGCACCTGGGGATGGAGTGGAGGATTGAGGTCACTAAGACCAAACACCAAGCCTGGAGGCCAAAATGCAGGGTGTTGAGGTCTGAGAGCCCGGGGCGCTGCTAGGGATGGAGCGACAGGTCCGGGGAGCTGGGGTTGCTGAGAGGAGGCTGGAATGCTGGGGAGGGGGTTGCCAAGGGCAACTTTCTACGCTGAGCCCCCACCCCTCCCCCAAACCTCTCACTGATCAGGGGTGAGCTGCGGTTAGGACCCCTGGGTTCCAGTCCGGCTCCATCACACCCTAGCCGTGCCCTGAATCACTGTTGCTCATTTGTCTCCTGGGTGATCCGTGATCCGGTGATCCGGCGGTGGTGATCACGGTGGCCACCACTGAGGAATGCTGGGAGGCTCCCAGGAGTTAATGTATGCAAAGTGCTTAGCACACAGCGAGTCTCAGAACACTTGGGGCTTGGTAGTGATCGGATTTTTTCTCTCTCTAGCATCCGGATAACCATCCCCTTGAAGACCTCCTCACCATCCTGCCTGCCTCCCCGACATTGCCTGATCTCCCACCCTGCGTCTTCCCAGCCCCTTGGTGCTGTTCCTGACGGAATCCGATCTACTGCGGACCCCTCCCTTCTCGGTCTGCCCTCCCCCACTGTCCCCTTACCATGCGCCCCCTCTGTCCCTGCCGGTCCTGCTGCTGTCTGCTCCTGTTTCTCTCCCTGGGAGTCCAGGGGGCCCCAGAGGCAGCCCCTGAGCAAGTCCACCTGTCCTACCCAGGTAAGTTCTGTGGCCACTTCTGGGAGTTTCCCAGGGAGGCCCAGGGGGTTTGGGGGCTCAAGTATCCCCTTGTGGATTGCTGTGGGAGCCTGGGCTGGTGGCCTGGTCTTCCTGGACTTCGGTTGTGTACCTCTGTTGAGCGTGGGTCCCCAGCAGCGGTGCAGCTGGCTGTGTGGGAAATGATTCCGGCGTCCAGCCTCTCGTAAGCGTCCTCCAAAGGGACCACTGGTGTGGTCGTTGTGTCACTGCTCCTTGTGTCCCCCCAAAGCTGCCTCCTGGTCCTTGATCTAGGGAATCACAGGGCCCTGTGGTGGTCAGGCCTTGGACTCTGGACCCTCTGGACCCAAACATTTTGGGTTTCAATCCCCGCTTTGCAACTCACCTGCTGTGTGACCGTAGGCGAGTGACTTAACCTCTCTGGCCTCAGCTTCCTCATCAGGACAGTGGGAAAATATTAGTGTGACCTCATAGTGGGGAGTAAATGAGAGATAACCTGTGAAGTGGCAAAATGGGGTGTAGCCATGGTTCTCACACGTTTTTGTCGCAGGGCCCCTTCGTGCAGCTAAAAACGATTGCGAACCTTCAAGAGCGTTAGTTTATATGAGTTATACCTATAATATTTGCCGTGTTAGAACCCGAAACTGAGGCACTTAAACATTTTTAAGTCGTTTAAAATGAACAGTAATAAAGCCGTTCTGTGTTAAGGTAAATGGCATTTTTTCATGAAAAATAACGACTGTACCAAAGGGAACAAGTTTAATGAGAAGCGTGGCATTGGTTTACATCTTTTTAAGTCTCTTTAATGTCTGGCTTAATAGGAGACACCCGGGTCCCCCCCCCACATCTGCTTCTGCTGCTGTTGTGATATGTTGCTTTGGATGATACATATGAAGGAAATGTGGTCTCACAAGACTTGGGGTTGAAACACGGAGGAGAATTTTAAAAGGAGTTGCAAATAATTGTGCCTATGCACAGCCCTTTCTTTCTGTCTGGCTTTTGAATAATTTCAGCTTGCTATTTTCAAATAATGTTAGATTTATGGAAGAGGTGCAAAGTTAGTGCAGGGTTTCCGTATGCTCCTCACTCAGCTTCCCCTAATGCCAACGTCTTATGTGCCCATGGTCAAAGCTAACAAATGAACCTTGGCATTATATCACTAACTGAACTCTGGCCTTTGTTCGGGTTTCACCAATTTTTCCACTAATGTCTTTGTCTAATCCAGGATCCGATCCACCATCCCACACTGCATCTCGCTGCTGTGTCTCTAGTCTCTTTCGCTCCTCAGTCTTTCCTTGTTTTTTGGGTTTTGGGTTTTGGGGTTTTTTTGTGCGTGTGTGTGTGTCCTTGACACTCGTGAGGAAGATCGTTTCTTTTAAAGATTTAATTTATTTGAGAGAGAGAGAGAGAGAAAGAAAAAATAGGGGAGGAGCAGAGGGAGAAGCAAGCTCCCTACAGCGCAGGGAGCCTCACTTAAGACTCGATCCCAGGACCCTGGGATCATGACCTGAGCTGAAATCAAGAGTCGGACGCTCAACCGACCGAGCCACCCAGGTGCCCCAGGAAGATCGTTTCGTAAAGCTTAGCTGCCCTGTAGAATCTGAAACCACTCAAATGAACTGGCTTTGACGCTCATTGACCAACTGACCTTGGACAAGGCACTTTGCCTGGAGGCCTCTGTAAAATGGAAGGACAGTAAACCCATCTCGTGGTGCTGCTGTGAAAATCCAGTGAGATGACAGCTGTCCCCTGTCCGGCCGTCACAGTAACAATAGCAAATAAGCTCTTACTAAATGCCTCAGAGGGATAACTCACTTAGCCTCACACTGGATCTTAAGCTGCCGGTCCTAGAGTTACTCCCATTTTTCAGAAGAGTAAACTGAGGCTGATAGAGATAGAAGAGTCTGACACCTGGGTCACACAGTCTGGGATTTGAACCCCTGCTGGCCAGCTCAGCAACCCAGGATATTTGTCTTAAAACTTCAACTTTTACTAATTTTAGATTTCACAGAAAATTTACAAAAATATTACAGAGTTCCCATATCTCCCTCACCCAGTTTCTGCTACTCTTACATAATTATGGTATGTGTTTGTTTATTTATTTTAAATTATTATTATTATTTTTAGAGAGACATAATGTGCATGTGCGTGCAGGGGAGGGGAGGAGCAGAGGGAGAGAGAGAGAATGAGAGAGAGAGAGAGAGAGAGAGAGAATCTTAAGCAGGCTCCATGCCCAGCTTAGAGCTGATGCAGGGCTTGATCTCACAACCCTGAGATGATGATCTGAGCCAAAATCAAGAGTTGGATGCTCGGCAGCCCGAGTGGCTCAGCGGTTTAGCGCCGCCTTCGGCCCAGGGTGTGATCCTGGAGACCCAGGATTGAGTCCCGGGTCAGGCTCCTTGCATGGAGCCTGCTTCTCCCTCTGCCCTGTGTCTCTGCCTCTCTCTCTCTGTGTCTCTCATGAATAAATTAAAAAAAAAAAAAAAGAGTTGGATGCTTAACTGGCTGAGCCACCCAGGTGCCACAATATGTTTATTAAAACCAGGAAGTTGGGTGCCTGATTGGGTCAGTCAGTTAAGTTTATGACTTTGGCTCAGGTCAGGATCTCAGTGTCTTTGGATTGAGCCTTGAGTCAGGCTCCCTGCTTAGTGGGGAGTCTGCATCTCACCCTGCCCCTCCACCCAACTCATTTTCTCTCTCTCTCTCTCTCTCAAATAAATAAATAAAATCTTAAAAAAAACACAGGAAGTCATTAACATTGGTATAATATACTATTAACTAAACTCTAGAATCCGCTGGAATGTCAGCAGTTTTTCCGCTTGCTTATTTCATTATTTAGCATTTGGCTGCCCTTCTTAGTCACCTCCAACCTGCCAGTTGCTGTCTTTCCTTACCTTTCATGATCTGACATTTTTTTAGTACCGAGCAGTTATTTTGTAGGGTAGCCCTCATTTGGGGTCTGTCGGGTATTTTCTCCTGATTGGAATGAAGTTACGTGCTTTGCTGGCAAGACTATCAGAGCTGCGGATGTTGTGTCCTGCCTGGTGCCTGGTATCCGAGCGCACGATGCTGACGCAGCTTATTGCTGTTACTGGTGGTGTTGACCTTCACTGCGTGGTTACAGTGGGGCCTGCTGGGTTTCTCCACCATAGGATTTTTCTTCTTCCTTTTGTGGTTAATAAATACCTTGGGGGGAGGGCCGCTGGGGTGGCTCAGTCAGTTAAGCATCCAACTCTTGGTTTCAGCTCAGGCCACGATCTCGGGGTCATGAGATTGAGCCCTGCGTGAGGCTCCAAGTTTAGTGTGGAGCCTGCTTAAGATTCTCTCTCCCTCTCCCTCTGCCCCTCCCACTCATGCCCTCTCTCTCTCTCAAATAAATAAATAAATCAAAATAAATAAATAAATAAATAAATAAATAAATAAATAAATAAATTGGGGGAGGCTCCTTAAGACCATGCAAATTATGTTTCTCTTAAAACTTTAACCCACTGATTTTAGCATCCGTCTAAAGATCCATCCGAGGTGGATCTTGCCTGAAATAATTATTAGCATGGTGTTTGCCTAATTATGATTTTGTGACTTCCTAATTCCTTCTCTCCATCTAATGGAAATTTTACTCTAAAGAAAGCTATCCCTTCCCGCCTCCATCCATCCATCCATCCATTTATTTATGTATTTCAGCATAGGTTTACAAATATCTATTTTGATTCCTTTTTTTTTTCTATTTTGATTCCTTAGGTTAAATCATTATCATTATTTATTTTGTGGTTCAAGTTGTCCCAGATTTGGTCTTTTGGAATTCCTTCGGATCGGCTTCCGTGTTCTTTCCACAAACCCCCATCATTTCTTGAGGACTCCCCCACTTTCTGGCACCACATGTCACTCCAGGCTTATTTCGCATATTTCCTTCCCCATCGTTGGAATCAACTGCTTCTCCGAGGAGCCACAGAACGGGTATCTAGAAACTAAGATCTGAGCACTAGGTGTGCTCGTGGCTACTGAGGTATCACAGCTTCCAGGCCCTTCACAAACAAAGCTAGGCAACGTGTGTGTGTATTACACACACACACACACACACACACACACATCTCCATTTCCATATCTATCTGTACATGTATAATCGCACTTACCGTGAGATCATACTGACACCTGTGATTCTAGTCCGACATCACGGGCTTATTCTAGCCCTCTTCTGTCCTTATTTATTTATTTATCTCTTATTAGCCTTCTTTCTCCAGCATTGTGAAACTTATCTCCCACTTTTACAGTATACTTCGGTACTTGTTCGACGTGAGTAGGGGCATAAAGCAGTCTCAGAATTGTTTGGATCCCTGTGAGAACACTTACTAGGTGACAAGTATGTGCAGTCCTTTTCCTCTGTAGTTTTTTTAAAGTTTTTTTAAAAAAATTGTATTTTTATTTTTTTTATTACCGAGGTATAAGTTAACATCCAATGTTACGTTAGTTTCAGGTGTACAACAGAGTGACTCGACAATTCTATTCACTACTGGATCTGTCACCATGCAACGTTAGCATGGTATGCTTGACTATATTCCCTAGGCTGTCCTTTTTTCCATCTCTATGACTTATTAATTATATGACTGGAAATTTGTACCTTTTTGCTATAGTTTTATAGTGTCCAGTCGAGACCTAGTCCGTGGTTAACCCCTCTTCGGTGTGGTTGCTCTATTTCCTTTTTAAATATAGTGACATTGGGACACGTGGGTGGCTCAGTGGTTGAGAGTCTGCCTTTGGCTCAGGTAATGATCCCGGGGTCCTGCGATCGATTCTCGCATGAGGCTCCCCATGGGGAGTCTGCTTCTCCCTCTGCCTGTGTCTCTGCCTCTCTCTCTGTGTCTCTCATGAATAAATAAATAAAATCTTAAAAGTAAATAAATATAGTGACAGCCATTGGTTAGAGTTTACATTCCACACTGGCTTCTCCCTTCATCCCAGGTGGTTGTAATCGTTAGTGTGATTTTAGGGGTGCATGAAGGAAATATGAAATGTGACTATAATTCTAAGAATCAGAATTACACACAAAAAAGGTCATGTTTTCCCTTCTGGTCTTTTTCTGCTCCATTCCTGTCTCCCTTTTCTACCCCGTTCTCATCCACCCCATGTAAGTAACCCACATCTTTCCTTTCTCCTGACTCCTTCCTGTATTTCTTTCATGCAGATGAGTAGGTACCTGGGTGCTCTTCCATGAAGAACAGATGACCATAGACAAGTCTTGTGTGTTTTGCTTTTTTAATTTCACTGGACGTCCCAGATGTCATTCCACAGCACTTCCTAGAACGTGTCCTCTTTCTTTGGATAGCTCCCCTGTGCTCCACTGTCTGGATGTTACGTAGTCTAATGGGGTCACTCTCTTGTGAATGGGCATTTTGGTTGTTTCTGATATGCTGTGATTACAAACAGCAATGAACAATCCTCTGCCCACGCATTCTCCTGTTGCCGGAATAAGAACACGTGCTCTTGACATCAGACCATACTGTGTGGCAGGTTTAAAACCTTGAGTTGGGGGCGCCTGGGTGCCTTGGTTGGTTGAGCATCTGCCTTCAGCTCGTGTCATGATCTCAGGGTCCTGGGATGGAGCCCACATCGGGGCTCCCTGCTCCAGTGGGGAACCTGCCCCTTCCTCCCACTTATGCTCTCCTGCTCTCTCTCTCTCAAATAAATAAAGTCTTATAAAAACAAACCTTGATTTGGTTGCTGGCATTTAAGAATTTTGAGCTATCACTGAAAAGTTTGGATCTATCTATCTATCTCTATCTATGTGTCCATGTTCCTAGAATATAAAAACCCATGTAATAGAGACTTCCTCTAGAAGTAGACAGATTTAGGGGCACTGAGCCTGCTTCCTGCAAGGCCGCTATCACGGGAGTGGTGTTGGTGGCTCCTTTAAGGTAGGGAGGGGTGGACAGTTTGCTGCACACCCCAGAGCTCTCTGCTGCCTTACTCTTTCCAGCTGGCCTTTGTTCCTGTTTATATTACCTAGCAGGGGTCTCAACATCTGGGTTTATAACCCCTAAGTGGTATCATGTCTGTAAAATGTTTGGCACACGGGCTGCACGAGTAAATCAAGATATTAAGAATCCTATCCACTCACCCATGGAATCCTAACCACACCGTTCCAAGTGCTTCTCTTGTATTTATTCCCCTAAGCCTCAACAAAACCCTTAGATACTATCATTATTCCACTTTACAGATTTGGAAACTGAGGCTCAGAGAGGCGAAGTGACTTGTACAGGGAAGCTCAGCTTGCAGATGGCAAAGCTGAGGTCTGATGCGGGGAGCTCCGGAACCCGTGTCCCTAACCACTAACTTGTCCCTGAGCTGTTGGAGAGAGTCTGTGTCTGTATGTCCTTCCCTGCTCCGGCTCAGGCCTCACTGCCCGCCCTGGCTCTGTTCCTTTCTTGCAGGTGAGCCTGGCTCCATGACTGTCACCTGGACCACGTGGGTCCCCACGCGCTCTGAAGTGCAGTTCGGACTGCAGTTGACAGGGCCCCTGCCGCTCCGGGCCCAGGGCACCTTCAGCCCCTTCGTGGATGGGGGCGTCCTGCGGAGGAAGTTCTACATCCATCGAGTCACGCTGCGGGGGCTGCTGCCCGGGGTCCAGTACGGTGAGAGGGACCCCAGGCCCAGGTGTTGAGGGGGTGCAGGAAGAGGAGTGTGGTGTCAACGGGAAGCCACCGTGGGCAGGGGGCTCAGGCCGGGCTGAGAACGGCTCTGCTCATCTGGAGCCTCTTGCATGAGACTCCGGGATGGAAATGGGAGGTGCTGGGGTCTGGGGTACAGTGGACCGAAGGGCATGGGTCAGAACCCCTCAATCCTCACTTCCTCTCCCCACCAAGTGAAGATGGATTGTGGGGGCTGTGCAGAGGAGGCAGCCTGGGGGGCGCCTAGCTGACTGTGACCTCCCCCTTGCCCTCAGTTTACCGCTGTGGCAGTTCTCGGGGCTGGAGCCGTCGGTTCCGCTTCAGAGCCCTGAAGAACGGTCCCCACTGGAGCCCCCGTCTGGCTGTGTTTGGGGACCTGGGGGCCGACAACCCGAAGGCCTTACCCCGGCTGCGCAGGGACACCCAGCAGGGCATGTACGATGCTGTTCTCCATGTGGGTGAGGCATCGGCATGGGTGCGCCCAGAGGTGGGGGATGGGGCTTGGGGGGGAGGAGGCGATCCCGGGGCTCTCTAGGGCACTGTGCTGGGGTGAGTGTGGTTCTAAAGGGGACAGGTGACGAGGCCACCCCGGACGTGGTGTCTGTGGTTAACCAGACTGCCCAGGTTCAAATCCCAGCTCCAGCACGTAGAGCCGTGTGCCTTGGTTTTGTCCTCTGTGTTATTATGATGAGAGCTAAGGCTGGTCCAGAAATCACGGGACTGTCGTGATGACTACATAGGTGACATTGCCTGGCATGCTGTAAGTGCCACGTGCTCCTTGTCATTATCATTGCTGCTGCGGCTTCAGGGGACAAGGACACACATGGGAGATGGAGATTGGGGCTGATTGGGTTCACAGCCACAGACTGGAATCGACTCCCAGGGCCTGATTCCTGGATCTTTACTAACCAGCCATGTGATCTTGCATGAGCACTTAACCCCTCTGGGCCTAAGTTTCTCCATCTGAAGTGGAGCGATAATACCATCCACCTCAGAGGGTGTTTTGAAGGTTCAGGTGATCAAGTATGTAAAGCATTTGGAACTGTGCCTGGTACAAAACCAGTACCAGATCGTGTCAGCGCTGTCCTGGGAGGGGACAAGAGGGCGGGCAGAGATGGGAGCCAGTGCTCCAGATAGGAGCACAGGAGACCAGCGAGGTCTTGCAGGGTGCGGGGGAAGGAGGGTCTCAGGGGCCAGAGGTTCAGGAAACAGCTCCAAGTGCACATGTGGGTGGGTGTGAGGTAGGGATCAGAGAACCAGGATGGCTCGGGGCCAGGGGGTTGCACAGCTGAGCAACCAGGGCTCTCCGTTCTGGCGAAGGGAGGGCCAGGTCTGGGTCCTCACTCTCTCCTCGGTCCCCCTGCCCCCCAGGAGACTTTGCCTATAACATGGATCAGGACAACGCTCGTGTCGGGGACAAGTTCATGCGGCTCATCGAACCTGTGGCCGCCAGCCTGCCATACATGACGTGCCCTGGGAATCATGAAGAACGCTAGTGAGGGCCCGGGGCTTCGGGGTGGGTGAGGGTCTGATGGATGCAAACAGACATGCCTCCCTTACTTAGCATCTTACCTTAGTGTCTCATGCTGCAGCAGTGCCTTAGTGGTAACAAGAGGAGAGGAGAGGAGATGAGGGCTGGGCTGGGAGCCAGACCTGACTGACAGTGGGGAGATAGGGGCGGGCTCTGGGACCCCAGACCCTCTCCCCACCCTTTTACTTCCTTTTATCCAGCAACTTCTCTAACTACAAGGCCCGCTTCACCATGCCAGGAAACACAGAAGGGCTGTGGTACAGGTAATCTGGGGGACGGGGGTTGGGGGGACTGGAGGGTGGGAGATGCTGAGGAGACCCCACCTCTGAACCATGCCCTTTGACCCCTCCAGCTGGGATCTGGGCCCTGCGCACATCATCTCCTTCTCCACCGAGGTATACTTCTTCCTCCACTACGGCCACCACCTGGTAGAGAGACAGTTCCACTGGCTGGAGAGCGACCTCCAGGTAACCTGGGGGGAGGTCCCCCATCATCCCTTGACCAGCCTCCACCCTCTCCTCCCTCTCCCCACCCATGCCCCTCACTCTGGGCCCTTCTCTCTAGAAAGCCAATAAGAACCGGGCAGCGCGGCCGTGGATCATTACCATGGGCCACCGGCCCATGTACTGTTCCAATGCTGACCTGGATGACTGTACGTGGCATGAAAGCAAGGTGAGGACCCCTCCCTGGGTCGGGGTGCTGAGAGCCAGGCGGGGGGCCGGCCTGCACCACCATTCACCCCATTCACCTCCTTGCTCACCCTGTCCAGGTTCGCAAAGGCCTCCGTGGCAAGTTCTACGGCTTGGAGGATCTTTTCTACAAATACGGTGAGTGACCCGGAGGACTCCTGGCCCCAGGCCCCAGCCCCTTCCATCTCTCCAGGACCAAACGCCTTGACCCCAACTTGTTCTGTCTCAGGGGTCGACCTGCAGCTGTGGGCTCACGAGCACTCATACGAACGGCTGTGGCCCATTTACAACTACCAGGTGAGGTTCAGGAGGTCCGAGGGCCCCTCAGCTGGTGTAGGTGGATCCCTGGATCCCCAAAGTGTGGCCTGGTGTGACATGCGCCTCCCCCTTCTTCCCTTCTCCAGGTATTTAACGGCAGCCGAGAGACGCCGTACACCAACCCTCGAGGCCCTGTCCACATCATCACCGGGTCTGCTGTGAGCAGCATGGGGAAGGGTGCCTTTGGCTTCTTGCCTCTTCATTTTTACTGCCTCTAATACCAGCCTGCGTGCCATGTGTTCCTATAGTTACTGTCACCACCTCTCAACCTTAGAGCTTAGGTAGCCCTAGGAGCAGGGCCATTGTACAGATGTGGAAACAGAGGCTCAGGCAGTCAAATACTTGTTCAGTCCCAGGTTCGCCAAGTGGCAGGGGTTGGGGGTGTGCCCAGGTGTACAGGATGGATCCAAAGACAGAGAGATTCTTATTATCACTGCAACCTGAACTCCAGACTCGATTCACCTTCCACCAAACCTCTCACTGACGACCGCTTTCTGTTCCCGGATCCCACGCTCAGTTTAGTTCTTGTGTCTTCCGAGTCTTTCCTTGTCTTTCATCCTTCACATTTGGAAGACTCCTGGCCAGTTGTTTTGCAGAATGCCCCTTGGTCTGGGCTTGTCTGTCCTTTTGCTGAGATTCGGGTTACGCATTTTGCACAAGACAGTCACAGAAGTGATGTTGTGTTCTCCTCGGTGCGTTGGGTGGGGGGTTCCTCCCATCCATGTGTCTCATTCCTGGAGATGTTTCCCTGAATCGCCTGGTTAAGGAGGTGTCTGCTGGGTTCCTCCGCTGTAAAGTTGTATTTCCCTTTCTAATTAATTAGTAAGTATCTTCAGGGAGATACTTTCCGGCCATGCAAATCTCCTGTCTCTCCTCAAACTTTCACCTACTGATTTTGGAATCCCCCTATGGGTCTTGCCAGCAACAATGATTACTGTGGTGTTCTAATGGGGAGTTGCTATTTCCCTCATTCCTCCTAGATTTATTCATTAGAATCCTCTCATGAGGAAGAGTCCCTTCCATCCCATTTCTGTAGTTTGTTAGTGATTTATTCCAGTGTGGACTCATGGGTGATTATTTTATCCTGCGGGTGATTATCTGATACTATTTATGCCACTGCTCACCTTGCCCCCGTTTGGGCCACTGGAACCTCCTGAGGTCAGATCCTGTGTTTCTTTGTGTGGCCCTGTCATTTCGTGAGCACTTCCTTATTTTTTGGCCCAAGAGGGTGCTCCAAGATCATCTTGTGTTTTCCCACCCTTCCCCTCTCCACCTTGGAGGCACTTGTTTCTGCAAGGAGAGAGAGCTTATTTTTTAATATGGTTCTTAAAGACTAGTAGGATCAAAGTAAGAACCACTTGTGATAAAAATCCAAACAGTACAGAGGGGCAGGAGGTGAACCCCAGGCATTCACACCCCCGTCTTCATCCCTACTCTGGTGCTCTGTCTCTTGGATGGCATTTTAGAATGTTCTCTGCATGCACAATTGAGTAATTGTCTTGATAGAGATGCGTTACTATATTACCCACTTTTTAAAAACAACTTGGATCATGCTTCATGCCCTAGGGGTTCTCAACTTTGGTGCACATTATATGGGGAAGTTTTAAAACTGCAGCATCTGGGCCGCATTCCAGAACAAACACCAGAATCTCTGAGAACGGGGCCCTGGCATTGGCCCAGTGCAAAGCCACCACCTGGAGCAGGAAATAGAATGTTATCAGCACCAGATGGCTCCTCATACCCCTAGGTGATCGCTATTCTGAACGTTAATCAGCATAGATTAGTTTTTTCTTCCATTTTAAATTTTGAAATTATTTCAGACTTACAGAAAAGTTGCAAAAATACAAATACTCTCAATATCCCCTTTACCAATATTTCCCAAACGGGAACATCTGTTTTTTGTTTTTGTTTTTGTTTTCTTTTGAGAGAGAGAGGGCATGAGCAGGTGCTTGTGAGCAGGGAGGGGAGGGTCAGCGGGAGAGAGAATCCCAAGCAGGCTCCACGTCCAGCACGGACTCGGACACAGGGCTCAATCCCATGACCCTGAAATCAAGAGTCTTAGGGCAAGAGTCTTAGGCATCAAGAGTCATGCGCTGAAATCAAGAGTCTTAGGGCACCTGAGTGGCTCAGTCAGTTAAGCATCTACCATCGGCTCGGGTCATGATCCTGGGGCCAGGGGATCAAGTCCCCACATCCAGCTCCCCGCTCAGTGGGGAGCCTGCTTCTCCGTCTCCCTCTGCCGCTCCCCCTGCTTGTGCTCCCTCTCTATCAAATAAATAAATACAATTTATTTATTTATTTATTTATTTTTTTGGGGGGAAATAAATACGATTTAAAAGAAAAGTCATATGCTCAACCAACTGAGCCACCAGGCACCCCACCCACATCTGTTTTAACCTCTATTTGGTCTTATTTTATTTGTCGTAGCGATTATTATATTATTAATATTTTATAATATTATATATAATTAATGATTATTAATATACTCTTTGTCCTGGAGAGATCATTTGGGACTATGCCAATACCTGGCTATTCCTCAAACTTTCACCACTAGTTTTACCATCGATTGATGATTCTTGCTTCCATTCATTATTATAATGATGGCTGCAGAATGGTGATTTCCTAAGGTCCCTCATGCTCTCTGCTCATGTCGCCTGGCATTCTGCTACAAGGATGAACACCCGTGCTCCCCCAGGCACCGGTGACTTATAAAAAGCTTTCTTGGAGGGTCTACTGTGCCCCCACTGTTGAGACCTCCAGGTTTCGTCTCTGCTTCAAATTGTGTTTTCTCTTTTATTATGCATCTCGGCCACCTTTCCGTAACACCCTGCTTTGTGATGGCTATGCTAGAATTTAACTGACCGCCACTGATGGGCATTTGGGCACCTGCCAGCTCAGGGCTTTTACAGAAAATGCTGCAGTGGGCAGTCTTTTACAGTCGTGCACTTTTCTAGAAGTCAAAGACCCGGGGGTGCAAGAAGCCTGGCTGGGTGAAAACTCAATCCTGAGCATTAGTGAGGTCAAGTCTTAGCAGACTTTGTCTTCCTTGGGGGCATCAGGGTCCCGGCCTGGGAGGTTGTTTCTGCTTCTTGCGGGGCCTTCACCCACCCCAGCCCTGGGTCTAAAGGCTTCTGTCTGGCAGGGCTGTGAGGAGCGGCTCACCCCCTTCTCCCTCTTCCCGCGGCCCTGGAGCGCTGTGCGGGTGAAAGAGTACGGGTACACGCGGCTACACATCCTCAACGGGACCCACGTCCACATCCAGCAGGTGTCGGATGACCAGGTCAGTGAGCGGTGGCCCAGTCACCTGCCTGAGTAACCAGGCCCAGCGTGTTCTGGAGTCGGGTGGCTAAAAACATGGATTCCAGAGCTCGCAATCTTGGGTTCAAATCCTGCCTCCACTTCTTGCCAGCTGGCTGACCTCGAGCCACTTATTTCAACTATCTGAGCCACGGCTCTCCCATCTGTTAAAGGGGATGACAATATTTATATGAAGTGCTTAGAACAATCTCCAAAGCATGGTAAATTCCATAGGTGTCTATGAACCTGAAGCAGTGGGTGGTGGGAGCAGGTGAGAGGGAAACCAATATGTTGTGTGTGTAGCAGAAGCAGCTTTCGATGGACCCAGATCTTCATGGTTTACCTTTCTTTATTTTTGCCATCGTGATTTTATTTTATTTTTGAAAGATTTATTTATTGGGATGCCTGAGTGGCTCAGCGGTTGAGCATCTGCCTTTGGCTCAGGGCATGATCCTGGGATCCCGGGATCGAGTCCCGCATCGGGCTCCCCACAGGGAGCCTGCTTCTCCTTCTGCCTGTGTCTCAGCCTCTCTGTGTCTCTCATGAGTAAAATAAGTAAAATCTTTAACAAAAAAGTTTTTAAAAATTAAATTAAAATAAAGATTTATTTATTTATTTATTTGAGAAGAGTGGGTGGAAGGACAGAGGGAGACAGAGAATCTCAAGCAGACTCTGAGCTGAGCACAGAGCCCGATGCAGGGCTCGATCTTACACCCCTGAGATCACGCCCTGAGCAGAAACCAAGAGTCGGACGCTTAACCGTCTGTGCCACCGGCACCCCAGCCATTGTAATTTTAAAATAATAATAATTATGATTTCTTGAGCACCTGTTGTATATCAGATGCTGGCCTAGATGCTTTACATCTAGTAGCATTTTAATCACCACAGCAATCCCTTGGGATAGTTTTTCTTTCCATTTTGCAGGTGAGAGAACTGAGGCTCAGAGAGGGGAAGTAATTTTCCAAGGGTCACACAGCTGGAGGGTGGCAGAGCTGGGCTCTATCTCCAAAGACCACGTTCTCTTTATTATAAATAACTACCCTTTATTGAACAGTGCACGTACCGGGGGTAGGCTTTAGGCTTACACGTCGATCACATTCAGTTCTCCCCTGTGTATAGAATAAGGAAGTGAGGCTCAGAGTTGGGTAACATTCTTAGGGCCATGTAGAGAGCTGTTGCACTGGGATGTAAGAGAGGCTTGTCTGACTCTAGGGTTTGTGCTCATAATACACTACACCTTACCCAGTCCTTGCCCAGGATCCCCTTTTAAAAAGCCCTCTACAAATAACCTCATTTAATTCCCACAACATCTATGAGGTAGGTACTGTTGCTGTCATCTCCACTTTTCAGATGAGGGAAACTGAGGCTCAGAGAGGCCTAGCAATTCTTCCAAGGTCACACAGCCCATTAAAGGCAGGGCTGGGGTGTGAATCCAGGTCCTTGGCCCCGGAGTCTGGACTTTGAGCTCTCACTACCTCCTTTGTTTTTGTCCCTTGCAGGATGGGAAGATTGTGGATGACGTCTGGGTGGTGAGACCCCTGCTTGGCCGGATGATGTACCTCTAGGTACAGGGGCAGCTCTCATCAGGAACCCCGGGCCTCGCTGCCTTGGCTAGTATGACCGGACACTGCCCAGGCCCAGGTGGAGAGTCAGGGCGGGCCTTGACTCCCAGCCCTCCTGAGGGCCCATGTGGGGTGGCTGCAGCCCGGAGGCAGCCGGGGCGGCTCTCCCCTCCTGGAGAGGTGGGGGTACCCCCTGGCTGTGATGGGAGGGCAGGTATGCAGACACAGAGCAAAGCAGGGCAGGTGTGGGGCGGCACAGCCCTGCTCTCCTGCATAGCACTGGCAGGGCGGGGCGCCCACAGGGCCTCGGAAATAAAGAGGCTTAGAGCTGTGGCTCCGTGGACTCTGCACTTCTGGGGGTGCCCCCGGGCCGTCTCCTCTCCTGCCTGCAGGGGCGAAGGGCATCTCCTACCCTAAATCAGCAAGTGGGCACGGCTGTCATGACCCCAGTCTCCGGCAGGTGGCGTCGGGGGCCTTTCTCCTCCTAGACCCGCAGTCCGTGCTCCTGCCGCCCAAGGAGTGCCCACAGTGTCGCCCTGTGCCTCAGTTTCCCAGCCCAGCACCAATTTATCCTGGAGGGGAGAAATGTTAACACTCCTGCCTCCAAGCTGGGGGTGCTTACCAGGCTTAGGATCTCACAGACCTGCTGTTTCCCTCTCCCTTTCCCTTCCTTTTCTCCCCCCTCTCTCTACCCCTTCCCTTGCATGGGTTCAACCACTATTTATTGGGCATCTACCACGTGCCAGGCCCTGGTCTCAGTCCTGGGAGACAGCTATGAACAAGCCAGAGATCTCTGCCTTTGCAGAGCTGATATTCTAACCAGGGGGTCAGACCGCAAGCACAATAAAAAAGAAAAATATATAAAGCAGGGTAAATATTGGTGAGCACTCTGAAAAAGCAAGGAAGGAAGGGGCATGAGGGGGGACAGTTGCAGTTTTTGCAAGGATAACCAGGGAGGACTCACTGGGAGGGTGATGTTTGATCTGAAGGAGTCTGAGGGAGAAGCAATAGGGGCAGAGTGTGTTCCAAGCAGGGGAGCAGCTGGTGCAAAGACCCTGAGACAGAAACACGCCCGCCCTGCCAGGGTGACAGTGTGGAGGCCCGTGAAGCCCGGGCCAAGTGAGTGCGGGAGATGGGGACAGGGAGGTGAGGGGGAAAGATCATGTGGGGCCTTACAGGGCCCAGGGGGACTTTGTCCTTTATCCACAGGAGGGCTCCGAGCTGGTGACAGGCACATCTGAGTGCAGGAGTCCTAGGCCGAGCTGGGCGCGGGCCCCAGGGCTGAGGGCTTCGCCGGGGCAGCGGGTGGGCTCCCAGTTCTGCAAGCCGACCTCACATTATTGCTGCATGAGCTGCACAGGCTCGGCTTCCTCACACGGACACCCCCGCCACCCCTCACTGTGCCCAAGGCACGCCAGCTTCCTGCGGTTTCTTGAATTGCACGGAGCTCTTTCTCACCCTGGGCATGCCCTCTCCCTGGCTCATCCTGGGCTGGCATCTTCTCAGCCCGAGGTCTCAGCCTCCCCTGACAGTCCCAGCGAAGGGAGCTGCGATCACCTGCTTTACTTCATTTCTGGCTCTCAGCCGCCTGGAAGCCTCTTACTGATTTAGGCTTGTTCTGGGTCAGTCCGGCCCCCTGGGGCCTAGAGTCTGTGGGGTTGGAGACCAGGGCCATCTCGTTCATTTGTGGGTCTATCACCTCCCCCACCCACCCCTCCCAGATCCTCTTCTCAGGCTGGGTGGTGCCCACCCTGGGCCAGCAGTGTCTGGGGAGCAGGGGGTGTCTGTCTCCCCCACTGGACTATCAGTCCCCAGAGGGTGGGGCCCAGAGCTCACCCCAGCACAGCCCAGCGCAAGAGAGGTGCTTCATAAATATTAATGGTGCCACATGCCAGGCTCTGGCCGGACACTGCCAGGGACACGCCGGGGACAGTGATGAATCGGCCCCAGCCAGGCCCTGTAGGAGTTCATGGGCGAGCAGAGAAACGCGGTTACCCAACTCGGGTGACACGCAATGAGGGAACGCCACGGAGGGATGCGCCCAGCCTGCGAGGTCGCCAGCTGCAGAGTCACGCATTGCACGCTGCAGCCAAAGCCTGAGCTGGCGCCCGTGTGGGCCTGGCCGCGTCCGTCCCAGGCCAGAGGGGTTGGGGGGGTGGAGGCTGTGACCACGAGAGCAAAGGCCTGACACTGGGGCTGGACAGAAACTGGGTTTGGATCTCGGCTCTGCGACTTCCCGTGGGATGTGGAGTCACCAGCCCGCTCTGAATGTCAGTTTCATCATCTGTCACAAAAGAATGATCGTACTTTATGGGATCACCTTGGCATTAAATGAGCCCGAAAGCCTTGATGTTGTCCATGACTCTTCTTTTTCTCATGTCCCGCATTTAATTAGCCAGCCAATTCTGTTGACTTGGTCTTTAAAGTGCATCTAGAGGGACACCTGGGTGGCTCAGCAGTTGAATGTCTGCCTTTGGCTCAGGGCGTGATCCCAGGGGTCCTGGGATCGAGTTCCGCATCAGGGTCCCCGAAGGGGGTCTGCTTCTCCCTCTGCCTATGTCTCTGCCTCTCTCTCTCTGTCTCTCATGAATAAATAAATAAATAAAATCTTAAAAAAAATAAGTAAAGTCCATCTAGAATCTGTCCCCTTCTCCCACCCTGGTCCTATCCACCTGTCCCTTGCCTCCTACCTGGTCTCCCCTCTGCTCCCATCCCCAGCCCCCATAGTCTGCTCTCCACTTGCAGCCGAAGGGACCCGTAGGTACCTGTATCAGGTCATGTCTTTCCTCTGCCTGAGCCCTCCTGTGGCTGCATCTCACTTGGGATAGAAGCCAGAGTCCTCCCTGTGGCCCAAGCCACACGATCTGCCCCCATCACCTCTCTGTCCTCACCTCCCACTACTTGTCCCTGCCCACTCTGCTCCAGCCATGCTGGCCTCAACTGTATCAGATGACCCTCCTCTGTCTGCACTGGCTGTTCCCTCTGCCTGGGACACTGCCCCCGGGTACCCCCATGGCTCTCTCCCTCCCCTCCTTCAAGTCTGTGGTGAGGCCTCTCCCCTGACCACCCTGCTTAAATTAAAATAGCATCCCACTGCCTACCTCCCATCACCTTTCCATTCCAATCACTTCCACATTGTGGCCTACTATAGAGATATATCTTTATTTTTTTAAAGATTTTATTTATGTATTTGAGAGAGAGCACAAGCAGGGGGAGGGAGAAGCAGGCTCCCCGCCCAGCAGGGAGCCCCACAAGGGGCTCAGTCTCAGGACCCTGGGATTACGACCCCAGCTGAAGGCAGACACTTAACCAACTGAGCCACCCATGTGCCCCTGGAGATAATATCTTTAATGATTTATTCTTTAGCTCCTCCACCAGAAAGTGAGCTCTTGGGGCGCGGGGGATTCTGAGATTTCTCCCAGTTCTGTTTATCCCTGCGATTCTAGTACCCAAAACATAGTAGTTGTTCAATAAACACTGGTTGAGTGAATGAGGAGAGGCAGGAGAAACCCAGATAAAATGTTTAAAGCAGCACTGGCATCGAAGGAGCAGGTGATCAATAGCAGGAATGACGGTAATTTAGGTGAATCAGATAAAGGCCCAGCCCTTGGGGCTCCCACTGCTGGGCATGCAGGAGACAGGCATGTCTCGGTGATTGCAACACCCATGATGTGTGACAAGCACAGGAAGTGACAAGTTGCAGGAGTGAAGACCCAGCAGCATCTGGGAGGCAAAGCCGAGCAAGGTGTTTTGTTTTGTTTTGTTTTTAAGATTTTATTTATTTATTTATTCATGAGAGACACAGAGAGAAAAATAGAGACAGACAGACACAGAGACACAGAGACACAGGCAGAGGGAGAAGCAAGCCCCATGCAGGGAGCCAGACGTGGGACTCAATCTCAGGACTCCAGGATCACACCCTGGGCTGAAGGCAGGAGTCAAACCGCTGAGCCACCCAGGGATTTTCCCCCCCACCCCCCATCAAGGGTTTTGGAGGCTACACAAGATGCCTGCCTAGCAGGCTGGGAGTGACTGCTCCCGGGAGGGGCAACAGGGTCCCAGGGACAGTCTGTGAGGTGGCTTGGGGTCTATGGGAGAGACAAGAGGGGAGGAGCTGTGGGTCTCAGGATTTATTCATTAACAAATATTTATTTACTGAAGTCTTTCATTGCTCACATTGGCCAGAAATGGGTTTTTTGTTGTCGATTACAGTTAAGAACCAGGGAAGAACAATGCACCCACCGTGATCCAGTTGTAGATACTGTGGTGGCTGAGATGATATTTTGGCCCTTGTGAGGCTTACATTCTACTGGGGGAAGTAGAGAAGAAACTGTGAAGACAAAAATACTATTGCCTGAGAATTCTTGATGGTGATCCGCACTGTGGAGAAAATACAGCGGGGATTAGAGCATGGGAAGGCAAAGGGTGATGTCAGTATGGTGACCAGGAAAGGCCTCTCTGAGGAGGTGACGTTGAAGCCAAAGGACAGGGAGCTGGTCAAAGCAAAGACCTATATGAGGGATCCAGGTAGAGAGACCAGCAGGTGCAAAGGCCCTGAGGCAGGACCAAGGGTGTGTGTGTTTGAGAAACAGCCATGAGGCCAGGGTGACTGGTGTGGAGTGAGTAGAGTTGCCAGATAAAATACAGGATGCCCTAAATTTGAATTTCAGAAATAGTACATAAATGTTTAGTCTAAATATTTAGTCCCAAATATTGCGTGGGGACACCCTTATACTAAAAAAAATGACTGGAGGTTTATCTGAAATCCAAAACTAGCTGGGCATCCTGTATTTTTATTGGCTAAATTTTCATTGTAACCATAGGAATAAGTAAGAAAGGATGTGGAGGAGAAGAGGCCATAGAAAGGACAAAAAGTTCCTCTCGGCATCCCCGCACACATGCCTGAGGAGACAGGACATTCTTTGCATTCTTTGGGGACCTCTGTTATTTGGTGTCCCTACTCCCTGGGTGAAGGTCCTTCCTCTCAGCCCTCTACCCCATCCTCCATCCAGATCTTTGCTGCTGCTTTCCAGCAAAAAAAAAAAAAAAAAAAAAAAAGATAACATCGTTATTTTATTTTAGGGGAGAAAGTAACACATTCGTTATTAAAAAAAAAATCAGGGGCGCCTGGCTGACTCAGTTGGTGGAGCATGCAACCCTTGATCTCAGGGTCGTGGGTTTGAGCCCCACGCTGGGTGTAGAGATTACTTAAAAAAAATTCTCTTTAAAAAAAAAAAAGAAATTCGGGGTGCCTGTGGGGGCTCAGTCACTTAAGTGTCTGGGTCTTGGTTTCACCTCAGGTCATGATCTCAGAGTCGTGAGATGGAGCCAAACACGGGCTCTGCGCTGAGCGTGGAGCCTGCTTAAGATTCTCTCTCCCTCTCCTGCCCTTCCCTCTGCTCAAGCTCAGTCTTTCTCTCAAATAAATAAATAAATCTTTTTTAGAATGAGGTAGTAGTTGTAAAGTGCTTAGCACAGGACCTGCTACAGAGAAAATCTTCAGTAAATGTTTGCAGTTGTCATTATCAACATGCTTGGCACACAGATGGCATTCAACGAATATATTTATTGAATGAATCTGAGCAGTCTTTTTTTTCTTTTCTTAAAAAAGATTTTTTTTTTTTAATTTGAGAGAGAGCAGGGGGAGGGGCAGAGGCAAAGGAGAGAGAATCTCAAGCAGACTCCCCGCTGAGCGATGAGCCCGATGCAGGGCTTGATCTCAAGATCTTGAGATCATGACTTGAGCTGCAACCAAGAGTCAAGTGCTCAACTGGCCGAGCCACCCAGGTGCCCTGAATTTGAGCAGTCTTCAAGAGCATCAGATTTGAGGTCAGACCTCCCGGTTAAAATTCCGGTAAAGCTGCTTACACGTCGGGGGACTTTGTTCCACCTTCCTCCCATGCCTCACTTTCCTCTTCTGTGAAATAGGGATCCCATCTTACAAAGAAGTGGAAAGGATTAGGTAAGTTCACGTAGCCAAAGTGTTTAGAGAGACTCTGGTATAGCAAGCAGTGAAAAAAAATCGGAAGCAATCTAAATATGCAACAATAGGGAAATCGTGAAGTATGGTATGATACATCAATAATTAAAAAACAATGATTTTTTAAAAATCTTACTAGAATACCACTAACGATGAATACAGTTGATCCTTGAACAGCGTGGGGGTTCAGGGTGCCCATGCCCGCACAGTCAAAAACCCAAGTAATAACTTTTGACTCCCCCTAAACTTAACTACTAATAGCCTTGTGTGACCAGAAGTCTAACCAATAACATAGTCAATTAATGCATATTGTGTATGTTATATGTATCATATGTTATATTCTTACAATAAAGTAAGCTGGAGAAAAGAAAATGTTATTAAGAAAATCATGGAGAAGAGAAAATACATTTATGGTGCTGTACTGAATTTACTGAAAAAATCTCCTTATTAGGAGACTGATGCAGGTCAAACCTGTGTTGTTCAAGGGTCACCTATACATTCACATGCACACCTTTGTCTCTTTTTTTTTTCCTTCAGGAACAATTCTTAGGGACGCCTGGGTGGCTCAGTCAGTTAAGTGGTTAAGCGTCAAACTTTAGTTCAGGTCATGATCTCAGGGTCCTGGGATCAAGCCCTGCATCAGGCTCTGAGCTCAGTGGGGAGTCTGCTTGTCCTTTCTCTGCACCACCCCTGCTCCTGCTTTCTCTCTCTCTCAAATAAATAAATAAAAATCTTAAAAAAAAATTCCTAGAAGTGGAATTGATGGATATTACCAAAAATCTGCCCCAGATTGTAGATCGTAGTCCTATATATGGGGTATGAGAGTGGCTGTTATCCTATATTCTCATCAGCACTGATTATAATATAAAAAATATTTTTCTGGGGCACCTACGTGGGGCAGTCAGTTAAGCCTCCAATTCTTGGTTTTGGTTCAGGTTGTGATCTCAGGGTCATGAGATCAAGCCCTGCACTGGGCTCAGGGAGACATTCTCTCTCTCCCTCTGCCCCTCCCACTCATGCTCTCTCTCTTTCTTTCCCAAATAAGTAAGTAAATCTTTAAAAATATTTTTTTTTCCAGAGAGACCAGAAAAATAAAAAGCATCTGTTTAGTGTCTCTTTCATTAATTTCTTATTTGCCAGTTTCATTTTTTCTTATCCACTGTCTGTACTTGAAATTTTTGTTCATGTCCTTTGCCTGTTTTTCTGTTGTATGTTCACTTTTCTTATTGATTTATAAATGCTTTTTACATATGAAGGACACAAAGCATTGCCTGCCACTTCTATACTGCTGCTTATCTTTTCCCTTGATGTACTGAAATTCATTATTTTTATGAGACCAAATCCTCCTCATCTGTTTCCATCTATTGGGAGTCGCCACCTCACCACCTCTTCCAGGAGGCTCTTTTGGAGCTGATTTTCTCTCTCAGAGCCATGGAGTAGGAGGGCCTAATTACCCATCCTTAGGAAACCCCTGGAGCAGATCTTGCTGGGCTTGTTCAGGTCTGATCTCCGCCAGAGATTCCCCAATTAAGTTCCAAGGGGGCTTCCCCAAACGTGGGTTCTAGAGCCTAATGCCATGCAATTTGAGGCAAAGGCTGCACCTGGCCCTCCTCCCCCATCACCGGGCCGGGATAAAGTGCTGCCATCTCAGCTACAAGACTTGATTTTTAAAAAACGGACACTGTGCAGCATACAGATTTCAAAAGAGCACAAAAACAAGAACATTTAATGCTGGCGAGGCTACTTCAAAGCGCATGTTCCCTCTGAACGCTGGTGGGAGCGGGAGTTGGATCCTTGCAGCACAATTTGGCAATGCGTGTTCAGGCCGCGGGGAGGCAGCAGAGGGAGGTTAGCAAGAGCCTCGCCCCGGAGTCAAAACTGGGGATGAGCCCTGGCTCTGCCCCACTAGCTTGTGCGACTTTGAGCAAATAAAGTTACTTTTCTAAGCTTCAGCTTCCTCTGCCGAGCCGGAATAACCATAGCCCCTGTTGTTAAGATCACACGGCTTAGCTCCATGCATGGGAACTGTTACTATTATTAAATCGTAAAGTTGTACATTTCCTTTGACCCAGTGGTTCCATTTGTGGTAATCTATTCAAAGGAAATAATTAGAGATGTGCATAAATATTTAACTGCTAGAACTCAGGCGGGGGGAGTATCATTTATGATAGCAAAATATTTATCACAGCTTAGATGTTCAACAACAAAGGGTGGTTAAACACATTAGAGTTCATTGATAGGATGGCATCCATGCAGCCATTAAAACTAATGTTCTTGAAGAAAATGATGTGGAAAGATACTGGTGATATTTTTAATCTTGTTTTTGGAAACACAAAATCCCTTATAAATGTGTGTCTCTGATTCTGTTAAAAACAAAAAGGGTAGGTACATGTACAGAAAGAAATGACTCATCCTGCCATCATTCATTCATTGCCTCCCCCAGACATTAATTAAATGGCTACTATGGCCTAGACACTGCGCTGGGGCGGGGCAGTGGGGGGGATGCACTTAGCATTTAAGAGAATCTCGGAGGCCGTGGAATTAGGCCTCACCCAAGCATCCATTCAACAAATGTTTACTGAGCATCTACAGGCCCATCGTGCACTGGGCACTGGGCATGCACAGTAAACAAAACAGACAAAAATCCATGCTCTCGTGGAGCTGACATTTCAGTAGAGGAAACAACCCAAATAACTACAATTAGCTAATTATCTAGTTTGTTAGAAGGCGATTGGAGCAGGAAAATAAGAAAAAGCAGATGAGGGGAAGGGCTTAGCAGCATGCGAGAGGGATGTTTGCTGCTTTAGTTAGGGTAGGAAGGAATCACCCTGAAAAGGTGATATTTGAGTAAAACCCTGAGAGAGGTAAGGGAGGGAGCCCTGAGGATACCTGGGGAAAGAGTCTCTTCCGGACACAAGGAGCAGCCCATGCAAAGACCTCGAGGAAGGGGAATGCCCGGTATCTTTTCTGAAAGAGCAACGTAACTGGGGCCCAGTGAGTGAAAGCATAGGATAGGATGTCTGGGTTTAGCTTATGGATTTTGTTGTTGTTGTTTGTTTTCTCGTATTTTCCTTTTTTTTTTTTTTTTTTGGATGAATTATTTTTTTTATTTTTTTTATTTTTTTATTTTATTTATTTTTTTTTTTTAAATTAATTTATTTATGATAGTCACACACAGAGAGAGGGGGAGAGAGAGAGGGCCACAGGCAGAGGGAGAAGCAGGCTCCATGCACCGGGAGCCCGACGTGGGATTCGATCCCGGGTCTCCAGGATCGCGCCCTGGGCCAAAGGCCGGCGCCAAATCGCTGCGCCACCCAGGGATCCCGAATTATTTTTTTTAAAAGCTTACAGAAAAGATTAAGATCAAACAGTGTCTTGGTTCCAGTTCAAGTTCCTGGACTCGGATTGTGGTTCAAAACTCATTATCTACTTCCTGTAATCCTGAGGCAGCTAGTTCACCCTTGTGAGCCTGTTTCTGTCCCTGTAAGATGGGTATTAATACTAGGACAGGGTTGGGACGCCTGGGTGGCCCAGGGGTTGAGCATCTGCCTTGGCTCAGGTCGTGATCCCTGGGTCCTGGGCTCGAGACCCCCCTCCGGCTCCCTGCAGGGAGCCTGCTCCCTCTGCCTATGTGTCCCCCTCTCTGTGTGTGTCTCTTATGAAGAAATAAAGTCTTTTAAAAAAATAATACAACAGGGGTTTGGTGAGCATTTAGTGAGCATTTAGTGAGACAATGCAAGGGGCTTTTGGCCGGGTGTCTGGAACATAAGTGCTTGGTAACTGTTTCTGGCCATTGTTACCCATTACTGCCTTCCACCCGCTTACTCGGTTTTTTGGTGTAAGGTGCGACTGCTGCACGCGGAGGGTCATTTCCCCTTTAAGAACCTGATTGGGCGGGGAGCCAGCTTCCCCGCACCCTTTCCAAATTTTCCAATCTCCGCTCGGCATTTTCTGCCCGAAGGGCTCCGATTGGACAATCTGCACCAATCAGAGGCTGGAGCGAGCTCTGCCGGCGGCCCAGCCCCGCCCCTGGACGGGCCCTGCCCCCTGCCCGGTCAGCCCCGTTGCTATGGGGACTGGTGGGCGGCGAGGGGGGAAAGCCCCGGATGTTCGTTGGGGATTTAACATGGCGGCGGCAGTGGCCGCGGTGGCGGCGGCGCAAGAGAGCTGAGGGCGGTGTGAGGGTTCGGGATTCCGAGTCGAGCTGCTAGGCCGCGAGCAACTGCAGCGCCGAGCCGGTAGGATCAGCGGTCTGGCCTGGAGATTGGGGTGGGCCGGGCCATGGCGGTGGGGGAGCGTTTACGCAAGTAGGGGGCGGGGCCGCGGGGGTCAAAGTTCACTCGAAGAGGGAAGGGTCGCGTCGGAGAGGTCGGGGGTCAGTGCCGCCGGGGAGGGTGGTGTAGAAGAGGTCGGAGGTCAGAGTGGCGAAGGGGGCGTGGCGAAGGGGACCTCGAAGTTCGAAATTTGAAGTGGGGCCCTTTGGAGGGGGTCGGGGCGAGGGTCATAAAATGGGGGTCAAAGCGAGTCATTTGAAGGGAGGGCGCGCTTACCGGAGTCGGAGATCACAGCCCCCGGGGCGGCGGGCTGCGGGTTTGCGGCAGCAACCGGCGGAGCAGATGCCCGAGACTGAGGTTGGGGGCCACCTTTTTAAGGGCTCAAGTGTGGGGCGTGGCCAGAGGGGGCAAAGGTCAGAGTGTGACAGATGATGGACCTGAGGGTCAACAGTTAAGACCCCAGTGGGATCCATTGCTGGGGAGGACGGGAGGGATGTCCCAGAGCCATCAAAGGTGCTTCCCGGCCGGGTAAAGGGGAGCCCGCCCCCACAAATAACGAAAAGAAGAGCAACACTCGTGAATTACTATGTGCCCGGTCACTTGGACGCTTTACACGTATTTACCCTCTCCGCAGCCTTATAGGGTTGGCGCTGTCATTAAGAGCCCAAGCGATCTGCCCAGGATCATCCAATGAAGAAGTTCGGTGCTGGGATTCAGACCGGAGTTCTGGGCCCGGTGGTACCAGGCTCTACTGCTTCTCGGGCAATCGTAACTTTGGCTAATATTTAATGAGGCCTAACGCCGTGCTCGCCGCTCTTGATTCGTTATACCACGAGCTTGTGAGGTGGGTCCTGGATAGACCCACTTTACAGACAGGAAAACTGAGGCTCGGGTACCTTCTGCTGAGTAACAGGAGGCGGGTTCCAAGCTGGGTCTGACGGATTTCAGAGCTCCTGCCCCTGGGTTGTTACACTGTAGATTGTTAAAGGACGTTCCTGTCCTGGAAGCAGGGGGCTGGGCAGGGCTGAGCCACTCCCCGGACTGGAATGGATTGTCTCTGGGCTCCTTGGGAGGGTGTGATCTGGGAAGAAAAGTTCTCATGGACCTACGGGGGTGGGGGTGTTTGTGGGTGGCCCTGAGTCCAAGTGAGTCTGATGGGCTTCTGGCTGGGGAGGATGTCCCTGAAGGGAAGCCAGTACAAGGCGAGTGTTCTCTGTACTTAAAACCCCAAGCTCTCATGGTGGTCCCGGATGGCTCCCACGACATTTCCTTCTGCTCTCCGGGTCCCTTGTCAAGGTCCAACCCCACTGGCCTCTTTGCTTTCTTCAACTCTATAGGCATATGCCACCCTCCAGGTCTTTGATGTTCCTCTTCCCTCTGCCCAGAATCCTTTCCCCGCCCGCCCCCTACTCGCAGTCACCCACATGCAGCCCTACCAGCACCACCGGGCCCTCACTGTCCCTCACACACCCTTTATCTCACTCTCTTGTTTTCTCCCCAGGGCTTTGCTCTGTTCTTACCTTGTTTGTCAGGGCACCATGTGTTGTCCGCCTTCCCCCCTCCCTCCGCAAAGAACGTGGGGCCCACGCAGCAGGAATTTCTCCTTGCTGTTCCTTCCCTGAATCCCCGCCTGAAGCAGCCTGGCCAGCGGAGGATGCTTGGTGGCTGGTGGTTGGATGTCGGACACTGTGCTGGGTGCTGAGACGGCAGCAGCGGGCAAGACACAGAACCCTGGGCCTCCGAGGGCTCTCGGTGTCCCTTGGTGGGAGCAGACTGGAACCAGACCCCCAGCCAGTGATACGGGGCCAATTTGGACCCCCAGGGTGCCCGGTCCCCAGGAGTCGGGGGGCAGTGGAGCAGGGGCTGCTGAGCAGCTGCCCTGTATCTGGAGTGTAAGTACCGAGGACTGGTTCAGGGAGCAGCTGCTAGAGCAGGATGCCTGCTGCACACACAGCTCCATCACTCAGGCTTTGTGGCCGTGGGCAACCTGCTTAACTTTCTGGGCCTCAGTTTCTTCCTCTGCAAAATGGAAATGATAACGGCCACGTCACAGGATGGCCACGAGGGCACAGAGTGTGAAGCGCGTGGCCCCGGGCCTGGCACCTGCTACGCACTGTGTTGACATTAGTCCTGCTGCTGCCACCACCTGGGGAGGACCTCAGAAATGAGGGAGGGCCCCACCCCACCTGCCTCCTGGGCTCTCTCAAGCAGCTGCCCTGCACCCCCTCCAGCTCTAGCAGGGTCACCGGGTGGGCACACTGCCAGGCAGTCCTGCGAGGCTGGCCCAACCTCATGCCCTCGTGGTTCCAGCTTGCTCAGCATCCCAGGCTTGGCTGCACAGATAAGGGCAGCTAGGGTTTTGGCATCGGAGACCCGAATTCAGGTCCCTGCCCTGTCACCAGCCATGGGACCTGAGGCAGGTGATTTCTTATTTGCCGGTTTTGTTCCTCATGATACATTTTAAATCGGGGAGGGGAAAAGTAAAGCTTTCAACATAACAGACCATCCACGCCTCCAGCGTCGGGCCTGGGACCAAACTCACAGCCTGGATGTCCCCCTCCCTCCCCGGCCTCCCCGCCTGCATTATCCCTGCACTGGATTTGGTGTCTAGCGTCTCTCTGCAGGTCTTCCTACCGTTCCTACCCTTGAATGTGTTCGCAGATGATAGAGCAACAGCTCTCAACCCTGGCTGCACGCTGCAGTCACCTGGAGAGCTTTCAAAACTGTCGTGGCCCAGGCCAGCCATGGAGACTCCGACTTGGATTCACTTGGTCTGGGGTGGGGCGGGTGTCAGTTATGTGGTCCTCATGGCCAGCCAGGGTTGACCGCCACTGTTCTCCAGTTTTACGGATGATGTAAGTGGCATCCCGGTAAACAGCCTGCCCTTTCTGCTCCACATCAGAGTTTGCATTTCTCTCCGTGAGGATGTGTATAGTTGTAGGATTCCTTGTTCCTGCTGCAAGTGTTTCTTTTCATGATTGTGCCACATAGGAGTTACTTTTTCACCTTTTGGGGGACACTTGGGTGGTTTCCCATTAGGAGAGTGACAATGCTGCATTGAACAGTCTAGAATGCATTTCCTTGTATACTTGTGGCCAGAGTCTCTCTTGGGCATGTGGCTCACAGTGGAAATCCTGGACCTTCTAAATCGTTCTCCTAACCAATTGTACCAGTCCACTTTCCAACAGGGCTCAAGGGTTCCCTTCACTCCACATCCTGCTTTGTGGCAAGTTTGTGGCCCTGAGATGGTGGGTTTATGGCACCCCGGGCTGACTGAGAATAGCTGGGGAGATGGTTCACGTGGTGGGCTTAGCTGGGGCCTGACACCCACCAAGCCTCCACATCCAGGCTTTTGCCCTTTAGGACCTCCAGGACAGTGACCACAACTTTGACCCTTCACTGCCTCTCCTTGGGAGGCATCTCTCAGGGCTGCTAGTGGGAAAGGAAGCTGTACTGACTTGAGGGAGGAAGGAGGCAAAGTGTGGAAAGGGATGGGCAGAGCCTTGTTACACTCTTTCTGGGTGTGAGCACTGGTCCCCCTGGCAGCCAACACAGCCCTAGCCCTACATGCATGGATTTTAGTATACAAAGGAAGACAGACCCATCCCCAGACAATGACAGCCCAGAGTGTCAGGCCTGGGATAGGGAAGCACAAGCAGAAGCATCAAGGCTAGGATACAGGAGGCACAGGGACTGCAGGACTCTAAAAGAGCCTCCTGACCCAGCCCGGGGGATGGAGACATCTGACCAATGAGAAAGAGTGAGCCAGGCCTAAGAAAGGAGGTGGAAAGAATAGAGTGGGTAGTGGATACAGGAAGTGCAAAGGTCCTGAGGTGCAAATGAGCTCGGGATGGTCAAGTACCATCAAGGAGGCCCATGTGGCAGAGTAGGCAGTGAGGTCAGGAAGGTGGGGAAGATGTGGCAGATAGACCAGCGGCTGGCAGGCTGAGGTAAGGAGTGTGGATTTCGTTTTGTGTGTAATGGGGAGTCACTGGGAGGCTTTAAACAACATCTAGTTTCCATTTTATAAAGATTACTCATGTTGCCATGCGGGGAGCGGATCGTGGGGTGCAACAGCAGGGAGACCCACGGGGAGGCTGCTGTAATGGTCCAAGCAGCAGATGAGGGTGGATAGGATGAGGGGGGCAGCGATGGAGGAGGGATCTGTATGCTGCCAAGATTGTGAGGACTTTACCCATATATATTTTTAAAGATTTTCTTATTTTTATTTGAGAGAGAGAAAGAGAGAGCAAGAGCACGCACACAGGCATGCACAGGGGTGAGGGGCAGAGGAAGAGAGAATCTTGAGCAAGCTCCATGCCCAGTGCAGAGCCCAATGCAGGGCTCAAGTCTCACAACCCTGATATCCTGACCTGAGCCGAAATCGAGAGTGGGACACCTAGCCGACTGCACCACGCAGGCGCCTCTACTTTACCCAGATTCACCCATTTGATCTCCACAACAGCCTACAAGGTAGGTATGTTACTATCCCCACTTCAGAGATGAGAAAACTGAGACCCACAGAGGTACGTGGCATGCCGAAGGCTGCCCAGCAGGCAGGTGGCAGACTTGAACTCCAGGCCTGCAGACTCTAGAGTCACTGCTTGTGGTGGCTGCCCTCCAGTGATTTGGAAGTGGTTTGGGTGAGACAAGGCCACTTCCTGTCCATTTGGTTCTTACCCAGGCTCCTCTTTGGATGGAAGCTCCTTGGAGGTCTGTCAAACCCGGGTTGTTTCTGGGCCCTGGGTCCCTACCTCC
The DNA here is from genome assembly GCF_018345385.1 of Vulpes lagopus. Taxonomy (NCBI): domain Eukaryota; kingdom Metazoa; phylum Chordata; class Mammalia; order Carnivora; family Canidae; genus Vulpes; species Vulpes lagopus. The sequence continues at coordinate 170,625,983 of NC_054825.1, read as the reverse complement.
CTCAGGGGCCCCCTCAACTCTTATCCACTGCCTCACCCCTCCTTGTCCTGCTGGCTCACAGTAAACCAGACTTCCTGGCCAGACGCCGGTCGGGGTGTCCCCAGCAGCTGTTTATCCCATCACCCGAGCCAGGCGGCCACAGATGCTGCCAGCAGGAAGCAGCCTCCTTCCAAGTCACGGCCAGGGAAATGGGACCCTTCCCGCCCCCGCCACCCTTCCGGGGCTGGGGCTTGTTTTCTGCCAGGTGCCTGGGCCCACAGGAAGGTGTCGGGGGTGGGGGAGCAAGGAGGGCCAGGAGCTTTCCCAGGTCCCAGGGGAGCCGGCTATGGCAGATGCAACCGAAGCCACCACTCACTGCAGCCTGTCTCCTGGGGCCCTCGGGCCCTGCCCTGCCTTTCCCCAGGTGCTGCCGCCAACCCCCGGGGGCCAGTGGCCACTTCCCTGCCGAGGCCACACGGTCCGGTTCGCACATGTCCCTGACCCCCTAGCTGGGGCCTCTGGGACAGAGCCAGAGCCTCCGTGGGCCTCCCATCCCTCACCTGTTAAGTGGGCCGTTGGGAGGATTGTGGATCATACCGTAAAGAGCTTCCCAAGTCTCCTGGCACACAGTAAGCTTGTGGTAACAATTTAATAATTCAACAATTTTAACAATTTCCGTTTCCCCGCGCCCCGTCCCGCCGGCTGCTCCCAGCCCCTGGTGATCGGCGCTCCTGGTGATCGGCGCTCCCGGCGCGGCCCGCCGGCCCTGGCTCTGCCCAGCAGCCTGGCCGGGACACGTTATTAGCCGCAGTTCTCTTCCCCAGCGCTCGCATTTGGAGAAGGCGCGTTGTTGTGCCGTGCACACGCATTGCCCTGTCCCCTAAATAATAGTGGAGAAAGCGCACCCGGCACAGACGGGTATCCGGTGGCAGGGAAATCCCGGTCCCAGCCTGGCGGCCAGTCCCCTTCCCAGAGAGCCATTGTTGGCAGCGGCTCCTCTGTCTCAAGATACTTGTCCCTGCACGTGCTCTGCCCCCTTTGTCTCTACCCAGATGGAGCCCACTTCCCAGGTTTGCGTTCTGCCCTCACCCCGGCCCTTTTCGCTCCGCAGGCGTGCGCGAGGGCCTGGAGCGTCTCCTGGTGCTGTCCGTGACTGCGTAGCCTCCCCGACGCGCGCGTGTTCCTGCCAACGGCTCCGGTGGCCGGCCTGGCTCTCCCCGAGCAGGGCTGCACACCCGTGCGGGCACAGCCCAGGGTGCGTCTCTGGGGGAGGGCTCGGGGGCCTGGGATGTGCAGGCCCGCCCGAGAGCGTGCGCCCGCCTACAGCCCAGCCCCAGCGTCTGCCGGCACCGGCTGGCCACCTGCTTGGGGCCTTAGCGGATGCTTTGACCTTTGCCGGTCAGGTAAGGTGCCAGATGGCCCTCGTGGTGGTTCGGATCTTAATGTGAGCAAAGCGGAGCCTCTTTGTGTTTGTTGAAAGCCATTTGGGCTTCCTTTCCCGGGAGCTGTTGTCTCTATGTGGTATTTTTACTTTCCCTGAGAAGGGGAAACTGAGGCACAGGCTGGCAACCCCTCAGCAGAGCAGTGGCAGATCCAGGACTGGAACCCAGGCCTACATGGCTCCGACCTGGAGTTCTTAACTTGTGTGGTAACAGTGGAGGTGAAGGGCACGGGCTTTGGAGCCGGCTGTCCTGCTACTAGCTGTGTGATCCCCGACGAGTCACTTAACTGCTCTGTGCTCTGGTGTCCCAGTCTACAAAATGGAGAGGATAATGGTACGTCTTCAAAGGGGGGTTTAGAGCCTGTAAATGCATAATCATCAGGCAAAATGCATAGTGAGTGCTCAAAGGCTGTTAGCTGCTAGTGGTAACAGTCCTAGCCTTCCTCTGTATCATTACTGTTAACAGGCCTCATCCTGAGCGCTTCCGGTGAGCTAACTCATTGGACCCTCCCAGCACCCCAACATGTAGGCGTTGCTATTATTCCCCTTTCACAGGGGAGGAGATTGAGAACCTGGGAGGCTTGCCTGGGGTCACTGCCCAGTGGGCTCCTAACCACTGTGCCGCACTCCCTCTGCACTCCCTCTGCCACCCCCGGAGCTAAGCCTGAGGGATTAGAGGGCTTTCCCTCCCTGCCCCCCCTCATTGGGTCTTCCTTCCTGGCTGGCTGCAGCAGAGCTTTGGAGGGGAGCACCCAGACAGGTGGGGGCCCCGGGCAGGGTCCCCAGATAGCTCGTTCCCTCCCAGACCCTCCCCGCTTCCACCCCTAGGTGCCAGGCCCAGCCCTGGAAACTCCTGATAAAGCGGCATTGTGCTGCTTGGTGGGTGCGGGCTGGCTTCCCCGGGCTGGTTTCAGCCACTCCCACACCAGGGGAAGGGAAGGGAAGGGAAGGGAAGGGAAGCCAAGCGCCTGCTATCGTGGGCCTCTTCCCGCCCTCCTCCCGCTCCTCTCCTGCTCTCCCACCTCCTCCCCTCCACGGTCAGGGTGAGCAATGGGGAGAAAGTAGGACATGGCCGGAAGGCAGGGCTCTTCAGGGTACCTCCCTCAGGTGAGGACCCCCCAGGCAGTGCGCCTCCTCTCTCCCAGGGGACCCCTCCTCTGCTGCCCACAGGGGCCTCGGCAGCCCGGTCCTCCCTTCCTCCACGGCAGCCTGGCCCCGATTACTGGGCTCTGAGATCCGTGTTGTGTATACCTAGTTAGGTACGTTTATGATTCCACTACTTTTAAAGCTTTAATAATCGCGAAGCATAATGTGCCTCCGGAAATGTGCCTAACAAGTGCAGATGTCAGCGTAATGTAATTACGAGATGAACAAACACCTCGCCACACCCAGGGGGAGACCCAGCGCTGCACGCTAGGAACCCGCTGTCGCCCTCTTGGTCACGACCCCAGGAGTGATCACTCCCCTGACCTTGGGGGTCCCCGTGTCCCTGCTTTTGCAGAGTCCCTGCCAGGCGTGCATCCCTGAATTTACAGAATGCCACCTTGCCCGCTTTTGAACGTCACAGAAATGGAATCCTCCCGGCCCGTCTTGTTTGCAGCTGCCTTCTTTATCCCGAGTCTGTGGGGTCCGGCCACGCGGTCGAGCGTGTCAGTAGCGTCCACCCTGGCTGCTGTGCGCTATTCTATTGTGAGGACACACCAGAGCCGAGCTCTCTGCCTCCGGGCCTGCAGGGGTGAATGTCCTTGAACACGCCGCCTGGGCCATGCGTGCACGCAGCTCTCCGGGGAGGCTAGTCAGGGCGCCTGGCTTGGGTCGGAGGGTAGGGTTGCGCACCAGTGCGCACCACACATCGGGTGTGTCAGACTTCTTCATTGACCTTGGAACGTTTTATATACTGTCCCGCCGCAGAAGTAACCTGCGCTTGTCCGTCGTGTTATTTCTTCATTCCCGTGTTCCTGTCCATGCCCGCTCTTTCCTGTCCTACCAGTAGGAGCCAGTGCTTATTCCCTAATAAGTGCTCTGCTGGGGCCACGGGAACCAGAGGTGAGCACAGCAGGGGCCCTCAGTGAGCTCCGCCTTGCAGGAGACAGACCTTGGTCCCAGATCCACATGCAGGCAGGTGAAATAAGCTGGACTCCCAGGCCCCCATCTCTCCCTGCCACACACACACACACACACACACACACACTGTGACCCTGCCTCATTAGTGGGCACCCCATCCATCTTCTCGACTGGGCCAGGAGTCCGGTGGCATCCTGACTCCGCTCATCCTTTTCCTTCACATCCACGGTGGCAGGAACGCCACTTGGTCTACCTGCAGAGCAGAACCTGGCACCTTTCACTCTTCCTCTGTGGCAGCCGCCGCTTGAGCCACCCCCGTCCCCCCACTTTCCCCATTGCTCCCACCGTCTGTCCTCACATGAAGCCAGAGGGGGTCAGGGTCAGGGTCGGATCATGTCCCTGCCTTGCTGAGGACCCTCCTGTGGCTTCATCTCCCTGTGGGGGGAGGGGAGAGGGCAGTCATGAGATCCTGGCCCAGTTTTCCTGCCAGCTTCTCCTCCTCTCCTACCACGCTGCTCCTGGAACATTCCAGGCTGGGTCCTGCCTCAGGGCCTTTGGTTCATGCTGCCTGTCTGCAACCTGTCACTCTCTCCTCCTACCTTCCCGGGCTTGATTCTCTTTGTAGCACTCATCATCGCTGCTTACATTACATTACGATTTGTGCATCTTTTGCTTTTTGTCCTCCTTGCCCCTCATAACTTGGCTTCCTGGGTTGGGAGGGGGGTTGTGGCAGGGGACCCTTCCTGTGTCCCTTGCTGTAACCTCAGCTTGATACGTGATGTGTGTGCCATGGTTGCTCAATAATTGCTGGTGGAGGGGGAGGGAGTGAAAGAGCCGTGATAAGCTGTAAGTGGTGCTGCCCGAGAGCAGAGCGTGGTGGGGGAATCTACCCTGAGTGCGGAGCGAATGCCTCTGGAAGGGTGAGCAGGAATCGACTGAGGGAGGGGACGGCAGGGCAGAGGACAGGGGTCTCTGAGGAGCTGAAGGGCAGCTAACATCACTGTCGGCTCTGCCTCCGGTCTGGATTTGAGTGCAGACAGCCACTCGGGCCTCTCCACCTCTCCATTCTTCCCTAGAATCGAGGCCACTCGCGTGTTCTAGGGCATCTCTGAAGTTCGGCTCCTAACATACTTAGGCCAGTGCCTGGTGTATAAATATGAATGTGGTCGTTGGCCTTTTCCTCCTACATATGCTCTCGAGCGCCTGGCCCTTTGTGATTCCCCAGGGACACAGTGGTTGGTGGATAAACAGATCCAGTTGCTACCCATTTGGCGTCTGTCTCTTGGACTCAGCCTTCTGGGGCATCCCCGCTCGGAGGCACGGGAAGGCCTGAAATGACCTTGGGTGCGGGGAGTGCTTATTCCTTAGGCTGACTTGTAGGGAAAACTAATTGAAGGTTTGCCCGGTGCCCCAAGGGTAGCACTCCCTGCGTGTGCCCAGGCCTTCCTGGGATCCCATGTCACAGGTGGGGAGGGTAAGGGTGGCACCGGGGGTGATGCCAGCCCATCCTGCAAGCTGGTGCTGAGATACCAGGACTGGTGGTATCTCCTCTGGGTGCGGATTTGCATCTCCCCAGAGCGGCTTTTCACCTGTTCCTGGAACAGCCGGGGCTCCTCCCTTGGGAAGAGCTCATTTAAGTCACTTGCCTACTTCCCGTTGGGCTGTCTGCAGTCTTATTTGTTACTTCTTTGAGTTAAATCCTAGGTTCTGGATGAGAGCCTTTGTTTCTAAGGTGCTATAACGCTTCCCGCCTGCTGCTCATCTTTGCACTTCCATTGTGGTGTCTTTTGGTGAACGGAAGCGCTTAATTTTAATCTAGTCAAATGCATCACTTTATAGTTCTGCTTCTCACCTTTCTTTGCTCTGGAATATTGTGTGTGTGTGTGTGTGTGTGTGTGTGTGTGTGTGTGTGTGGTGTGAGGTAGGCATCCAGTTTCCTATTTTTCACCTGGATCCCCAATCACCCAAGTATCGTTTATTAGGAACAGACTGACTTTTCCCCACGGCCACCGTTACCCTAAGTCATGTGTCTGTATAAGTGGGTGTGTTGCTGGATGCCCTGTCCTTTTCTCATGACCTTTTGGCCTATTCCTGCATCACTGCCACCCTGGCCGTATCTCTCTAGTTGATCAGAAGTTTTGATCACAGGGAGAGCAAGCACTCCTACTTGTTCTTCTCAAGAGTGTCTCGGCCATCCTAGGCTTTCTGAATTCTACTTAAATATTAGACAAGCATCTCGTCACACACACAGACCTGACATTGGGTCTCCCAGTGCATGAACGTGGTCTGTCTCTCCATTTATTTGTTTTCTCTAAGGTCTCTCAGGAGAGCGCCACACTTTTCCAGCATAGTCCTTGCCCACTCCTTGTTAGATCTATGCTGAGGCACTTTGTGGTGTGGCCTGGGGAGTCTGGGCTTCTTCCCCTGAGAGGCATCTTGCACCCTAGGTTTGGTCTTTGCTGGGTGAGGCTCACTTTAGGGGCAGGAGCCCACCTCACACACACCACCCCTAACCCTGCTTCCTTCCTGGCATCACTCCTGGTCCCTGGCAGAGGGTGGGCAGGGTGCCCGGAGAGGAGGTTGTAATTTCCCTGAATGATTTCAAGGGCTAATTAAAGGTTTTCCTTGACTAATCAGCTTACGGTTTAATTATCGGGGAACAGGCTCAGGGCTGCGGGAAGCAACTCTGGTGGGGTCTCCTCACAGCATGGCAGGAAGGAGCTAGGGCCCAACCCTACCCCGCGGGGGTGGCAGGACCTAGGGATCCCCCCGGCACTCTGCAGTGGGGCAGCAGGTGTGGCTGAGGTCAGTGCAGGGGGGCCCTTCTCTGCTTAAATTCCTTCCATGTCCCCCACTGGCTGGGGAGAGGGCCCTCCCCTGGTGGACCAGGCCCTGCCCCCTTCTGCTTGCACTTTAGCCTTGCTGACCTCTGGTAAGTGCTCTTCTGTCATGTATTCTTTGTGCCTTGACCTAAAGGTCACCTCCTCTGGGAAGCGGTCTCAGGTCTCACACACACACACACACACACACACACACACACACACACACACACCAGAGCAGGTGATAAGCTCTGTGGGCTCCTTGTTGGCTGTCAGGGCCACTCACCCCACCACTGATAAGTGCTTCGTGAAGGGGACCCCTGGCCCGGGCCTTGTGGTCCAGCATGTGAGCTGGAGGGGACCCAGGAGGAGAAGGCTGGGAGTAGGGATGCAGGGCGGAGGACCTAGAGCTAGCTGCTGCCTCCCCAAGGGAGGCTTTTGCCTGGACCAGACACACGATATGGGCTCCTGGGAGTTTGTGGAAGGGGAGGGGACATGGAGATGGCTGTGCCAGGCCTGACTTCATTCCTTGCATTCCTCAGCAGGCCCCAGACTCCCTGTGGCCCAAGGTGGGGGAGGGCGGGCAGGCAGGGGGCAGGGGGCCTCAGCCGCTCCCCTGTATGGTGGAGGGGGCAACCACACAGGGGCCCAAGCCTAGACCATTTGAATCCCAGTCTCTGGCTGTGGGGCCTGAGCATCAATTGGGGGAGGGGGTGTTGTTTTTAAGCTGCCTGTGTGACTTGCTAGGATGAGAGCCACTGGCCTCCAGAAGTGATAGCAAATGTGTTCACTTTTGCAACATTTGGGGCACTTTTCTAGGCCTCTGACATGGCATGATTGAGCCACGTCACCCCCACAAGTATGTTGTCAGAAAATAGGACTGTTTTCCCGCATTTTGGCCGAGGCAGCTGAGGCCCAGGGGCTTCCTTGCGGGAGGTGCAGCCTCTGCGCCGTCCTGTCTTCTGGGCCTGGGTCCTCCAGGTTCCTGGTGGGCGGCCTTCTCTGTCTCCCTCCAATCCTCTTTCTCTCCATGTCTCTGCCTTTTGTGTCTCTCCCTTTTCCTGCCCGCAATTTCTGCTTCCCTTCTCCTGGGTTGAAGCTTCCCTGGCTTCCCCCGTTAACCAGGACCCTGCCAAAGCCATAGAGGGAGGTGGTTTCCCACAGGCCCAGGGCAGGATGGGAAGGAGGCCGATGTCACCTTGCCAGCCTCCCTCACTTCTGTGGGCACCTGGAGTGGGGGTGGGGGGGCACGTGTTCCCCTGACACTCACGGGTACTGGGGCCAGCTTTGCAACCTCGAGGAGGGACTGTCCAGGCAGGCGGACCCTGACGTGACAGATCCTGTGGCCCAGGATCCTTCTGTGGGCCCAGAAGTCTGCTGACGTCATCTGTGGCCAGTTACCATTTTCAGGCTCCTGTGGGGTGACCAAAGGTTTGATTTCAGCAAAGGCTCATGCGAAGATGTGCATATTACAGCGCAGGAGCGTTTACTTTTCAATGGGAATGAGGGGGAATGAGTCCAGGGCTCTTGTGTGTCCCCACTCACCGGGGCTCACCAGCCACCTCTCCCGCACCCACTCGGGGCAAGGGCTCCCCATTGGGCCCTCCGGCTCTGGCTTTCTTCCTTTGTCACCTCGGGCCAGGCCCGGAGCCCCAGATCTCTCTGCGTTGGTTCCCACATCTGGAGCAGGAGGAGACAGATTCCTGCTGCCTCCCTGGGGAGCTGGGAGAAGCGAGTGAGTCAGTGGCGTGTGTGACGCCCAGCACAGCGCTGCCATCGTTATGTCATTATGGCCCCTTTGGCTGTGGTCACTGTTAACCGTTATTAGAGGCAGGCCATGTGTTTGGATTTAGTAACAAAGATTCACCTGGTGAGCTATCCATAATTCTTCGCTGTTATCATTAGGTCACATTTCCTTTTGCAAAATGTTTAAAACCTTCATATAATGGAAGTGTTCACTCATGCTTGGAAGAATGGCCTCGTGCCTTCCCCACGTCCCTGTCCCTATTCCCGTCACTGTCCCCGGTGTCCCACAATTACCAGTGAAGACCAGGCTTTTTCATCTATAACCCAGGCCCCACCTCCCTGATTTTTTCAAAGCAATTCCCATATATCATATGCTTTAACCATACATTTTTCAGATTTTTCTCCTGTAAGAGATTAAAGAGCCTTAAAAAACAAACCCCACAATACTGTTGTCACAGAAAAAAAAGAGCTAGTGATTCCTTAAGATCTTCACATTTCCCCAATTGTCTTATCATCCTTTTTCAATTTGTTTGTTTGATTTGGAATCTAGACAAGGTCTGTGCTTTGCTTGTGATTGACAGGTCCCTTGAGCCTTCTGTAGTTTGTAGGATTTCTCACATCGGCGCTTTTGTGTGCTTGCTATTTGCGTTGTGTATCTGCCAAAGACCTTAGTCCTTTGTCCCCGAGAATTTTTCCAGTCTGGATCCAGCCGAATCCTGGTGTCATTTGACATGTTCCTCTGTCCCCTTTGTTTCCTGTCAATTGGGACTTAGGTCTGGGGGCTTGATTATATTCAGGTTCTGTTTCTTTCGCAGCTGGTGCTATACATATAAACATCAGGTCAACATTAGTGTCTGGGTCACTTTTTTTTTTTCTGGGTCACTTTTAAAATAAATTTAGGGGGTTCCTGGCTGGCTCAGTCGGCGGAGCGTGCTGACTCTGGATCTTGGGGTTGTGAGTTCAAGCCCCATGTCGGGTGTGGAGATTACTGAAAAAAGATAAATAAAATGTAAATCAAGATAAAATAAAATAAATTCCATTAAATTTTAAAAAATGAGTAGATGAAATAAAAAATTTCTCTTTTTTTAGGAGCCGTGCATTAGCTTCCGGCTCCCACCAACTGCCTGTCATCAGAATGTTCGGCTTTGGGCTCCTGCTTTGCTCGGATCCTAGGCCCCCAGCCGAGGGCCATCCCTGGCCTCCAGCCCCACCCTTGACTCTGTCACCCTTGGCTGGCCCCGTGGTTATCTTTAGGCACAGAGCTGCCCTCCTGCCCTGGCTCGGCCCTTGGCCAGCGGGCCCATCCCGGGGAGCTTTCCCGTCCTCCACCCGCTCCTCCTCTGGAACACGATGGGGATACACCTCCCTCGGGGGCTGTGGTCAGGACTCAGGCAGACGGAGACCGTTCAGAAAAGGGCGTGACGCCTGGCGCATGCTCTGCGAGCCGCTGTCCCTCTGCATTTAGCGTGGGCCTCTTGGCCCTCAGCTCCACCACTTTTCCCTCCTGCCCTCCCGCCCTCCCGGCCACGCTGGCCTCCTTGCACACTGTGGCATGTGTCAGGCCAGCTTCGGTCCTTGGGTGTCTGTGGTGGCCATTCCCTCTGCTCTGAATGCTCTTCCCTGGGTTGCTACGTGGCCACCTCACTGCCCTGTGTTCTAGCTCGGATGCCACACACACACACACACACACACTCACACACACACTCACACACCTCCCCGCAGACCTTCCCGACTGCTCTCCTTGCCCTCTCCCTCTCATTGTCTTCTCTGCCCCCCTGGAATGTCAGCTCTGGGAAGGAGGGGACATTTATTTACTGCTGTGTCCCCAGTACCTAAAACTGTGCTGGGCACACACTGCGTGCATAATGCAGGTATTGGGCGCATGAACGAATGAGAGGCTGAACATGGTTAAGTGCGTAGACTTGGGCCTGGGTCAGATCTACCTTGGACTCCTGGCTCTGACGCACACTGTGTGACCTGGGACCAGCACCTCCCTTCTCTGAACCTTACTTTCCTCCTCTGAGACGTGGGCGTGTTGACAGCACCCTGCTCACTGCCTTGTTTTGCACTAGCAGGGTGCCTGAACGTGCCACTTCGTGCTGGCCTTGCCGCCGTCTTGTGTGTCCAGCAGCCGGCACAGATGAGCCAGCCAGGAGCTGCCCCTGCCATGGGGACACTTTAAACCTTCAATCTTAAGTACTCCTTTCACTCTGTAGGACTGGCTGCTGGTGCCCCAGGGCAGGTCAGGGCAGGGACACTGCGGATGGGTGTGTTCCCAAGGCCAGAAAGGCTCACTGAAGAGTGGGATCCCCGCAGGACACGAGAGTGCCCGGGATGTGGAGAGACCCGGTGTTGTGGCCGCCTCTGGGGGCTCCAGGGCTGGCTGCTCGCAGGCCTCTGTTTCCCTTGCAGGAAACAGGCCAAGAGCTGCACGGGGCCAAGGAGGACCGCTGTTCTGATTACGGTAGCAGTTTACAACTTTGGGGTGTGCATGTGCGCATGTTTGTGTCTGTGTAGAAATAGGGCTTGAGAGAGATTGAGAGAGAGAAAAGGTCCGTGTGCGTAGAGACGAAGCTCCCAGCTGCCAGAGCTGCTGCCCCTGCTGTTCACCGCATGGGAGTGTGGAATAGGACCAAGTGGAGCAGTGCGTAACTCCCGTACAGTGTAATGAATAATTGTAATCAAAAGCATACGCCCTCCAGTCACCTCCCAGATCAAGAAGACTGGCATCACCAGCACCCCAAAGGCCCCCTGCTCTACGTGCTCTTCCAGCTTTGTCAAAGAAATTCAACCTCCCTTGTCTTCCTTTTCATTGTTGCCTCTATTTTTGTGAATCGGTGGAGATACCAGCTGCCCCCAAGGGGACAGAGTCACCTAGTCACCTGATGCCCAGCCCCCCCAAGGCACTCTGCCCAGCAGAGAGAGAAGACACTCTCGGTGCCCATCTGCAGGTGTGCACGCCTCCCTGTGGTCCCTTCCACGTCTCCCACGTTGCTCTGCAGCTTTTGAAACCGGGTACAATGGTACCAGACCGCCAGCGCTTGGCTGCTCATTGCTCTCCACATTTTGCTCCTGGGGTTTCTCCAGGTGGATAAACTCAGTCCTGTGCCCATAGGAAGGCTCCCCGGCGGGGGTCAGAGACACCCCCAGCCAGTAGCCAGATGAAAGCATCAGGAGGGCACTCTGGGAGCTTGAGACCACTGCCTCCAGTGACAGTGGGCATCTTCTGTCCATGGAGGGTACTACTGGCTTCCCCGGGCACCAACTGGGGTTCAGTTATGGGCCCTTGACGTGTACGGGGTCTTTCCTGAGCACCTAAGGGATAAGGGGGCCTCTGAGATCATCCTGGGTCTGCCTGTCCCTGCACATGGGAATGGATTGGGGGCCAGGGGCCGGATGATGTCTTCTCTGGTTGCCCCCTGTACCCCTTTGCTTCCCCTGTTAGCCAGGCTCATCCAGCCTTTTCCAGAGAGTCCTCTGGGGTGAACGGTACTAGCAAAGGCTGTGGATGCGGAGGCCCGAGTCTGCTCCCCAGGCTCTGTCACCTACTAGCTGGGGGACCTTGGGCCTCTGTCAGCCTCAGTTTGCTTGTGTGTAAAATGGGATTGTATTGGTTATTTCATCCACGTAAAGCGCTCAAAAAGAGAGTGGCCCATAGAAACCAAGTAATGAGCGCTAGCTGTCGGTATTACTGTCACTGTTGCCATTCACTCATTCATTTTTTAGGTGCTCACTGTGTTCCTCTTCTCTGTGCTGGCCGAGGCCCAGGAAGGACTGGTGAATGGTCAGCCCATGGTGTTCCCTCATGGAACTTGTGGTCTAGTGATGGAGATAGACACAGTACCAATCGGTGACAGTCCAGAGCGACTTCGAGGGGGAGCACAGACACGGCTGTGGTGGAGGAAGCCTAGGAAATCAGGGAAGCTTTCCTGGAAAAGGAGACAGCTGAGCTGAGGGCTGAAAGAGAGCAAGAGTTAGCGTGCGGAAGGGTGTTCAGGGAAAACAAATAGCATGTTCAGAGGCTCAAAGGTGGGAAAGGGTCTGGCATTTTTCATCATTTATTAATATTTTAAATTAAACTTTGTATTTCAAGAAAATTGTAGATTCACTGGCAGTTGTAAGAAATAACAGAGAAAGCCCCTGCTCCCCCAGCGGTAACATCTTGCAAAACTCTGGTTGGTAGGAGACCACAACTAGGATAGCGACATTGATACAGTCAAGATACAGAACATTCCATCACAAGGATCCTTCCTGATGCCTTTTTATAGCCATATCCCCTCCCTGGCACGTCCCCAACCCCCAGCAACCACTCGTCTATCCATTCCCCATTTTTATAACCCTGCATTTGAAGAATGTAATGTATTATGGAACAGTTTTCACAACCATAATGTAAAGAACTGTAACAACAAGGAGAATTTAAAATATAAAAGCAGGGGATCCCTGGGTGGCTCAGTGGTTTGGTGCCTGCCTTTGGCCCAGGGCGTGATCCTGGAGTCCCAGGATCGAGTCCCACATTGGGCTCCCTACATGGAGCCTGCTTCTCCCTCTGCCTGTGTCTCTGCCTTTCTCTCCCTCTCTCTGTGTATCTCATGAATAAATAAATAAAATCTTTTTAAAAATAAAATATAAAAGCAAAAAAGTTGAACACTTCAGAAAGAATCTTATGTAAATGGAATCATACCGTAGGTAATGTTGTGGTTGGCTCTTTTTCACTCAGCTGCCTTCTCTAGAGAGTCATCCAGGCTGTTCCCCATATCAATAGCTCATTCCTTTTTCTTGCTGAGTAGTATTCCATGGTTTGGACGTACCACAGTTTAACCGTTCACCAGTTGAGGGACACCTGGGCTGTTTCCACGTGGGGGGCTATGACGAATAAAGTTGCCATAAACAGGTACAGGTTTTTGTGTGAACATAACTTATTTCTCTGAGATGAATACCCAGAAGTGCATTGCTGGGCAGTATGGGCAGCTGCATGTGTAAAGAAATTGCCAAACCGTTTCAGCTGTACCATTTTACATTCCCCCAAGCAGCGTGCGAATGAACCAGTTTCTCTGCATCTTCACCAGCATTTAGTGTTGCTTTTTTTTTTTTTTTTTAATTTTAAGCTGTTCGACTAGGCAGGTAATGATAACTCATTGTGGCTTTAATTTGCCTGTCTCTCAGACATCTGTGCATCATCTCTGGTGAAATGTCTCCTCATGCCTTCTGCTCATTTTCTACCTGTTTTTTTTGGGGGGGGTTATTGTTGAATTTTGAAGATTCCTTCTCTCTCCTCGATACTAGTCCTTTGTCAGATAGGTTTGCAAATATTGTCTCCTAATCAATAGCTGTTTTGTTTTTCTTCCTCCTCTCGTGGGCTTTTGCAGAGCAAAAGTTTTTAATTTTGATGAGATGTACTTTATTAATTTTTCCTTTTATGGCTCTTTTGGTATCAAGTCTAACAACTCTGTGCGAGGCCTTAGATCCTGAGGGTTGGTTTGACTAATTGGCATCTGAAGGTTTTTTAGTTTTACATATGAGTCTGTGATCCAATATTAAGTTCACGTTGGTGCAAAGCATGCGGTTTAAGATCAAAGTCCAGTTTTGGGGCATGTGGCTATCCAGCAGTTCCAGCACCTGTTTGTGGAAAATGCTCTTTTTTCCATCCAGTTGCTTATACTTTTTCACCAGAAAATAAGGTACCACCATGAGATACCACTTTGCACCTATGAAGATGGCTGTTTCCAAAACAAGGGAAAATCACAGGTATCGATGGAGTCCTCATGCATCAGGGGTGGAAACGTAGCATGGTGCAGCCGCTGTGGAAAGCAGTGTGGTGTTGTTCAAATGGTTATATATAGAACTGCCGAATCACCTAGCAGTCCTCCTCCTAGGTAAATATCCAAAAGAATTGAAGGCAGAGACTTGGGGAGATACTTGTACCTCCGCGGTGGTGATGGCATCATTCACGCTAGCTAAAAGGTGGAAGGAGCCCAACTGTCTATCAACAGGTGAGTGGATATACAAGATGTGTTAGATACAGACAGCAGGGCATTATTCAGCTATAAAAATGAATGAGCTTTTGAAAAACGCTACAAGTGGATGGACCTTGAAAACGTTACACTTAGTCAAATAAGCCAGACAGAGGAGAAACATTGTAAGCTCCCACTTATGTGAGATACCTGGAATAGGTATATAAACTCAGAGACAGGAGAATAGGGGTTACTGGGGGCTGGGAGGCAGGAGGGAATGGGGAGCCGTCATTCAGTAGCTGCAGGGTTTTTGTTGGGGATGATGAAGAAGTCCTGGGTGTAGACAGCGATGTTCACGACACTGCAAAACTATATTTAGTGCCACTGAATTATGTGCTTTACAAATGGTCGAAATGATAAATATTGTGTATATTTCACCGCAAAGAAGAAAAATCGGTGTTTTAAAACCCAGTGTGTATATTTGTGGGGGTCTGTCCGTGGGCTCTCTCTTCTGCTCACTGACCCGCGTGTTTATCCACACTGTCTGATTGCTGTAGCTGTGTAGGTGGGACTTCACATGGCAGGGGGGAGTGACGCCTCCACTTTCTTCTGTTCCCGAACAGAGCTATTCTAGGGTCTGGGGCCTGTCATTTTGGGAGATCCTCTCAGGCTCCCCCTTGTGGAAGGTGGCACTGTGGTTTACCCAGTTTCAGGGTCACCCCGGCACCTGCCTTGTCCTCAGCCCCCATATCTGACTCACCAACAAGTGTTACTTTTTCTTGGCAGACATAGCTGCAGTCTGTCCCCCTCTCTCAGTGGCCCGCCCTCCTGGCTGCCTTCATCAGCTGCCGGGAGCAGTGCTGCATCTTGTCACTTGTCCCCACACCCACTCAAGCCACCTCGATCTTGTCTTCTGCAGACAGGGCAGCCAGCGTTCTAGCTCCCAAGTGCAGGCCTGTCCCTAACACCTCGGCTCCCCTGGCTCGCCCCGGCCTGGCTCCTGCCCCTCCCTGGCCCGGCTCCACCACACTCTCATCCCTGAAGCCAGCCCTTCTCTGCCGGAATTTCACATTTCATTTGTGCGATCGTGACTAGAGGCCCCACGAGGCAGGGACCGTGCTACACCCCAGCCTCAGCTCTGGTGGCACATGGTGGACGTGCATTGGATTTCTGTTGACAGGATCTCTGAGGGAGGAGGAAGAGGTTGTGTGCCCTTGATACCCATGACCGGTGGCAGGGAAGGTGAGGAAATGAGCCCAGAGAGGCGGGAAGAGCCTGGGGGTCCCTGGGGAGGAGGTAGCTTTAGCTCTGTGGGCCCTGATAGGGTTGCAGCAGGAGAGGGGCGTAAATTGGATTTTACAAAGGTCTCCCTGGCCCCCGTGGGAAAATAAGCAAAGGCTTTCTGGCCACACTTAGCAGGCAAGGAATTCTGATGGCTTTTATAACGATGAAAGGATGTGCATCCTAAGAAAATGCAAATGAAAAGAAGGCTCAGAGGAGCCAGGCTCCACCTGTCTGACTGGCCAGGAGCTTGACAACAGCCTGGGCCCGGAGGCTGTGGGGACTGGGGGGATGGGGAGATGGGGCGGGGGGAGTGGGCAGCTTGGCAGTCATGATCCTGGCCCCGCAAGCCCACTTCTGGGCATGTGGCCCACAGCCGTGCTGGCACACCTGTGAAGTGACATCTGCACACGGGTATCACTGGCGCACCATTTGTAAGAGCAAGAGGCTGGCAAGCACCTATCTGGCCCCGTGGGGACTGGCTCCAGGCATAGCCACCCTTCCACGCCTCTGCTGAAGCAGCACGGCAGCGCTTTGCAGAGATCTAGGCTTGGAAAATCACTAAGACGCAGATATTTTTTTCTTTGCCTTTAACATCACAATTTTACATTGTTAGCACACACCCCGAAAAGTGCATAAGGCGTGAATGTGTAGCATAACCAGTTACTAGAAAGAGAAAACCCACATAGCCGCCCCCCCAGATGAAGAAGCAGGTGGTGCCGGCCCCCACAGGAGCCCCTCTCAGGCCCTCACTGCCTTGTGCCTTCTCTTTGGCTTCTGCCCCCCGGGCGCAGCCCTAAACAGCACGTTTCATCTTGTCTAGCTTTGAGCTTTTCCTAAACAAAGTCATAAGATAGTGCTTCGTCATTTTTGGCGGTCACTCACATGTAGCTGTGGGTCATTTATTCTCACTGTCGAGTACTGTCCCGTGGAGCCAGGAGATCCCAGGTCATCATCCGTCTCCCACGGACCAGCACTTGGGTTGTTTGCAGTCTCCCTAGCTGGCTCAGACTGTGCTGCGCACACTTCCCCACGCGTGTCCCTGAGGCCAGCAGGCTGGGTTTTGCTACTCTGCTCGGGTACATACCCAGGAGAGCACTTTCTAGGAAGAGCATTTGCTAGGTCCCCGGAGTGTGTCTTCCCCTGGACCGTTTGCTGCCAGGCTCCTCTGGCGCCAAGAGTGCGGGGGAGCCAAGGAATGTTTTGGGGAAAAGCAGGGTCAGAATAGTGTGTGTGCTGTGCTGCCATTTATGTTTTTTTACAAAAGGTGTGCAAGCATGTGTGTGCATACGCGCCCACGCACATGCCTGTGTCAGCTCTCTCAGAAAGGAAAAAAGGAAACTCTAGCAGAGGTTGCCTCCAGGGCTGAGCTGGGGCTGCCAGGAGGGTGCTGGCCTGTCACTGTTTACCCTGTGGTGCCATTGGCTTTGGAACCATGTGTTCAGATCATCAAGAGACAGACAGAAAAGGAAGGGGAGAATTGAAGCCCAGATGTGGCCGAGTGTCAATAGTTGAGAATCCGAGTGATGAACTTTGCATGGGTTTATTGGTTTAGTTTCCATTTGGGGGTAGTTTACAAAGTTTTATAACAGTCTGTTCCCGGTGTGAGATGATCCTGGAGGATCCTCTCTCTGCTCCTGAGACCTGTCCCCAGGAGCACCCCTTGTTTCCACTGCGACTTCTGGGGGAAGGGTGCTCCCTCCCTCCATTCCCTTTCCTCCCCAACCCCTCCCCTTGGGACCTGGTTTCCCCCGGGCTGACCAAAACTGCCCAATCCTGACTGCCTCCCCAGTGGGAGCCCAAACCTGCCTGTCCGGTTTGGGAAGGTCTGGGGGCCCACCCACTTGGCTTCTCTCTGGGTGGCTGCCTGACAGGTGCTCCACCCCAGAGAGGAGGGAGTGGCCTGGGATCTAGGACTTCTGGGGTCCCCCAGGCCCAGTCTAGGCCGGACTGGGAGCCCCCGGCTTGGTGGGCAGGTGGTAGACAGGAGGAGGGGAGATGGGATTTCCAGGACCTGGACCTTGGAGCTGGTGCGGTCCTCCAGGTCCCAGTGATAAAGTCCTCAGGGAGCTGGCTACAGTGGGAGTAGTCTCGGTAGAGGTGCCAGAGCGGGGGAGTGGGAAGGACACAGGCGTCTCTGTCCACCTGCCTGCCTGGGCCACTAGCTCACTGTTCTCACGGGCTCACTGTCGACTGGGCACCTGTCCTAGGTCACCTGCAAGAACCTAGTCCCTGCCACTCACAGGACACCCCCGCCCCCAGCCCGTTGGGGAGCAGTCCTACTCAAATATCAGCCCCTCGGAGCTGGGAGTTTTGTCAAGTTGGTTAACTGCTGAATTGTCAGGACTTCCAACAGGCCTGCCTGGTAGGTGCTGGGAGCTCAGGAAATGTGTGAACGAATTGGGGAGACAGACATGTCAGAGATGGGGTGGCCTGGAGGGGTCAGCCCTGGGATGGAGTCTACAGGAGGTAACCAGACCCAGCCTGGTGTCAGGGAGGGCTTCCTGGAGGAGAGGGTGCCTGGGGCAGGGCCCGAAGGGTGCATAGTGTTAACCCAGGCAGCCCCACCCCACCCCCGGCCCCCCAAGTCCCCTGACATGTCACACTGGGAGCTCTGACCTGGGCTAGTGAAGGCTTTGCTGGGGAAGTAAGATCTGGAGGGGGAGAGAGGTATGAGGCAGAGGTGGGGCGGGGTGCACACACCCCTTCTGGTTTCCCCCTGTCTGAGCATCTTTTTCCTCTGTCTGGAATGGAGGTTCTGAGCAAGCTACCTTCATGCTCTGAGCAGCTGGTCAAGAGCACAGATGCCTTCCTGGGAAGCCTGGTGCCCGCCTGCCCCTCCCCCCTCACTGGGTGCCTTGGGCAAGCCTCTCAACCTCTCTGGGCCTCAGTTTCCTCCATTGTGAAATAAGCCTGAGAGCCAGAATTCTTGCTGGAATCACGGGGTGGGGGGTAGATATAGCAAACCCGGAATGTCCAGCCACCCTTCCACATCAGAGAGCCCCACCACCCATCCCTGTCCCTCTTTCCAGCCCCCCAGCCCAGGCTGTCATTTCAAACCTGCCAGCCACTTTCAGGTCCTCAGCCCCATGCTGAGGAGCCACTGCTTCGCTGGCTCCTGGTGCCAAGCCTGGCACGGGGGTGTGCTAGTGAGGGGATGACCCTGCTGAAGCAGGGGCTGGGGCTTGGGTCCCCCTGCTCCTGGGTCCCTGCCCGGCCCTTCCCTCTGCCAGGGCAGTTGTGGCCCTGTGGCCCAGGCTTTCCAGGCTCGGCCCCTCCTTCCCTCTTTTCCTCCCTCCCAACCTCCGCCCTCCGCCCTCCATGGACTGGAGCCACAGCCGAACACAACTCCTGCCAGGGCAGGGCCTCAGCACCACCCACTGCCAGGGAGGCCGGGGTGCAGAGCCAGCCAGCTCTCCTCGGTGGCGCCTGCATCGAGGGCCCCGGGGAGCCCCTCGATCCCCATCCTCTGCTCTGCCAGCTGGAAGCCTGTCAGTCTGCTGCCCTATCCCACGGAGGGTGGCCCAGGACAAGGAAGGAGGATGGTGCAGGTGAGCCGAGCCTGGCCTCAGGCAGGTGGGGAGAAAGGAGGAGGACTGCACGGGGCGTGGGAGGGCAGCCCTCCCGCCTGGACAGCAAGCCGCCCAAGCCAGTGGAAGCACGTGCTCGAGGGACCACACCTTTCTTGGGGCCAGAAGTGAGGTCGCCGTGTTTCCGTGTGCTTAGAGGCAGGTGTCTCCCTGCTGGGGCTAGCCACGTGTCTCTGCACAGGTCCCTGAGCGCCTCCGCCTCCATGGGAGCTCATTCCTGGGATCTGGTTTGCCAGGGGGTGGTTCTGAGGGCTGTGCCTCACCAGCCACCCTGGATGAGCCTGGAGCTGACTGTGGTGTGTGCCTGTGTCTGTGGCGGGGTCTCATTTCCTAACTGTGTGTGGATCTAGGGTTGTGTGGCCCTTGTGGTCTAACTCTGTGTCTTGGGGAGTGTACCTGGGTGTGTGGGGCGTCCCTTCTAGGTAAGTCTGGCAGCTAGGGAGCATCTGGGATTGTGCCTGTGTTTCGAGGCGATGGGTGGTCTGTACTATGTATATTGTCAGTGTGTGTTATGGGTCTCTTTCGGGAGTCCCTGTACCTCTAGGGGCGGGGGAGGCGTCCACACGGCTTCTTCGGGGACCCAGCTGTGGACTGTGCCATTGTTCTGGCCTTTCCATCCTGAGTTCCTCCGAGCCAGGCCCCTCCTGATGACTGCTTCCCCCACATTCTCCCACGATGCCACAAAGCTCAGGCATGCTCTGCTGGGGCCTGTATCCCAAAGGCAGGAACTAAGGCTCAGGGTGGATGTCCTTTCCTTGCCAAGGCTCCTGTGTGGCTGCTGTTACCGGGTGCCGTGGGGCAGCTTCATATGTTTCAGTGTCTAGGGCTCATGTGTGCATGTGCTGTGTGTGTGTGTGTAGCAGGGAGTTGCATGGTGGGGCAGGGCTGGAGGGAGGGGTGGGGTGTCCTGGGAGGGCTCTGGAGCCTCTTTCCTGCCTGTTCCCCCCTCCCTCCTTCCTGTCCTGCCTCGGGGGAAGAATGAATGAAGTCTAATCTGATTTTCCTGGTCCCTGGGGGCTCGCCCACACTCTCAGGTTTGTTGTGGCATCCATCCCCACCCTGGTACCTCTAGGGGCGCGAAGGAAGCCAACAGTATCCTTTTGTCTGGGCCTTGTGGGGCCTGGCCTGGTGGGAGGGGGCACCTGAGTGTGGGCCTGCCCCAGGAGCCGCCTGGCCTCCCTGGAGGCTCGAAGCCCTTGGCTGGGCCCAGGAAATACCTTCTCTTCATTCAGCCCCACTCTCTGAACTATGCCCCTTCCGGGTTGGGCAGGGCTGGAGACATAGGGTGGCTGAGAGGGCCCCCGGTACCGCCCTCTCGGGAGGCTCCCAGTGCAGCGGGAGAAGCAGACCTGTCCTCAGACAGTGCAGCCCGTTCTGCTCCCAGATCCGGGCCCTGGAGAAAGTAAGGCGGTGAGACAGTAAGGCTGGCACCCCTGCTCTGGCCAGGAGAGGACTATGCCCCGCATCCCTTTCGTTTACTCTTTCCTTCCCCTGTGCATTCAGCAGCAGCAGCATTGGCAGTGGTAATGCCAGCGGGGTAACCTGTAGCGAGGACCCACTTGGTGGCAGGCGGGGTCCTAAATGCTTTTCATCTGCCATCTCATTCGATCATCCAGACAGTCCTGGGAGATAGGGACTATCGTCACCCTCAGTTGTTGACTCACTTGCTCAGGGCCACACAGCTTAGGAGTGGTGGGGCTGGTAACTTAGCCTGGGGAGCCTGCTCCTAACCACCACCTGCCTGCCGAGTCCTTGCTCTGGCACGGTCTGTGCAAAGGCCCAGTGGTGGGGAGATGGCACTGCATCTGGCTGGGACATGGAGAGAGCAGGGCTGCTGCTCGTGCCCCAGACTGCCAATGCCAGCTGCTTCCCAAGGCCAGGGTGGCCCCTGGATCTGTGTCACACTATGGGATACTACCCGTTATGGGGACCAGTGAATTTCTGGTGGCATCTCTCACTGTGTGACTTGCTTCTTGCCTGTAGCCAAAATGGGCTGCCGCTTCCTCACATCTCCAGCCGAGGTCGTGTGGCCAGGGTGGGCCTCCCCGTGGTGGGGTGGGCCCAGGGATAGGATCACAGTGGGGCACCTTTTGTGGCATTTGGAACATATGCCAGCTTATTAACAAATAGCCAGGTTTGGTCTCTAAAGACTCAGACCAGTTCCTGCTCGGGCACGAAGGTCAGATTTGCAGGCTGTGCGGGACAGGCACTGGGGACTCCTGGCCACCCTCTGCCTGTTCCTCCTCGGGGTCTAGACCCATCACTTGGCAATGGCATCATTCATTTGTTCCATGAATATTTGCTGAGTGCCTGCTGCTCTAGATGCCAAGGACACAGCAAGGATGAGACGAAGGCCTTTGCTCTCAGGGAGCCCCTGTTGGGGGCCCGGGAGGGAGGAGGGGACCAAAGGTCTGCATGTGCATCATGTCAGATGGTAGTAAATGCCACGGGGAAGTAAAAGCAGGAGTGCAGATGTTGTCAGGGATCAAGAAGGACCTCTCTAGTAAGGTTTTATTTGCACAGAGACTCAAATATCAGGAAAGGGCGAACCATGCAGCTCTGTGCAGAGGGAATAGTAGGTGCAAAGGCCCTGAGGCTGGAACAAGGTTGAGGCATCCAAGACTAAATAAATAGGAGGCCAGCGTAGTTGCAGTGAAGAAGGGATGAGGTCCTGAGGTTGGCGGAGTCCATCTGGGCAGGGCCTTGGTAGGTCACAGTGGGAAACTTCATCCAAGTGGGAAGCCCTGGGAGAGCTGTTTATTAACATTGCTCCTGGGTCCTTCCTAACCAAGGCAGCCTTTCTGATCTTGGTTCTGGTCGTAAGCAGTAGAGTTGTCTCTGCCCTTGTTCTTGTCCCACAAGCGTCCAGGGTCCTGCGTCTGGAGCGAGGCCTTCTCTGTGGGTCAGGGCAGGCACCTTGTGGTTGCTGGGCAGCCCTGGGCAGTGACTTCCCCTGTCTGGGCCGCAGTTTTCTGGTTTGGGAAACAGGAAGGAAGAGAACTACCCCCCCTTGCCCACTCACCCAAGTACCGTGGGGAGGGCTCAGCCTGGCCTGATCTGCATGCCTGGCACGGACCAGGGCCCGAGTCAGCACCAAAGCCTGTGCCTGTCCCCCCATCTGCTCAGGTGTGGAGAAGGAGCGGCCTGCTCTAGGTGCTGGGCTCCTGGCTGCGCCGAGCCCCTGCTTAGTGGGAAACAATGGGCACACTCATCACTGTAACGTGTTAGGGGATGCACAGGGCCAGGAGAGGGCAGAGGAACAGGCCAGCGGCTGAGGATGATGGGCAAGACCGGACCCAGCCCCCGCCCCCGCGGTGCTCTTGCTGCAGCCAGTGCGAGAGGTGGGGTCAGTCCGCAGCACGTCCTGTCATCTGGACCATTGCATCATGCCCAGAGCCCGCCCACTTCTCCCTCCAGAGCCCCCACGTGGCCCTGCCCACCCCCGTCTTCCGCTGGCTTGTCACGTCCTCCACCTCCCTGGGTTCCACATGGCCACAGGGAGCCTGTGGACGCCTGAGTCAGGCCACGTCCCTTCCCTTGCTCAGGTGTGGCTCCACCTCACCCGGGGAAAGGACAGAGTTGTCCACGTGGCCCGCAGGTCCCAGCACGATCTGCCCCGACCACCTCCTGCCCCGCACCAGCTCCATCTCTGACCATCAAGCACGTTCTCAGCTGGGGACATTTGCCCGGACTCTTCCTCCCTGCATCCACGTGGCTCCCTCCCCCCACGCCCCCCGGGGTCCCTGCTCAAGGGTCACCTTCCCAGCCAGGCCCTCCCCTACCACCTCATTGAGAATTCCAACCTCCCCTGTCCCTCAGCCCTCTCCCTCCTTGCTTTGTGTATGTCCTCAGCATTTACCATCTGACTTACTATAGACTTTTCTGACTTAGCTCATTTATCGACTGTCTCCTTTCCCCTAGAAGCGAGCTCTGTCTGCAAGGGCAGGGATGCTTTGGCGCTTCTGACTGCCGCTGTGAGCCCCAGCCCCTGCCTGGCAGAGATCAGACCTCAGTAGCCATTGACGGTGGCCGGGAGTGTGAGTGTGATGGGGTTCTTTGGGGGTAGAGTAGCTGTTGGCCAAGGACGGGGCTCGGGCACATATCAGACCCAAAGCTTGTGGTGGCATCTGGGGTCAAGGTCTCTGATGATTCCTTGGAGAGACTAGGCTCGGCAGTGGGAGGGTGGGGGGTGAGATAGAGATTGGACTGGGGAGGCGGAGGGTTATACAGATGGGCACGCAAGAGCTGAGCAAAGGTGTGGAGGTGGGCAGGTGTGGGGGGTTAAGGGAGGATTCTGTGGGGGCCGGGAAAGTAGGCCAGACTCCCCCTCCATTGTCAGAACACAGCCAGGGACAACAGGGTAAACTGAGGTGGGAAGGGGTTTCCCAGAGCTAGTAGGGTGAGTCTTGGCAGGAGGGTGAGTGGGAACCAGTGGTGGCAGCCCTGAGTGCAGGCTGGGGTCAGTGAGCCTTCCTTCATGGTCCCCTTCCTGATTTAGGGTTTCATTTTGGAGACTGTGATCCTGGAACATCCCCTGCTGTTTCCCTGGGCCCCTGGGTTCCCACTAGGTCGGCGGCTCCCCAGACTGCAGGGGAGCAGCTTGATTCAGAGCCTGGGGGGAAGCAAGGAGTTTTACACACGCATGCACACCACCCCCCCCCCTCCCCCCGCCCCGGTGGCTTTGTCATACTCACACAAGTGGATCTTGCTTTTCTACCAGAGCTGATTTCCTTGGTGGGTGGGTGGGTGGGTGGGTATCATTTACTTCCCAGGAAAGCTCAGAGGGTAGAACAAGCGAATGCAGGGGTGACTAGAAAACCTGAAGCTTTGACTAGGACATGTTGGAAACTGCCTGTCCCGCATGTCAAATAAGTTTAAAGAGTTTTTTAAATTGCAGTGAATGTTTCAGAGTTAGAGGCAAAATGTGCCTGTGCTCTTGGGATCAGATGCTGGACTTCAGAGGCATCTGTGGCCTGGCCGGTCTCCCCCCTGTTCCCTCTGTCTGAGGGGCTGCTTCACCCTCTCCCAGGGTTTCCTAAGGACCACCTGGGCAGAGTCGGTGTCTGAGCAGGGATGTAGCGTAGCAGGTACAGATGAGTCCGTGCATTCACCAGAGGTTCCTTGAGTGCCTCGGGTGGGCTGGGCCGTGTTGCGGACACTGAGGTATAGTGGGGAGCAAGACGGATGCCAGCCAGGTGCAAAGGAAAAGGCGTAGAGGGGACAGGACAGGAGCACAGCTCTCTGAACACCGAGGCAGGTAGAGGGAATGTGGGAGGGAGCCATGTGCACATCAGTGAGAATGAGCTTCTGGCAGCTGGGATGGCCTCCAGTGCAAAGGCCCTGAGGTGGGGACATGTCTGGGGTTTGAAGAGCAGCAAGGAGGCCCATGTGGCTGGGGCAGAACGAGCAAGGGGGCAGAGGTGACAGGCAGATCACAGGGACGCGTCTCGGGGCCCAGCAGGCTTCGGGAGGTCAGCTCTGTAGCGGATCCAACTGTCTTCTAGGCCCAGCTCTGCTTGGTAACCTGTGCAAGAGATTTCACCTTTGTGAAAAGGTGTTTTCACATCTGCGAGAAGGAAATGAGAATAGCTGCCCCCACCCCCACCTCCACCCCACCCCCTCCCCAGGTCATAGGGAGTCCATGAGCTGAGTGCATCTGCGCAGAGTTGCAGGGTCCCTCTCGGTGGCAGTAGCGATGTCAGTGCCCTGGCTGAGCCTCGGAAAGGCACATTTTGGTGGCGGGGACTGGTGTGTGGCCACCTGTACCCCTGCAGATTGTCCTCTTGAAGGCCCAGGGTAAAGGGAGATAGAGGGCCATGGGGTTGGGGGCACGTGCTGCCTCCCACTGCCCTTGGGGGGCTGGTCTTGCTCTCTCTTAAATTAAATAAATAAATAAATTTAAAAAACAAGGAAGGGCAGGATATGGGCATGGACAGGGGGGCTTGGGAGGGAGGAAGGAAGGCACCCAGAGGTGAAGATGATGGTGACTGTGACAGAAGCAGTGGCGTCCCCGTGGCCCTCGGGGCAGGCCAGGCAGGTAAGAGCCTGGGCTCTGGTGCCCACCTGCCCGGTTTGAATGCTGGATGCCCTGGACGAGGGGCTTCCTGTCTCCGGGCATCAGGCTCCCCATCTGTGAATTGGGGCTGGTCAGTTGTGCAGGGGAAGAGGGATCAGGGGCAGAGGGTGGCCAGCAGAGCCTGGCACGCCCGGCCCTCTGAGGGCACCGCTGCCTTTATTTCTGAGAACCGGCCTGGCATAGGCTCTGGGTTCCCAGGCCGGCGCCTCAGGTCCACTCTGTGCCAAGCTGTGCCTCGTTTTCCCTTGGCTGTAACGCGGGGCTCGTCGTGGCTGCTTCCTCGTGGGTCACATGCGTGGGGCGCTTAGAAGAGGGGCCGGCACACAGTGGGGGCTCAGCGAGTGTCGGCTCCCGCCGTAAGAATGGTCACCTCGTTTCCTGGGCGCTGCCTTACTGCGTGGGTGCCTGGCGTTCTAACTGGGACTCCTCTAAGGACTCCAGGAAGCAGGTACTGGCGTTACCCTCTTTAACAGGGGAAACTGAGGCACAGGGTGGCCGAGCTGCAGGCCCCGGCTGCACAGTGAGCTCCCAGGGTGGGTGGGTTGGCTCCCAAGGGCAGAAGGTGAGGTGGCACAGGCCCAGCAGCCAGACTCCCAGGTTCCGAGCCTGCAGGGGAACCCCAGCAGCCCCTCTTCGCCCGCCTCTGGCTCCTGGCACAGGCACCGAGCTTTGTGTTGCAGCTCCCCCGCCTTCCCCTCTGTGGCCCCCATCAGATCAGGAGCTGGGGGCCTTGGCCCGAGGGGGGGTGGCTTGGTGAGGGAGCCAGGAGAGCTGGGAGCTGCCCCAGGTTGGAGCTGGAGCCGGATCATTATAAACATGGTCAGTTCCTCTGTTTGTGCCTCTCTCCATGCGGTGCCCAGAGGGAAGGGGTGGCCCCGGGCAGATATCCGGAGGTGTGTCCCTGGCCCCCTTCCCCTGCAGGGTCACAGGCCTGGAGGACAGGATAAACAGGGGGCTGGCTGCTGCGTGCAGAGGCGCCTTGGGGTGTGTGGGTGAGGGTCCAGGCTGCGCCTGCCCACACCGTTTGGTGCCGAGCTCCTCCCACCTTGGGGTCCGCCCCTCCCTCCCTGGAGCTTAGTGAGGGGTCACGTGGCTAATCCGACTCCCCGGAGTGAGTGGTGCCTGGGGCTGTGGGCTGCTGGGGGAGGAAGGGTAGGCTGAGTGAGAGGCCCAGATGAGGGGTGAGCTGGGCCTGGGGCCAGGTGGGGGCGCATCTGGGAACACAGCGAGGAGGTGGAGGCAAAGCTCTGTCTGGGGCGACAGTGAGGAGGATGGGGAAAGCCTGGCTGTGGAGACAAGGCGAGGACCAGTCCTGGAGAGGTGGACAGCTGAGGGCAGAGAGGCCAGGGAGCCAGACAGGGTGGGTGGGGGCCAGGGAGTGGAGTCTAGGCAGGAGGGATGGGCTGCATGCAGGGAGCTGGCCCCGGGGAAGACGCTGAAGGGGCTCCTGGCTTGGTTGGGGGCAGAGGCAAAGGAGCCTGCATCCTGGCCAGGGCTGTCACACCCCACATACCAGCAGCCAGGGGCCCCAGAGCAACAGGGGGGACCAGACCTGCGAGGGCAGCCCTGGCTGGACCTGGCTCTGGCCACCTGCTGCCCATGAAGCCCCAACCAGTTGAGACAGGTTGTCTGCTGGATCCCCACCCCCTCCCACTGAGCTCCTGCTGCCAAACCGGTTCTCCTAGATGGCTCCCCACTGATGGTCCTACCTCTGGGCGAGGGGTGGCTGGCTGTTGTAACCTCACTGAGCTGCTCCCACAGGAAAGGAATAGGGAGGGAGGAAGGCAGCATCCCCGACACGCTTGAGAGAGCTCTCAGTAGGTCACGGGACTCACTGAGCTTGGGGCCGACCCTGTGTTGGGCACCGTGCCAGGCTCCGGGGAACCAGCCTGAACCCTCAAAGATCCCAGCCCAGTGCATTTCCCCTCATCCTCTGGGTCTTAGCTCGCACAGCCTCTCTTCGGGGAAGCCTCTCCTGACCCCAGCCCTGACCACCCTGGGCTGTTGGAGGCGATCTTGGTCACCACTGTGTCCCTAGCAGCAAGCTTACAGGGCTGGGCACAGAGCAGTGACCAATGAATGCATGTGTGAATATGTTCTTCCCATTTTACAGATGAGTAACCCGAGGCCCCGAGAGGAGACATCACCTGCCCGAGGGCACTTCTAGCCCAGCCAGCATCACACCAGGTCTGTGGGACCCCAGGGTTCCTGTGTGGGACAGGGGAGCGGGACCTGGGGCCCCTCCTCCCTCGGACACTGCTAGGAGTGCTCCTGATGATCAGAGCCACAAACATGGACAGGGCCCCCACTCTGTGCCCTGCTCTGCTCCTGCCAACCCTGTTAATCCTCACGGCAGCAGCACAGAGAGGTTAAGTCACTTGCCCACGGTCACACAGAGTAAGCGGCAGAGCGAGATTTGGGCCCTGGCCGTTTGACACCCCTTCCCGTCACCACCCTGCGCTCCCTGTGGGACACCATTGCCCCTGCGGCCCCTTCGCTTTTACAACTGGCTCCCATTGAGCATTTATACGGTGCCTGGTACTTTCCGAAGTATCCACCTAGAGACCACAGACCCCTAAAGACGGGGATCGTCTTGTCTGCTAGTAGCTGCGCGGTGGGACTTTCCCACTGTGTGCTCCCGGTGAGGAGCTCCCTTCTCTGAGCCTCAGTCTCTTCATCTATAAAGTGGGAGTGTTCAGGGGGGCACTTGACGGGATGAGCACTGGGTGTTATACTATATGGTGGCAAATCAAACTCCAATAAAAAAATATACATTAAAAAAAAAAAACAACTGGGAGTGTTGCCATGAGGCTCCCAGAGGCCGGGCATAGGACAGGGGACTGTGTAAGCAGTTGTCGAACAAGTCACCAAAAGACTTAGTCACTGAGCATGGTATGGGGTACGACACGGGCACATGGGGCAGATGAGACCTGGCATGCGGTGCTGATATTCTAGGGCTGGGGGCTGTAGACATCAAACTGGTAAACACAAGAAACGAACAACAGAACTTCCAGAAGTTAAACATGCTGTGAAGCTTTGTGATGGAAGGCTAGCGGGGCACCTCTTTCACTGAGGGTGGTCAGGAAAAGAGTCCCCAACAACTCTTAAGACCTACAGGAGGGGAAGGAGGAGGGGGCCATGTGTGGATACTGGGGAAGAGTGTTCCACGAGACGGGAACAGCCAGTGCAAAGGCCCTGAGGTTTGAAAACCAGTGTGAGTGAAGGGGACGTGAAAGCAAAGAGGTGACAGGGGAAGGTCGTGTGGGGTGGGCTGCAGGGAGGACTCGGCCCCACTTAGATGGTTCACAGGGTCCCTTGGGCTGCAGGTGGGGGATGGGAGACCAAGGAGGAGACGAGGAGGGGCAGGGCTAGGGCAGGGTCAGAGGAGCAGAGAGAAACTGCTGGGTTCTGGTGAGCGGCCCCCTCCCGCAGGCCTGCTGATAGGAGCCCTAGTCTGCGCCCTTGTGGTGCTGAGAGCCTCGGCACCATGTTTGGGAAGAAGAAGAAGCGAGTAGAGATCTCAGCGCCATCCAACTTCGAGCACCGCGTGCACACGGGCTTCGACCAGCACGAGCAGAAGTTCACGGGGCTGCCCCGCCAGTGGCAGAGCCTGATCGAGGAGTCGGCTCGGCGGCCCAAGCCCCTGGTGGACCCCGCCTGCATCACCTCCATCCAGCCCGGGGCCCCCAAGGTATGACCCACCGCTGCCTCTCCTGCCCCACACCGAGCCCACAGGGTGCCCCTGCGCCCTCAACCCCATGCTTGACCCTGGGACCGACCCCTCCTTGCTGCCTGCCAGACACACATACCCCAACCCTCTACCCTGATCTTCACCCCCCAGTGCTAACCTCGATCCCTCCACCCTCTGACCCCTCCCCTTGCCTCACAACCCCCACCTTGACCCCTATGGCAGACCCCCCCACCAGCCTCCTTGTCTTGAGCCTCCTCTCCCTGGGCTCTGTGCCCGTCCCCAGTACCAGGAACTTGTCCTCGGGCAAGGGCCAGGCCCCCAGGGTCGGGGAGGGGGGGGTCTGGCTGGGCGGCCCAGGGGAGCTGCTGCCAGGGAGTCTGGGTGAGCTTTGGGGGGAGGGGACACCTGAGCTGAGCCCTGAGGGCTGAGGAGGCGTCTGTCCCTGGGCAGATGGAGAGGAGGCGGGGCTTAAAGTGGAGGAAGCAGTCTGTGCAAAGCCCTGGAGGTGTTTTTTTTGGGGGGGTGGGGGGCTCCTGCCATCTTGAGCAAAAGGGTGGAGTGGCAATTTGAACCAGGGTCTGTTTCCACAGCCCACGGGCCTTGAGCCCGTTCCCATCTGCGTGCCCACGGCAGGGCGTGGAAGCCAGCCCCGAGCGGACTTCACCCCGAGGGCAGTGGGAACCAGGAAGGGCTGAGGGCACGCGGCCAGGGTTGGTCTGGGGTGGAGACGGGTGTGCCGGCGTGCAGGCCCCGCGCCTGGGGACCGGCCTGCGGCTGAGCCCCCCTCTCCCGGTGCCCAGCCAGAGGACGCCCTGGTGGTGCCAGGGCCGGGGCTGCGGGGGCGGGTAGCTCATGCCGGCCTTCTGAGTACTTTGAACTCTTTGCCGCGGCTTAAAACAGCAGAGACTTCACATCCAAATCTGTATTTCTGGCTTCTGCTGACTAATCGCAGGGGCTGAGGGGGTGGCGGCCACCACGGACGGGGCACTGGCTCTTCTGGGCCTGCAGGCCCCCCCCCCCAGCCCTACTCCGTTCCATCCCCCGGCTGGCCTCCTGGCTGCTCCGTGCTGGTTCTGGCCTCCCTAGGGGACCCTAAAATCTGACCCCTGCCCATACCACCGGCGGTGAGCCCTGCTTGGGCCTGTGTCCGCCAGGAGGAGGAGGCACCTTGTCTTGATTCACACGAGGGTGCGCGTGGGCTAGCGCTGTATGGGGACCCCTCTGGGTATTTGTTCGCTGCCCTAGACTGGGAATCTCCCCTTGGCTGGGTCCTCCCAGACCCGCCCCCGGCCCCCAGGGACTTCTCGGCCTCTTATTCCAGCACTAGGGTCTGACCAGGTGTCTACCTTGCGTTACCTGGTGCCCGGGCAAGGCTGGGCCTCCACGCCCGCGGCCAGGCCCAGGAAGGTTGGCGGGGTTGGAGGTGCGTTTTGTGGCATCAGTGTTTTGTGGACAGTACAGGGGGCAGTTCTGGCTTGAGGATGTCTGGCAGCCCTGGGCCCACGTCCCTGCAGGCCAGTGAGGGACAGCAGAGGGATAGGGGTGCATATTCTGCTCCCCGCAGCCCCCTCCCAGCCCTCCTCCCTCCCTCACTGGTTCAGCCAGTGTTTCTTGAGCACTCTCTGCATACATACCACTGTTCTAGGTGCTAAGATGTAGCAAGAGCAGAAAAACAGGCAAATACAACAGCTGCCCTCACGAACATCACATGGTGGGGGGGGTTGTGTGCAGGCGATGGTCAGTGTACGCGCGCTTCACGGCAGCTGGTTTCAGGTGCTCCAGAGAAAGAGAAGAAAGGGAGGGGGATAGGGAGTGTTAGGGGCTGCCCTTTTAGAGTCCAGGTGGTCAACCAAAGCTTCCCCCTGAGAAACTGAGTTTGGGCAAAGGCCTGAAAGAGGAGGACGGGGAAGGAGCTATGGGCATACTTGGGGGAAGGTGTCCTAGGAAGAGCGAACAGCCAGTGCAAAGGTCCTGAGGTGGGCGAGGAGTGCCTGGTATGTTTGAGGAGCAGTGAGGAGCCCTGTGTGCCTGGAGTTGAGTCCAGGGGGGCGGGGGGACCCTGGAGCTTTGACTCAGTACTCAAGGGAAGAGGTGGCCATGACCTGGATCAGGGTGGTAGACTCAGCAGCTGGAGCTGGGGTCAATTAGGGACACACGGTACATCCACCGGGCCCCGTGGGAATTCGCATTCGCCACCACTGCTCCCAGGGCACTCCTGCACTGCGGTCCTTTCCGACTCTCCCGGACTCCACCTCGGCTTCCAGGGAAACAGAGCATGGGTTTGGGGTTAACAGCCCGGCAGGCTGCAGAGGAGGAAGTCCAAGCCATGCCCTGGCCCTAGCATCGTGTAATTTGCAGCTCTCCAGGGCTGATTATGGGGTGGCGTGGGCTCTGCACTCCTTCCTCTCCTGCCCACCGGGCAGAGACCGGCCCCCAGCCTGGAGAATAGAAGAAAAAATGGGATGCTTCCTGGGGCGGGGGTGGGGGGGTGGCCAGCCCAGGGGCGACAGCCTGACCCGTGGGAGGTTAATCCTTTGGCTTCCTTCCTGCGAGATGGACATCCTGGTGGTGTGGGAGGGGCTGCAGGGGCCTCCCTGGTGCTGCCCCCACCTGCCCAGCCCCATCATCACCCCATGGCATTTCTTCATTCCGTCTCTGTCTTGTCTCTGTGTGTGTTGTGTTGTCCTGTCCTTGTGTGTCGGATACACGTCCTGTGTCCTCCTCTTCCTTGCCCGGCCCCCATCCCGCCATTGCCCCGGACCCCAGACCATCGTGCGTGGCAGCAAAGGCGCCAAGGATGGGGCCCTCACGCTGCTGCTCGACGAGTTTGAGAACATGTCGGTGACGCGCTCCAACTCCCTGCGGAGAGACAGCCCACCGCCACCTGCCCGTGCCCGCCAGGAGAACGGGATGCCCGCAGAGCCGGCCAGCACGGCCAGAGGGGCCCCAGAGAAGGCGGGCAGCCAAGGCCGGGCCGCCGGTCGCAGCGAGGCGGGTGGCAGCAGTGGCGACAGGCGGCGGGTGGGGCCAGAGAAGAGGCCCAAGTCTTCCAGGGAGGGCTCAGGGGGACCCCAGGAGTCCTCCCGGGACAAACGCCCCCTCTCTGGGCCTGATGTCGGCACCCCTCAACCTGCCGGTCTGGCCGGTGGGGCCAGAGTGGCAGCTGGTCGGCCCTTTAACACGTACCCGAGGGCCGATACGGACCACCCGGCCCGGGGTGCCCAGGTAACCAACCCCCCTGCCCCAGGACCTTCCACTGCCCCTTTTTCCAAGACTCCCCCTGTTCCCTCCCCACCAACTCCAGCCTGTGCCCAGCCCACCGTCCATCTCCATCCTGACCACCGTGTGTCTGTCCCACGCAGGGAGCAGAGCTGGCCCTCCCACCCCTCACTGACAGCCACCTCTCTCTTCTGTTGCAGGGGGAGCCTCACAACCTGGCCCCCAACGGGCCTTCGGCAGGGGGCCTGGTGGTCCCCCAGTCTTCCTCCTCCCGGCCTCCCACCCGAGCCCGCGGTCCCCCCAGCCCGGGAGTGCTGGGCCCCCATGCCTCTGAGCCCCAGCTGGCCCCTCAGGCCCGCCCCATCGCTGCCCCTGCCGGCCCCCCGGCCCCTGGGCCCCCCGGGCCCCGCTCACCACAGCGGGAACCCCAGCGAGTGTCGCACGAGCAGTTCCGGGCCGCCTTGCAGCTGGTGGTGGACCCCGGCGACCCTCGCTCCTACCTGGACAACTTCATCAAGATCGGCGAGGGCTCCACGGGCATCGTGTGCATTGCCACGGTGCGCAGCTCGGGCCGGCTGGTGGCGGTCAAGAAGATGGACCTGCGCAAGCAGCAGAGGCGTGAGCTGCTCTTCAACGAGGTGGGCCCCGGGCCCCCTCCCGCCCCCGTCTCACCCTCCTCGTGTCCTCCCCCAGCTGGTTTTGAGGCCCGTGCTGGTCCAGGCCCTCTCTGGTCCAGGCCCTATCAGGGGGAGGGTGTGAGAAGACCGTTCAGCACTGGGGGTTCCCAGGGCTTGGGTTTGAGCTTCCTTCTCTCCTTACTGTTCACACCTGCCCGGGCCATCACCCCCAGTACCCACCGCTGCATCTCTGTCACACTCTTGGCCTCCCCAGAGCCCCTCTGTGACTACTGAGTCCCAAACTGACCCCCAGAATCTCTCCCTCGGCCCTGCCCCTCCCCTGGCTCCCTGTCTCAGAGCACATTAGCCTCCCTGCAGCCCCATCCTCTCCTGCTCGGCTCTGCCCTGGGTTGCTCATGGGCACCCCCAGGGTAACCCCACACAGCAGCTAAAGGGCTTTCTTGGACATGCAGGCCTGCCATGCCGCTCCCCCTTTTACTGACCCTGGCAGTTCCCCTGCCCCGCCCCTCCGTGTCTTCAGGATAAAGGCCTGGCCTCTGAGGTCGAGCTTCCATCAGGGTCCTTGGTTCTGTCCAGTCTCTGGCTTTGGTCCTTGGGAGCGTCTGCCGGGGAGCTTGTTACAGGGGCAGACTCCTGGCTCCTGCCCCGGAGGAATCTGTTGGAAGCAGCCCCTGGACTCTGACACGGGAGTCTCCGCTTGTCAGGCCTGGAGGTGGTCTACACTCTGCCTCTTGCCTCCTGGTCCCTCAGCTGTCCCCATAACCCATCCCCTGCCCCCCCCCCCAATACTACAGGGCTCCAGCTGTGCTGTCAGCGCTCCAAGGGAACCCCTGCGAGTGTCATGTTCCCACCGCCCCCAGGCTGCCCTGCCAGGCCTCCTCACCCCTGAAGTCCATGCCCCCAGCCTTTGATTCTGCCCATAACTGGTACCTGCTTGTCCTGCCGTCTCAACCCCGTGCTTACACGTTCCCTGCCTGCCACCCTCTCCCCACACCAGCCTGGTCAGCAGGGCCACTCAGAGGCGAGCTCAGGACTGGTCAGGGAGCAGGATCAGAAAACGGGGTGTGGGGGAGCGCACCCTTCAATGCGGGCATCAGGGTCTCCTGGCTAGGGCACAGGGGAGGGCAGTCCAGGAAAACCCCCAGTGAGTGGCAGGGACAAGCGGGACTGGGCCTGCGCAGAGGCTGAGCCCAAGCCCGGGGAAGGAGGGGAGACAGGAGGCCTGGTGGCCGGCTGGTGGCTGGGTTCGAGGCAGGGGCTGGCGGCGCTGACGCGGCCCGGTGCCCAGGTGGTGATCATGCGGGACTACCAGCACGAGAACGTGGTGGAGATGTACAACAGCTACCTGGTCGGGGACGAGCTCTGGGTGGTGATGGAGTTCCTGGAGGGCGGTGCCCTCACCGACATCGTCACTCACACCAGGTACCCCTGGGCAGGCAGGCACCCGGCCTGCTGCCTCCCCAGGTCTCCGGGGCTGCAGCGTCCCCCATGTCCCCTCAGACCTCTCCCAGGACAGGATGGAGTCCCCTCAGACCCCTGGGGGTGGGGCTGTGTCTCGGGAGGCAGGAGGGCTGCATCCCCCTCGGGGCCTCTCCCCCCTCCCCTCCCCGGCGGGCCCCGGTTGCTGACCCCCACCCTGTGACCCCCACCCTGCGCAGGATGAATGAGGAGCAGATTGCCGCCGTGTGCCTGGCCGTGCTGCAGGCCTTGTCTGTGCTCCACGCGCAGGGAGTCATCCACCGCGACATCAAGAGTGACTCCATCCTGCTGACCCATGATGGCAGGGTGAGTAGTGGGGTGGCTCGGGCTTCCCCTGCCTCTCCCCGGCTCCCCTCTACCTCTGACCCCCCAGTTCAGTGGCTTGAGGAGTCGGTTTGCTCCTCCCCAGTCAGTGGGGGGCAGCATCCTGCACCTGCTCATGGGCTGCGGGGGGGGGGGGGGGGGGGGGGGGGGGGGGGGGGGTGGTGGTGGTGGAGGCTCTGCTTTCTGCACAGGAACTGGAGTCCAACCCGGGCCCAGAGAGGGTGGAAGGCATCTGAGTGGCCGTGGCCCCCACTCCTGTCTCCTGACTTCCAGCCTGAGACTCTGTCTCTGAGCTCCCTGGATGAGCCTCCCAGGGCCCAGAACCTACATTTACATTCTAAGGGTGGGCGTGCTTTCCTGTGGGAGGGGGTCCTTGTGGTGATTTGCCTGCCCTCCCCCAGGAAACTTAAGCCATTCAGCAGAGGGCCGGGTAGGGCTGGGCTCTCTTTCCCTGGGAGTCGCAGTTGGCGTCCGTGAACACCTTGAACTGGCTACAGGTGTGTTTGGGGGACATCCGTGAGCCTGAAATTGTGTGCAGGCTGTGTGTGTGTGTTTCCTGGGGGCGAGAAGATCCATACGAATCCTCAGGAATCGGAAAGGGGCCCATGGCCCTGAAACAGGTGGAAATGCGTGGGTCTGACCATGTGGTGGTTGCAGAGTAGGCCACACCCCTCATACCCTCGGGGGCAGGGCTGCGCTCAGGGACGCAGGGGCCCAGGGCACAGGCTGTGGGAGCCAGCTGGGGTCTCAGTCCCCACACCGTGTTTGGTACTGTAGGACTCGGGCATTTCCACCAGAAGCCCCAGGGCAGACCCTGCCAGGAAGGCAGCCCTGTGACCTTGGGGAAGTGACACACCTGGGGGCCCCCTGCTGGGGGGCTGTGGACCTACCCAGTGGTCTGGCTCTAGCCTCTAGGCCGCAGAGTGCAGCCCCAGCACGTCCAAGGCCAGGGAGTTCACTAGGTGAGCACCTTTACTCCCCCTCCCACCTCCAGCACCCCTGACCCCCACTGCCTGTGCCCTGTTGCAGGTGAAGCTGTCGGACTTTGGGTTCTGTGCCCAGGTGAGCAAGGAGGTACCACGGAGGAAGTCACTGGTCGGCACGCCCTACTGGATGGCCCCAGAGCTCATCTCTCGCCTTCCCTATGGGCCAGAGGTAGGCTGGAGCAGGCCGGGCTTGGTTTACCCTGTGACAGTCTAGAACAGCGGGAGCCTGGGGGTGGAGTGGGGCTCAGGGTGGGGAATGGGTCGCTGGGGATGGTTTTGTGCAAGAGGTAGGGCATGCATGCATCATCACCGATGAGCCAGGCCCAGTGCCCTGACAAAACCAGCTCAAAATGTGGAAGCTCCAGGTCCCAAGAGCTGTAAAGTCAGGGGCAAGTGACAGGCTTCAGGCCCAGCCATCCTGTGCCTTGTCCCTCCCCAGCCCTGACTTACCCCGTGTAGTCTTCACTCGGGCAGACGCTCCCCTTGTCGGGGCAGAGATGGCCGGGCAGCTCTGGGACGCGTCCCCCTGCCTAGGACTGCCACAGTTTTCCCGGATACTTTGGTTAAAGTCAGAGTGGACTCTGGTGGGCTCAGCTCAGGTCACGTGCCTGTTCGTGAACCAGTTGCTCTGTCCCAGCAATGCTGGGGAGGCGGCTGGTCACAGAGCCCCGGATGATCCACAGACCGAGGGAGGGAGGGGCGCTGTGTGGGCAGAACCCTTCAGAGGGCTCCCTGGGGGAGGGGTGTGCGGGTCTGGCAAGCTGGGTGTCAGAGAGGGTGTTTGGGGCCCGAGGGCTCCAGGAGCAGGGAGGCAGAGGCAGAGCCAGGGGCCAGCCCTGCGTGGCTTCCCCCAGCCCTGGCCCGGCCCCGCGCAGCTCGGCCCTACGTCCCTTCCCCACCACAGGTGGACATCTGGTCTCTGGGGGTGATGGTGATCGAGATGGTGGACGGGGAGCCCCCCTACTTCAACGAGCCCCCCCTCAAAGCCATGAAGATGATTCGGGACAACCTGCCACCCCGACTGAAAAACCTGCACAAGGTGCGCCCCACCTGGCAGGCAGGTGGTGTGGGGGAGGTGACACTTCATCTGTGTTGGGCTCCCCACTCCCCGTCCCCACGGGTCCCCTGAGCCCTCACCGCTGCCCCACCGTGGTTGTACTTCGGTTGGCTGGTTGAGCACACCCAGCACGGCCAGAGCCCTGAGAGGAGCCCTCCTGACAGATGAATCACCTGGGGAGGCGGGGCACCTCCAGAGCCCCGCTGCTGTCACCTCCTCCAAACCTTGAAAGAGGAGAAGAAATGAGCCCCTGGGGTCTTTGGACTTGGGGCCAAGCTCTAGACCCTGGGCCTTCCTGGCCCCCTGCCCAGGTGGTGGATGTTGTCAGCCCATTTGACAGAAGAGGAAACTGAGGCCCAATGGCAAGTGAGCAGTGGAGCCAGCACTCAGACCCCCCCACCAACTCTCTCCCCCACCTCCCGGCAGGTGTCACCATCCCTGAAGGGCTTCCTGGACCGCCTGCTGGTGCGTGACCCGGCCCAGCGGGCCACAGCGGCTGAACTGCTGAAGCACCCGTTCCTGGCCAAAGCGGGCCCACCCGCCAGCATCGTGCCCCTCATGCGCCAGAACCGCACCAGATGAGGCCCAGTGCCCTGTCCCTGAACCAAAGAGCCCCTCGGGTGACCCCTGCCCTGCCACAGGCCAGTAGGGGGCCGGCCCCCACTCCTCCCAGCCTGGGAGACGCTCCACGTGGCACCACCCTCCTGGCCAGGGGTGGGGGAGTGTGCAGGACCCTACTACTGAACTCCAGCTTTGATTTTGTGACTTTAAAACAAAACAAAACACAGGGACTCGTGGGAGCAAGCGAGGGTCCCCGGACTCCCCACCCTCCGGGACAGTCCCTCCCTGCGTCTTCCTGTCTTCCAGGAAGGACAGGCGGCCCCCCCATCACTGGAAATCATCTGCAGTGGGGGCTGCTGTGGGTGGAGAGAACACTACGAAAGGGGGGTGCGTGTGTGCGTGCGTGTGTGAGTGTGTGCACGTACGCCCATGCAGAAGGTCCAGCTGCTCTGTCCTCCAGCCTGCGAGTGGGTGTCTGAGGCCTTGCCTGACATACGGCGCAGCCCCCGGCCCCCCTGAGCCATTGCGGGGGTCGATCATGAATGTCTGAAGAGTGGCCTTTCCCCATGTCCTGCACCCCCTTTCTGTGGCTGGCTGGGGAGACGGGGACCAGGGCCTCCCGCCCATCCCCAGCCTCTGCAGATGACTACTGCACCTGGACAGCCTCCTCTTTTCTAGAAGTCTATTTATATTGTCATTTTATAACACTCTGGCCCCTGTCCCGACCTGGGGACAGACGGGGCAGCCCCAGGGACAGAACCACCGCTTGAAGAATCAGGTTCCTGTCCCTTTGGCGCAGCCCCACCCCCACCCCACCCCCTCAAGTTAGTTTTACAATTAAATCGTTTTCTTGTTTCGGGTGTGTGTGTGTGTGTGTGTGTGTGTGTGTGTGTGTGTGGTGCATAGGGGCCCCTCCCTGTCCAGGCCATCTCGGTGTGGAATTGGGGATTAGGGCCCGAGGATTGAGGGAGGGAGGCCTGGCGAGCGCCAAGATCCCAGCCCATGTAGGGCAAGAGCCGTGTCTGGTCGGGGGGCGGGGGGGGAAGCCCCAGGTGAAAGCAGCCAGTAATGCCCGCGACATGGGACCCCAATTCGCCCGCCCCCTGGCCTGCAGAGAGCCGGTTTACCAGAGTCCGTGTGCCACGATGCCCAGTTTGCCACATCCGAGATTTGCTGGAAGCTTCTTTTAGAGGTTGTCTTGAGCATGTTCAGGAATGATACTTGATGAGCTGATGGTAGGAAATTGGTCAGTGGGCAGGTGGGCTTTTGAGGAATCGGCTAAGGTGGATGGATCTGGAACAGCGAGCTTTAGGGACACCCACTGGCCTTCCCTCCAGATCCTGAGCCTGGGTCTCCCTGAGGGGAGAAGGGAATTGGCTGACACCCAGGGGACCACGCCGCCCTTGTGTTCTGGGCACTGACCGCCCCAGGCTGGTGCTGAGCTTGGACTGTGTGGGTCTCCCCCAGAACCTGAACGGTGGCGGGTGTGGGGGCAGCAGCGGCCTCCTGGGGACAGCGGCAGAGTGAGCAGCGATCCCCACTGCCTCGGGCGCCTGGGACCTCAGCCTGGTTCGGAGTCCGAAACCTGTAGAGACTCAGGCTTGGGCCACACCTCCCGCTCCCCACTGTCACATGACCCACCCCAGATGGGGAGCCGGGTGTGCGACCAGGGCTGGCCAAGACCGGGCACAGTCTGGTTGGGGACTCAGAGGCTTAAACATACCCAGGGAAGCAGCTGCTGCCGTGGATGAATGTGTTGGATGCCTGGGAGGAGTTGTTACATCTCTGGGAAGAACGATGCCAAGATGGGTATAAGGAGAAACAGAAAACAAGAAAAGACCAAAGTCACACCCCCCCACACAGACACACCAAAGAAAAGCTTCGGGCTTGAATGTTTTTACAAATGAGTCCTACCAGACTTTGAAGGATCAAGTAAATCCCACCTTGTACAAATTGTTCCAGAAAACAGAGAAGGGAGAGCAGGCGGACTCCCTCCAGGAGGCTGGTGCGCCAGGGACAGCGCTCGGGGCACCCCGCTCTCTGCCTGGGGCCCCGGGGCGCTCCGGGACGCGCCGCCGCGGGCGAGGGGCCCCGCTGCGACGGGAGGGCGGCCTGCGGCGGATGCGCCTCCGTTGGGCCCCGTGGCCACTGCTGTGATTGTCACCTTCCGTCCCCATCAGTGCAGTTAAAGGATGGTCTCGGGTGGCCTTGAGAGCGCTAGCGGAGGCCGCATCTGCAAGGGGTTCCCACGGCTGCAGCGAACCCCCTCCAGGTGTTCCAAACGGGGGGGTTAATACAGGGCTTGGTTACAGTGTCGGCAAGGCTGGGCAGCCACGGGGCCCGCACCCGGGCCCGGGGGCTAGAGGCTCAAAAGGGGGCACCGCCACCAAGGCCCCCGAAGCCTCCGGGCTGCCGGCCCCCTCCCGCTCCTGCGTCCCCTCCGGGCAGGCCCCCGCTGATCCCCGCTGGCGACGGGCTCCGCGAGGGCAGGAGGCGACATCCGTCGGGCCTGGCTTCGTCCCCACGTGCCCACCTGACGCGGCGCCACGCCGGTAGTGCTGCCTGGGCTGCAGCAGGGGGCGCTGTGCTCGGGCCCGCGACGGCCCAGGAGGGGAAGCCGGGGAGGTATTCGCCTGACCCACGAGGAGGGAGGGAAACCAGTCAGACCAGCGGGGCTCCAAGTGCGGCTCCCGGACCAGCAGCAGCCCGGGGAACTTGCTGGAAATGCAAATTGCCAGGCCACGCCCCGGGCTGAATCAGTGGTCCCAAAGGAGCGGGAAAGGCGGCGACTCCCCTTTAAGGACACGACCCAGAGGCCGCGCGCCATTGCCTCATTGGTCACAGCCCGCTCACGTGGCTGCACCTGGCAGCAAGGGAGGTTGGGAAACGTAGTCTTTCTTCTGGGCGGCTGGGCATCTGGCTAAAAATTCTGTTACTGTAGAATGCGATTTTCTAACCTTCACTAGACCCACCGGGCTTCTCCAGAGAACCGAGAGGCAGCCCCAGGTGTATCCAGCATGAGCTTGAACATGATAAGGATGGCCCCGCAAGACAATGAGGGGAAAATAGATAGTTTCATAATAGTGGGGAAATTGGTTAATCTGGGGGAAAAAAAGAAAACAGAATCCCTACTTAACACCACAACAAAAGAACCCCACTAACCATGTGTGGCTTTTGAATTTTAAATTAATGAAATAAAATGAAACATTTCAGCCCCTTAGTTGCTCTAGTCACATTTCACGTCCTCCACTGTCACTTTTAACCAGCGACTGCTACCTAGATGGTACAGATATGAGACCTTTCCATTACCTGAGTCCTCCCGGAAAAGGTTTCTCTGATGGATTACACATCCTCTGAAAGACAAACTATAAAGGTGAGAGAGGAAAATGTTTGATGACCAGCAGCAGAGAAGGACTTCTTAAAACTCCAATAGAACAAATCATTAAAAAAAAAAAATTGGACTTTGTTAAAATTTAAAACTTTTGTTCAAGGAAAGACATCATGGGCAAATGTAATAGGCTTCAGAAAGGGAAAAAATATCTGCAGAGTCTAACAAGGATCAGATTTTTTTTTTTTTATGAGAAAAAGAGCAACCCAAATAGAAAAATGGGCAACAGGTATAAACAGGCAACTTATAGAAGGAAAAAACCCAAAAGACCAACCAGGGTGTGTGCCCAAGGGCTCAAACTCATTGGAAATCAGAGGAAGGCAAATTTCAACAAGCTGTCATTCTAACATGAGTCTGGTGAAAATTTGAGTCTGGCTTAGTCAAATAAAGCATTGCACGTAGGTATCTGGCAATAATTCCGCTCCTGGGTGACTTCCCAAAGAAATCATGGGACTGTGTGGGAGCGTGCACAAGGATGTTCACTGCAACAGTGTTTATGGGATAGGAGCTGGAGGTGGCCTGGGTGTCCTTTCTAGGGCAGCAGATGGGAAACACAGGGATCGCGCACACCAAGGACTTTGGTGCGGTCATCAGGAGCCAGGGACCGAGTGTGCCCATGGGGCAGGGGAGCCAAACCTGTGATGGTAAAAGCAAAATCAAGACCTATGCTACCAGCCCACGTGTGTCGATTACAAATTATGGACATAAAACAAAAACACTCATTTTACAAGATAAAAAAAGAGACAGACTCACTTACATAATAGAATGGCTCCCAATGGGGAGGAAGGGAGAGAGAGAGAATAAAGAGAAAGAATCAATAAACACGAGAGGGGTCTCAGGAGGAATAAAGACATTGAAAGTCTGTCCTACAAACAGAGGGCAACCCTCTTTGCTGTGGATTGGGGCCTGGTCACAGGTATTGAAACGAAAATCATCCAGGTGATCCTAATGTGCAGCCGGGATTGAGAGCAGAAGCGCGGCTGTGGGGCCTCCCAGCACTGTCTGCCGCAGCATCGCTGCTGGACTCAAGCCTCACACCCGCCTCCTGCCATCTCCCCAGAGTTTATGAGGGGCCCGGGGAGCATCTCATGCCTTCCCCCTTCTTGCAGATGTGGAGACAGGTCCACAGAGAGGAAGGACCCACCCAGGACCTGGGAGGGCCAGGCCTGAAGTCTTGGATCCCTCGTTGGTTTCCGTGGAAGACCTTGAGCTGGGCAGCAAGGCTGCAGCATTGAGCAAGACAGACACGGTCCAAGGAGGCTCAGACCCTGATGCCCCGGGGCCAGCTGGGTAACACTGGGAAGCAGGAAAGCGGTGGCACACATGCCCCTCTGAAGAGCAGTCACTGCTCGGGTCACTGTAGCCTTGTAGAGTTTGGCCTCATGGTGCCAAATGTTCTGATTTTTCTTAAGAAATTCCCATTTTGGGGAACTTGGGTGGCTCACTGGTTGAGTGTCTGCCTTTGGCTCAGGTCCTGATGCCGGGGTCCTGGGATCAAGTCCCGCATCGGGCTCCCTGTGGGGACCCTGCTTCTGTCTCTGCCTGTCTCTGCCTCTCATTCTGTGTCTCTCATGAATAAATAAATGAATGAGATCTTTGGAGAAAAAAAAAAAGAGATCCCCATCTTCACTCAAAAGCTCTTGAATCTTAAAGATAGGCAACCAACTCAGCGCACTAAACAACAGCATGTGCACCCAGCAAAATCAAGGTAATAGTTCACATTCGTCAAAACAGTAAGACAGTGGGGACACCTGGGTGGCTCAGTCAGTTGAGCATCTGATTCTTGATTTCGGCTCAGGTCCTGATCCCAGGGTGGTGAGATCAAGCCCTGTGTGGGGCTCTGCACTCAGCAGGGAGTCTACTGGAGAGTCTCTCCCTCTGCCCCTCTTTCACTCTCTCTCTCTCTCTCTCAAATAAATAAATCTTAAAAAAAAAAAAAAAAAAAAAAGCAAGACAGTGTCCAGGGCCTCACTGAGCACCTAATTTACCTCATTTAACCCTCTAGTGCATTGAACGGTGCCCCCGCCACCTCCAAAAGTTAGGTCCACATGGAACCTGTATATTCAACCTTATGAGGGGAAAGGCCCCCCTGCCTCATGGACGCGATGAAGCTCTTGGAGATGAGATCACCGTGGATTATCTGGCTGGACCCTACAGCCAGGGACAGCGTCCTTAGAAGAGAAAAGCAGGAGGTTTGCAATGCCCAGAGGAGTCAGACACGGGAGGGCTGTGGTAGGAAATGAACAGCGCTGGCAGCTCCCAGACGCCAAGAAAATCCTCCTCTTGAAGCTTGAGATGGGCTCACCCCTTGATTTTGGACCTTGGCTTCCAGGACCTGGAGACAACACCTTTGGTCCTGTAAGCCCCCAGGTTCATGGCAATTCATTAGGGCAGTTCTAGGAAACAAATGCAACCCTCCTGGGGCCCCTCCTCTGAGCACGGACCTTCCCCGTCCCATTTTACAGCTGGGGAGACTAAGGAACAAAGACGTGAAGTTACCAACCAGGGGTCACATAGCCAAAAGGTGGAAGAGGTGGGATTTGAACCCAAGCACAATGGGCCTGAGAGCCTCTGCCCATCCTCACTGCACCCGAGGGGCCGTGTGGGCCCGTGGCTCGGGGAGCTGGGGATAGCTCACACGGCCTTTCCAGAAGACCAGAGGCATCTGCAGAAGGTTGGGGCCACTGGGTGAAACAAAAGGAAACTTTCTCCCTTTCTTCCCCTTCTCTTCCCTGTTCCTTTATCTCTGACTTTCTCTCTCTCTCTCTCCCCCCCCCCCTTATTCTATCGCTAATCACACTCAGTGTTTGAGCAGGTAACCCAAACCCATGGTGCAAAATGCAAAAGATTCCAAAGATGAGTAAATTGCAAGATCAACCTCCCTCCCCTCCTCCCCCATTCCCAGCCTCTGGGTCCCTCTCCCCAGAGGCGGCCACTGTACAAGTTCCTTGGATGTCCTTCCAGAAATGTATATACGGACCAGGAAAGACCCACCTGCATATGCAGGTCATGTCCCACTTTGCACAAATGTTAGCATAACATCCACATCCTTCGACATCTGCCTTCTCCCTCTTCACACTGTCTTGGTGGTTCCTCCTTGGTACCTTGCTTCCCCCCACCACCTGCCACTGGACTCCCATCTGCCCTCTGTTATCTCTAACCTTCTAGATCCTTCCTTGCCTCTGGTCAACCTTATCCCCGGCTCTTTCTCTTTCTTTGTCTCTTTCTTTCTCTTCATCTCTGTCGCTATGTCTTTGCTTTCCTTCCCAGCACACTCCTCTCCTTCTCTTCCTCTTTCCCTCTGCCTCCTCCCATATCTCTCCTTCTACCCTAGCTCGTCCCCGCCTCTCTGTCACCCCCTGTAGGATAAAGCTGGCTCACCACATCCTTCCCGGGGGGACATTTGTGGTTTATATTTGGGGAAGGCAGCTGCCACCCAGATAAGCTGGGTGGCAGCTGCCTTCCCTCCTGATGTGGCTGAGCTTCCCCACCCCCACAGCCCTGGTGGAAAACCTACCATCTATTTCTCAAAGACCCCAGTGCCTCCCCTCTGGGATCCCCACCATTCTCTCTCTACCAGTAGGATTGGGTCCTGGGGGTGATACTAGTTTTGCAGCAGAAGTGGTGGGAGCTAGACTCAGGCAGGTTGAACGTGGTTCTTTCACCGGACAGAGCCTCGTCCTCCTGCCTGAGGCTGGACTTCTTGTCTTCCCTGCTCAGCAAACAAAACAGTCAGTCTGTGTCAGCCCTGAGCTGAGGACAAACGACAACAAAAAAAGACCAAACCCCAAACCTGCCCAAGGCCCTGCCCTGGTGAGGCTGACATAGTCATGGGGTGACACAGTTCATGACCAAGTGAACAGATCCACGTACTCATAGGTATTTATAAATCATACTAAGTTCAAGAAAGAAAGAACGGGGTGGGTGTGACAATAGAGAATAGCGGGGGGAGGGGAATTGACCTTGGCTGGGGAGGGCCCAGGTTGCTGTTTATGGAGCAATGATCACAAGGAATAAAGCCAGAAGGGCTGTGTGTTGTGAAGAGGTGACATCTGAATGGAGATGAAGGCAGCCAAGGAAGCGTGGAGTGGAAGG
This sequence comes from Vulpes lagopus, assembly GCF_018345385.1. NCBI lineage: Eukaryota > Metazoa > Chordata > Mammalia > Carnivora > Canidae > Vulpes > Vulpes lagopus. The sequence goes on along the minus strand of NC_054825.1, from coordinate 170,581,598 downwards.
CCTGGTAGGCAGAAAGCACCACATATGCAAAGGCCCTGAGGTAGAAAGGAAGTTGGAGGATCAAGGGCCAGCAAAAACACGGGACACCATGAGTGTGGGGAGAGTGTGGGCCACCGCGGGTAGCACTGTGGGGAGGAGTTAGCCCCAGATTATAGATGGGAACTAAGGCTTGAAGAAGGAAAGCTTGTCACCCAAGGACACACACGGTAAGGGTGGGGACTGCTGAGCTCAGGCAGCCTTACCCTCTTAACCACCAGGACAGTGGTTCTTAGCGCGGGATCCCAGACCAGCGTCATGTCTCGGCCCACCCCAGAACTACTGAATCAGAAGGGTGGGAGTGGGGTCTGGAGCCCAGCAGTCTGTGATGAACAAGCCTTCTAGAAGATTCTAACACATGGTCAAATTTGAGAACCACTGAGCCAGGCTCTCCTGCCTCCCCCAATGTTGTTCCTGTCCTCTGAGGGATCCCTGTCCGCCGTGGGTTGAATCGCAGTCCCCCAAAAAGACATGTCCACCTCCAGGTCCCCAGAACCTGTGGACGTTACCTTACCTGGAAAAGAGGATTTTTTTTTTAAGATTTTAAAAATTTATTTATTAGAGACAGAGAGAGAGACACACACACACAGGCAGAGGGAAAAGCAGGCTCCATGGAGGGAGCCCGATGTGGGACTCGATCCTGGGACTCCAGGATCATGCCCTGAGCTGAAGGCGGCGTTAAACTGCTGAGCCACCCGGGCTGCCCAAGGATTTTTATAGATATAATTAGGTTAGGGACCTTGGGGTGAAAAGATCATCAGGTGGGCCCTAAGTTCAATGACAAACGTCTTTACAGGGGAACATTTGGGAGGAGGAGGAGGCAGCGTGACCACAGGGGCAGAGATGGGAGGGATGTGGCCACAGCCACACGGGCAGCGCCCAGGGGCCGGGAGAGGTGAGGAAGGCTCCCCCTGGAGCCTCTGGAGCGAGGGACGCCCCGCGAACCCCTTGATTTCGGACTTCCGGCCCCGGAACCACAAGAGGATACATTTCTGTGATTGTAAAGGCGCCAGGTCCGCGCTGACGGGCTGTGACATCCCCGGGAAGCTACCACGCGGTCCAGCGGGCCGGACAGACCAACAGACCCCCGCGTGACCTCCTGTCCGGGCCAAGAGGAGCCCAGCGCCCCCTTCATCCTGCCCGCGCCCTGAGGGCTCCGAGTCTCCCTGGGGAACCTGGAGCTGCCCCGTGTACAGGGAGGGAGCAGGGTGTGTCCAGAAGGATCGGGAGCAACCGGTGACCTGGAGGCAGGCCCGCTAACTAGAATCCCGCCTAACGCCTGGGGGGCTGCGGAAGGGGGTGAGGAGAGCAGAGCCGTGGCCAGGTGGCTGGTGAGAGGGATCACCCCGGGAGTCAGACACTCGCCTGGGGAGCCTGGACCCCAACCTGAGCCACCCTCCCTGGGATGCAGACTCTGGTGGCCACGCGGTCAGGGTTCAAATCTCAGTTCTCCCACTTCCAGGCTGTGTGACCTTGGGCAAGTCACTTTGCCTCTCTGTGCCCCAGTCTCCTCACAGTAAAGCAGGTTTAGTTTTCATTCTCTTTAAATAGATTTTTTTATTTTTTAAAAAACATTTTATTTATTTATTTATTCATGAGAGAGACAGAGAGAGGCAGAGGGAGAAGCAGGCTCCATGCAGGGAGCCCGATGTGGGACTCGAACCCGGGTCTCCAGGATCACGCCCTGGGCTAAAGGCAGGGGCTAAACTGCTGAGCCACCGGGGCTGCCCTATAGATTTTATTTATTTATTCATGACAGAGAGGCTCCCTGCGGGGAGCCCAATGCTGGGCTCCATCCCAGGACCCCAGGATCACACCCTGAGCCCAAGGCAGATGCTCAACCACTGAGCCACCCAGGCGTCCCGTAAAGAGGGTTCAATGGAAACAACACCTACGGTAGTGGGTGCATTTGATTAGTGCACACGGGGCGCAGGCGCCCAGCTGGCTCAGTCAGGACAGCGGCCCACTCTTGATCTCGGGGTTGTGAGTTCGATTCGAGCCCCCACGTTGGCGGTAGAGGTTACGTAAAAACAAATCCTAGGGGATCCCCAGGTGACTCGGCGGTTTAGCGCCTGCCTTCAGCCCAGGCCGTGATCCTGGAGACCCGAGATCGAGTCCCACATCCCTCCCTCTGCCTGAGTCTCTGCCTTTCTCTGTCTCTGTCTCTCATGAATAAATAAATAAAATCTAAAAATAAAAATAAAAACAAAATCCTAAAAAAAAAAAAAAAAGTACCTGGAATGCATAGAGCAGAGCTTGGCCCAGAACAAGAGCGCCACAGCCGCTATTATTATTGTTACTGTCACAGCGCATTCAATTCTTCACTGGGCGACACGGCGATGCCTCCCAGGTCTGTGTCTGGGCCTTGACTCCTCTCTGAACTCTCGCCATGTACATCCAGTCACCGCGTGGCACCCTCCGTCCCTTTGGTCATCCTGCGCCTGACACCCTCCCCCCCCACCCCCGGCCCCGTGGAACGTGCCTAGCCTCTCGCACTATGGGGCCACTGTCCACACTGTCCGGGGCCAGTCAAGAGGAGATCCTGAATGTGTCCTCTGCCACCCACTCCCTGACCCTGGCCCTGTGTGCCCTCCTCTCCGGTCCCGGCACCCCCCCACCCCACCCCAGCCAGAGATCAGTTTCCTCCTTCCTCCCCAGCTTCCCTGAGGCTCCACTTAGGATGTACCGCACCCACATCCCTGCAAGATAAACCCACAGGCTGCCCCGTTGTCTCACTGATCTCATCTCCCCTACAATCTCTCTGCTTGCTCTGGCCTCCCCGCTGTTCCCCAAACACGCTAAGCTCAGTCCCACCCCAGGGCCTTTGCACTTGCTGTTCCTGCTGCCTGGATCTGCTCAAGTCTTTCCCCTGCTTCAGGTCGCCACTCAAACATCACCTCCCCCGAGAAGCCTTCCCTGACTACCCTAGTTAAAACAGGCCCCGGGCTCCCTTACCCTGTCTTCACGGCCTGCGTTTCACCTCCAAACCACCAGATGCTGTTTGTCAATTAGCAGGTCATCCCTTGACTTGTCGGAGTCCATCCCTCCCCGCCACAAGGCCAGAAGCCCCGTGGGGATGCGAATCTGTTCTTTCAGCATCACACCCCCAGGGCACAGGGCTTGGGGATATAAGTAATAGTATTACTTAAGAAATATTGTTTCTTGGTCGCTCCGGTGGTGGCTCAGAGGTTTAGCACCTGCTTTCAGCCTGGGGCCTGATCCTGGGGCCCTGGGATCGAGTCCCGCATCGGGCTCCCTGCATGGAGCCTGCTTCTCCCTCTGCCCGTCTCTGCCTCTCTCTCTGTGTCTCTCATGAATAAATAACATCTTTTTTAAAAAAAGAAATATTAGGGATCCCTGGGTGGCGCAGCGGTTTGGCGCCTGCCTTTGGCCCAGGGCGCGATCCTGGAGACCCGGGATCGAATCCCACATCGGGCTCCCGGTGCATGGAGCCTGCTTCTCCCTCTGCCTGTGTCTCTGCCTCTCTCTCTCTCTCTCTGTGACTATCATAAATTTAAAAAAAAATTAAAAAAAAAAAAAAAAAGAAATATTATCACTTATTACTTAAGTATTTGTTTAATGGATAAGAGGTAGAAGGGCCGAGGGAAGCTAGGATCCCCGCTTCCTTTCTCGCTCTTTTTTCTGCACGTGAGTAGCAGCCTGTGAGGCCGGCTGTGGGACATCTTGCTCTTTTCACTTAATAGGCTTGTAGGTATTTTCTTATTAGTGTGGACACAGAGTTGCTGTGTTCTTTTTGTTTTGCTTATCGAGGTATAACTTACATACGAGAAAACACACCCACTTTAGGAACGCCTGGGTGGCACAGGGGTTGAGCGTTTGCCTTGGGCTCAGGTCATGATCCCAGGGTCCTGGCTTCGAGCCCGGCGTCGGGTTCCCTGCTCGGCAGAGAGTCTGCTTCTCCCTCTGCCTCTGCTGCTCCCCCGGTTCATGCTCTCTCGCTCTCTCTCTCAAATAAATAAAATCTGAAAGAAAGAAAGAAAGAAAGAAAGAAAGAAAGAACTTCCTCATCTCCCCAGAAAGCCCACCCCAGGCCTCTTTGCAGTTGTCACTACCCCCGCCCCCAACTCCAGGCCAGGGAACCCCTGACCTCCTTTCTTGGATTCCAGACAATCGCTGTCTTTTCCAGCATTTTCCCTACAGGGAAGCACACAGCGTGTGCACTTTTTTGCTTGGCTTTTGTCACCGCATGGCAGTGTTTGGCTTCATGCACGCGCTTGCAGGCTTGCATACTTCATTCTTTTTTCTAAAAGATTTTATTTATTTATTCATGAGAGACACACAGAGAGAGGCAGAGACACAGGCAGAGGGAGAAGCAGGCTCCATGCAGGGAGCTCCATGCAGGACTCGATCCCGGAACCCCAGGATCACAACCTGGGCCAAAGACAGACGCTCAACCGCTGAGCACCCAGGCGCCCCACTTCATTCCCTTTTCTTACCGAGAGGAGTCCACGGCTCAGCCGCACACGGCTTCATCACCCTGCCCACGGGCCCTCGGTGGTCTCGGGTTGGCGCTGCCATGAGGAAGTAGTGCGGCCCCTGTGTGCACACGTGCTCTCGTTTCTCATGGTTAAATCCTGGGAGGGGTGGGATGGCTGCGTTGCAGGGTGGTTTTTGTTTGGTTTGGGGTTTTTTTGTAGCGCTCTCTACATGCAACGTGGGGCTTGATCTCTCCACCCCAGAAATCAAGAGTCACGTGTTCCTCCGACTGAGCCAGCCAGGTGCCCCGGGTACCTGGTTTTATAACAAATTGTCAAATTGGGAGCACCTGGGTGGCTCAGCGGTTGAGCATCTGCCTTTGGCCCAGAGCGTGATCCTGGGGTCCCGGGATCGAGTCCTGTATCGGGCTCCCCACAGGGAGCCTGCTTCTCCCTCTGCCTGTGTCTCTGCCTCTCTCTGTGTGTCTCTCATGAATAAATAAAATAAAATCTGGGATCCCTGGGTGGCGCAGCGGTTTGGCGCCTGCCTTTGGCCCGGGGCGTGATCCTGGAGACTCGGATAGAGTCCCACGTCAGGCTCCCGGTGCATGGAGCCTGCTTCTCCCTCTGCCTATGTCTCTGCCTCTCTCTCTGTATCATAAATTTTTTTAAAAATTAAAAAATAAAAAAAAATAAAAAATAAAATAAAATCTATAAATAAATAAAATCTTTTTAAAAAACTTCAAATTGTTTCTAAAGTGGTCCCACGATCGCTCATGCTCTTGAATGTTTGGTGACACATGAGAGGTAGTTTTGGGGAGGGGGGCTAGGTTGGTCACCCTGGCCTCAGCCTGTTTAGAAAACAGGTCCCCACACTAGGATCTTTACCACCAGAAGGTGGACAGAGGGGATGTGTGAGATCTGCTTGGCTTTGCAGGGCCCCGGGGTGGGGGTGGGGGTGGGGGTGCTCTGGATTCCTCAGATCTAAGTTTCTCATAGCACAGCCTGGAGAGGAGAGATGCTTCTTCAATTTTCTTCAGTTTTCGATTCTGGGGCCAGAGGGACTGAGGCCGACTCCTAGCAGTGGGACCTGGGAAGACACATTTGAGTGAGCTCCCCGGGTGAGTGTGACAGGCTGTAAAGCTTGAGACCACTGAGTCTGCGGTAGGGGGTGGGCTGGGTGAGAGGGTAGTTATTCCAGGTAGAGAGAACCTTGGGAGGAAAATCCCTGAGATGGGAGAGAACAGGTCATGGAGGCAGGGGCCAGAGATCCAGGCCTCAAATGGCAGCCAAAGAGCTGAGATTATTCTCCTGAGGACACTGGGGAGCCATGGTGGGTTTAACTGGGACAGTGACTGCTTGGGTTTGGGCTCTTATAAGACCCTTGTGACTGCATCCATGAGGGGGTGTGTGTGTATGTGTGTGTGATTAGAAAAGGGTGAGGAGGGATCCCTGGGTGGCGCAGCGGTTTGGCGCTTGTCTTTGGCCCAGGGCGCGATCCTGGAGACCCAGGATCGAATCCCACGTCAGGCTCCCGGTGCATGGAGCCTGCTTCTCCCTCTGCCTGTGTCTCTGCCTCTCTCTCTCTCTCTGTGTGACTATCATAAATAAATAAAAATTAAAAAAAAAAAAAAAGATTTTAAGAAAAGGGTGAGGAGGGGATCCCTGGGTGGCTCGGCAGTTTAGCGCCTGCCTTCGGCTCAGGGCGTGATCCTGGAGTCCCGGGATCGAGTCCTGCATCGGGCTCCCTGCATGGAGCCTGCGTCTCCCTCTGCCTGTGTCTCTGCCTGTCTCTCTGTCTCTCATGAATAAATAAATAAAATCTTTAAAAAAAAAAAAGAAAAGAAAAGGGCGAGGACCCCAGGAGAGGGATAATGCAAATGAAATGTGGAAACTGGAGCAGGGCAGACAGAGGAGGGGTGCGGACCCCATTCTACACACTCCTTGCCTCTCTTCCTTTGAGGTTTCTGGCTCCAGGCCACTCCCTGCCCTGGATTCTGACCTGGGGACAACCGACTCCCCTCGCCAGACACTCCTGCTCTGGCTCTGCCCCTTCCTCCTCCTCCCTCGCCCCTCCTCATGCTGCTCCTGCTACAGTGAAGACAGGTGGGCTGGTGGCCAGGGGTGGGGGTGTGTCTGTGTGCTTGCGGTGGCGGAGGGGGGAGTGTCTCCAGTCATGCTGAGTGAGCTCTGAGGAGTGTCTGGAAATCTCCTGGGGCCTTCCTGGTGCATCAGGGGCACCCCCACCCATGGGTCCTCCCTGACCCCCTGACCCCTCACCTCCAGGGCCCTGGCTAATTCTCACCTTTCCCAAGAGAAGTCACTGTACCTCTTGCCTCAGTTTCCTGATCTGTGAATGAAGGAACTATTCCTAGTTCCCCCTCCCGGGGTTGTTGTGAGGTTCTGGACAGACACTCAGGATCCCTGGGTGGCTCAGTGATTGAGCACCTGCCTTTGGCTCAGGGCGTGATCCCAGATTCCTGGGTTCGAGTCCGGCATCGGGCTCCCTGCGTGGAGCCTGCTTCTCCCTCTGCCTGCGTCTCTGCCTCTCTCTCTGTGTCTCCCAGGAATAAATAAATAAAATCTTTAAAAAAAAAATAAATAAATAAAGACACTCAATAAATGTGACCATTGTCTCTTGTGTGCTTCTGTGGGGGCCAGTGTTTCCCCCTGGGGTGTGGGGACATTTGAATCTCTGTGCCTGGGTGTCTCGCCTGAGACTCTGGTGTACCCCACCATCAGCGTCCGAGCTGTGCAACCTTGGGTGAGTCACCAGACCTCTCTGGGCCTGTTTCCTCATCTGCAAAACGGCTAAAGCAATAGTATCAATTTCCTAGGGAGGATATGGAGGTTGGGCTGATTACTCCACCTCAGGAACGCAGAGCCCGGCCTGGCACACACGCAGGCCTCAATTACCGAGCAGCATCAGGCGGGCGTGAGCTCAGCCCTGAGTGGCCGCGCATGTGCCTGTGGCGTCCCGCAGGAATCTGGGCCAGGAAGCGCCCCAGAAGCATAGGAGGTTATGTAGGGCAGCCCGGAAGCAGGCCGGCCAGGAGGGCCTCTCTTTCCTCATCTGTGAAATGGGAAGAGCAACCGCACCCCAGCACTCTGCAGGGCTTGGTGCGGGCAGGTGGGGCACGGGGCGCAGCGGGCAGGCCGCAGCTCCACGCAGGTTTGCTACTACCTTTCCTTTGTCCACAAAGCGTAGGTAAGAGTGGGGCCCCCCGGCCCTTCTCTGTTGCTGGAGGAGGGTCTGAACTGGGAAGCACCTGGAACAGCCCCCAGTGCCCAGAGCACACTCACTTGGAGGCTGCACACTCACCGGAGCTCCGCGCCTGCGCCTGCCTGGGCCGGGTGTGGGCTGTGGCCCCGGGCAGGATGTGGCCATGGGCATCTGGCCCTACAGGTTCCTCATCACCCCACTTCCTCCGCACCCCGACCTCTTGCCCCCACCGTCGCCCCATCCCTCACTCCCAAATCCCCAGGACTTCTGTGTGTGTGTGAGGGGGTGTTGGCAGCCACGCCCCCTGCTCCTGCCCTGGGGAAGGGGTGCAGACACCCCCCAAAACCCAAGGTGGGGGTGGGGTGGGGAGGGTTTACTGCTCCCCTCTCTGCTGCTGTCCCAGGGCCTCCTTGGGGCCCCCCATCTCTGTGCCTTCACTCCTGGGCCTCTGAGTGTTTCTCTGCCTCCACTGGGTTTCCAGAGCAGGAAATGTTGGGGTCCCCAGCATGTGTCCCAGGGGAGGGCAGGCAGAGGCAGGGCCTCCCCCCACCTCCCACCCCCTGGATGAGAGTGGAGTTGAGGGCAAGAGGGGGTCTTCCTTAATTAACCTCTTAATCCTGCCACAGTGGGTCTTTTTTTTTTTAATTTTATTTTATTTATTCATGAGAGACCCAGAGAGAGAGAGAGAGAGAGAGTCAGAGACACGGGCGGAGGGAGAAGCAGGCTCCATGCAGGGAGCTGAGGTGGGACTCATCCGGGTCTCCAGGATCAGGCCCTGGACTGAAGCGACACTAAACTGCTGAGCCCCCGGGCTGCCCCACGCTGGGTCTTAATGCAGGGGGGGGCTCATGCGAGGGCCCGGAGCGCTGGCATTAGCTCCTTAGTCACCTACTCCCCCCCATGCCTGGGCCCTCAGCTCGCCCCGGAGAAACTGAGGCAGGAGGCTTGGGAAACCGAAGAGGGGCGGGGCCCGGACTCCTGGGTCCTGGAGGAGACACCCCCCCACCAGCCTCCTGGTCTGAGGGCGCAGGCAGCTGGGAGCTGGAGCCCCGGGTGCGCACCGGGCCAGAGCCCTCCCCGACCACGCCCGCGCCCCGCGCCCCGCCCCCCGCCTCCAGTTAACCCCGAGCCCGCGGAGGAGCCGCGACAGTCGCGGGAGCCCGCGGATGGAGGAGGAGCGCGACCCACTCGCGTCCGGCGGCGGGATGGAGGCCGACGAGCCCCCGGCCCCCGGGGAGCCGCCGTCGCCGCCGCCGCCGCCGTCGCCGCCGTCCCCCGCGGCCCCCGAGCCCCCCGGGACCCCCGGGACCCCCGAGCCCGAGCGGCCGTCGGAGGCCTACGCCCGGCAGGTGCTGCTGGAGGAGTGGCGGCCGCCGGGCGGGAGCCTGGAGCTGCCCCCGCGCCTCACCTGGCAGCTGCTCTTCCTGCGGCGGCCGCTCTACCGCAACCTGCTGCGCTCGCCCAACCCCGAAGGTGCGGGAGGGTGCGGGGGGGGGGGGGGTGCGAGAGGGCGCGGGGGTGGTGCGGGAAGGTGTGGGAAGGTGAGGGAGGGCGCAGGGGTGCGGGAAGGTGCAGGAAGGTGCCGGAGGGCACGCGAAGGTGCGGGAGGGCGCGGGGGGGGGGCACGGGGGGGGGCACGTCATCCTGAGTCTCCGACCTCTGCCGCCTGCGGTTCACTTGGACCATCAGTCTCCTCATCTTTCCCTCTGTTCCCTCCCGTCTGTGCCCTGGTCTCTTTCTCTGTGTCTCTACATCCTTCCCTGTCTCTTCTGTCATCCTGCGTCTCTCTTGCCACCCCGCATCGCCCTCTCTCTATGTCACATGTCCCTGTCTCTCCCGGTGTCTCTGTCTTACCCTGTGTCTCTCCCTCTCTCTCCCTGCCTCCCTCTGCCTGAACTTCTGGCTCTTTCTCTAGGTGCCTCTTCTTTCCCTCTGTTTCTGTCTCACCAGGATGCCCTCCTCCTCCTTCCCTCCTTCTTCACCACATCATCGCCTTCCCCCCAGGACATTCTCAGGGCTCTCCCAGGACCCTGACTCACACATCCCTGCCAGGCAGGTCTGGCCTGGCACTGATTCCTGCCCTTCCAGCACAGCCCTGGGGGGGGGGGGTGTCAGGCTGGAGGGCTGGAGGCCTGCGGAGGCTCCACTCACCTGTGCATTCCAGGCATCAACATTTATGAGCCAGCACCCCCTACTGGTCCCACCCAGCAGCCCCTGGAGACTCTGGGTAAGAGCTTGGCGGCTGGGCCCGAGGGGCGGGAGTGGTCCTGCGGAATGGGCATGTTCTAACCCTTCGCTCCTCCACCTGCCAGGCAACTTCCGCGGGTGGTACATTGGGACTGAGAAGCTCCAGCAGAACCTCAGGTGAGTGGCCAGGGCCCCCGGGGGGCCTGCGTTTGTTTCCCTAGCTCCAGCCTCTCACTGCAGGGCCTAGAGAAACTGCTTGTGTGCCCCTCTGGGCCTCAGTTTCCTGCTCTGCACACAGGGTTTGTCATAAAAGAGAATGCTCGTAAAACACAGCACAGGGTCTGGCTGGGTCCAGCTTGCGTATGGTAGGTGCTCAATAAATTACAGCTGTGACCGTCACTCTACCTCTTTTCCTGGGAAGGGGAGTCGCCCAGGCCACCACCTACCTCCACTAAACCGAGCCCGTTGCATGGGACGGGGTAACTCGGGGGCTCGGGGTCACACAGCCTGGCCTGGGAGCCCAGCTCTGCTACTTCCTTGCTGCTTGACCTTGGGCAAGTGACGTCCCTTCCTGAGCGTCTGTTTCTCTTCTGCGTCGTGGGGTTCAGCAAGTCTGGCCCTCAGAGGGAAACGGAAGAAGCTGAGGCTATCCTGCACCTGCCCACCCACCAGCCCATGCAGGATGGGTGGGGAGACAGTGCTCAGAGCCCGTACACGGGCGCCCCATGAGGTCTCCACAGGGGCACGGTGATCAAGGTTTCCGGCTCGCAAGGATCCCAGCAGGTCCCAGACCTCAGCTCCCCGTGCCCTCTCTCCAGCTGGACCGTGAAGCAGCAGTGTGTGGACCTTCTGGCCGAGGGCCTGTGGGAGGAGCTCCTTGATGACGAACAGCCAGACATCACGGTCATGGACTGGTAGGCGCGCCCCGCCGGGTGACACCCAGGGCTCCCCAGAGCCCCAGCCTCACCTGTCCTCCCCTGGGTGAGCCTGTCACCAGGACCCTCATGCCATCCCAGGATCCAACCCTGCCTACTGTCCTAGCCCCTTCCCTCTGAGACTTCCAGAGATGGGCCAGGCGGCACACCGTTCCTTCTTCCTTAGATGCTTGTCACCCTCTGTCCTCGACGCAAATTCCTCCTTAGGCTTTAGGATTCTGCTACCCATGGCTCCACCAGGAAGCCTTCCCTGACCACCCCCAAGCTGAGTCAGATGCATTATGCTCCAGTGCCCTGCACTCCCCCATCCCAGCCCTTAGCATTCCTGGATGGTCACTGTCTGGTGACCGGTCTGCCTCCCGCACCAGACTCTGTCTCCCACGAGGACACTGTGCGGGGCTGTCCCCGGTTGGTGCTGTGTTGCCAGTAGGACCCAGCCGGGAGGACTCACAGTGGGAGCCAGCAAGTGTGTGTTGTGTGGCGTCCAGGGCCAGGGGTTGAGGTTGGGACACTGGAGCCGCAGTGGCAGCTGAAGGCCCGGGCCCCACCGCCAGGTACGAGGACAGCCGGCTGGACACATGTGTCTATGAGCTGCACGTCTGGCTGCTGGCAGCGGACCGCCGCACCATCATCGCGCAGCACCACGTGGCCCCCCGGACCTCTGGGAGAGGCCCCCCCGGCCGCTGGCTCCAGGTGAGGCTCTGTCCTGGCTGCTGACCCGGGCCATGTGTTCATGTCCCAAGACCTCAGAGAGGTTGGAGGTAGGAGAGAGGCTTCACAGGTCCCTGATAGGACTTCTCCCTAACCCTGGCGCCGCCCCGTGCAGGTGTCCCACGTCTTCCGCCAGTATGGCCCCGGGGTGCGCTTCGTCCACTTCCTGCACAAGACCAAGAACCGGAGGGAGCCCGGTGGGCTGCGGCGGACAAGGGTGACCGACTCCTCCGTGTCCGTGCAGTTCAGGGAGTGACCGGCTGACTCCCCGCCTGTTCTGTCCCCTTGTCTCACTTATCCACTGCCTTGACACTTTCCTGATCCCTTAGCACCTCCCTGATCCCTTAGCACCTCCCTGCCCCTTTGCACCTCCCCGACCCCTTAGTATCTCCTAGTTCCCTCATCCCTTCTGACCTCTCATCATCTCTTTCACCTCCCTGACCTTTAGAAGTCCCTAGCCCTTAGCACGTCCTTGACCCTTGAGCTCTGTCCTGTCGTAGCGCTTGCTTCCCCCCTCCCCCCACCATGCACCGCACCACCTGTTCCCTGAACACCTCCGTGACTTCCCAGCTCCTCTTTGGTCGCTGACCACCTCCTAGGCCCCTGACTCCTGCCTGGCCCTTGACTTCCCACTTGGCATCTTCATGGACTCTGGAATGTCTCGGACTCTTTGGCATTTCTTCTGCACTGTCTGAGCTCCATGCGGGCTGAGGGCAGCGGAGTTAGTGCCTCACAGAGAGTGGGTGCTCCAGAAGTCTTTGTTGATGGATGAATAAATTCACATCCACAAGGATGCTGAGTATTTCCCTGGTCTTTGCTTCTCAGAATGACACCAAGTTCATAGCCCACTCGTACCTCCTGGAATTTTTATCCTCCAGGACCTCACAACCCCTGTGCCTTTTGCACCTCCCTCGACCTCTGATCTTTTCACCTATCCCAGTTTACAGCTTCTTGGCATCTCCACTTACCTCTCCTCTCATATCTTGGTATCTTGTCCTCTCAGATGCTCCTCACGTGCCCCTTCCCTCTCCAACCCCAAAGTTTCACCCTCCCTAGAGCTGACCCCCAACCTCTCCCCTCCATAAGACCTTCATTTCTCCTCCCTCATTCCTCCGGAGTCCCCAGAGCCATGAAGGTATCCATCAATGGCCATCAGATTGTAGATTTGAGCTAAAAATTTTCTTTCATGTGTTGATGAGAGAGGAATTGAAAGTCTTTAACAACCCCTAGTCCCGGGCTCTAGCCAGATCAAGCAAGAGACCCTGGTCTTAGCTTGGGGTAGGGTCCTTAAAGGCCTCTCACTGTTGCATGCATGAATCCCGAGGGAGTCTGGAGGTCCCTGGCAAGCCAGAACAGCTGGGGTGGGGGGCGCATTTGGGGAAAGGCAACCTACCAAAAAATGCAGGAAGCATTTTAATGTTTAACAACCAGCCGATGGTATCTATACATGTCACACGTGTCCTATGGATGCGTGTCTTCGCGTGCACCTAAATCCATGGCAGGACCTATGAGAAGGTCCCCACCTACAGCATTATCCCAGGTATGAGCTGATGCAGGCCTGACCACCCTGCTCTCTCCCCCATCCCACCCCTGTCCGGTGTGGACCTGGGTCCCAAGCACAAGTAGATGGCAGACAGGGATACATTCACAAGGGCTATATTGTGGGAAAGGCAGGGTGGGGAGCAGGCAGGAAGTTCTTTCCTCCTGGGACTTGGGGTCTTCAGCAGACCCTAGTGACAAGGTCAGGTGAGGGGCTCTGCACTCTCTGGGGGCTGGAGATGAAGTGTCTCTAACACATCAGTAACATCTGCAACAAAATAAAAAATTATCACCAGGGGGGCACCTGGGGCTCAGAGGTGGGATGGGGTGCTTCTAAAAGCCTGAGATGGGGCAGGGGGCTGGGGCTGGGCTCCGAGTTCGGGAGCTGGGCATCCCAGGGGCTCTTGGAGCTCTTGTGGGGGAGAGGGACAGACAGCATGGTCTTGGAGAGCGCTAGGACCAGATCTAGTCCCAGGGTCTGTGAGCTTCCAGAGGCGAGTCCGCAGTGGGCTCAGGGCCCCCAGAGTTGGATTGGGGGTGGCGAGGAGGGGGCTCCAGAACCTTAACAGGGGCTTTGGGAATGGTTTCGGGGCTGAGTCTGATCTAGAGGGTCTAGGTGGGTGGGGAGCATGAGAGTAGATAGGGTGTTCCTAGAACCGGGTCTGGGGTTGTTGGGGTGGGTCTCTCTGTATCTGCGTCACTTGCCCGAACTCTCTCTATGACATGTCCCTGCTCTGGTTGTTTGTCTTAGGTGTCCTCATCTTTGCCTCCCTTCTGGCTCTTTCTCTAGGTGCCTCTTCTTTCCCTCTGTTTCTGTCTCACCAGGATGCCCTCCTCCTCCTTCCCTCCTTCTTCACCACATCATCGCCTTCCCCTCCAGGACATTCTCAGGGCTCTCCCAGGACCCTGACTCACACATCCCTGCCAGGCAGGTCTGGCCTGGCACTGATTCCTGCCCTTCCCAGCACAGCCCTGGGGGGGGGGGGTGTCAGGCTGGAGGGCTGGAGGCCCTGCGGAGGCTCCACTCACCTGTGCTTTCCAGGCATCAACATTTATGAGCCAGCACCCCCTACTGGTCCCACCCAGCAGCCCCTGGAGGACTCTGGGTAAGAGCTTGGCGGCTGGGCCCGAGGGGCGGGAGTGGTCCTGCGGAATGGGCATGTTCTAACCCTTCGCTCCTCCACCTGCCAGGCAACTTCCGCGGGTGGTACATTGGGACTGAGAAGCTCCAGCAGAACCTCAGGTGAGTGGCCAGGGCCCCCGGGGGGCCTGCGTTTGTTTCCCTAGCTCCAGCCTCTCACTGCAGGGCCTAGAGAAACTGCTTGTGTGCCCCTCTGGGCCTCAGTTTCCTGCTCTGCACACAGGGTTTGTCATAAAAGAGAATGCTCGTAAAACACAGCACAGGGTCTGGCTGGGTCCAGCTTGCGTATGGTAGGTGCTCAATAAATTACAGCTATGACCGTCACTCTACCTCTTTTCCTGGGAAGGGGAGTCGCCCAGGCCACCACCTACCTCCACTAAACCGAGCCCGTTGCATGGGACGGGGTAACTCGGGGGCTCGGGGTCACACAGCCTGGCCTGGGAGCCCAGCTCTGCTACTTCCTTGCTGCTTGACCTTGGGCAAGTGACGTCCCTTCCTGAGCATCTGTTTCTCTTCTGCGTCGTGGGGTTCAGCAAGTCTGGCCCTCAGAGGGAAACGGAAGAAGCTGAGGCTATCCTGCACCTGCCCACCCACCAGCCCATGCAGGATGGGTGGGGAGACAGTGCTCAGAGCCCGTACACGGGCGCCCCATGAGGTCTCCACAGGGGCACGGTGATCAAGGTTTCCGGCTCGCAAGGATCCCAGCAGGTCCCAGACCTCAGCTCCCCGTGCCCTCTCTCCAGCTGGACCGTGAAGCAGCAGTGTGTGGACCTTCTGGCCGAGGGCCTGTGGGAGGAGCTCCTTGATGACGAACAGCCAGACATCACGGTCATGGACTGGTAGGCGCGCCCCGCCGGGTGACACCCAGGGCTCCCCAGAGCCCCAGCCTCACCTGTCCTCCTCTGGGTGAGCCTGTCACCAGGACCCTCATGCCATCCCAGGATCCAACCCTGCCTACTGTCCTAGCCCCTTCCCTCTGAGACTTCCAGAGATGGGCCAGGCGGCACACCGTTCCTTCTTCCTTAGATGCTTCTCACCCTCTGTCCTCGACGCAAATTCCTCCTTAGGCTTTAGGATTCTGCTACCCATGGCTCCACCAGGAAGCCTTCCCTGACCACCCCCAAGCTGAGTCAGATGCATTATGCTCCAGTGCCCTGCACTCCCCCCATCCCAGCCCTTAGCATTCCTGGATGGTCACTGTCTGGTGACCGGTCTGCCTCCCGCACCAGACTCTGTCTCCCACGAAGACACTGTGCGGGGCTGTCCCCGGTCAGTGCTGTGTTGCCAGTACGACCCAGCCGGGAGGACTCACAGTGGGAGCCAGCAAGAGTGTGTTGTGTGGCGTCCAGGGCCAGGGGTTGAGGTTGGGACACTGGAGCCGCAGTGGCAGCTGAAGGCCCGGGCCCCACCGCCAGGTACGAGGACAGCCGGCTGGACACATGTGTCTATGAGCTGCACGTCTGGCTGCTGGCAGCGGACCGCCGCACGGTCATCGCGCAGCACCACGTGGCCCCCCGGACCTCTGGGAGAGGCCCCCCCGGCCGCTGGCTCCAGGTGAGGCTCTGTCCTGACTGCTGACCCGGGCCATGTGTTCATGTCCCAAGACCTCAGAGAGGTTGGAGGTAGGAGAGAGGCTTCACAGGTCCCTGATAGGACTTCTCCCTAACCCTGGCGCCGCCCCGTGCAGGTGTCCCACGTCTTCCGCCAGTATGGTCCCGGGGTGCGCTTCGTCCACTTCCTGCACAAGACCAAGAACCGGAGGGAGCCCGGTGGGCTGCGGCGGACAAGGGTGACCGACTCCTCCGTGTCCGTGCAGTTCAGGGAGTGACCGGCTGACTCCCCGCCTGTTCTGTCCCCTTGTCTCACTTATCCACTGCCTTGACACTTTCCTGATCCCTTAGCACCTCCCTGATCCCTTAGCACCTCCCTGCCCCCTTGCACCTCCCCGACCCCTTAGTATCTCCTTGTTCCCTCATCCCTTCTGACCTCTCAGCATCTCTTTCACCTCCCTGACCTTTAGAAGTCCCTAGCCCTTAGCACGTCCTTGACCCTTGAGCTCTGTCCTGTTGTCGTAGCGCTTGCTTCCCCCCTCCCCCCACCATGCACCGCACCACCTGTTCCCTGAACACCTCCGTGACTTCCCAGCTCCTCTTTGGTCGCTGACCACCTCCTAGGCCCCTGACTCCTGCCTAGCCCTTGACTTCCCACTTGGCATCTTCACGGACCCTGGAATGTCTCGGACTCTTTGGCATTTCTTCTGCACTGTCTGAGCTCCATGCGGGCTGAGGGCAGCGGAGTTAGTGCCTCACAGAGAGTGGGTGCTCCAGAAGTCTTTGTTGATGGATGAATAAATTCACGTCCACAAGGATGCTGAGTATTTCCCTGGTCTTTGCTTCTCAGAATGACACCAAGTTCATAGCCCACTCGTACCTCCTGGAATTTTTATCCTCCAGGACCTCACAACCCCTGTGCCTTTTGCACCTCCCTCGACCTCTGATCTTTTCACCTATCCCAGTTTACAGCTTCTTGGCATCTCCACTTACCTCTCCTCTCATATCTTGGTATCTTGTCCTCTCAGATGCTCCTCACGTGCCCCTTCCCTCTCCAACCCCAAAGTTTCACCCTCCCTAGAGCTGACCCCCAACCTCTCCCCTCCATAAGACCTTCATTTCTCCTCCCTCATTCCTCCGGAGTCCCCAGAGCCATGAAGGTATCCATCAATGGCCATCAGATTGTAGATTTGAGCTAAAAATTTTCTTTCATGTGTTGATGAAAGAGGAATTGAAAGTCTTTAACAACCCCTAGTCCCGGGCTCTAGCCAGATCAAGCAAGAGACCCTGGTCTTAGCTTGGGGTAGGGTCCTTAAAGGCCTCTCACTGTTGCATGCATGAATCCCGAGGGAGTCTGGAGGTCCCTGGCAAGCCAGAACAGCTGGGGGGGGGGGCGCATTTGGGGAAAGGCAACCTACCAAAAAATGCAGGAAGCATTTTAATGTTTAACAACCAGCTGATGGTATCTATACATGTCACACGTGTCCTATGGATGCGTGTCTTCGCGTGCACCTAAATCCATGGCAGGACCTATGAGAAGGTCCCCACCTACAGCATTATCCCAGGTATGAGCTGATGCAGGCCTGACCACCCTGCTCTCTCCCCCATCCCACCCCTGTCCGGTGTGGACCTGGGTCCCAAGCACAAGTAGATGGCAGACAGGGATACATTCACAAGGGCTATATTGTGGGAAAGGCAGGGTGGGGAGCAGGCAGGAAGTTCTTTCCTCCTGGGACTTGGGGTCTTCAGCAGACCCTAGTGACAAGGTCAGGTGAGGGGCTCTGCACTCTCTGGGGGTTGGAGATGAAGTGTCTCTAACACATCAGTAACATCTGCAACAAAATAAAAAATTATCACCAGGGGGGCACCTGGGGCTCAGAGGTGGGATGGGGTGCTTCTAAAAGCCTGAGATGGGGCAGGGGGCTGGGGCTGGGCTCCGAGTTCGGGAGCTGGGCATCCCAGGGGCTCTTGGAGCTCTTGTGGGGGAGAGGGACAGACAGCATGGTCTTGGAGAGCGCTAGGACCAGATCTAGTCCCAGGGTCTGTGAGCTTCCAGAGGCGAGTCCGCAGTGGGCTCAGGGCCCCCAGAGTTGGATTGGGGGTGGTGAGGAGGGGGCTCCAGAACCTTAACAGGGGCTTTGGGAATGGTTTCGGGGCTGAGTCTGATCTAGAGGGTCTAGGTGGGTGGGGAGCATGAGAGTAGATAGGGTGTTCCTAGAACCGGGTCTGGGGTTGTTGGGGTGGGTCAGGTTCGAATCTGGGAGTCCTAAAGTTGCATCTGAGAACTCCAGGATCTCATGATCTGGGGGTGGGACCACTGGCTTTGGTTGGTGGGGGGGTGGGAGGGTTCCGGGGTGAGGGGTTAGATGGCTCCCCATCTGTAAGCTAGGCCTAGGACGCAGGGCCTGTGGGTGGGCAGGTGCAGGATTCAGGAAGGCGCGAGGCAGGTGCTCCCAGAATGGAGGCTAGGGGGGTGACCAGCTTCTGAGTCTGGGAATCCCCAAGTGGCGTCCAAGAGAGATCCGACTGGCCTGAGCTTGGGTGGGGGGTGCGGGGAGGGGAAGGGGGATCCAGGGACTCCCAGCGGGGGTCGGGGCCGAGGGGCCGCGGGCGGAGGCGGGGCCGGGGGGGGGGGCACCTGCAGTAGAGGGACGCGATGGTGTTGGACCAGTCGCCGAAGATGCCCTTGCGGAACTCCTCGAGGCGCGGGTAGGCGCCGGTGGAGAACTTGCGCGTCTTGCCCGCCTTGCCGCGCACGGACCACACGGTGATCTCGCAGCGCGGGGCCACCACGAGCGACGAGGCGACGTTGGCCCAGTTGGAGGGCAGGAAGGGCAGGTCGGTGTCGGGCTCCAGCGACAGCTCGGCGCCGCCGCAGCAGTTCTCGTAGTAGGGGTCGCTCTTGTCGTAGAGCTTGGCGCACGTGCGCGTCCCGTCCGGCCTCTTGAGGTCCGCGGGCGCGGGGCAGGCCGCCCGGACGCCGGGGACGGCCGCCAGGGCCAGGGCCAGCAGCACGGGGCACAGCGGCGACATGGCGACACTGCAGGGCCGCGTCCCCAAGCGCTTTTATGCGCCCGACCCGTGGGAAGGGAGAAGCTGCGAGATAAGGACGCCCTCCCCCACCCCCGGCCCCACCCCCACCTCGGAGCGGGGAGACCTTCCTGACCTAGGTCACCCGATGAACACAGCCTGGACGGGACGACTCGGCAGCTTAAGATTTCCCGTGGCAAACAACATTATTAAATAAATGAATAAATAAATAAATAAATAAATAAATAAATAAATAATAAAACTACACACACACCTCAATTAACAGGACTGGAGGACGAGTCTCTTGTAATCCAGAGGGCAGCATAGGGTTAATAGGTACCCGCAGGAAGAGCCCTTAAAAACCTTTGAGGATTGGAACAACCCACTTTCCAAATAAAGAGAGGCCAATGCAGGTGTGTGTGTGTGTGTGTGTGTGTTGGGGAGGGGGGGTGCTGGGTCTCCAGGCTGGGCAAGTCCCCTTCTCAGGAGGGACTTTGGACCTTGGGAAAGGAGAAGCTGGAGATAAGGAGAGAGAGGCCCTGGAAGGGAAGGGAGAGGAGGGGAGGAGATAGAGATCTCACTCCCTGCGGGAGCAGGAGAACTTCCCAACCAGGGTTGGAAACCCAGAATCTGTGAAATAGACATACTTACTATGAAATTGCACAACACTTAAAAACCACTGCAAGGCAGTGGGGGGGAAATTGGGGGGAAGAGTTGCAACACCTAAGACAGCATAGAGCTAATAGCTATAATATATAAAGAGTGCTTACAAATTGACAAGAAGATATCAAACAACCCCCCCCACACACACACTCACAGCCCCCAAGAAAACAAGCCTTGTAAGTGGGGGGTGAAGGAAGAAAGAAGAGGCTGCGGTGCCCTACTCCCACTTTCCGGGAGCCAGGGGATTTCCTTCCTTTCTTTCTTCTTTCTTTCTTTCTTTCTTTCTTTCTTTCTTTCTTTCTCTTTCTTTCTTTCTTTCTTCTTTCTTTCTTTCTTCTTTCTTTCTTTTTTTAAAGATTTTATTTATTTATTCATGAGAGACACAGAGAGAGAGGCAGAGACACAGGTAGAGGGAGAAGCAGGTGCCTCACAGGGAGCCTGATGTGGGACTCGATCCCGGAACCCTGGGATCACGCCCTGAGCCAAAGGCAGAGGCTCAACTGCTGAGTGTCCCCTGAGGAGTCCCTTCAGGGGATTTTCTTAACAAAGATTGGAAATCTTGAATTTATAAAATAAACAGAGGACCCATAGAACTGTATAAAATGTCAACCTTTTGTACAGCAACAAACACAGACTAAACAAAAACCTAATCTGGGGAAAAATAGACAATTCTTGTAACATTCAATAAGCAGTTATCAGTCAGCAAGTGGAAATGACACAAGCCAAAGGAAAAATCGAGAAGCAGCCCAGGCAGGGTAGAGAAGCCACCCTGGGACGGGGATCTGGGCATCCGGGAGCCTGGCCAAGGCCCGTTGGAGACTCTGGAGTTCCTGGCCTCCTGCCAGTTGAGCACAGGGTCAAGAGTTGGTGAATGGATCCAACAGTGGTTCAAGTCTGTGGCTCCGGGGCAGCCCCGGTGGCCCAGCGGTTTGGCGCCCACCTTTGGCCCAGGGCGTGATCGTGGAGACCCAGGATCGGGCTCCCTGCATGGAGCCTGCTTCTCTCTCTCTCTCTCTCTCTCTCTCTCTCTGCCTCTCATGAATAAATAAATAAAATCTTAAAAAAAAAAAAGTCTGTGGCTCTGTGGGTAAAGCCTATTCCAGGCCTCAGCTTCCCCATCTGTAAAATGGGTGATATTTCTTCCTGTGGTATAGGGTTGTTATGAAGATTACAAGGGGGAGATCCTTGGGTGGCGCAGTGGTTTAACACCTGCCTTTGGCCCAGGGCATGATCCTGGAGTCCCGGGATCAAGTCCCACATCGGGCTCCCTGGTTGGAGCCTGCGTCTCCCACTTCCTGTGTCTCTGCCTCTCTCTCTCTCTCTCTCTCTCTCTCTCTCTATGTCTATCATAAATAAATAAAATCTTTAAAAAAAAGAATTACTAAAAAAAAAAAAGATTACAAGGGATAATAGAAAGTATGGGGGAGGGGGAGAGGGTGGTAAAGGAAGGCATGGCCTCCTTGAACTGTCCACACCTGATTCCACCCTGGGATGCTGGTATAAGGGGCAAATGAATTAATCCACATGACAGCACTCATCGTAGGGCCCTTGCCCGGGGCCATGTGAGCATTTGCCGTCACTGTTGTTGTGACAGCCCTTAGCATGGTGCCTGGCACACAATAAAAGAGCTCAATAAACGTAAAGCAGCACAACACAAGATCAGCAACAATCTGCTGTTACCTCAACCACTCAGCGAACCCTGTCCCCTCCGCCTCCCCCAGATGCTGCCTCCCACCGTGGCCAGGGTAATGCAGTAGTGAAGGGCCAAAGGCTGGAAACACTTGGAAGTAGGTTCAAATTCTGACTCTGTCACCTTGTTGAGTGACCTTGGGCAAGTGAACTCACTTCTCTGAGCTTCAGTCTCCTCCTGCCTTTAATGGGAATAACAGAAAATCACAATAGAAAAGTATTATATAAGGAAATCTAGAACTGGGGCGCCTGGGTGACTCAGTTGGTTAAGTGTGTGACTTCGGCTCAGATCATGATATCGGCGGTCCTGGGATCGAGCCCCTGCATCGGGCTCCCTACTCAGCAGGGAGTCTGCTTGAAGATCTCTCTCTCCTCTCCCCCTGCCCCTCCCCCCCCACTCTCTCTCTCTCTCTCAAATAAATAAAATCTTTTTTAAAAAGAGATCTATAAGTGACATAATAAACTATTATTCATAAACATTAGAAATAATCTACATCATTGTTATTTATAAAATTAAATACTTAATAAACAGTATCAATATAAATACAAAAATCACCAAGTACAGTGCCTGGCTCATGGAAGATGCTCGTGAACATGAGCTGTTAGGACTGTTCTATGATTCTTAGACCCTGGATCCTGGCCTGGCCCTGTCCCAGACCAGACCTGGATCCTTCTCCCTCCTTTCCTCTGGTGAGCCCATGAAATCTAATCTCCAGCCGCTAACTTCCCAGCCGGCCTCCTTGACCTCAGGCACACAGAGTCCCCACCTTCCCAGCTCTGTGTGGCCCTGGATGCAGGGATGGAGACAGGTGAGTGTAGTGCGGCTGAAATGCGCCATGCGTCAGACACTGTGGAAACACGGGACAGCAAGGAGACCTTGGTAGGGAGAAGACCCGGGGACAGGAGCACAGGACCCCGGGGGGCCACAGCACACAGCCAGCATCAGAGAGAACCTACAGGGACCCAGGGTGAGTGCACAGCATCCCCAATCCAGGGACACATACATAGGCAGGGGGGTAGGGACACCCTGTGACACGGTCACCCACTCATGGTCACAGAGTCTCACTCGTGAGTCCTCGAGAACAGCATGTACTGAGTGTAGACACATGCTGAGGTACACAGTCCAAAAGAAACACGGTCCCAGACAGTGCGCCCCCCACCCCCGACGGAAACACACTCACAGTCACCAACAGGCCCCCAGCCCTCCTACCTACACCCCATGAAATCTCAAAAGCACGAAACCCCAAACACAAATCTGTCACGCTAGAGTGAGCACCCACAAGGCATCTTCGTCCAGAAGCAATTTCCTTACTGTTGATTAACACAAAGTGGGCAAATAGTAGAAAAATAAACATCTCCTTTTATTTTTTTTTGCATTTTTTTTCTTCAAAAAATGGAAGAATGTCCTGCCCTTGAGGAACCCATGAGCCCTTGAGAAAGTCAGACGACAAATCAATAACTCGAACACAATGTGAAAAGAGTTAAAACAGGCATTGCCAAGGCCTCTGGGAATACAGTGGGAAGAGTAGCAGGGTTTCTTTAATATCCCCTGATATATTTTGATTCGTATAATAAAGCAAAAGCGTTCTTTTCAGATTGCACAAGCTTAATTCCACATTTTTTTTCACAAGACCATAAAAAAGGAGATCGGTCTGCACATGAAATTGCCACTAGCAGAAAAAGAAAGTATTCGTCTCAATCAGGGTAGTACTCGCAGATAAACAACACTCTAGGTGGCACATGGTTTAAATGAAAATGCTGTCACATAAATACAGGAAAACAGCTCAGTACTTAAGTTCACACTGGATCATGGGAACTCACTACACTTCCGCATGGACGCGGCCTGAATGCGATTCTTTCTATATAATCCTGAAGGGAGAACATGCCCCCCCACCAAAGCAGCCACGACTGTGTGGTTTGCAAATAGTGATCCTAGAAGTGTGGTCTCTGGATCAATGGCATCGACATCCCCAGGGACTTGTAAGAAATGCAAATTCTCAGCCTCACCCAAGTTGTGTGAATCAGACTCTAGGAGTGGGGCTTAACTATCTGAGTTTTTTTTTTTTTTTTAAGATTGTATTTATTTGTCCATGAGAGAGCCAGAGACACAGGCAGAGGGAGAAGCAGGCTCCATGCAGGGAGCCCGACGTGGGACTCGATCCTGGGTCTCCAGGATCACGCCCTGGGCTGAAGGCGGCGCTAAACCAATGAGCCACCCCGGCTGCTCCTATCTGAGTTTTAAATGCCCTCCTGGGGATTCAATGCCTACTGGAGTTTGAGAACCACTGGGTCAAGGCTTTGGCCTTCTGAGGTTTCCTATGTCTCTGATTGTTTATTGCATCTAGAATTTTCTGTATTGGCACCTCAATTTGCTCGGTTCCTGTAAAATGTGTTTCATGTCATTTTCCTGATTTTTTTTTTATTTTTTAAAAAGATTTTATTTATTTATTCATGAGAGACATACAGAGAGAGACAGAGACATGGGCAGAAGGAGAAGCAGGCTCCATGCAGGGAGCCTGACACGGGACAGGGACTCGATCTCAGGACCTGGGGATCAGGCCCTGAGCCAAAGGCAGGCGGTGAGCCACCCAGGTGCCCCCATTTTCCTGATTAAAAAAAATTCTATTAGCAATAGAAAAAGGGACATGTCTTGGGGGGGCAGGTGGAGCCTCGTCTGTCAGTGCCTGGAACCCAAATGCCCCAAATGAGCTTGACTCTTCTCTGACACAGACAAAGCACCAGTCATCATCTGACCTTGGGAGCGGCTGAAGACCGGTATCTCAGATACACCTGCCCCAGGTGAGGTGCCTCGTTTCCAGGACCTCCCCGGGTCCCGTGGGCCCCTAGGGGTCTGGGCCACAGCTACTGCCCCCTCACTGCCCGCAAATCACTTAGGGGCGGGGAGGGCCTTGTTAAGGTACAGATGCAGGTGCAACAGGTCTGGGGGAAGGATCTGGGTTCTGCATTTCCTGCGAGCTCCCCGGAGGGGGTGGCAGGAATTCGGAGGGTGGGCAAGGCCAGGGAGACGCCGGGGAGCCGCTGAGATTGAAAGAAAAAAACCCCAGTGAGATTTCAGAGGGAAGCCTGTGGGGGAAGCGAAGTCTGAAGCTCCCCGGACTGGAACAGCCGGGCGGTGGGGAGGCGGGAGCCCTCGCGAGGTGGCGCCAGAGCGCGGAGATTCCTGGAGCCCAAGTTCAAACCCCGACTGTGCCGCTGAGGTGCCAGGGCGCTTGGGCACGTTGAACAACGTCTTTAAGCGTCAGCGTCCCCGCCTGTGAAGTGGGGATGATACACAAAAATTAATTATGGCTACGCTTCCCTTTTTATTGCTTCTGTTGTCATTGGTACATTCTACACCCCCGACATCAGGGTTTTTTTTTTTGTTTTTTTGTTTTTTTTTTTTTTGGTTTGTTTGTTGTTGTTGTTTTTAAGATTTTTAAAGGTTGGGCATCCCAGGTGGCCCAGTGGTTTGGCGCCACCTTCGGCCCCGGGGCGTGATCCTGGAAACTCCGGATCGAGTCCTGCATCAGGCTCCCTGCATGGAGCCTGCTTCTCCCTCTGCCTGTGTCTGTGCCTCTCTCTCACTCTCTCTTTCTGCTGTCATGAATAAATAAATAAAAGCTTTAAAAAATTTTTTTAAAAATAGATTTTTAAAGGTTTATTCATGAGAGACACAGAGAGAGGCAGAGACATAGGCAGAGGGAGAAGCAGGCTCCCTGTGGGGAACCCAAAGCGAGACCCAATCTCAGATCCTGGGGTCACGGGATCACCACCTGAGCCAAAGGCAGATGCTCAACCACTGAGCCACCCAGCTGCCCCTTCCTTTGATCAGCTTTAAGATATAATTGCAACCGTTTTATTAGTCTTTTCGAATTACCAACAATAACCAATGTTTCCCTGTGCAGATTCCTCCCTATTGCATATTTGGGATTTTTTTCTTTTAATTTGCTCTTACTTTGTTAATAATAATAAATAGTGTTAGTTTTTATTGTGCATTTTGGATTCTTTTCTTTCTTTCATTCTACTTTCTTTGAATTTTTTTTTTGTGTGTGTGCCAGTCTTGTCCTAGCATTTGAGGGAGATGTTTTAGCTTGCTTATTTTCAGCCTTTTTTCTTTTCCCACGTTTGTACTTAAGGCTTTCCACTTCCTTTGTAGGAGTGTTTTTTGGCTTACATAAGATAATGAGTGTAGCATGCTGAGATTGTGTCAGGCACTTGGAAAGTGCTCAGTATGTTAACTGTAAGTGTTGGTGTTGGTTTTGATTATTATTATTAATCAGAGGCCTTATAGACAGAGAAAGATTCAGGGGAAGAAGCCTGAATCAATTATGCATTGGTTCTCTATTGCTGCCATACCCAATGATTATAAACTTAGTGGTTTATAAACACAGGTGTTATCTGACAAGTCTGGAGGTCAGGAATCCAAAATCCAAAAAAGGTGTCAGTGTGGCTGCCTTCCTTCTGGAGGCTGTAGAGGACAATCCTTCTCCTTGTATTTTTCTAGTTTCTAGAGGCTATTTGCATTCTTTGACTCCTGGCCCCTTCCTTCTTCAAAGCCAGCAACATAGCATCCTCAAATCTTCCTCTGATTCGGATTCCTTCTTCTTGCCCCCTCTCTCACTTTGAAGGATCTTCGTGATTACATCAGACTCACTCCAATAACCCAGGATAATTTCCTTATTTTAAGGTCAGTTGGTTAACAGCTTTTTTTTTTTTTTTTTGAGATAGGGAGAGAGAGAACACATGCAGAGCAGGAGTAGAGGACAGAGGGAGAGAGAGAGAATCTTAAGCAGGCTCCATGCCTATAGCAGAGCCCGACATGGGTCTTGATCCATGACCCTGAGATCATGACCTGAGCCGAAATCAAGAGTTAAACACTTAACCAACTGAGCCACCCAGGCGCCTTGATTAGCAGCTTTAGTTCCATCTGCAGCCTTAACCTCTCTTGCCATGTAATAACATAACATTCATGGGGACTGAAGATCAGGACATGGACATCTTTGGGGGACAATTATTCTACCTAGCACAGATTAGCCTTGAGGTTTATTATAAATGAGGAGTATTTTCTCCTGTATGAAGAAAGGCACCCACCCAAGTTGTCTGAGATTCCATTGTCAGATCGTCAGGGCCCAACCTTCTATATCGTTGCTCCATTATCAATACGTGGCTTTCTCTTCATGGTCCAAGATGATTGCTTGAGCTCCATCCTTCACATCCACATCCCAGACAACAGGCAGAGAATGGTGGGTAGGGAGGAAGAAAGAAGGAATGCCTCACCCAGAAGTACCACATAATACTACTGTCTATATCTTGCTGTCAGAACTTACCTGCAAGTGGGCACATAATGACATAAGAAGCTGAGTCCCAACTCAGATTAGTCATTTGCCTGATGACAAATCATATTTCCTGTTACCAAAGAAAGAACAGATATGGAGACATTGTCACAAAGCTTGGGTAAGAGGCAGCTCAAGGGATGGCAGAGTCAGATAAGGTACAGATCTCCAAGAGAAGAAAAAATCGAGTCCTGACTATCCACAACCTGGATATGGCAGAGAGAAGGCTGGCTGGGGTAAACTGATCAATGGCATCCAAAGATATTCAGGTACTAATCCTGGAAGTTGTGAATGTGACCTTTTTTGGCAGAAGGGACCTAGCAGATGTGATCGCCTTAAGGATCTTCAGGTAGGGAAGATTATCCTGGATTATCTTGGTGAACCCTAACTGGAAACACATGTCCTTGTACGAGGGAGGCCAAGGGAGACTTGACTATGGAGAAGATGTGATGACCGAAGCACAGATTGGGGCAATGTGCTTTGAAAATGAAGAAGGGGCCATAAGCCCAGGAATGAAGACAGCCACCAGAAGTTTAAAGAAGCAAGGAAATGAATTCTTCCCTGGATCCTCCCTGAGGAATCAGCCCTATAGACAACTTGATTTTAGTCTTTGAAATCTCATTTTCACCTTCTGGCCTTAAGAACTATAGGAGAGTACATCATGTTGTGGCAAGCCACTAAGTTTGTGGTAATTAGTTACACCAGCCATAGGAAATGAATATAGTGACCTTGCCCTAAACTTCTCATGTTCCCTGGGAAATGTAACTGGAGCAGGAGATCCCCTGAGAAATTGGGCGTTGGCTAAGGTCTTCCAGGGAATCAAAGTGATTATAGATCCAGCACTTCCACTTCTGGGTATTTATCTGAAGCAAACAAAACACTAATTCAAAAAGAGATCTGCATCCCCTTGTTCATGGCAGCACTATTTACAATAGCCAAGACATGGAAGCTCCCTAAGTGTCCATCAATGGATGAATGAATAAGGAAATGTGGTATCTATACACAATGGAATGTTATTTGCCCATAAAAAAGGGAAATCTTGCCGTTTGCCTTGAGAGCATCATGCTAAGTGAACTAAGAACAAGACAAATAGTGTATGATCTCGCTTATGTGTAGAGGATAAAAACAACAAACAAACAAAACCAAATTCATAGAAATAGAGAACAGAATGGTGATTGCCAGGGGCAGGAGTAGAATGTGAGCAAAATGGGTGAAAAGGATCAAAAGGTACTAACTTCTAGTTATAGAATAAATGTCATGAGATTATAATTACAGCATAATGACTGCAATAATCTGTATTACATATTTGAAAATTTCCAAAATAGGGATGCCTGGGTAGCTCAGGGGTTGAGTGTCTGCCTTTAGCTCAGGGCATGATCCCAGGGTCTGGGGATCGAGTCTCACATCAGGCTCCCCACAGGGAGCCTGCTTCTCCCTCTGCCTATGTCTCTGCCTCTCTGTGTCTCTCATGAATAAATAAATAAAATCTTTTTTTAAAAAATGAAAATTGTTAAAATGTAGATCTTAAAAATTCTCATCACAAGAAAAAAATTTGTAGTCATGTATGGTGATGGATGCTAACTAGACTTATTTGGTGATCATTTCACAATACACACCAATATTGAATAATTATGTTGTATACTTGAAACTAATATAATGTCATATGCCGGTTATATGTCTTTCTTTAAGTGACTATGGGAAGCAGGGGGAACGGACTTCCAGAAGGCAAGGGATGGATTAGATTAACTAGCGTCATTACACCCAAAAGTTCTACTAGTTAAAAATAATGACAGTAGCAATAATAAAAGTGGCACCAATAATACCCCCCACTTTTTGAGCCCTTACTATGTGCTAGATTCTCTGTCAAAGGCCTTATACACATGTGCTCATTTACTCTTTTTAGCCTCCCAGTGGATTGGTGACAATGAACCTGTCAGTTAAGATAGGCTGTGTTTTGCTGCAGTAACAAGTAGCTCTCAAGCCCTCAAGGGGCTGACATCTGCAAAGGTTTATTTCTTTCTCACAATTTCTTTCTCATACGTGTGTGCCCATCACAAGTCAGTTTGGGGCTCACTTGTCATTGTCCTTACTCAAACAATACCTGGATCATTGCCAATCTCTGGTCATAGGAAAAAGCAGATGAAGCATACCCTGGCCCAGAAATGATATGCCATATGACTGACATTGGTGGGAAGGAGGGAGGGTAATTGTCTTCACTAAATAGACAAAAAACATTGCCCTTAGAAAGATTACATTCCATTTGGGGAGACAAGCCATAAGCAAAATAAAATAAATGACTGAATGCCACATGGTGTACATACTATGGAGAAAAGTGAATCAAGCAGAGAACATGGAACGGGTAGGAACAATTTTGAATGAGTGGCCAGGAAAACCTTAGGAAGAAGCATTTGAGCAAAAACTTGAGGAGGGGAAGAAGGCAACTATGGTGATGCTGGGAAGAGAGTGTTCCAGGTAGAAGGAACTACCAGAGCAAAAGAATGTTTGAGAAATGGTGAGGAGTTTGTTTGGCCAGAATGGGGAGAGGTAGGAAGAGAGGGAAAGAGATGGGGTCAGAGATGTCATGGGGCCGGGTCATGTGGGGCCTTACATAAGGACTTTGTCTTTTACTCTGAGTGAGATGGAGCCAGGAGAGAGCGGGGCAGGGTCCTGACCTGACTCAGGTGTTCTCAGGGTCCCTCTGGATGTGTATGGGGAACAGACTAGGGGTTTGGGAGCAGGATTGGGGAGCCCAGGGAGGAGGCTGCTGCCATGGTCCAAGTAGGAGAGGGTGGACAAGACCAGGGTAGGAACAGTTGAGGGAGTAAGAAATAGTAAGATTCAGCATATACTTAAAATTAGAGTCAACTGAATTTACTAACTAGTGGTAAATGACAGAAAAGAAAAGAGCCATGGGGGCACCTGCGTTGAACATCTGCCTTTGGCTTAGGTCGTGACCACGGGGTTCTGGGATCGAGTCCCGCAGTTGGGCTTCCCACTGGGAGGCTGCTTCTCCCTCTGCCTATGTTTCTGCCTTTCTCTCTCTCTCATGAATAAAAATATAAAATCTTAAAAAAAAAAAGGAGCCAAGGATGAGTCCAGTGCCTTTCACCTGGGGGTCTGGAAAAACGAGTTGCCATTTACTAGGTTGAAAAAGATGATAGAAATAACAGGTTTACAGTGAGAAGAGTAGGAGTTACATTTTGGGTGTGATAAGTTTGAGAAGTCCACGAACATCCAGATAAAGTTGTTCAGTAGCCACTTTGATGTACAAGCCTGGAGTTCAGGGGTGAGGTCTGAAGATCAAATTTTGGGAGTTGTATCAGTCAGTTTTGTGTAATAAGCAACCACAAAAACCTCAAAAACACAAAACCACTCACCTAGCCCAGCATCTGCAGACCAGCTGGAGGTGGCTCTGCTGATCTCTGGGGTTGGCAGATTCAGGGCAGGTTCAGCTAGGTGGTTCTGTTTCTAGCTGTGGGTCTGGCTGGCTCAGGTCTGAGGCTAGGCTGAGGGATAGCAGCAAGCCAGGGGACCTCTTCTCATTGTCATTGCCAAATCTCGGGAGGGCAAGTAGAAACCCACGAGGCTTCTTAAGGCTTATCCTGAGAGCTGACACATCACCACTTCTAGATATACATTATTAGCTTAACAATTCACATGGCTGGGTCCAAAGTCAGGAGGCAGAGAAGTAAATTCTGCCTTCAGTGACGCTGTGTCAAGGGTATGGATGCAGGGAGGTGGAAGACTTTGCACCAATAATTCTTTTTTTTTTAAGATTTATTTATTTATTTATTAATTCAGAGAGAGTGAAGAGAGAGGCAGAGACACAGGCAGAGGGAGAAGCAGGCTCCACGCAGGAAGCCCGATATGGGACTCGATCCTGGGTCTCCAGGACCACACCCCAGGCTGCAGGCGGTGCTAAACCGCTGTGCCACCGGGGCTGCCCTGCAGCAATAATTCAATGTGCCCCAGGAGCCATGACTGTAGAGGCGAGTTAGGCTCTAAAGACATGAAGATAGATATATGTGTCATGGGTAGATGAGAGATAAAGGCCAGGGTGATCTTGGTATATTCCAATGTTTATAAGTAGGAGAGGAGGAGAATAATCATCAACAAAGACTGAGAAGGAGCCACCAGAGAGGTAGGAAGACAACCAGACAAGTGGGAACCAGTGAAGAATGTGTTTCAAAGAGCAGAGAGTGATCGCCTATGTCAATGACTGCTCATATATGATGATGAAAGATTGAACTAAGAATCAACCATTGGGTTTAGCAATATGGAGGACACTGGTGGTCCGGACAAGAACTGAATCTATGGAGTGGTAGGATGCTGTCCCTTTTCTTCTTCTGGACATTGCCAAAGGGATGTAATGTCTGGAACTGTGGTAGCCCCCTTGTGACTATGAGGAGATAGAACTTAAGGGTGAGGCTGAAATGCTAATGATGGCAAGGCTGAGAGATAGGAAGAATCTGAATTATTGATAACATTACTGTGAGCTCCTGAATTAGCCAACTTCTTCCTGGTCTGTTTTACCCTCAGACTTCTGGTTATATGAAATAACACATTTTTAATTCTTTTAAGTTGAGTTAGGATTTTCTATTATTTAAGAAAAAAAATCCTGATAAACGTATTTGCATTTAATACACAATCTGATGGGGTTTTTTAATTCTACAACCACCTATAATGTGACAGTATTTCATTTAAAAACAATGACAAGAACTAGGGACACCTGAGTGGCTCAGTCAGTTAAGTGTCTGATTTTGGCTCAGGTCATGATCTTAGGGTCCCGGGATCAGGCTCCGAGTTGGACTCCCTGTTTGCCAGGGAGTCTGCTTGTCCCTCTCCCTCTGTCCACTCACCCCCACTCTCTCTCACTCTCTCTTTCTCTATCAAGTAAATAAATGAAATCTTTCAAAAAATTTTTAAACCAACAACCATTATCTATAAATACTGAAAAAATTAACTGGCGTCCACTAAGATCCAAGGGGAGAAAGAAACCACCCTGCTCTGGCAGACGGTGGTGTTCAGAACCATGGAGAGCAGCCAGTGGAGCTGCCTTCTCCGTGGTGGAGACTAGCTTTTCTTAGAGGTGGAAAATCCTCTAAGAAAAGGGGTTTTCTTAGAGGACCTCTAAGGGGTTGGTGGAAAACCCCAAGAGAAATGATCTCTTTCTATTGATCATTATTCAGAAGATGGCAAGGGAACTCTTTTTTTTTTTTTTTAAGAGAACTTTTAGAATCAGTTTTTGTTGCTACTGGCTTATTAGGTGGTCCAGTGTGGATCTGAACTTGAGCTGTTTTCTGTGCACAAGAACAAAGCTAATTTGTCCTTGTTCTTGAAACCAGAGCTGGAGATATGAATTCAGGATGTATTAGACTGTCTTATCACTCAAATTATTTCCTTACATTTTAAAGTGATAAGTTCATTTATTGGGGAAAAAATAAATCTCTACCCTATTGACCCTCAGTCTCCTCTCAGCTCTGTCCCCGATTACAGTATTTCTTCATTTCCACCTCCACCTGGGAGAGAATTCTTGCCTCAGCTCCTTGTTGCAACGTTTAGCCTGGACAGACAGGCTGTCTGGGCTGACGTAGCAGAACACAACCCAAGGTTGTCCTGGGAGTCAGGGAAAGCCCCAGGCTGGGGAAGCCGGGCAGCAGGGCGGGGCCAGGTGAGCCAGGTGAGCCAGGTGAGCCAAGTGAGCCTGCGAAAGGGAAACTGACAAGGGAAAGTGACTTCCGGAGTTAGACAATCCTCAGGGCTGGGGTGGTGTCAGCCCCACAGGGAGGGGTTAGAGGTGCCCGGATGGCACGAGGGGGCTCATCTCTGTAGGCTGCCCAATTGTGGACACCAGACAATGAGGGGATACCCAGAAAGTATCTCCATGAAGGGACCGGAGGCTTCTAGATGGGGGCTGCTTACAGCGTGAGCATGACTCAGGGAGCCACTGTAGAGGGAAGAGTCAGTAAGGCTGCGATAGAAGAGCCACCTGACACCACTATGAGATAGGAATGAGGATTTTAGGTGCCGTTAAATTCTTCAAAGGACCCAACTAATTATCGAATAAAGGAACTGATTCCTTTATTTCCTGGTTCAGTCAATCAGCCAATCATTGATTCAAGAACGTATTCATTGACTAGTTACCACAGGACAGCATGGTCCTAGGCATGGAGGATCCAGTTGGGAACAAAACACAAACCTCCCTACCCTTCATGGTGTTGGCTTTCCAGTGTGAGGGTCAGATAATAACAAAATCATAAATCTATATGAAGGGATTCCTGGGTGGCTCAGTGGTTGAGCATCTGCCTTTGGCTCAGGGTGTGATCCTGGAGTCCCTGGATCAAGTCCCACATGGGAGTCCTAGCAGGGAGCCTGTTTCTCCCTCTACCTATGTCTCTGCCTCTCTCTCTGTCTCTCTCATGAATAAATAGATAAAATCTTAAAAAAATAAATGTATATGAAATCAGCTACTAACAAGTCCTTTGGAGAAAGATTAAACTGGAAGTGGAGCCAGGGATGCAGAGAAGGGGTTGTATGCTGCAAGACAGTTGGAGAAGGTGACATCTAATTGAAAACCTAAAGGAGTGAGAGAGGGATGGAGCAGCCCATCCTAGGTAGTGGGAACAGCCAATGCAAAGTGAACCTCTGTGCCAGATGTGGCCACGTGACTACATCTTCCCCAGGTCTAAGCCTTCAAACATGTGAAGGTGGTCCTCCTCTCTTTCCCCTTTCCACATCCTAGAACCTGGACATGTCTGAGAGCCAGATCCTGCTGCTGCACAGATGAGGACAACATTCAGGCAGGTTCTAACCTGACATATGAATTCAGGGTGGGCCTGTGAACTTGGAAGGGCAGGAAAAATCATCTTTATTTTCACTGACCTCTATCTGAAATTTGACATTCCATTCCTACATTACTTTCTTTGCTGTAACAAATCACCACAAACTTAGTAACTTAAACCAAATTTTCTATTGCCTGATGACTGGACAAACAAAATATAGTCTATACATTCTTTTTAAGATTTTATTTATGTATTTGAGAGAGAGAGAGACAGAGATTGTGACAGAGATAGCAAAAGAGAGCACTAGCGGGGAGGAGAGGGAGAAACAGGCTGCCTACTGAGTAGGGAGCCCGATTTGGGGCTGGATCCCAGGACCCCAGGTTCTCAACCTGAGCCCAAGGCAGATGCTTAATGGATTGAGCCACTCAGATGCCCCGGGCTTTTTTTTAAAAAAGATTTTATTTTATTTATTTCGAGGGGGCAGGAGGGGCAGAGGGAGAGGGAAAGAGAGAATCTCCAGCAGACTCTTTGCTGAGTGTGGAGTTAAAAGCCCATTGTGGTGGGGCTCAATGCAGGGCTCCATTCCATGACCTTGAGATCGTGAGCTGAACTGAAACCAAGAGTCTGGAACTTGCCTATTGAACCATCTTGGCGCCCCTATTATTCAGCCTTTTTTTTTTTTTTTTTTAGATTTTATTGATCTGTTTGACAGAGAGAGAGCATAAGCAGCGGGAACAGCAGGCAGAGGGAGAGAGAGAAGCAGAGAGCCCAATGCGGGGCTCGATCCCAAAACCCTGGGATCATGACCTGAGAAAAAGGCAGATACTCAACAACTGAGCCACCCAAGTGCCCCTATTATTCAGCTTTTAAAAAGGAAGGAAATTCTGATACATGATGAGCTGCGACATGGATGAACTTTGAGGACGTCATGCTAAGTGAAATAAACCAGTCACAAAAATAAACATACTGTAGAATTCTAGTTATATACGGTATCTGGAGTTGGTAAACTCAAAGACAAAAAGTAGAGTGGTGGTTGCCAGGGGCTGTAAGAGGGGGAAGGAGAAATTATTGTTTCATGGGTATTAGGTCTCAGTTTTGCAAGATGATAAAGTTCTGGAGACAGGTTGCACAACAATGCGAATATACTTAATGTTACTAACCTGTACACTTACAAATGGCAAAGATGGTAAATCTTCTGTGTAGTCTTCACAAATAAAATTTCTAAAAATTATCCAACCAAAGGAACAAAACAAAAACACTCCATGAATTTTTACTCCTACAGATTTAGAGGTCAGGAGTCTAAAACCAAGGTTTTTGGCAGGGCTCATTCCTTCTAGAGACTTCAAAGGAGAATCATTTCCTTGCTTTTTCAGTTTTGAGGGGTCACCTGGGTTGCTTGACTCATATTACCCTCCTCACAGCATTACAATCTGCTGCTTTTGGCATCACACCTCCTGCTACTAACTCTGACCCTCTTGCCTTCCTCTTATAAGGACCCTTGTAATTGCATTGGGTCTACCCGGACAGCCCAGAATAATCTCTTCATGTCTTTTTTTTTTTTTTAAGATTTTATTTATTTATTCATGAGAGACACACACAGAGAGAGGCAGAAACACAGGCAGAGCGAGAAGCAGGCTCCATGCAGGGAGCCCAATGTGGGACTTGATCCCAGGACCCCAGGATTACCCCCTGAGCCGAAGGCAGCCGCTCAACTGTTGAGCCACTCAGGCTTCTCACTTCCCCATCTCAAGACACTCAACTATCACATCTGCTAAGTCTCTTTTACCATGTAAGGGAAAGTAGTCACAAGTTCCAGGGACCAGGTTCCAGGGAACATCTTTGGAGGCTACGTCTGTTACAATAGGCAACAAATCACAATAGTGTTGGCAGAACTTGTAACTAAGATATTCTTTTTTTTCTTAAAGATTTTTTTTACTTATTCGTGAGAGACAGAGAGAGAGAGGCAGAGACACAGGCAGAGGAGGGAGAAGCAGTCTCCATGCAGGGAGACTCGATCCCAGGACTCCAGGATCACGCCCTGGGCCAAAGGCAGGTGCTCAACCGCTGAGCCACCCAGGGATCCCAAGATATTTTCTTATTACGTTATTTTCCAAGGCCATCTTGCAATATTATTTATGCTTATCTCTACTTTTAAGTTAAAGTAGCTATTAAAGCTGCCACAAGTGACTTTTTATTTAAAGCCTTAGTGAAGAAACACATAAATTACTACATCACAGTTTTAAAAAATATTTTGATAACTGCATTACAATAAAAATTGGATTTCTTTGTCCTCTGTATTTTCTTTTATTTTGAGAAGCTTTGCAAGTCTGTCATGAGGTCCAATGCGTGAAAATGGGTAAGAATGCCTGCCCTTGGGGATGATAGAGTGGAAAAAATGGGCCCCTGGAAGACTGAGTAGAGGCATCCTGCCAACTGGACCACTCCCCTTGGGGTTGTAAGGTCAAAGAGCATTATACTTCTGTGGGGTCTTTTTTTTTCATCCACTGGTTGAGAGTCTTTTTGTTATGCAAGCTCTTTTCAGCATGAATTGACTGCTTGGAGTTGTTCTTACTCACAGAGGCAGAGCCAGGGTTAGTGGGGCTTCAAGCTCACACCGTTTAGGGGCTCCTTTTGAAAAAAATGAATGAATGTAGCCACTATGGAAAACAGTGGTTTTTTGAGGGTTCCTCAAAAAATTAAAAATAGAACTACTATATGATGCAGCAATTGCACTTTTGCGTATTTATCCAAAGAAAAAGAAAACACTATCTCAAAAGATACATGCACCCTTGGGTTCATTGCAGCATTATTCAATAGCCAAGACATGGAAACAACCTAAGCATCCATCAATGGATGAATGGATACAGAAGATATGGTATCTATATAACAATGGAATATTATTCAGCCATAAAAATGTAGGGAATCTTGCCATTTGTGATAACATGGATGGACCTTGAGGGCATTATAGTTAGTGAAATAAGCCCAAGAAAGACAAACACCGTATGATCCCACTTATAAGTAGAAGCTTAAGAAAAAAAAAACCACAAAAACTAAACAACTCATAGACACAGAAAACAGATTGACAGTTGCCAGAAGCAGGCAGGGAGATGGGAGTGGTGAAGGTGGGTGAAGGTGATCAAAGGTACAAATTTCCAGTTATAAAATAAATAACTATTGAGGATGTGATAGACAGTAACTATAGCTAATAATACGATATTGAAATATTGAATATTTGCAAATTACTGAGAGAGTAGGGTTTTTTTTTTAGAGTAGATTTTTAAAAAAGATTTTATTTATTCATGAGACACACAGAGAAAGAGGCAGAGACAAAGGCAGAGGGAGAAGCAGGCTCCCTGCAGGGAGCCCAATGCAGGACTCCATCCCAGAAAGTTATAAGTATGAATGATGAGGAATTGAGGTGATTGTTTCATTATATATACAGATAACAAATCATTAAGTTGTATACTTGAAATTAACATAATGTCAATTTTATCTCAATAAAAAAAAAAAAGGAAAGCAATTGGGAAAATATTTTATTTCGTTTATTTTACAAAAACATGTGACCATGTGAACCAGTGGAGAAGGCCCCACCCCAGACTGGGAAGGGCCATGCAAAGGTGAGGCCCTGAATCTTAGGCTGTGTTGTGGATACAGTGATGCTCCACCCAGATCCCTTCTTCAGAACTTGCACATTCAGGCCCTCGCTGCTAGGAATGCAGCTGCTGGTGGCTCCTGGCTCCTGTCAGCTGCAAGGAACTGCCTTGTCTCAAAATTAGTCCCCCTCCTAAGGTACTGGCCATGGCCAATGGTCAACGACATAGAGATACCAAAGCCTGGATCCCAGCTGCAATTTGGGACAACTCTGAAGGGCCATTTCAGCTGCAGACCTCTCTGTAGGACAGGCTAACATCTCTGTAGAACCACACTGCAGGGCACCTTGCCCCCCACAGTCCCACTTTCCTTATATTCTTTCAGGTGCACCCCCCAAGGAGCCGTCTCCAGTAAGCCTCCAGAGTGCAATTCCATCCAAGAGTGTTCCAGAAAATCTAATCTACGGCCACTTGTATCAAAAGTGGTCTCACCAAGCAGACTCAGCAATGGGCTTTTGGAATGGGGACACTTGCTGGTTGGCTGGCAATGAGGACCCATTCCTAGTTGCAGATGGGGTGTGCAGACCCCTACCACGCTTAGCAGTGCAATAGTTAAAATTTTTACATGTGATGACAAGGATGAGGTACTGGTGAAAGAGGAAGTATCCTGAGCCATAATGACAGGCTCAGATGATGAATCACCAACTCAAGGCAGGATTTGAAAGCCAGATTCTGCCTTGGTAGCAGATGAAATGGAAGGCAGACTCAGGAGATGTTCCTAAGAGTTGTGGAGATTCAGGGAAAGTTGACTACCCAGCCCCAGGAGTCACCTGTGCCACTGTGGGACCTGAAGACCTAGAATGGGGATATCTGAGCAGATGCGCAGAGAAGCTTGAAGATCAAGCAGAGACTTCTAATGAGACAAATGCTTACAAGACAATGTAGTTGTTTATCAGTATCCGAATATTTTCCCATGATAATGGATTTAACATCGCAGCAAGGAATCTGGGAAGTGGGGTTAGTATGCCTGAAAAACGTGAAGGCATGCAGTATGTTTATAGAAATGACAGGAGACTAGTATCAAAAGGCTCCAAGGCCATACAGGAGTGGATATATTACATGAGACTGGAAACCCACCTGATGATGTGATCAGTGGGAGTGGTGCCCAAATGACACTGCTTTCCACAGTGAGAAGGTGTATTGGTATCACCCAGAAAGCCAGACCAGGGTCCAGGTCTGATGGCTGGGGAGGCCTTCAGAACCTGGGCCCCCTGATAACGATGGTGGATACCATTATTGCAATGAGCCACCAGGTTGGTTCGGCAGCCAGTGAGCCCAAACCACAATGAGCACCGGAGAGTTTTGGTAGAACACAAAGCTCTACGAGGCAAGATATATGGCAGCCAGTATGAGTACTTCTTAATTTATACAATCAGAACATTTTAGGATTGATGATCCAGGTTGATCCAGAGGCTGAGGGCAGATGCCCTAATAAAAAATCATGATCCCTGACCCAGTTTCCAGACCCAAATCCATCTTCAGATCCCAACTGCAGAGGAGGCTAGCCGCCACCCCCCGCCATGAATAATGAGCTTGCAATGCCACGGCAAGTGTGTCCCTTAGTGATCTCTCCAGTCCTTCCCCAAGGGGACTCACAACCTGTGGTATGGTTTCTACCAACTCACCAGAGCCAATTTTTAAATCTTCAGAAATTTTTTAAGTCTGTTGTTAAGCAAAGCCATTAAAAATATGAAATTATATGAACTCACAATTTAAAATCTTACCAACATAGGGGTACCTAGGTGGCTCAGTTGGTTCAGTGTCTGCCTTTGACTCAGGTTGTGATCCTGGGGTCCTGGGATCAAGCCCCACTTCAGGCTCCCTGCTCAGCGGGAAGCCTGCTTCTCCTTCTCCCTCTGCCCCTCCCCCCTACTCATGCTTTCTCTCCTTCACTCTCTCAAAAAAAACAATAAATAAATAAATAAATAAATAAATAAATAAATAAATAAATAAACCTGACTGAAGAAAGTAATAAATACTCATAGATCACTTCTTGTTTATCACATTTTATCTATGCTCTTGAGGTAATTTATATTATGAGTTGAATTGCATCCCTCAAAAAGACATATGGAAAACCTAACCCCCTGGTCCTGAGGATGTGCCCTTATTTGGAACTAGGATCATTGCAGACGTTATTAGTTAAGATGAGGTCATTAAGTTTGGCCCGAATCCAATATGACCAGTAAGCTTATAAAAAGAGGAAGAAGAGACACAAAGGGGGAATATGGCCACGGGAGATCACAGTGGTGCACACGAGGAATGCCAAGGATTGCTGGCAAACTCCGGCAGCTGGAAAAGATGAGGAAGGATTGTCCTCTACAGGTTTTCCGATGGAAACCTGCATGGCCTTGCTGATACCTTGATTTTGGACCTCCAACCTTTAGAACTGTGAGACAACACATTTCTCCTATTTTAAGTCACACAGTTTGTGGGACTTTGTTATGACAACCCTAGGAAAGTAAAATACTTTGCCTTTTATTTCTATGTAGAAATACTATATAATGATGTCCTGCTGGACAGCTCTTCCAAACTCTGTGCAGGGGATGCCATGTTGGCAGCTTGATATCAGCCAATAGTATTTACATGATAGAATTTGGAAAATCTACAAATTAGAGCTTTTCTTCTCAGAGAGCCAGTTGTTAAACATTTACTGGAAACCATTGCTAATGGCAATTACCTTGGTTAACAGTCACTGGTTAAAGGTGAAAACTCAGACCTTTTGATAACTGTTGAACACAGTATCTGAATTAATATTGATGCTGGGGACCCAGAGTGCCATTCTAGCCCTTCCATTAGAGTTAAGGGGGCATATGGAGGCAGATGATAAATGGAGTCCTGATCCAGGTGTCCTTCCCAGAGCTATTATAATGGGGAAAGGCCAAATAAAAGCCTCTGAAACTGGCCCCTTCCCACCACAGTCATCATAGTTTTTTAAAAAAATCATCACATCCCCAAGGGCATGGCAGAGATCTATGCCATCCTCAAAGACATGAAAAATACTAGAGTGGTGGTTCCCATCATACTCTCATTTCATTCACGTGCCTGACCCCTTCAAAAACTACCTGGATCGTGGTGGATGACAGTGGATGTACAAATTTAATCAAATAGTAGCCCAAATTGCAGCTGCTGTGCTGGACAGGATATCTTTGCCAGAGAGAATTAACACAGCCTCACTATGTGATATGTAGTGATTACCCTGGCAAACACAATCCCTCTGTCCCTTACGGGAAGGAGGATCAGAGGCGGGTCGCATTTACTCAGGGTGGCCAAGATGCACATTTAATCTGGCCCTAGGGAGATGTTAGCCGTCCTACCCTCTGCCATAACATTAACTGCAAGGACCTGGGCCATCTGGACACAGAACGTCATGTTGGCTCACTCTTCGACAGCAACATGCTAATCAGATTGTAAGAGGAAGAAGTGGCAAGTACATTGGAAGATATCCTCCCAAGGATGGAGGAGAAACCCTTCAAAGTTTCAAGTACCTCCTAGTGTTGAGGGGTCCAGTGCCTGAGATATGTCAGGACACCCCCTTCAAAATAAACCACTGCAACTCACACTTCTGCTAAGAAAAAGGCACAAAGCTGGTTAGGTATGTTTGGGCTCAGCAGATAGCATATGGGAATAATGCTCCAAGCCACAAACACGGAACAGTGTCAGCTCTGAGTGGAGTGCAGAACAGAAAAGCCCTCTGTAGCAGGTCCAGGCTATGGTGTGAGCCCCTCTGTCACTTGAAGTATTTGACCCAATAGACCCTATGGAACTTAAGGTATCTGTGGTAAGAAAAGACCTCTTGTGGCATTTACACAAACTTCAATCAGAGAATCACAATGGGAGTCCATTAGGGTTCTGGAGCAAGGTCAGGGCATCTACAACAAAGTACACCCCATTCATGAAGCAGTGCCCGGCATGCTGCTGGGTCACAGTGGACAGGAAGTGCAGGGCCTCGAGACATCAAGTGACCAATTATGAGCTGTCTGACCCACCAAATCATAAGGCCGGGTGATCCAAGCAGCCATTTGTTATAAGACAGAAACAGTACATCTAAGATCAGGGACAGGCAGGGGCCAGATTATAAGTCTGCTTCACGAACTAGCAGGCCAAGTTTCCAGGTCATCTGTCACTGGTGCATCGCTGCCTATTCCTCTATTCACACATATGGCTGCATGGCAGAGGGTCCTTTATGACTGGCTGATAATGATGAAAGAGGCTAAGCTTGGTCCATTAATGGGTTGGCTCAGTATGTGGGGCTAAGAAGAAAATACTTTTGTTCCACTACAGCCCATTCAAGAGTGACCCTGAAAGGCGGAGGTGACAGGAAATCTTATCAATAGGAAGAGCTCTGGAGGGCAAAGCTTCTCATCCACTATGTGGAGAAGTAGCCCAAGGTGATTATACACAGTCTTGCAAGCACTAACAAATGGCCCTGATACTTGGTCAGCAGCTTGAAATTGGCCTGAAAAAGATGAGGTGATCCCAGATGAGGACATTTAGGATAGAAAGATATGGATAGACATATGGGAGTGGACACATAGTATAATGTAAATGCCACCAGAGAGCATCTACTACAGAAGTGACACTAATCAACCAAGGAGAAATAATGACTTGGCCAATTGACATCAGCAGTCTCTGTCATCAGCCTCCCCAGCTTTGGTACCACAAGCATATGAATGGAACAGTCATTGTGGCAGGATGAAAGCCATGGTCGGGGCTCAAAAGCATGAGCTCCTGTTCATCAAAACTGATCTGGATAACGCCACTACCAAATGTCTAGCCTGCTAGCCAGAAGCACCACTTGCTAAGAACACCAACCTACCACTTGGCGGCAAGCTGACTACATTGGATCTCTTCCACCCTGGAGTGCACAGTGATTCATCTGGACTGGGAAAGCCCAGCCAAGAGTTTGCCTTTTTTTACCTCAAGGCCTCAACAAGAACTACCATCTGAGGAATTTCTGAACTCAGATGCACCAGCACAGGATCCTGCATATCAGCACCATGTATCAAAGGACTTTATAACAAAGGAAGTACAGCCATTGCAGAATTTGCAGTGTATGTGTTAAATCAACCATCGCCAAATGGTGTTGGGTCCCCAGTGGGTGGAAAAATGAGTCTGGGAACCAAGGAGTGAATGACAAGATAGCACTGCTTACCATCATTTCCACTGACCCACCTTGGAAAATGGTGATTCCTAACTAGAAAAATTTAGGCTCTGTAAGTTAAGAGGTCCTTGTTCCCAGTGAGGAGTCCTTTCCACCTGGAACACAGCAAAAATCCCACTGAACCTTAAGCTCTGACTCTCACCCAGTTACTGCTCTTCTGCCAAGAGATCAATGAACAAGGGAAGGGATCAACACCTTGGTGGAGGAGAATGACCTGGCCGCACAATGGAGATGAGAAGTATATGTTTAGCACTCAGGTGATCCATTGGGGCATCTTTAGTCACTCTGTTGACCAATTTTTTAAAATATTATTTATTTATTTATTCATGAGAGACATAGAGGCAGAGACACAGGCAGAGGGAGAAGCAGGCTCCATGCAGGGAGCCCGACGTGGAACTCGATCCCGGAACCCTCAGGATCATGCCCTAAGCCAAAGGCAGACGCTTAACTGCTGAGCCACCCAGGCGTCCCTCTGTTGACCAATTTTAATGGGGAAAAATGAATAGGCAGACAAGAGCAACAGACTGAGCAGGTCATGGTAGCAAAGGCCCCATACCACTCTGGGGTAAGGATCTGGGTCATCCGCCCAAGGCAGTGGAAGTACCAGTTGAGGATGAAGGCATGATGTGTGGCACAAGAGGGAATAATGAGTATCAGTAACTTTCTTGTGACCAGCTGCAGAAGTGGACATGTAGATCATCACACTAAACCTTCCTTTTTTAAGTTCCTCCAGAAGACCAGATCAGCCACAACCTTGGAAAAGCTATTCCCACGTGCAACAAACTGAGTACATGGAGCAAACAAATCGGAGTAATGCAAAGGGTGGACAGTAGTGGACACTGTGGTGATCAGAGCCAAGCTGTTGAGAGTGCACAGTCACGTCCTTCCATAGGAATTTCCTCACCCACTGGGAACTGCCTCGTGTATGTTTATGCTCCAGTTCCAGGGGGTGAACCTATAACCAATAACTAACTAATATGGAAATAGAAAGACCCGAACTCCTTATGTCAGTTTAGAATAATTCCAAGGGGCCTTCCCATCTCCAGAGTTCCCTGCAGGATAAATTGAGACCTTGTTTTCAAGTGTGTTGTGAGTTAGCTTCTCCCTCTTCCCAATCTTACTCTGCACACTCCCTTATAGGTCTATCTCCCTAGACTCCTCCCCAGGAAAATGTCTGCTTGGAAGTTGTTATCTCATACTCTATTTCCAGGGAACCCAACTGAAGGTAAACTTTGTTAGCTTTATGGCAAATCTGGTTCAGTTCACTGGAATCTCTCCTTTCATTTCTTTTCTCCTGGTCTCTCCCTTCTTTCTCTCCTCTACATTATCACCAGCCTGGATGCGGCCGGTGTGGGAGTATTTAAATATCAGAAAATTATTGATGGGGTGAGCAAGGGCCACCTTCCCTATTAAACCACAAAAATCATAAAGCAAAAATGTCTATAATTCTAAAACTATCATTAGTACGTGAATGATGTAAATTAAATATAAAAGTGAGGGTTTTATTTCTTCTGCCAAATTATCATCAAGAAAGCAGGGAAAAGCAAAAGCTGTGAAGATTTGTTACTTTTGAAAATGCTACTTAAAACCAAACTCCGGGCACACATGGGTGGTTCAGTCGGTTGAGCATCCAACTCTTGATTTCAGCTCAGGTCATTATCTTAGTGTCGTAGGATTACGCCCCTCTTCCGGCTCCATGATCAGCATTCTCTGTCTCCCTCTGCTCCTCCCCCCACGATGTGAGCTCTCTCTCTTTCTCAAAAAAAAAGTATGGACTCTGTCAAGAATCATTTGTCTCAGGGATGCCTGAGTAGCTCAGCAGTTGAGTGTCTGCCTTCAGCTCAGGGCATGATCCCAGAGTCCCAGGATAGAGTCCCACATCAGCCGCCCCCCGCCCCTGAGAGCCTGCTTCTCCCTCTGCCTGTCTCTGCCTCTCTGTGTATCTCATGAATAAATAAAATCTTTTTAAAAAAATAATAATTTGTTTCCAATCCTAACTTACTATCTGTGTAACATGGAGTGGGGAATTTATCTCTTTGTTCCTCACCTTTCCTGGACTTAAAATGTGTGCTGATAATAGTACCTACAGCATAGGACTATTGTGTTAATTTAAGGACTTTCTTTCCCTTGGGCAGTACTTAAAATACAACTGGTTCCACTGTGATCTTTCACTACCTTTTTGCTATTGTTATAAAACAGAATGGTTCCTTTTTCTATTATCATATGTCATGTCAATTTTTGTCAATATTGACAAAACAAAGAACACACAACATAAGTGTGTGTCTTGATAGAGTCAGACCATTCTCCTGCATGGCTTTGGGCAGGAGAAATCACACAGATTCAGGACCATGGAGAGTGATGCTAAGCTGTCGCCTTATTCCCCAAACACTAGTGTTAGATAAAAACCTCTGAACGTGTCAGGGTTTTTTTTACTCCTCCGGACACTGGGAAGCCATGGATTCTGGGCAGATACTCACATTCAACCACACAGCATCATAAACACTTAGAGTATTGTGTGGAGGGAAAGAGATTGGGATCATGTCGATCATGGTCAAATTGTATTTCCCAGCAATATCTCTATCCCACATACTCTACTACAATGTGACATTGCCACTCCACCATCAAGAGTGAGTTTTATTTTTCACTGACCTCTCAAATCTGGACAGGGCCTGAGACAGCTGAGACCAATAGAATATAGTGTCATTTCTGGACATAGCCCTTAACTAGCCTTCAGCGTTCACTTCCTGTCCCTTAAACAGTGCTTGGAGGGCAGCCAACTCTCTTGTAA
The DNA here is from genome assembly GCF_018345385.1 of Vulpes lagopus. Taxonomy (NCBI): domain Eukaryota; kingdom Metazoa; phylum Chordata; class Mammalia; order Carnivora; family Canidae; genus Vulpes; species Vulpes lagopus. Next base: position 170,536,744 of record NC_054825.1, on the reverse strand, counting down.
GAAGTTCAGCTGCTCAGGGACTGCAGTGCTGGGAGAAGTCTGAATCCTGTGGAGAAACCACTTGCAGATGCTCTGACCAACACTCCTGGCTGAGCTCATAGCCAGCTGTATAAGTGAGCCACCAATGGCATCCAACTCAGCCAAACCTTCAGATCAATAATCCCAGCTGACGTGTGTCTGCAGCCATAGGAGATACCCCAGTTGGAATCACTCACCTGAGGGAGGAACCAGGAAGAGAGAAGGATGGGGCAGGGACAGATGAGGGAGTACTGATTACTCTCTACACAGACGACAATTACCAACTCTGAACAAAAAAACCAGCAACTCTGGACAAAATGATTTTTTAAAAAAAAACACTATTTGGGGTGCTTGAGTGGCACTGTTGGTTAAGTGTCTGACTCTTGGCTTCAGCTCAGGTTGCAATCTTGGGGTCGCCAGATTGAGCCTTGGGTCGGGCTCTGTGTTCAGCATGGAGTCTGCTTGGGACTCTCTCCCTCTGCCACTCCCTCACCCCCCCCCCCCAATAAGTAAACAAATCTTTTTAAAAATATTTTTTAAAGACTTTATTTATTTATTCATGACACACACACACAGAGGGGGGGTGCAGAGACACACGCAGAGGGAGAAGCAGGCTCCATGCAGGAAGCCCGACATGGGACTCGATCCCAGGTCTCCAGGATCTCAACCTGAACTGAAGGCGGCGTTAAACCGCTGAGCCAACCGGGCTGCCCTAAAAACATTTTTGACTTATTTCCTCATGAAAAACACACACAGAGTTAGAGGCAGAGATGTAGGCAGAAGGAGAAGCAGGCTCCCCATAAGATGCCGGATGTGGGACTCGATCCCAGGACTCTGGGATCATGCCCTGAGCCTAAGGCAGATGTTCAACTGCTGAGCCACCCAGGCATCTCACATAAATCTTTTTAAAACAAAAAAATATATTAAAAAATAAAAAATATATAGGGGCACCTGGGCACCTCAATAGGCTAGGTATCTTACTCTTAATTTCGGCCAGGTTTATGATCTTAGGCTCGAGAGATCAAGCCCCATGTTGGGCTCTGCACTGGGCATGGAACTTTCTTAGGAATTCTCTCTTTCCCTCTGCCCTTCCCCTTCCCAAAATAAAAAAGAAATTAAATTTTAAAAATTAAAAACAACATTTGAAAGAAACCAGGAGCAAGCTTAAACTGGAGAGGACTCAACCTTTAAAAGACTGGAACACAGTGTGTGAGAGCTAAATTCATACAGCTCTTCCCCCTGCAGATGCACCTCTGTCCATGTGGCAAGGGACAGCTAGAACTCAACAGAAAACCATAGTCATTAACTTGAGATGTCAGACACCAGAGTTTGGGGTTTCCAGAGCAGTTAGAAATTGAAAGAAGAAATCCCAATATGGAGGGAGCTCCAGAAAGGAAGGACCTAAGTCTATATATAATTTATCTGAAGCTTTAATGTGCTGGAAGGAAAAAGGGCTGTCAATACAGGATTCTATTTTTAAAGATTTTTAAAATTATTATTAATGAGAGACACACAGAGAAAGAGAGGCAGAGACACAGGCAGAAAGAAAAGCAGGCCCTATGCAGGAAGCCCAGTACCGGACTCAATCCCAGGATCCTGGGACCACGCCCTGAGTCAAAGGCAGACACCCAACTGCTAAGCCACCCAGGCGTCCCGTCAATACAGGATTCTACATCCACTGAAAATATCCTGGAAAATTGAAGGCAAAATAAGACAGCTTCTCTCATTGCTGTCATTCAGCAGGAAAAGAGAAAGGAAAAGAGATGGGTATTCCCATTTCCTTTAAGAGAGTGACTCATAAGGTGCTCAGATCACTTTCACTCACATATATCAGGCAACACCAACTGCCTCAGGTGCAGGGAAGGCTGGGAAATGTCGTCTTTGGTAGAACACTCTTGAATCCACTTAAAACTCAGGTTCTCTAAGTAAAGGAAGAAAGAGAGAATAAATATAGATACAATTAAGTGGAATCTTTACCACTCTTGCTTTTGGGCCAGTTAGGTGATTGTGTGATGGCTGGATCTGTGGCAGCCGTATTATGACCATGAGGTGAGCCAGTACTGATACACTAAGGATGGAGGAGCAGCCAGATGGTAAGAGCCTAGAACCACTACGACATCATGCCCTCAAAACTAGCACTGCTCAGTACAAGTGTTATGTGAGCCACATCTGTGATTTCAAATTTTCTAGTAGCCACATTTAAAATGTAAAAAAGAAATATATGAAATAGTATATGAACAATAAATATGTGCAATATATGAAATGAAAAAGAATATATCTAAAATATAATTTCACCAGATAATTAGTGTAAAAACTATTACTGAGATTTTAGCCTTTAATGGTAAACAAAAATGCTGTACATACATCCATCTTATTCCCTAGCTCTGCCCTCGGATAGAGTAGAACCAATGGTATTCCTGTAGCAGTCAGCCTACCTAGCACCCGCATCTTGGTCTCTACATACTGTTCTCCACTGAAAGTAACCACATCTTCTTGGAGAAATGGTTCTTTGTAGAACTGGAGCAGGGCAAAAACCATTAAAAATCTTATTTCAGGGGTACCTGGATGACTCAGTCAGTTAGGCATCCAACTCTTTTTTTAAAGATTTTATTTATTCGTGAGAGACAGAGACACAGGCAGAGGGAGAAGCAGGCTCCACACAAGGAGCCCCTTGCGGGACTCGATCCTGGGACCACACCCCAAGTGGAAGGCAGATGCTCAACCACTGAGCCATCCAGGTGTCCCAGGCATCTGACTCTTGATTTCAACTCAGGTCATGATCTCAAGGTCGTGAGATTGAGCACTGCCGCCGTTCTGTGCTCAGCACAGAGTCTGCTTTTCCCTCTCTCCTTCTCCCTCTGACCCTCCCCTGTCTCTAAAATAAACAAATAAATAATGTTTTTAAAAAATCTTAATCCAGAAAGCAAGGTGGTGCTCAGAGAATGATAGGGACATACCAAAGGATATAGGTGCCCTCTTGAAAGTGTTTCCATTGACCTGACCTGGGACAACTAGAACATCAAAACATATAAGAGTAAAGAATTGCAATCTACTGAGTAAAATCAGAAGTCATGAGTCTGTGCTGATATAAATTGACTGGTAAATATATAAATGAAGGAGAAAAGCAAAGCTCTTCCTGACAGTAGGATGCCAGGTAATAAACATAGAAAGAGAATGGCCGGTTGTAACTGTCCAGATGGTAACAGCCAGACAAGCACCATCAATGAATGCTAACACGAACAGGTCAGAGTTCAAGAGGGAATACGCATTGACCTAGTCTCAAAGCCTCCCCACACACTCACTTGTTACAAAGAGAAAATAGTAACTTTACAGTAGAGAAACTGGGCAGGCACCATCGGAAAAAAATTTTTTCTTTTTTTTTTGAAAAAAAATTTTTTTAAAATAAAAATTGCAGCAGCACCTGGGTGGCTCAGTCAGTTAAGCGTATGCCTTTGGCTCAGGTCATGATCTCCAGGTTCTGGGATGGAGCCTCGCATCAGGCTCCTTGTGTAACGAGGACTCTGCTTCTCCTTCTCCCTCTGCCTGCAGCTCCCCCT